>NC_134404.1:62928395-63645895 GCF_038048845.1 Mixophyes fleayi | reverse complement strand
CCACGATACTGAATGCAGATATTTGAGCTCTCCTGCGCACTTAGACGTGTCCCTATCCACAATGTCACTTACACATTCTCTTGAAAGGATGTTTCCCCCACCATCTAGCAATTCTAGTCCCTTACAGAATCAAGCATAAAAACCACAATCGATGTTTAACTAACCCGACGCGTTTTTCTATCTTTATGCTAGTTTCAACAGTGGATAATCATAAATCATAAAAGGTGGATGATTTCTGCATCAGGACACCTCTCACAGCAGAGATAAGAAAGTTCAAACTATTTTGGCCTGCAATATAAATGCCAGACAGCAACAACTAACATCTCAGCCAGAACAACAGTCCATATAAAGGGGGAGGTGCCAAAATGTAACCCTTCTAAAGAATAACCACTAAGAAAAAGCCATACAGACGTACACTGATATTGCACTCAAAATCATACCTTGCTACAATTTTTCATGACACAGTGGTTAGCACTGCTGTTTCGCAGTCCAAGAGCAGCTTATCTGCAGTCTTATAAAAATGGACGTGTATGTGTTCGTTGTAGGGAATTTAGACCGGAATGATTTTATAATCTCTGGAAAATACAGAGTAATATAGCAGTTCTATGTAAATAAAAAATGATAAATAAGCCAAGAAAAACAGCTGTAAAGCACAAGCCCAAAACAAAGTAGGTGTAAGTGTATAAAATACAATCTAGACCAAACACAATGCGTACGTAGACATGTTTGCACAGAATATTTCACATACAAATGACGGCAGAAAAACACAGAAAGCTTTATACAGCAGCTGCCACCCATTGGAATAAACAGTTTGCCTTATTTAGACATAAGAACAGCTCTTGTTTTGCCAACCATTGAAAACCCGTTCATAGGCTTAACAGAAGACAATCTTACACACTCACTAAGCGTTCTCCTGGACAAGTAAAAGATCAGGGTAATTTGCAGCTCCTGTTAGAAGAAAAAGTCACAAAGGTGGAGAACACAGGAATGGTTTCCAGAGGAATAAAGAGAGCTGCTCTGCAGGTCACGCAGCACAACCAAATTATCGCATTAAGACGACTTGACAAATTAAACACACAATGGGAGCATTTATAAAAAGTGGTGTAACTGTATAAACAATTCAATTTATTTAGAAAATAAACAAACTTCAGACATGCTGCTATGGGTTACAGCACCTGCTCTGTACAGTTAGTGGAGTGCCAGTTCCAGAGCTTTCCTCAACAGGTTTTGAATGTTGAACAAAACAAATGGATAAGAGATCTAAATGCTGAGAGATGCACACTGCTGACAGGTACAATACAGTTTATCGTTGTATCTGCTCAGTAGGTGACTGTGTATAATTATATCTTATTACAGTAACAAACCAAGCAAAGGGGCAGTTTTCATTAAACAAAAATCTACAAAATAAGGTGCTTGACAGAATGTTTTATTCATAAGGTTTATTTTCCATTAGTTTTATCATTAAGGGTTTCAATATTACAGACAGGTGCATTGAAAAGGTTTATAATGTTTTATAAGATGGGAGGTTCAGGGAAAGTTGTTAAATGTGACACCCTGAATATAACTTTGTATCACTAGCTTAGGGACTCACCCACAGGAGATGCCTTGACGCTGGCAGGTGAGTTTAAACCCAATATAGCTATATTGTGCACAAAATTCGCCTTTATGTATATACCGACAGTGATTTATATATTGGTTGTTTCTGAGCGCCAGAAAATATTTTTATTTTGTCCACTCTGGAAATTTTATACTGCACTGTCTGACTTGAAATACATGCACTGTACCCCCACCCCACCCCCACATATGTATTTCTCTCCCTATCTTCCCTTCATTTTCTTTTTGCTTTCTGTACCCTTAATTGCAAAATTTATATTTAAAGCCATTGTTGGGAAATAAAAAAAAAAAGGGGGGGGGGGGGGGGGGGAGTCTGCATTTTTAAAGCATATGGGGACAGTCATCTTATGTGTCACATGACTTCTGTGAACAACGCAGTGATATCGCGCTGCATAACGGAGGGGCAAGGACTGCAGTTCGCCCTCGGTGCACCATTTTTGAACTTTTGAAGGCTGGAGGCCGTCAAAGAAAATGAGGCTGCCTGTCACTGCTCTAACACTGTATAACTCCAATCGCTGTGGCAACTGGATACCCAAAATCTCACCACACACACCTACTAAACTCAACATTCCTGGTTCTCTATTCCTTCTTCCACTAGTCCTGACCATGCTGAAAGCCACACCTATACCCTAAAGGGCTGGGGAACTGAGCACTGGTTCCACAGAGGATTCTCAGTGTAGGGAGCACCAGAGGGAACTAAATGACCTAGGTACTGAGTGCTGCGCAGCACAAGGATTCCCTGCATTACCCATCTCCAGAATCACCATGACCAGAGCGCTCGTCTGAACATTATATTTGGTCATGGAACTACTGTGTACATTGTTATATCCTTATAGTTCACAGTAGAGGGTAATTTTACATAGGAGTAACATCACTACTCTCCAAATATAAAGATATATTCCAGGATATTTTAGACACACACCCACATCATAAAAGTATCTCTCTCTGTTTTGCCATCAACAGATAAAAAGCAAGTAGCCCTTTAGGAATTGGCAAATAAAAAAAAAAAAAAAAAGTCAGCCCAAAGAATCAGTAATGTGCAGCAACGGTGCTGAAAACTGCACCACGCCCCCACAGGAGGTGGTGCGGGCACCACAATAAAGGACGCAACAGAAAATCAGATTAACACAATGGGGACTATTCAAAATATATTTTTAAAAGGGTTTGTAAACACACATAAAAAGGTTCTTAAAACAAAACAAAACACTGTATCCAAGTGACACACATATATACGTACATGCCACTAGTATACTACACAGACAAACATGGAGGCAATAGCCTTGGTTTGTGGCATATCTGGTAGTTGACTCATAACTTCTCAATAAATCATATGATCTCAAAAAGGGTTAAAAGTTCATTTAAAAATGCTTCTTACAACCTTATTTCCGTCCTTAAAAATTAGACTGACCGAAAACACATGACACTTGAATTCACTATCTGGGCTGAAAAGAAGAGTTTTTTTATTTCATGTCTAGACGACACCAAGGAAATCTGCCTGCGGTAGAGAATCATGTTTTTCACTGGCTGTGTTACAAAGGGCTGCACAATTTCAAAGCATTTGGTTTCGATGAAGTCCCCATGACCACATCACTCCCACCCTGCAGGTTTGGCCTCTGTCAACTTCCACAATAAAAAGAACAGCGCACAGGTTGTCAGATAATGTGGACATGTGGTACAAATTAATTCATTTCTACTGCCCTCAGTTATTTCCTGGAGAATAAATGTTTTCCAACAAAGCCATTTTCTCCATGAGGTTGTAACCATGGACTTGTAATCAGCAATCACCATTGATGCCAATTCTAGATTAGTATGGAAATTGAATGTTGCTTGCATACAACTGCACAAACTCATGCTCAGTATGCCTGCTCCAAAGGCGCACAATGTCGCTGTTTTGTTACATTGTTCTTGACCCTTATACTAAATCTGGAAGTGTTATCAACATGTCACAAGATGGTGATTGATGCTGGGAAGAAACTGCTGTAATGACAGTTAGTACAATCCTTACAGTTCTATGCATTTTATATTTTCAGTTATTTCTATTATGTTAACCCAGATGTGACAGACCCTCTTTAAATAAACCCCAGAGAGGACAAGGCTGAGGCTAGGTACACACTATAGGAAATTTCTGTCATAACCATCAGCTGAAAATATTGTGACTCTGTAAACTCTAGGGGGCATATTCAATTAGGGTTCCGGTTCACGGTAATGCGCATTACAGCGAAAAGTGCGCGTTTTTGCCGGTATTAGGGTACCGCAATAACGCGGATTTTCGTACGCAACCCTATGGGCTGCGAACGAAAATCCACGTTATTGCGGTAACTTGGATTAAGTTCGCGGCCCATTTCCGCGAACCGGATCCCTAATTGAATATGCCCCCAGGAGCTCTGCTTAACACTGCTGGTCATGAGGACATACACACTTTAGAATTTGCCCAGCATCGTTCCATTGTTTATAGATATTGTTAGTCTGGTTATACAATTAAATAATAGGATGGGCTTTGGTGTGATAAAACATGATCGTTGGAGTGCACACACTAATGTGATATCGGACCTAATGGTTATTTATTGTGATTGGCCTGCTAATCAGGTGTACCCAGCCTTACTCAAGAATAGATGATGACCGATTAAGTTTTGACTTTCATTAAATGAAAGTGGAAGAAGTCTTTAATATTATGCATCTCCTATAGAGAAGTGCCGTAGGACACACGTCAAAACACCGTAACAATGCCACAAATCACCCTCTCACTTTGGAGGGTGGCAAGCCCAATTTAAATAATATAATATAAATAATGCCATAGAGATCTCATCAGTCTCTCAAATACTTTATTACTGTATTACATAGATTTTCTGTCCAGTCTGAAGAACAAACATTACATCACCCAAACAATGTAACACTGCCAAGACATTTTACTGTATAAAGCGGTGTTGTAGGTTACAGAATGTCTGTATTTTCATTTTTCTGGTTTATAATGAGTCACTGAATAAGATTACAGCAAGTGTTTATGTTATCTTTCGTGGCCCAAGAGAGACTAGAATACACTTTGTTTGGACTGGAGATCTCCTTTTAAGAGATCACAGGTTTATAGACTATCCCACGCTCCCAAAACTGCAGCGCTCACATCCCCATAACAATCCTCAGTTTGTGTGATACACCCTAGCTCCTGCATTCAATGGATTCTCCAAAACATAAATGCCTGGCTACGGGCAGATCACATTCACAATTCCTTACACTTATACTTTCATGGGAGCCTGCACCATTGGTGTAGCCCATCTCTGACTCTTCTTTTGTTATTATTGTTTTATCAATATCCTTTTGAAACCATGTTCTAAAACAGAACTCAATAAGTGAGCAATCTAAATCTATTTATGGTAAAATCAAGACATCCCTCCTTCTACCACTGAACACTGCCCATACACCAGGTAGTCTGCTAAGTTTATGATGGCCATAAACAACTCAATTAGCAAACAACTAATTCTTTGGACAATGTGGCCACAAAAAAGGAAACTAACTGAACAGATCTTGTCATTCAATAGGTCAAACCAAATGACTGAAATGTATGGGACCTAACCCAGTCTGATCACTTGATAACTGCACACAATGTAATCATTGTCTGCCTAGGTTTTCAGACCGAACAAATTAATTGGCTACTTTCGTACCCACATGTGACCAAACTGGCTGACAAACTGTCCCACGCATTACTTCCCTCTTAGCTATGCCAATTACTTGCTATAAAATGGTCTATGATAATTACATACATCCTTCTCTGTAGTTTGTGCCATTGCAATCGCCAATAAATATAATACGCTAAGGCAATTTAGTAGATAATTTGGCAATAAATTCACACCAGTCTGCATTAAATGATATCCGGTACACATCTACTCGTTCCTTAAGTCCATTTATGTGATTAGGTAAATATAGCTGCGATGTTCCTATAACACAAGTTCTATGAAGATTGTGTGTGTGTTAGAGAATTTAGAGTGTAAGCTCCAATGGGGCAGGGACCCATATGAATGACAAATATTCTGTGTACAGCGCTGCAGAATTGGTGGCACTATATTAAAAAAATGGTGATGATGCCCGTGTTTGTGTGGGTTTCCTCCGGGTGCTCCAGTTTCCTCCCACACTCCAAAAACATACTAGTAGGCAAATTGGCTGCTATCTAAATTGACCCTAGTGTGTGTGTGTGTGTGTGTGTGTGTGTGTGTGTGTGTTAGGGAATTTAGACTGTAAACTCCAATGGGTCAGGGACTGGTGTGAATGAGTTCTCTGTACAGCGCTGCGGAATCAGTGGCGCTATATAAATAAATGATGATCTGTCTGTATTAGAAAACAAATCACTAAAACACACTGCAGACTTGCTTGATGCATGCAATAACTACAGTTAAATTTAGATTTGCCTGCAAATGACAGGGGGGCAAATATCTGCAACATAGCTGAAAACAGTATGTGCTGTTTGGAAATATACTGCATGTGCTATAATACTTTATAACCTGGGATGTATATATTTATATCAATACTGACCAAAAAAAAGAAGGGGTGTTTTCTGACACAAAGTAAAGTGATCATTAGAAAACAAAATAAATACTTCAGTGTTATATAAATGTTATCTGGCAATTTATTTACATAAAAGTTAAAATGTATCATTCTGTTTTTATATATGTCATGTGGTGGTCAACCTCAATTGCCGAGATTTCATCGAAAGTGTTTAATGGACCTTTTTACTTTAGCCTCCAGGAATTTTGTTTCTATTTTGTAACAAACAGCAAGAAATTAGTTTTTCTGATATAACCTGTATTATCTGTTCAGATAGTGATAAATAGTGACAGCCCTGATTAGGCAGAATTCCTGTGTGTGTGGGAAGAGGAATGAGAAAACCTCGGATCTAATAGACACTGCCTATTACCTTTCATCCTTTGCAAAAAATAGTGACAGGAGTTGCAGTAAATCTGTGTTTGAAAGATAAACCTTAGAGAATTCAAGTGATGCACTTTGGGAAAAGAAACAGGAATCCCACTTACACATTAGTGAGTGGAAAGTTGTTGATAAAGAATTTGACTTTGAACTGAAGCAGTAAATGTAAGCAAAATTGCATAGAAGGAAAGAAAAAACCCCCAAATATATGGTGACAATCCAGAGAAATAAAGTATATTCACGCATTCATTCATTAACACAAACACATTTTATTTGCAAGTTTAAAACAAAACAAAAACACACAACCCGGAATGGAAACCCAAGTTATGACTACAATCAGAATGGTGTTTGTGGTTATAACTTACAGCCGGCTGATGATACTGTGGAGTGACGGAATATGTATATAATGTATCCACCAGCAATATTTTAGATACACACATTCCTGCTTTGAGTAGCCCGACACCTGAGCTGATCCACGTGTGTAGAAATCTTGCTCAAATATTCTGCTCATCCAACAACTGCAATGAATGAGCAGACTGCATGGTGTTGGGGCACCATTAGACTGTCCAGTTATGCTATGCAAAGTGTTCCATGGGCAGTGCAGGAGATTCTCTTTATCTATAGGCTGTCTGCCATTAAAAACAAATACCCTTTAAAGTATCCCATATTTACGCCTCATCCAACGTGTCAGCAGACAGAGCATGATAACAGGTTATGACAGGTTACAGTGTCACATTCAATGTACCTGTTAGCGGCCGCGGGCACCGCCGCGACTCTCACCTAGTTCCTGCAGGCGTCCCGGTCATCACTATGGCAACCGGGACGTCACTTCCTGCCTTTACCCGACCGTTGCCAGGGCAACGGCCGGACGCTAATTACAGGGGCGCTGCGTCCCGGCAGCTGGGAACAGCCGGGCGCATGCACAGAAGCGCCCACAAGCCTGTGGGCTGATTAATATGGCAGAATTGAGCCTGCCCATGTGATTTCAGAGCTAGGCTCTGATTGGCCACTACTGGTATTTAAGGCAGTGAGGTCTGCAGCCTCACTGCCGGTTATAGCGTTCTGTCCTCAGTCCTGCTGCCTGCTTGTGCTATCCATTTTGGTTCCTGCTACCTTGGATTTGACTACCCGTGTTTTGACCCCTGCTTGTTATTTGGACCTGTGACCCTTCTCTTCTGACCTTGAGCCTGGAATTCGGATTTTGCTTCTCTGCCTGTGAGTTTGACCCTTCGCTTGCCCTTGGATATTGCATCTGTGCCTGTGACCTTTTGACCTAGGATTCTTCTTATACTACAGTCCACCAATCACTCCACTTCTGGGAAATCCTTTAAGTCAGTATACGTTACTCGACCCTCGGTCGGCCCGCAGCCCAGTCTGTCCCCACCACTAGGGGCTCCAGCGAACACCTGGCCTTCAGAGTAGTTCCCGAGTTTCACTGTACTGACTTGGGAGTTCCTAACAGTACCCTCTATGTGGAAGAGATACTAATTTTGATCTGCAAGGGCATAACCCCCTCTGTATCCATCACATGAGCTGAAGAGACTCTTACACAACTGCAATCAATGCTGAACATTACTGTTATGTGGTCTCACATTAAATAGAGTGAGAAAATATTTATGCTTATTTTCTCTTTAAAGTCAGTGAACATAATAAGCAATACACCTGAAAACAGAACGAGTGCGAAAATAAATGATCATTTAGAAACAAAATGTGCTAAAACTCACACACCCAAACCTGTAACGTTAAATTCTTTCAACAGCCCCGTCACAGGCATTTTGAAAATTTTAATATGCCTTCTGAGTTCAGTTTAACGCATACAAAGCTTATAGCTATGTCATTTAAGGTTTTCCTTACATTGACAACCCACTTTATCAGAGCTGTGCAAACTAAAGCATACTGCAAAATACAGATACCCGTGTGAGGTATAGACATTACAACCAGATAACCAGTTTTGTCAGTCTATTGACTAATAAAAGCCAATAATTGATTGCCGTGGATTAAAGCAAACTGATGCTATATGAAATATGACATTTCAATTGTTTCTTTATTACAGTGATGGCAACCAGAGGGCAGGTGTCACTATGTAGCCATTAGCTCCTCAATAGAGCTGCACTTGATACTAATTGTGCCCCTACCACGTTGTGAACTACAGATTCATCTCAGAGGCTGTATCATCACTGCACTGTGTTCACGCAGCCTAAAAGGTGGTGTCATTGGCCATATGGTGAGAAGTAGTCACAAAACGCTCACACCCATTGCCCATCATTATTTGGTCTCGGTGCTTTCAAATGTAAAAAAAAATATTTGTTCCTACAATTCCCAAATGAAAAGCTATAACTGTCTTTTGTTGATATTACAAAACCATAACTATAGCGAAATAGATACAACACATCCTATATACTGCAAGTGTACAAAAACATGAAAAACTATCAGACAACTCCAAAGAAGAGGGAAAGAGCAGCATCAACTAAAACGTAACAAAGTTTTGTTTTTATAAACAGATACTAAAAAACAAAAAAAAAACCACACAGCATATTATAAGCAGAAAAGGAAGGGGAGGGGTGCGGAATATGCCGCTTACAACAACCAGAAAATTGATTTCAAAATAACCTGCAACATGAAGTCCTTCAAATCTAGGCCCCCAGAACCTGATTAGCACAATCACTCTGGTATTTACCATTGTGGGGCACTGAAGTATCAGTATGGATGTCTACCGTCAGATACTCCAGATTGCCATGGTTGCCTGGCATCCAGAAACTTGAACAACGCATGTAGAGCTTTCTTGCAAGATCTTCATTCTGCTGTTTCAGCAATATTTTTGTTTCAAACAGCAACTGACGCCAACACAAGGGCCATTCTTTAGTGTACAAAAATATTCCTGAAAAATAAATGTAACAACTCCCTAGGAACAAGCGTACCCATTACCGGCCAACACGGTACAGAATCTTTGCTAATTTTCTCCTCACATCTCTAATGGGAAGTAAAGGAAAATGAGTTGACTCTTCCAGAAACCCACAGCGGCACCTTGCTCCAAATTTAAAACAAGTTATACAATGTTAACCATCTAAACTGGTTCATGCTATTTAACAACCTTGATATGTTCTGTCTGAAATGGTCCTATTTTTAAGCAAAATGGAACGGGCAGCATTTCCCACATACAATCATGTGCTTATTAAAAGATGTGAGGTGCATTAGGAAAACGAGCTGCCTGTCAGATTTCAGCGTTGTCCTGAGCATTTAACAAATGTTTTTGCAGAGCAGAAAGTTATAAAACTGCTATTAAATGATTCAGTGAAAACAACACTATTGGAAACAAAATCAGAGCTTGTTTTAGTTACCAGGACTTTAACTATGGTACAAATTAATAGTGCACATAATGTTACATATGAAACGGTACAGAAATTATTCTTTTTTTTAGATTTCACATGGTCAGATTTACCCGCGCATATTTCTGCTATTTCATCCAATAACGGATGTACAATTCTTTCACTGCTTTTATAAAAAGACGGTACACTTTAATGTCATCTAACCCATCCTTATAGCGGGCCTTATTTATGAAGCACAAAACCCCCAAGGTGCAGTAAAAACCTCTGCTGGTGGAGTGTGGCACAAGGTTTTATGGTGGAGGATGGCAGAGCCTGCGGTGGAGGCTCCTAAGGATGAAAACAGTGCACCTAGTACGCAGAACAGTCCATTTCAGTTTGCGGAGAGAGATTATTGAAATAAATGTGTGGAAGTAACCTGCTTAGGGGTGTTTCATGCTGCACAGAACAGCACTCCAATTCCGCTCCACAAAACAACTTCAAATTTGCATAAGCTTATAGTTTACGGACAAATCGCTTTATTTAGATGCATTCTGTGCCTTCCACTTCCACATCTGATATATACATGACTACCTCATGTAATAAAGGCTGTTGTGGTGCCACCTACACTCATGATTAATGGAAGTCATACATGAGGCTGAGGGTTTTATTTAAAGAAAAAGAGGTGTTTCTAAAGTAGTAAGAGGTTGGTCTTTTGATGGCTCATTTATACTTTTGCACTGTGTGACTGATTTCCACCTGTAAACACAGACGAACGTCCAAGTTGTAGAGATTTCAATAGCGAAGAGTAGGTGTGCTTCTTTAAGTGCGCGGAACATCTAGGTGCAAAACCAAGGCATTCATGTTGTATTTTCTTACATCATGGAAAAGATTATAAAAATCGAAAACACCCTTACATGTGAGCAAGTTGTTATGCATCCAATCACAAATATTAAAAAAAAGCAAAAAACAAAACTTGCAATCACATTTAAAAATAATGCTCAGAAATCAATCTGGTAGAAGATATGGTCTTCAAATGTCTTTTTTTACTATTATGCTGCTACTATTATTGCGGTTGTCACATGACACTTCACAACCTAGTCCCATCAAACGTAATGTAGTGAACTAAGAGGCTTAGGAATACCCCTCTTCTCAGCGAGCTCATTCATAGTACAATCCCCAGCATGTTATCATATGACCAATGAGAAGATTCATGAATGACTAGCTCTGACGCATATAAGGTTACACTCTCCTCATAAACATGCTCCCAAGCTGAAACCAAGACACTTTCTTGCAGTGTAAGTCATATCATTCTCTATCACAGATTTTGCAAGTAGAAGACAGTTAATCTGCTTCATGTTATTAAAAAAAAAAGTAGAAGCCAATTTATGGGGTGGCCCAATTTTTAGGCTCATTAGGAACTAAAGACCTCACTGAAGTAAGCACTTTGTACACTTAGGGCCTGATTCATTAAGGATCTTAAATCTTATTTCAGTCTCCTGGACAAAACCATGTCAGTATTTAACTTATGTGCACCCCTTGCATTGTAACATGGTTTTGTCCAGGGGACTGAAATAAGATTTAAGATCCTTAATGAATCAGGCCCTTAGTTCCTAGTGAATTCAGATGTCTCCACTGTTAAATATTGAACTCAAATGGTGGCTCAGATAATGGCTGCCTCCTCTGTGGACAGTCTGATGTATGCCATTCCAGCCCAGAATAATGCCTCCCACAAGCATAACTTCATCTTTTCTCCATGACACAACGTAATGCTCATCAATACTGCAGCCAAGTAACAAAGCTGGAGACACATACTTATCTAAGTAGCAGACGTGTTGTAACAACCAAGCAATAGCCAGTTTGAATTACAGCACTTGAACGCTGACCTCTGACAATTTTAATGGGCTAAGTCTATATATTTCATATTTGTTTTATATTCAGAAGGAGGAGGGTTACTTGGGGTTTACGGTCCAGCTCGTTGTCAGTCTGCCAACATTTGCTATAGTTTCAGACTTTGACAGAAAACATTACTGCTCCAGACATGCATTAATTCACTCAAACTGGGATCCACAGAAGTGTGCTATATTTTATTACATAAAGCATTAAAAACAGAAATCGACAAAGGTCTTCAAAACTAAAATAAGAATGTTTACTTAAATCTGGTTTATACATAAATGGTCTAGAAATTCCAACAACAATAAAATCTATAGCACGGGTTAAATTTTCAAAACATGTGCTGTAACCTGCAGCAACCAGGTTATTTTCTAACCTGTATAAGAAAGTGTCAGAGGGTGATAGGTGCTGAGCCCATAACAATTATTCCCTTGTGCACCAGCTTTCATAAATGCCCTTCTGTTAATAACAGCGTCCAAGTGATTAGCTTTCGGTCAAAAGTACATGATCTTAAAATATACCAAACTCTGTTTATGAATAAATATCAGGCCTTTAATATCACACAAAGAAAATGGCCACAAACAGGAGAAAAAAGTACTCCAATGAGAATGCAAGCAGCGGGTAATAAAGCATAAAAGTACCCATATACAGGACATACATATAGAGTTATATAGAGAAGACCTCACATTACTCCTGCTGTGCATTTTATAGGAGACCAATAAAGTGTGAACTGGACTTAAAGGCCACCTCATGCGAAAGAAGATCACAAGGTAGGTAAAACATCAGACCAGAAACACCACAGCAGGAGGGAGGATGTCCTGCTCAAATCAATACACATACAGGAGCAGGATCAGTCAACCAAACTGTACGTTATGTAAACTTTGGGCGTATTTAGCCTTTAGCGCTATCACCAAGTCAGAGTTAATGGGTGCCAGCCACTATTTACCAGATGAGAGCACCTCTAATTGTAGAATAAAATTGTTCCCTCTTAGTGGTTACACAACATGCTATCATATATGTTGTCCAGCTGTTAAACCACATTAATTAGAAAACTGAACCATCATAGGTAACAATGCAGCAAGTGAAATCCATTTTGATTCAAAAACTCTTCCTTCCATCCCAAGAGTGTAATTTAAGCCTTCTTTTTAAGACTTGTGTTTACAATGTTTAAATTTAATTATTTTTCTTTAACCAAAAAGTATGTACAAATGTTTCCTCATTTGACTGGTCATTTCTATAGAAAATCTCATTACCAGACTACAAGAAACAACACTTATTACAGTTCAACCAGCAGGAAAGAAATATCAAAGGGCCTTTCCATTTCTGGTGCTGGTATCTAGAGTAAGGACATAGGCCAAAATGTTCTAAATGTTGCATGCAGCACTTATTAGTCAAACATAAGCAATGTGCTGCAGGATAAATGCTGTTCACTTTGTTCTTGTGGTTAACCAGAATTCTTAGGGTAGTTTAAATTGTCTTTGAACTCTGAATGCCAAGTTCACAATAAAACACAGATCGAGTGCTGGAGAGTGTTCCAAGTCACACTTGGTACAAAAAAAAAAAAAAATAAATAAATTTAAAAAAAACACACATACATTTTTATTTTTTTTTCTCTTTCTATCCTGACAGACTTCCTGTATGACCCTTTGACTGAACCAGCAGTTTTGGGGAGGGTGGTGGGGGTTGAGGGAAGGGGATTCATTCAGGGGAAGTCAAATGACTGATCACTGAATGTACAAGTAATCAAATTAGTAAAGGTCTACTTGAGAGCATGTGAGTGAACCAGTTTCACATTATCCAACATCCTATGGAGATTAAATCAAACCCAAGCCGAGATAAAAGATTTATACAGAATGCAAGTACTGTATAAATCAGCAGCAGAGTAAGATTTGTGGGGTTTAAATGTCATCTATTGACATTGGATTCACAGATCACAAAGCGTAGATTTTGAAGTCATTTAATCTGTTTGACTAGCAATACAAGGTGCAATGTTATGGAATAGGAGAGACTAACACACTTTATGTCTAGTCATTACAATGTTTACAGAAGACACATGTTGGTTCCTTTTGTAGGCAGTGGCTTGGGACACAAATAGTAGACAGCAACCCCAGGATACATGGGATATGTCAGGACACAGGACATTCAAATTAAAACCTCTTTGATGAGAAAATAGAACAAAACTAAAATGTTTAAATGGCTTCAAAATGATATATTAACAGACGAATGCTGATAAACAAAAAAATGTTGCAAGTCTATAAATCATTTTTACATATACAGTGTAAATGTCACAACTACGTTCATGCATGCCAATAACAATGCCATGCCAAGACTTGGTCCAGTGGGCCAGGACAGGGATAAAAAAAAAAAAAAAAAAAGTTTGTAAACAAATACGATGTATAAGGAAATGCTAAATAGAAGAGTCAAACAGATGTAAGCAAAGTGTAAATATTTCATACTAAATTGATAGACATTGCTAAGAATGCAGCCTCTGTGCCAACAAAATGAGTGCTTCCATTCTGTGGACACAACAGTCCCCCATTGGGGCCAAGGGTAATGAACATTCATAGAAACATAAATTGTGATTCTGCTGCTCTGGGCAAATGTCATTTATATAGATAAGTACTCTCACTGCACTGGGAGAACGCCAGTGCCTCTATACATAATGGAACAGCAATAAGCAATGTCACCTCCTGTGGCAGCAGGGCAGATAACACTCACACAGCATGAAAAACAACCTATGCATTACATATGTAAACACTGTCCAGACAATGGCTGATGCAGTGGTCTTAATAGATTCATCAGGTATTAGGTGAATACAGCCTGTTGAACAGTAACTTGGCAGGAAGACAGAAGTTAAACAGACTGAGTTTTAATCAGTCTAAACATAATCCTACAAGAGAATGAGGGCGCTAGCACAACATGGGAGAATGCTGTCCCTGTATAGCAGCTCTTGATAAATGGCCCTATCACCTTTCCCCTTTCTGCAGACAAGCTATTGTGAAGAGGAAATCTTTTGTCCCTAATGAAAGCAACTAAAACGTTATGTTGAAGGAAAAGTGTGATTAAATATTTCCCATTGAAAACAGCCAACAAATATCTCCTATTACTAAACTTAATATTGCTCTGTCTCTGCCAGCGAGGTGTCCATTGCAGAGTTATTCTAAGGCTGGAATGTTTCCTTCCATGTGTATGGAGGATTGCCTTACATGAAGCTGTGAGAGACATCTGAACACATTCACAGGAGAACACTAGATCAATTGCTAGGTTGGTGACTCAGCTGTAGCAAATACACTTCACCTTAGGATTTGATGCCCATGAAGACTTACATGTGTTACTTCACCTAAAGCAACACAATACTTCCTTTACATACTGCCTAAAGGCATTCAAAAGCAATTTTTCTTCTTTATTGTTTACAAAGCAAGCTTCATAAATCTTACAAGTCAATTATGTCAGAACAGATGAGCTACTTCAAACCCGCTGTGTAAACAAGCCTGTTCAGAAGCCTGGGCCATTAACGCTGACTACAATATGCTTTTAAAGGCCTTGAACAAAAGAAAAGAATTCAGCTCCTTTACCTGGGACACTGCAGACAGGAGAATAGTGTCAGATTGCACTGAACAGAGCCCCTGCCTCCCTCTAAATATCTTATAGCTGGTTGGAATTTGCCAGTGTACAGCAACATTGTTGCACACACAAATTCATTATTGGAGAATTAAAGTAGAAAATAAAAATTGACATACCTAGAGCTAAAAAAACAATTTTTTTCCCCCCAAAAGCAAGGAGATAGCAGTTTTGTAACATAACAATTGTTGTATGGTGAGCCATGTACAAAATGCCTCCTATACTGTATGTAGCACGCAGGAACTATTAAACTCCTGTACCTATTGTAAACAATGAAATAAAAAAAATGCTCTTGAATTATACATGATTTTACCTACCTTTAAACAAAAAAAACAAAAAACAGAAAAGGCGCACTAGATGTTGGACAGGACAAGTTATGCCCTCAAACAGAAGTTTACATAGCAGGGGCCCAGCTGCAATAGACTTGCTACATCCAGTGTTAGATCAAATGTAAATAACATTACCATTGCATCAATCTTCACTAAAAGCTTTTATCTGTTTCAAGAAGCACATAAAAATGAAAGATTATTAGTGGGCATACCAGATCTACTTTTCTTCCAGAAAACAAATATAGTAAGAGTATGGTTAGGGTTACTGTTGTAAGACAGTGTGGCCAGCATATCAATCTCTTAGAATGATGAAAATCAGTATATACTGGCAGTATCAGGATAGAAAGTCTGGCCACATTTAACTGTCATCAGCAAACGTCAGATGATCAGAAGAGGCAGAAACAGGAAGGGCACTGTCCAATCAGGTTTGGTGGCATATACAAAGATTAGATCTATCCAATTAGGCCCTTCATGTGAAAGTTAAATTAAACACTTATTGTTTCTATGGGATGCTTTCAGGTAGACAAACTTATGTAGAATTCAGGAGCTAGAGGGATCTCCTAAAGAGCCAAGGAAGATGTGTTTCTATTAAAATAAATAAAAATGGTGGCCAATTAAGACTTAATGGACAAAAACAGATCTAAAGAGATTGCCAATCCCAATCAACATCTGGCTGTCAGATGTCTGGGTGGCCCAAAAACCTGCTGACATTATGGACCGCCCTAACTACACTAATGGTTGCACTGGTGATTGGGATATGCTAGCCTCTAAAATCACTGAAGATAGCACAACCTGGAATGATCAGAGCTGCAGAAGAAGAGTGGGGGCAGTGACTAGCCACAAGTATAATTATGTTAGTAAGGACAAGACTGCATGTGACAGTGGCATAATGTGAGGACAGGAATGGGAGAGAAATGGGAAGATTTAGATCCTGTCACACAAAGGCAGGAACACTGTAGTCAAATGCATCTCTACATGAAATGACATTGATAGATCTAGCCTGTTTTGGTTAAAGAGGATTCCCTATATACTTGCAGTTTGCACACTGTTACTGTTGATATTAAAGGTCTACACACACTTATTGAAATTGCAGGCGTTTGAGATATCCACCTTTAATAGGACATTGCTACCAACACAATTCAAGTGAAAAACGATTTAATTTTTTAGGAAAAAGTGAAAATAACCTACAATGCCATAGTTGCATAAGTGTACACACCCTTTTATAATGGGTCAGTTGCCGAGTTTAGAGTTAACCAATCCCATGCAAAATCATGTTCAAATGGTAACTAGCATACACCTGCCAACAACGAAAGTGATTGTGAATAACCTTAAATAAAGATGAGTTGTTGCTGTAGGATTTCCTTGCAGTTTTGCATGGCTGCACCCTACAGGGGGATTAGCCATAGTACACAAGAAGCTTTCAAAACATCTTTGCTGAAAGGTACCAATCAGGAAAGGGGTATCAGATAATATAAAAAGGCTCCACACGTAGCATGTAACACTGAAGATCATCAATAGGTGGAGAATTTGTGGAACGACATGGACCTTGACAAAATCAGGATGTCCCTTCAAAGATGGAGCCTGAACAAGAAGAAAACTCATCAGAGGCTACAAAGAGTACTACTTCAACATGAAAGCAGCTGCAGGAATTTTTGGCAGGATCGGATAACCTGCTATATGTGACAACAATCTCCTGTATTCTGCACATCTGGGCAAAGAGATAGGGTATCAAGATGGAAGCCATTTATCTCAAAAAAGAACATCCAAGCCCATTTAAATATTGCAAAGACATTAAATCAGCCCAAATTATATGGGAAACGTCATATGAGAGTTTTTTTGGCCTTAAATCTGATAGATCTGTGTGCCACAAAGACAACACAGCTCATCAACCAAAGAACACCATACCAACTGTGAAGGTGGCAGCACCATGGACCAGGGCTCTGGTCAAGATAGAGAGCATAACAAATAGAGGCTGTCAGGTTTGATGCCAAAATATCTTGATATTTGAATCTGACAGAAACATTAGGAGAAATTTTACCTGTCAACATCATAATGATCCAAAGGACAAATTACAAGTCAACCAAGAAAATGGCTTCAGAAAAAGGAAGATCAAGGTCTGGGAATTACCCAATCAGAACCCAGACCTCAATCCTATTGAAACTTTTGTGACCTAAAAGACAGCTGTGTCTGACCCGATTTATCTTGATTTTAGACTTATCACCACAAACACTGTACAATTAATACTAAAAGCAAATGTATAGCTATGCAATGGAAGAAAATATTGAGACAAAAAAAAAAAAAAAAAAATCACAGGAAAAAATGTTTATATAACCATCTTCCCTTGAGTTCTTGAGCCTAGCACAGTATTGGCTAACCTGTGACACTACAGGTGTTGCGAAACTACAAGTCCCAGCATGCTCTGCCAGCTATCAGCTAGTTATCTATTGGCAAAGCATGCTGTGGCTTGTAGTTTCACAACACCTGGAGTGTCACAGGTTAGCCATCACTGGCCTAGCTCATGGGGGAAAAAAAACCCTGGACAATTCTGGGCTCAATTACTTAACTCATTCTAAATCAAACACTTTCATTCTGCAAATTAGACCTTCAGTGTTATTTTAAATCAGCACAGATTTAAAAATAAACTCTCTCGAGTTCCCACAAACCACAGCAAAAGCTTCAGCACCCAGCTTCCTAAATTGAATGTATAACTGAACCTTGAAACTAAAACAGACAAAAATAGAACTAAAAACGGTTACCTGCAAAGAATTAATAGTACAAAAACGGGACTTTAAAACCTTACAAATGTAAGAACAGAGTGCACATTAAATAAAGTGAGAAAATAAGTATCAGATATTATTTAACACAGGTAACTGACAAAATAAAAGGAAACACTAGTAAACACTAGTAAATGAGGGATAAAGCACACTCTACATAGGTGGTTAGGATTACCTATGATAATAATGCTGAACTGGCCAAGTTGACCAATATTTTGGCTACCATGCATGAAATCACAGTAACTGCGAGAGGTTACTTACTGTTGGGGCACATAGCCAGAATCTAAAAAAACCAAGTTCAACTTGCCGTTGTGTAACGAGAACAAGTGGCTGCAGTGATGATTGCATGGAGGTATAAGGAAGACAAACTAAGAAGGGCTGTGGGTGAAAGCACAAACTCCTTGAGGGAGCTTCTTTACACAAGTCTGACATGTAAGGAAAAACAAACTGACATCACCAAGTCAATTGAATTGCAAATATTAATTATGTCAGTCAGCAGTGTCATCATATACAGTCAAAAACTTCAGACACTGTAGCCTGATATTATCCTTTATTTATATAGTGTCAATATATTATACAGCACTTTACAGATAATGTTTAATCATTCACATCAATCCCTATTTACAGTTGAAATTGTGTACCACACACACACAAACACACTAGGGTTACTACCTTTGTCAGAAGCCAATTTATCTACCAGTATATTTTTGGGAACTGTGGGAAGAAACCCAGACAGAGAACACAAACTTCACTTAGATAGTGCCCTGGTGCCCCCCGCATTGTAGTTCATAACCTCCGTTAGACCTAAAAGTGCATGTTTGCTTGAAAAGTTGTGAAAAGAGTACAGTGTTTTACAGTGTAAACAGAGTGTGGGGGGGGGGGGGGGGATTGTATTTTTTTTTTTACAAAAATAAATAAATAAAAAAAAATATCTTATTTTTAAAAAAATGATCAAGTAAACAAATAAACCAAGTAAAACCAACAATACAAAGTTTTTTTAAAAAAATACTGTATTTTTTTTATATATTCAATTTAAATGACTTGTGACACCAATCATGGCATGGCACAGCAAACTACACACAAATCACAGCACAAACTGCAAAAGGAAGGAAGCAGCAATGATGTCAAAAGTTACAATAGTTGACAATTGCTTTGCCTAAATTGGAAATATGAATGACCACCAAACCAAATGTGGAAAATATTCTATCTGTTGATGCTGCAGCTGTTAGCAATTGCTCTACTGCTACCATGATATTTTCATTACCAGCTAGTTTCTGAACCAATGTACATTTTCCACCAGTCTATTGGTGCCACTGTTGACACAACATCATGGTCAGACAAGAGGTCATTAAACGGAGTTGCTTTTGCTTGGAACTTGACTAGTGTTGGTAGAAGGATATTTGAATGTGAAGATTTTTCTTTGGCAAAAGTAAGAGCTTCTAACGATTCTTCTGCAGTTAAACAACTACCACAGTAACGTGGGTCCATCAAGTAAGCGAGAAAATGTGCAGGTCCCAATGGTTGATTATAGCGGTCCAAAAATGTATTCATGTTTGGTTTGCCCAGATTTAATACCTTCAAACTATCCTCTAATTCTTTCCACACATGTACAGCATTGGAAATTTTGCAGCTATCTTTTCGAACCGTGTCAAAGGCTATTGAGATGGGCTTTAGGCAGTTAAATAATTGTTCTACATTTCTCTTCAGACCAATGCTGATAACGTTGTTATAAACGATCTCGTCAATTTGTTTACGGTTTTCTTCACACAGTTTCATAAGAATTGATCGATGCTTAATGTAAGAATTCATACAGTCATCCATTGTATTGCACCTTACCTCTTGAGAAAGAGCGAGCATCAATCCACCCTCTTGTTTATATTTGGCACTTGCAAAATGATTGTTTCTAAAATACTTAGCAACATGAACTACCTGCTCCTTAACATTAGAAATGTCCAAATTATGTGCTAACAAATTTAACAAGTGAGCTGAACAGCCATATGAAATAACTTTAAATTGTTCTTCTTACTCCAGTTCATGACACTTCTTTATCACATTGACAGTATTGTTGGTTACAATGCTTTTTTAATGGTGATATAAATCAATGATTTTTTTTTTAAAAAAAAAATCATGCAATTTAAATTGTGATTAAAATCAAGTTGATTTAAATGGGCACACCCTGTTTTTACAGTCATGTGGTCAACAAATGAATCGCCCTTCACGCTGTTCTCATGACTATATACATAATGTCTATAGAGAGGATGCACTCAGTACTCAGGTGTATCCAATGCACTGTAAACGATCCAAACAAATACTCGGAGGAAGACAGAGTTCAAAGCAATTCAAACAGACCATCACTATTATCGTGAAAACATTAAAGGTTTTTAATAAGTCAGAGCATGATTCTGTAACTTGTTTTTTGAAGTAAACATTTAATGTCTTTGCAATACTAGTGCTGGTCTGTTTGAGATTTTGAACACGGTTATATATCCTAGAAATACAGAATAAAGCCTTGAGGCATCTGTGCTTGTTCCCCACAGTCAAGGTTTCTGTCAGCTCTTTTACTACATGGGGTCTACTTACTTGATAGGTTTAGGTTCACAGGCTACCCATACCCTTAGAGGGCAAAGTAAATGCCAATAAAAATATTTTTCCAAGTGATTACCTCAATCCTATGGTGAAACTTTTCTATACTAATGGGGGTGAAATGTTCAAGGGTAGCAATGCACCCAATCACAGGGCTTGAGTGGTCATGGAATGGTTAGACGAGCCACTTTCCGTCCCAGTCACCAGATCTCAAGTCAATTCTGGAGAGGCCCCACAGACCACAGTTTCACTACCATCAACTAAATATCAAGTAATGGAATTCTCTCTGGAAAAATGTGCTCACATAACAGTTCCATTCACTTTAGAACCTATGCCAAGACACAATGAAGCTTTTCTAACAGTCAATTGTCCTATTATAGCCAGTTAAATTAGGGTGTGCTTCATTTTTAGTTACATGTAGATAACAGTGTTTAGCAATATATTTCAGATATTGAAGATATAGTGGACACCACATGATAAATGTATTAATGTCCGGATTCTTCAACTCCGGCCTGTTCAGCGTCTTCGGCGATTAAATTTAAAGCGGCGCTGCATTGTAAAGGGAATTTAAAGTTTCCCTTTACAATGCAGCGCCGCTTTAAATTTAATCACCGAAGACGCTGAGTACGTCGGAGTTGAAGAATCCGGACAGTAATACAGTTACCCCCAGGTTTGGAGGGCCACATAACAATGCTAGGTTGCTGCTTTTCACCATTGTTGTACAGGTATCTTATATAGGGACTTGCTTGTGTAATTACAATTTATATTTTTAGAGCAGGAATCCTACATAGTTTCCTTTTAACAGCAAGTACCTTTTTAAGCATGCATCAGATAGTCATTTTTCTTAGCTGCCCTTTTATAAATAATCTCCTTTTTAAAATCTCCCTGAAGGGAAAACAAGTATGGCTGCCATTCACACTTTCAGATTCTCAGCATGCCATGTGATGGGAGAGGGGGAAGGAGGTAGGAGGATTTTACAGTGCAGACAGAGCTCAGAGGGGCATTCCAAAGCATTCTGCTTGCTGCATGTGATGTTGCCATGGTAGTCACATGACACTTTCAAACACTCAGAACTATGTCATTAACAGCAACCTGAAGAACTAAATCAAGGAAAATAGTATGGCAATTACCAAGATTCCTCTTATAGCCTGCCACAGTGATATTAACAAACATACCTCATTATGTCATGGGATTGCTGCTGTAAATGATAATGTCACCCATCATTATTAATGTATATAAATAAAATGGTTCAAGTAGTCATTCTAGAATAAATAGAGAGATGGCTCCTCACAAATAAGCTTTAGTAAGAGATATAAAGAGCATTACACATTCATCAATATAAATGTCAACTAATAAATTAATCTGGTATATTGTCCATCAAGAAATAGGAACAAAAAAAAGTGAGCATGTCCAAGTTAACCCATAAACAGAAAACACTCTTAAAAATCACTGAGTAAGCAGGCATCTATTTATATGGGCAATTTTAAAATTTTAGTTCAAACTGACACAAAGGGGCATATTCAATTGTTTGAATAACCCGCCGCGTTAAAACTATTACCGTTATTACGTTAATAGTAAGCTGGATTTTAGTTCAGGGAGCTGCGAGCTGAAATCCAGCGAGAAAACTACCGTAATAACGGTAATAGTGCACGGAGAGAGAGATTTTCGGCGTTTCCGCCAACAATTGAAAATGCCCCAAAACGTCTTTATACGTGGGCCCAAAAACCAGCAGCAACAGCAAACAATATCTGATGGTCATTGATTAGATAACAATCAAGACTTTTAATGACTACAATCAGCCAGTGTGTGAGATCAGCCACAAATGCTAACCAATTGCTGTCAAAATTGGTCACTCTTGTAGCTGGCCAAACTGGACACATATTATCCAGTGTTTAGCAACAAACTGAACAATTCCATCATCCAGGCCAAGCAATTGGATGTACCAGTGTAGAGGCATTTTTCACAAAAATATGTTACTGAACAGATTTATAAGGTTTGTGCAGAAAGTCTGACCTGGTTTTATGCAGACAAGCTACTAGCAAGATGTAGCCGATGTCACAAGCATCTAGCTTTGATATAATGTGGCTGCAAGATGTCACTGCTCCAAGCAGAACACAGCTACATGGAAGTAGGTGGATTTTGATGGGACCACTTCAGATAGGTTTCTACCAGCAATCTATAAAGATGCTTTGTCAGAAGCAAACTTTTGGCTGTTTACCCAAATTTCATTACATCAGAAAATATTGTATCAGCCTTTACACATTATATTATTAATTGAATAACTAACTAATACAAAGCCGTTTAATATCTGGCACATGCATGTGATCTCCATCATTGAATCATTTCATTCGCTTTCATACATTTATGCAGATGTGTTCACTTCAACAAACTGAACAATTCCATCATACAGAAACATCCAATACACAGAAGATGAAGTTTTTGTTTTGTTTTGGGTCTTTGTAAGGCCAAACTCATATTTTCATCTTCATGCGCAGGAATATGATGAAGAAATGGATGCCCCCCAATGAGTTGTAACTTTTTCTAAAAATCTTTATTGACAAGAATACTAGTGCACGTGTGGTGGCACACCCACAGCAAGGATTAAACCTATGGTTAAATTACAAACAAAACCATAATGGCACAATATGAGTATATGCATTATTATGTTCTCAAAAGAATGGCTCTTCATAACCAAAAATACTCTTTGTAAATAAAGCTATTGCTTTGGACTATATATTTATAATGTTGTAGAATTTAAAAATATATATTTATAAATATTTGATATGTGCATCCTTCATATGGATTACATATTAACATTATTAAGCTATGTTTACATACACACAAGTTACATAACATAGTATGCTTTGAGTACCATCATCTGGGGACAGGTTTCTAAACACCAACAACCATTACACAGGAGTTGTAAGCCTTTCACTATAGACAAACAATCACTGCCTGTGACAAGGCAGGGTACAGGGGCTACAGACAGGGTACAGAGGGTTGGGGGTGGCCTGTCTGCTCCATGTGAGTGAGACGGATGGGTGGGGGATCTGCCTGTCTGCGCCCTGTGTGTGAGAGGGATGGGGGATCTGCTTGCGCCCTATGGGTGAGAGGGATGGGGGGGGGGGTGTTTCTGCCTGCGCCCTATGGGTGGGAGGGATGGGGGGGTCCTGCCTGCCTGCGCCCTGTTGGATTGGGGGGGGGGAGCCCGACTGCGCCCTGTGGGTGAGATGGATGGGTGGGGGGGGGAGCCTGACTGCGCCCTGTGGGTGAGATGGATGGGTGGGGGGGGAGCCTGACTGCGCCCTGTGGGTGAGATGGATGGGTGGGGGGGGGAGCCTGACTGCGCCCTGTGGGTGAGATGGATGGGTGGGGGGGGAGCCTGACTGCGCCCTGTGGGTGAGATGGATGGGGGGGGGGGGGGATCTGCCTGCGCCCTATGGGTGAGAGGGATGGGGGGGGAATCTGCCTGCGACCTTTGGGTGAGATGGATGGGGGGGGGGGGGGGCGGGGAATCTGCCTGCGCCCTATGGGTGAGAGGGATGGGGGGGGAATCTGCCTGCGACCTTTGGGTGAGATGGATGGGGGGGGGGGGCGGGGAATCTGCCTGCGCCCTATGGGTGAGAGGGATGGGGGGGGGGGGCGGGGAATCTGCCTGCGCCCTATGGGTGAGAGGGATGGGGGGGGGGGGGGGCGGGGAATCTGCCTGCGCTCTATGGGTGAGAGGGATGGGGGGGGGGCGGGGAATCTGCCTGCGCCCTATGGGTGAGAGGGATGGGGGGGGGGGGGACCTGCCTGCACCCTGTGGGTGAGATGGATGGGGGGGGGGGAATCTGCCTGCGACCTGTGGGTGAGATGGATGGGGGGGGACCTGCCTGCACCCTGTGGGTGAGATGGATGGGGGGGGCGGGGCTGACTGCCTGCCCCCTGGGTGAGAGGAATAGGGGGGGGGGGCTGCCCTGGGTGAATGGAATAGGGGGATGGGGGGGCTGTCTGTGCCCTGGGTGAATGGAATAGGGGGCTGCCATGTCGGCTATGACAATGGTGTGTAGAGCTGAGCGGCATGTTACAGCGGACAGGAGGACCCCAGCTTCTGGTGATTGTGTAGTATGGTGATCACCCGCTCCCTCCCCACCATCTCCCCCCAGTCCCGGCCCCACTCACCGATCAGCCTCCGCACCTCCTCCTCGCTCATGTAAACGTTCAGCCCGGGCTCACTGGCCGTCCCGGGCCCGGACTGAGCTTTGCTGGCTGGCAGGAGAACCGGGAGCAGTAGTAGCAGGGACGGACACCACAGCCCGGGGCCCGGCTGCCTCCCCCTTCTCCCCCTCCCCGGGGGGTCCGGGGCCCCGGGCAGCATGTCTCTCACAGGCCGTGCTGAGAGGAGGCGCCCCGGACCATCGCCGCTCACGTTATCCTTCCTGTCCGGGCCGCCGCCGCTCCAACTACCGGAGAGTGATCCGCGCGAGAGGCACACGGTCCTCGAGCCCTCGGTCTCCTTCACGGCGCCTCCGGTGAGCCCGACGCACGCGCTCTCCCTCCCCAGCAGACAGCGCGTATCGTCCTCTTCTGCCTCCTCCCGGACGCCGTCCTCCTTTCCTGACTGATGCGACCCCTCCAGGCCGGACTTCTTTGTTTTCTTTCTTTCTCCCCCCTCCTCCCAAACTAATCTTTATTGTCCACATAAACAAAGACAAAGAGGATCATGGCTCTGATGCTAGGAGCTTACACTTTGTAACCCTCCCATCATCCATTTCCAGGAGCAATGGAGCAGTGCTAGGTTATACAGCAGAAAGGACAATATGAAGCTCCACAGCTTAGTGTAAGTTCAAACATGTTAGGAGATCAATAGCAGTTGGCCACAGATTGCCTGCATGAACCATGACTGAGATGAGTAATATTATCCATTTATACCAGTCAGTGGTGCCCTATCCATTATAATACACGTCTGTTGTTCTAGTAAATTAAACATTTTAGTATTTACATTACTACTTTATTTAATTATGTTTTGGTATCTCTTTTTATTGATAGACAAGAAAGCTGTGACAACTCTGCTGTTTGATAGATTTGTAGCTTTGGGTGACAGAGGTGATTGTCCTTCTAAAGACCCCTCCTGGGTGCACCATGGTCTGTATAATCTCTGATTGTTTCATGTAAAATAAGTGGTTTGAACAACTATAAACAGCAGTTATGTTTGTTGATTTTTGACACCATTAGTCACCAAATGTAAGGATGTAATTCACAATTGTTTATTTACATAACTCTCAGTTTAACCACAGGGCTGGTCTGTTCTATGCACACAGCATAATTGCAGAAGAACAATCTATGTTTGGGAAAGTGCATTGATCAGTCCTGCAGGACGAATTCTCGTTTTGAGACATAAGGGGGTAAATGTATCAAGCTGAGAGTTTTCCGGCGGGTTTGAAAAGTGGAGATGTTGGCTATAGAAACCAACCAGATTCTAGCTGTCATTTTGTAGAATATACTAAATAAATGATAGCTAGAATCTGATTGGTTTTTCAAACGCTGGAAAACTCCCAGCTTGATACATTTACCCCCAGGTGTGTACTTTTGAGTAATTGCACCCAGTTTTTACAAGAAACTGTGTGGATTTGGCAGGTCAGTGCATTGTAGCATCTGTGGTGGGGTAAACACTTGCACCATACTTGACCAAGTGCTGGGGGGGTATGGCGACTTCATACGCGTCATCACGACCCTGCTCCCCACTGCGCAATGCTGTAATTCATGTCATGCCAGGGAACAGGGCCATGATGGCACAAATCTCATCATCATGGGCGGCCCCTCTCACTTCAATAGGCAAATGGGCAGGAGACAGCCGACATTGTACACGGAAGTCTGGGAGGACTCCCAAACATTCTCAAGAATGTAGGTAAGTATGGCTTACACCTTCCCATGGGAGGAGCTGGGCAGATTCTGGAGCGTTTCTTATTGCAGATTGTGGGAAAGAAGAAATCTAGTTCTAACTGTATATCAGTGTACACAGCCAATGTACAGATTGTGCCTTCATTTGACCAACATGTGGAGAGGAGAGGGTGCATCACCTGCTTTGTGGGAGAGTGTACAGTTATTTTTCTCCCCACAACACCACCACGGAGGTGCCATATTGTATGTTTAATGGAGTGCATTTTGAACTTTCTAGTAGCATTTCTACGAGAAAGCACATTTCTAAGTGAGCTTTGACTAGTGTAAAAATGAACTAGCAGACATACCCGTGGACATAAAGAAAAAAGCCACACTTAGTTGACTACACTTATTAGTTCGTAAATTAAAATAACTGGTTATATTTACAGACCAAATTTAATTATTCTGTGTTAACTGCATAAGGGGTAATTTATATCTGTCAGACTGGAAAATGATTACATATTAGAACGCTAATAAATTAAAGTACTATGAGCTGGAGGGATCAATACACATTCAACCAATCAAAATCAGTTAGATAGTGCTGCTGATAGTCATCATCATTTCGTATTATTGTACCAGCCCTCCAGTACCCGCAAGAGACACGGATCCTAAAAGATGTATCCGCGGAAGCATCCACATCTACTTGTGTCACAATTAAGTGAACATACCATTACTGTGTATGGCCTACTCTTTCCTGCCTCTCCAACCGTAAGGAGACGCAAGTTGTTCATACACAACAGTCTTCTCCTAGATGCATGAAAGCACATTTTTCATGCACATGTGCTGTATGGAAATGCATATCTGAAATAAAAAAAAAACAGACGAGCCCCAAAGTGGTTAGATGCACCAGACAGTGTACCTGGAACCATTAATGTTGGCAACTATGGTGTATACTGCTAACAGGAACAGTTTGCACAAAATCAAGCAACTCTTAACAATTCTTAATGTTAACACAATTGGGTTTGTCAAAAATGGAAGAATCAAGATCCGCTTTGGTTACTACCAATAAAATACAGGCACTACCCCAAACCCACCACACAACAGAACGTATTGACTGTTGTCATCCCAACTGTATTTACAGCATAGACTATAAGTTCAGTGAAATGCGAATGGCATTCTACTTAGTGGCAAAGCAAAGGAAGAATTCAAAGATTGTATCAGTAGAACTTCGAAAAGGTCTTTTCCATGTGAAACTCAATTGTTGAGAAATTTCCACTTAAATTTGGTGGGAGGCTTTAGTACTACTATCACTACATTGGTCTCTTGCCTTTCCTTCCTCCTCCATGGCACATGCAAAGGAAAAGTATCGCATTCACGCATGCATTCTGCTCTATTCAACCAAGGCTGACTTCAGTCCAGTTCCCCCATGTGTGCACATCATATTCACAAGGCTCTGCTCATCAGCACATGTGTATAAGCAGCCACAAGCAGGATACACAGTGTCATTCACAGATGGCTGTCCAAATGAATAGAGGTATAAAATGTAATGTATGTGATAATGGAGACATGGTATTGCAGAGCTTCAATGTTCTTTGAGACCGCTTGGCAGCATGTAGCCAAGATACATGGTTTGTGTAACATGTTGCCAAGAATACAGACACATCCAGTGTGTTGATCTCAACCATCCCAGGTTGCCAAGATGTTGGTAGGGGTTATCCTCTCTCAATTACCAAATCTTGATCGCAGTAATTTTATGTTAAGGGACTGGATGAAGATACTGACATATACCGCAAGACTGTATCCTATTTCCTTAGGGGCACACGCTGAGCGTATTTGAATGAGCTAGAAGGTAATATCAGAAAAGCTGTGTCACTAAAACCAGTGGAAGAGTGGGCACCTTGGATGAAATATCTAAATTCTGGAGGACTTTTATGGGGACACCACTTATGCTGCAGCATTGAAGAACAGGTTCTTCAACAGGCTCCAACGCAATGGAGAGACCATCCCTCAGTATAACAATGCTCTTCCAAAGGAAAAGTCCTGTGATTTAAAAGTGTTGGCCGAGACTGACCATTTAAATAGAAACCAGGGCTCCATAATTTGCCACGGTGATAACTCCTACTGGCAAAATGGATCTCTGACTCCTCTCTGAGTTTGGCCAGATACAAAATGAGGCATTTGATCTTCAGAACATTTGTAGTTGCTCAGCAGGCTGCATTGCTGGCTCCCAAGGAAAAACAAGCGGCCTCAAATCTGAAATTGTTGGAGAGTTTTGTGATCAGTTTGACCGATGTCATGCTAATAAAGCAGAAGAAGAAGATGGCCCAGCTATAGCTATGAGTTACATATTTGGCACCAAGAAGTCAAAACTCAGGCCCTGTGCTAGTACAGTCCCTGACTTAGACTGATGTGCAAGTCGGATATGTCCTGAAAGCCT
Source organism: Mixophyes fleayi (assembly GCF_038048845.1). Taxonomy (NCBI): domain Eukaryota; kingdom Metazoa; phylum Chordata; class Amphibia; order Anura; family Limnodynastidae; genus Mixophyes; species Mixophyes fleayi. The sequence goes on along the minus strand of NC_134404.1, from coordinate 63,616,569 downwards.
CATTATTGGCATACGGGTTACTGTATAAAATAATGCCTCTTTTCTAGCATGTCACAGCTGCACCGCTGCTGCAGTCACATTGTTTTTCATGCTTGAATCCCCAGACTCACCCGCTGCTCTTAACCGTACAGTACACCTATTGTCACTATCACTGGTACTGCCATTGGAATATACCAATCAGTGTCTGCCATACAAAGACCATAACTCCTGACATCTGCATTTTGCCCAGGAGTGTCCTGCTATTTCCAGCAACAAATCCGGTGTGGTGGTAAACTGGCACTTCCTAAATCTGATACTTAAACAGCGGGAATGAAGAACAAGGGACCTAAACAGACCTTCTGCTCCCAAGTTGATTTCCACCGAAAGCAAGTTGTGGCAATAAAGCTTTCGGAAAAAATTGTGTGGTTCAATGTGAAAAGGGGTTACAAATGTATCAAACAGAATGACACCCAGCAGGATGCGGTCATCCACCTCACTGCCATGAAGAACAACACCTGGAAGTATATATTTAGTTTGATATAATGCTGGAAAGGAAGGACTAGCAGCCTGTTAATGTGTTTAGAGCAATAGGTTTTCAGAGGAATTATCACACCGCACTGGCAAACCACTAAACCCCTCAAATACCTATGATTGGTATTAAATAAGAGTCTTGACAAAGCATTTAGCGAAACGCGCGTCGGCGGACGACACAATCACTTACTCACCAGATTATACTGATGAATTAGCTCCTTATTGCTGGCTATTATACTGGCGTCTAAGGGGGGTTATATAAGAACATGGACAATGCTAAATGAATAAGCTATGATAGTGTGTATGTGCATACCATTATTACTCCTCTGAACATACATATGAGAAGGAGCTAGTTACAGCCTAGATGGAACCACAATAAATCAGATTCAGTTATTTAAAAGGACAGATAAACCTTTGAATAATTTAGAGGTATTAAAGTAAGAGTACTTGGCAATAAATTAAACACAGAACTAAAGTGTTTTTTATAGGGGATCAAGTGCATGAACTATTGTCAATTGAGACATATATTCCAACGTGTCTGCTCTTTTAAAGTCATGTTAACAACTTGAACAATTTACTAGTTATAGCCTAGATGGCAATTACAATAACTAGATTGAGTTATCTTGAAAGGACAGACTAACCTCTGAATAACATAGAGGTATGAAAGGAAGAGTATTTATGGATCTTTAAAAATAAATCAAACACAGAATTAAAGTGTTTCACAAAGGGGATCAAGCATATGAACTACTGCCTATTGAAACATATATTCTAGTGTGTGTGCTCTTTTTAAGTCAAATTAACAGCTTGAATAACTTACCTGTCCCTGATAATTAACCCTTTAGGGATCAGTTAAATCATGAACTCCATACCACTGAAAGGGTATTAATATCCTCTAAATAAATCAATATACAAACCATAGCGCTATCATTTTAGAAGAAAGGAAAAAAGTGATTACACACGTGAAATGATTGTTTATTAAGACGTTTGGATTTCAGTGGTTGACTGCACATGGGATTAGTATAACGATGACAGCACACTGAGTAATATATTATTCGCAATAACTCCAAGTCCCCTTACAATAACTTGAACCAAGTGGATATCAAGGCTGTCTAACCCATCTATATTTTTCTTTAGAGGAATTAGTGGACATGAAACCATAAACAAATACACTAAGACACTATTGTAGGATTTTTTTATTGTCCTATATTAGTAGTCATACTTACCTTTATTTGACTATGTTATCAGGCAATAATATTGGAAGAAAATTATAGTATGTATCCAAGTAAGCAGTGAAGTGGCAATAGCTGATATTTAAGTCATTAGCAATAATCTTACACTTATCTATTTTAATATTTCGCTATATAGGGAATCAAATTATTGATGAAACTCTATTTTAATGTAAATCAATAAAGCTTTAATGCATATTTTATGTTTATATCAATGAGATACAACACTTCTTGCCCTTTTCTTATTTAAAGAGCAATAGGTTTTTGTCAGAAAAATGAAGGTACTTTGGCCATTACAGCTTCCCAGCACATACGGCACCCTCCCGTATCAGTGATTCAGTACCAGACTGTGGAGGTAATAACTTTGGCACCAGTAGCTATCATCTGACCCTGTCCCGGGTAACACGTAACACAGTAGAGGAGTGGAAGGATTTGAGAATATGACACCCAGGAGACATTTTACCTTGCAGTGGATGATCTACCTATATATCTCTGGAATAGCTGTTGTTATTTATATAGGTTGTAAAATGATATGCTTTGTTTTGTATAGACAGATCACATGATAAGTAATGTTGTAACATTAGTGGTGAACAACCTTGTATGGTTGAAGCTAGTGACTGTTGCTATCAGCTGACCTATGAGCGCCATCAAGTGGCATGTATAGGGTACTTTCATTCTGCAAGTTAACTGATCTGTTGAATTACTTCACCACTAACAATATTTATTATGCTTTATATAGCACGTACATAGTACATTGCGCTTTACAGAGAACATTTAATCATCGACATCAGCCCCTGCCACATTGAAGATTGCAATCTAAGCTTCAATGTGGTTTAACGTGCTGCTTAATAAAGAGAGGATCTTGCACATCCAGGGGTAAATGTATTAAGCTCCGGGTTCTAAAACACCCCCGAGTTCGGCGTCTTCGGCTTTTAAATTTAAAGCGGCGCTGCCTTGTAAAGGGAAACTTCCCTTTACAAGGCAGCGCCGCTTTAAATTTAAACGCAGAAGACGCCGAACTCGCAGGTGTTGAAGAACCCGGAGCTTAATACATTTACCCCCCAAAGTTTTGCTTCAGGATATTACCTCAAGCCCACAGCCTTTTAAATATACCTATTTGAATGCTTTTCCACAAGCAGGGGCAGGCTGGACTGGGGGTAGGGGGGACATCTGGGTGGGGTAGGCAAGTGTGAAAGGGTGAGGGAGAATTTAAAAGATTTGAGGTTAGGGGTGAGTCTGGTTGGGCTGGGCAAGGAGAATCAAATGTGGAGTGTGAGTGTGAGGTGGTGATAGGTGATGAGGAGTGGCGAAGGTCTTTGACAGAGCATAGAGGGCCAGTAGGGGAGTATTTCCTGACCAGAGATGTAGGAGGGGGTGGCATTAAACTGGGCTTCGCTAGTGAGGGTAAAGCAACTTGAATTGTGTTTTGGAGGGAATGGGGAACCAATACAGGGAGATTGCAGAGAGACATAGTTGAAGAGGAACATCTGGAAAGGAAGATTAGTTGCAATGCCACATTCAGCACAGATTTAAGGGGGTGCAGACATGTGTCAGGCAAGCGAGATGCAGGGGCGGGCTGGGCTGGGGGGCAGGAGGGCATCGGCCCCCCGTGCCGCTCAGAATCACCGCTGTTAGGGCCGGCCGGGAGGCGATTTTACCGGCGTCCGCATCTCATGACACGGGATGCGGCCGCCTGTGCGTCCCCCGGGCTGAAATCTGCCAGCCCGCACCTGGCGAGATGATTGCAATAATCATTATCTACTTGCCTATTTCAATCAAAATCTTCTCTGACTGGACTCTACGAGAAAACCTCTTAATAGGGATTATCAAATCACCATTCTATCCAATCCTTGTTATAATAGTATCAGGTCTCTGGTGAAACATATTGCTGTGTTACAATGTGACCATGTAGATCTCATATTGTAACTGCTCAGTAGATCCTACATCCTAAAAGAACCTTTAATTATGTGAGCATCTCAATTTGTTATTCTCATACTATTTTATAACCTGTCTCTCCTCCAAGTAAAGGACACATAAGATGAATCACATCTTATCTAAAGAACTAATCCAGATCGAATAACGTCACCCCAAAGTGGGTCATATAATAAATCACCTATAACATCTATATAATACAATAACCCATAGTACAATAATATTTAGTTATATTATAATAATAAATACATATGGCTAAACCCATTCTCCAGAAAAAATAGGAAAAGGCAGTTAGTGATCTGCTATTATAGTTATTTGTTAAGGTCTACCAGACGGAAGATATTCAACCTAAATATAAGCACACAAATGAGATAAAGGGATGAAGAGGGTGAATATTTAGAAGCGCTGCTTGCAGTAAGGAAAGGTGCACATCCAATATCACTCCACAAAATGCCTTGATTTTAGCACCAACCTTGAGAAATCCAACTTAAAGTGCCCATTTTTGGGTGCACTTTGTCGAAAAAAAACTTGACACAAAAGCGGGAAATATAATGAAGGAAGTCCAGGGGGTAAATGTATCTAGCTGCGATTTTGCATTTCCAGCAATTTTCTTGGGCGAGTTTAAACTCTCCGATGTATTAAACAGCGATTTGATGTAAAATCACTAGAGAAGTATTTCTTTAAAAATCGCTATTCTCAAAATAGCTACAAATCGCAGTCCCGACTTTTTGCCACGCTAGTTATACCCAGGGCCGCCGAGAAGGGGGGGGGGGCGGGTACTAATTACCCGGGCCCAGGCATGTCAGGGGGCCCGGCCCGCGCCGACGATTTCTTTTTTTCATTTTTATTTTTTTCAAAACTACATTTTTTATTTTTTTATTTTTTTTATTTTGCGGCGGGGGGGGGCTCGGTCATTGGTGGGGGATGCAGGGTAGTTAAAAAAAAACAAAACACACTCACATGATCGCGGCGCTGGCGTCCCTCCTCTCTGCTGCTCTGTGCTCCATTCAGGCTGTCTAAATCCCGGGTGTGACGTCATCATGTCACGCCCAGCATTCAGTCAGCCTGGAGCAATGGAGCACAGAGGAGCAGGGAAGACCAAGAAAGAAGAGAGAAGAAAAGGTAAGTGAAGGGAGGAAAACGAGGGGGGCGAATTACAGAGGGGTTAAAAAACGAGGGAGGGCACAGAGGGGTTAAAAAATGGGGGGCAGAATGACACAGAGGGGTTAAAAAACGGGGGGGGGGGCAGCATGACACAGAGGGGTTAAAAAATGGGGGGGGGGCAGCATGGCACAGAGGGGTTAAAAAACAGGGGGGGGGCAGCATGGCACAAAGGGGTTAAAAAACGAGGGGGGCAGCATGGCACAGTGGGGTTAAAAAATGGGGTTTAGCATGACACAGTGGGGTTAAAAAACGGGGGGCAGCATGGCACAGTGGGGTTAAAAAATGGGGCAGCATGGTACAGTGGGGTTAAAAAATGGGGCATCATGGCACAGTGGGGTTAAAAGGGAGGGAGGCATGGCACAGTGGGATTGAAAAACGGGGGGGAGCAGCATAGTATAATGTGATGAAGGGGAGCCAGGTAAAGGGGGCAAAAGCAGCATGGAGGGCGCAGTGTGATCATAAGGCATGGCGATGATGAAGGGGCACATTATTGTAATATTGGAGCTGGAGGAAGGCCTAATTATTAATTGTGGGTGGTATTGATTTAACGCCAGGGTTGTTTGGAATTATCTAAATGTAGCCATTTTTTTCCAAATAGGGCCCCCAGCATTCCAGGTTCCAGACAAGCCGCAACTAAAGAAACCAGCAGCCACAGGTGGTGAAAGTGAGAAGAACAGGTAGGAGAGAGCAGGACAGTATGTGAAATGTTGTGATTCTAGTAGGGACAATGGCAATTTTTGGTGAGTGTTCTGCCCAATGTAAGGTGCAGGCCAAGACTGAACTCTTTTTGTACACACTGCATTCTTTGTATACTACACTGTGGTGCTAGATGTCCTGAAAGTCAGGAGTGCTTGGACATATGTGACGCTCCGACGAATTGAGTGCCTAGTGATTTTGATGTGTTAGCCTCGCCCCAATGGCACATTTGCCACGCCCTGAAATGCAAGACCACACCTCCGAAAAATTTTGCGAAAAATGGTGGCGCAATTTTTTTAAGCATACTCAACTATAAGGGGGGCCCCATGAATTTGTTGTACCGGGGCCCTGAATTCCTCTTGGCAGCCCTGGTTATACCAATTGCCAAATGTATGAAGCTGCGATTTTGCAAAGTCGCCCGAGTTTGAATTAAAAATTGCCAGATTCAACACGCTGCTTTCTATAGGCGAGATTAGCAAACACATCACTCGTACACTGTTGTGCTATACAGCCGCAGGACCCAGCGGCTATACAATGTAAAAATCAGATGATTTAAAAACAAAAAATGCATGTGGTCCCCCCTCTAAACACTATTAACCCTATCGCTGCCAGCCTACTGCTGGTTTCACTGAAATCGGGGGGGAAAGTGCATTGGGTATCAACGCAACCAGCCGGGGTGGGTGGCACTATAGCAGGTGAACATGTGGCAGGGGGTCCTCCTGCCATAATGACATCCAACCCCAGGCTGTTCAGCACTGGGTTGAATTACCTAGGGAGTGGGGTACGCAAAAGAATTATTGCGGGCTCCCCCCTCTAGGAATACCCAGCCCTGGGGCGGTGGGTGTAGGGTGATAACGACGCAAAAAAGTATAAAATAAAAAAAAATAAAGAAAACACCATTTTAATTTGTAGAACTACAAGTCTCAGCCAGCCCAGGCTGTCATTAACAGTCTGGGCATGCTTGTGTTGTAGAACTACAAGAACCAGCATATTTATGGCAGCCAGGGCATGCTGGAAATTGGAGAACCACAAGTGCCAACATGACACCCATGGCTTGCTGCAACCTGTAGTACCACAAAGAAAAATGTTAAACCACAACAACCTCTTTAATACCACATTATTTTAATAAAAATAATAAACCACCCAAAATTACAAACAACACCCTCTTTAAAAACATATCTATTAAAAATAAAAACACCCCAAATATTCACCAATCTGATGTTTTCACCTACACTTCTGAGCTTGCAATTGAATAATTACTTGTAACCATGTCCAATAAAAACCCTTATTTTCCTCAAAAGGTCCATGGAGTTGTCCCAAATAAAATTGTATTCCAAATAGGTCCATGGACTTGTCTCAAATAAATTTGTATTCCAAATAGGTCCATGAAGTTGTACATAAATATTTTGTATTCCAAATAGGTCCATGGACTTGTCTCAAATAAATTTGTATTCCAAATAGGTCCATGAAGTTGTACATAAATATTTTGTATTCCAAATAGGTCCATGGAGTTGTCCAGAAATCTTCTGTATTCCAAAAGAGGTCCTGGAAAAAATCTTCTTTGCTTCTGGTCCAAAGAACCCCCTTTTGTAAATCCACCAGAACATGCTTGAATAAAATAACAAACCACGAGAGACGAAGCACCCTGACCAGGGGAGGGCTGGTAAACTTTAGCCCGGGGGGCAAGACTTGACTCAGCAGCCTATTTTAAAGGAAAAAATGCAGGTGGCCCAGTGACCCAGGCCAAGGTAGTCCACTATGGGACCGGCCCGGGGGGGCAGATTCCCCTCTGCCTCCAGCCCAGCCTGCCCCTGACACTATGAGAAATACACAGACACGAGCTCTAATTATAGTATAAGGAGGTTTCCCACGCTGTGCACCCCGCTTTTTTAAAAAAAATTGTATAATGTTAGTGAGGTCAAAATTGCGCGTGTTTTGCATGTAAAACTTGTAACCAATCAGAAAGGAGTATTGGTTTGAAAATGGCAATTTTCAGCTAATCACAGGCGAGTTTAAACCGCCACAAATCGCAAGAGATGAACAGCGATTTGATTTTTCAGAATAAAAAATGCAGGTTAATACATATTGCGACTTGGAGACTCAAATCTCCGGTTATCTCTCGCCATTTGCGGCGATTTTAAATCGCTGAAAAAATTGCAGCTTGATACATCTACCCCCAGATGTCCACTCACTCTTATGATTAGATTAAGACATAAATGAGGCAAAACCAAGCATTGTTTTAGGAGAAAAACAGAAATGTTTTAATTAATGCAAGTGGTTGGATGTGATGTTTACACTTTTGCATTGTGTGGTTCTTAAAATTTATTTCACCGCCAAAGCAAATCTAGATGCTCTTCTAGTTTGCAGGCTCATATCCCTAGGGTGGATACTGATGCTGAGTCAAAGTTTGTGTTAAGTAATTTCCGATAATTTGTACTGTGCATGCCGACAAAGAGAGTGCATGCTTATGTGCATGCAGAGTTGTACACATCTGACATTTTCCGCTTCTTTACGTCTGGAAAGGCTGAGAGAGGATGAGGAGCGGAGGTCTAACATAGTCCAAATACAATAATGGCATGTTCACACATATGTGGCTGAGGCAAACCAGCATAGAGACGCATATACACTATATGGACAAAAGTATTAGGACTCTTGACCATTACACCAACATGGACTGTAATGACATTGTATTCAAATACATATACTTTAATAGTGAGTTGGTCCCCCTTTAGCAGCGATAACAGCTTCCACTCTTCTTGGAAGGCTTTCCACAAGATGTTGAAGTGTTTCTGTGGGAATTTGTGCCCGTTCATTCTGTAGAGCATTTATGATGTCAGGCACTGATGTTGGAGGAGAAGGCCTGGTTCGCAATCTCTGTGTCAGGCGCCATCTCCGCACTGACACTTGGTGCAGGAGACGGACGCCTGCACCTTCTCAGCAACCACGTCCTGTTGCCTAGCAGCGGGACGCTATCTCTGCTCACCTGTCTGCAGCCAGCATGTCTTACTGCCAAAATCTCCCTAACCCTATCAGGAGGCACCTTAGGGTATATAAGGCAGCCTCTGACACATGTCTAGTGCCAGAGTATTTGGTCTTCAGCCTTGCTCCAGCGTTTGTACCTTTGTTGCTGTTATTTGGATTCTGACCCCGGCATGTTCCTGACCTCCTTTGGTTCCTGATTCTGGCTTAGAGTGATATTTGGTATTGACCCGGCTTCCAGACCATTCTCCTGCTTCTGATTTGGCTATATCCGTTCCTCTGGTTTTGACCTGGCTTGCTGACTACTCTTCCATCCTGCTTCCTGGTGGGCTATCACAGCTGCCTCAATTGTTACCTCGCCAGCTGACTGATACTGAGGGCCGCGACCTGCACGTCCCTTGCAGCGAAGTACATACCTCCTTGCGGGGGTTCCTGGTGAAAACCAGGGGCGTGTTAGACTCCGCGCCTCAGTACTCAGTAGCGCCAACTGCTGGCAGGTATCATCAATTCCACCTAGTGATTCTGACACTCTGTTCCAGTTCATCTCAAAGGTGGGTTCAATGGGGTGGAGGTCAGGGCTCTGTGCGGGCCAGTCAAGTTCTTCCACACTGAACTCATCAAACCATGTCTTTGTAGTCCTTGCTTTGTGCACTGGGGCACAGTCATGTTGGAATAGAAAAGGGCCTTCCCTTAACTGTTGCCACAAAGTTGGAAGCATAGCATTGCCCAAAATGACTTGGTATATGACCTAGCATTAAGAATGCCCTTCACTGGAGATAAGAGGCCTAGCCAAAAGGCCTGAAAAACTGCCCCATACCATTATCCCTTCTCCAGCACACCTTCACAGTTGGCATCTGCCAAACCCAGACTCACCCATCTGACTGCCAAACAGAGAATCACTATTTGTCACTCTACAGAATATGTTTCCACTGCTCCACAGTCCAGTGTTGGTGTGCTTTACACCACTCCATCCAACGCTTGGCATTGGTCTTGGTGATGTGAGGCTTGCATGCAGCTGCTCGGCCATGGATATCGATTCCAGTAAGCTCCTAACACACAGTCTTTGTGCTTATATTAAAGCCAGTGGAAGTTCGGAACTCTTCAGCTATGGAATCAGCAGAGTGTTGGTGACTTTTACCAACCATGCGTCTTAGCAGTCGTTGAACCCGCTCTGTGATTTTACGTGGTCTTCTGCTTTGTGGCTGGGTTTCTTTTGTTCTTAAATGCTTCCACTTTCTAATAATATCACTTACAGTTGACTGGGAAATCCTGCAGGAATAAAATTTCACAAACCGTCTTATTGCACAGGTGGCATCCTATCACAGTACCACGCTCAAAGTCACTGAGCTCTTCAGAACAACCCATTTTGTATCACAAATGTTTGCAAATGGAGACTGCATGGCTGGGTGCTTGATTTTATACACCTCTGGCAACGGGTCCGATTGAAACACCTCAATTCAATAATTAAAAGGTGTGGACAAATACTTATGTCCATATAGTGTATGTCTATCAGGAGCCGCATCTTTTGCACCTGCTAAAGGGCAAGTGCAAATACACACTGATTATGATGACTTGCTAGCTGCTTATGGTTGGCTGATTGCTAATTCACAGCTGATGGGTGCTTTCTGCATTGATCGTGAATATATTATAGCATTTTGTGTGTGTATTTTGAAACAATTTTATTGCTAATTTCATTTATATGTGATAAGGAATATTATAGTTGCAGCATTATATCAAGCCTAATAGCAAATATGTTCTTCTCTAATAAACAACAAACTTTTTTTTGTGCTTGTAACCTGGATGTGTGTATGTACATGTGGGTGTTTATATGACTGATGGTTAATGCGGTGCACAAGTGAGCACTCAACTTTTTACTGTGGTGTGTCCTGGTCTTCCTTCCATATGGTTCTCAGGTCCAGCCTTCGGGGCAGTATGTCAGTCTTGTCCGATTTATCTTTCCATTGGGCATTGCAATGGTGTACAAGAAATAGAGAGTTAAAAAGATGGTTAATGGGGCACATTAACAAACCTGAAAGCGATATCGGATACTATGGTCACTTAGCGGCATCCAGTTTTTGCACATTTGTGTCCATTCAAAGTTTATTCGTAAAGTGTCCTGGGCTTTCATGCATGCCTGGGTCTGACCTTTTTGCTGGAGTGTCCATTGTTTCTGAAGTTTCTTTTCCTTTTATCAAGAGACAAGAATCTATCTATCCAAAAACTGGTGAAGAAGGTCTTGATACTCAAATGACTATCGACCCTTCACTGCATGTAGCTGTAGGAAGGATGTTCTCTATGTTCCAATCAGTACAGTATGCTTTGTTCTACTCATATCAACATCTTGCAGAAGTGGTCAGGGTCCAATCTAACAGTTACCATCTCAGCTATTCAGGCTCATCTGTCCCTGGTGGTTGACGAGAGGCAGCCCGAACAATGACAGCCTCTGGACCATAATAATGATAGATTCAAGTCTTCATGGACATGGTGCTGTGACCTTACATATTTGCTCACAGGGTCTCTGCTCCATATAGGAAGCAAAACTCTTCATCAGTGTCCTGGACATCAGAGCTGTGATCAATCTGACAGGGCCTAGTAGTTACTGAAGTACAGACAGGTCCAGATTCAGTCAGACAATGACACTGTATATATAAGTTTTCAGGGGGAACCAAGAGTTCCTTAGCGAAGAGGGAATTACAGAATTATGACAGATCGATTTGTTCCAACAATAGTAGTGGTTTACATTCCAGGTGTGGAGAACTGAGACGTGGAATAAGTATATACTCCACTCTCCCAGGAGAGTGATCCCTTGAGAAGGTTTGTGGCCCACTTTTTTAAAAAAATTGGGGTCATCCATAGATTGACATGGTATTCTCTAGGCATAATAACAATGTAGATAAATTTTGTTCCAGATTCAGGGACCCTCTGGAATCACTAGTATTATATATAACATTCCAGTTAGTGTATCTGTTTCCCGTTCCCATGCTTCCTTGCTTTCTCATGAAAGCCAAAAAAGAGGGAGTTCCAGTGATCTTAATGGCCTCAGAGGCCAAGAAGGTTGTGGTATGGATGGCGGCAGAGCCACGATGAAGGTTTCCACTAAGGGAGGATCTTCTGTCTCAAGGTCTCTTTCTGCACCAGGACTGATGTCTGGCTCGGGATCTTGAGAACCAAGGGTTTTTCAGAAGTAGTTATCCAGACAATGTTGAGGGCTAGAAAGCTGTTGTCATCTAGGAATCACCACAGGGTGTGGAAAACATATATTGTCTGGTGCAAACAAAATGGTGTTCACACTTTTCAGTTTTCTTGTTTTCTTTCTTCTCTTCAGAACGGTCTTGATAGCTGACCCATTTAGCTGACTTAGTTCCATTAAGGGTTATGTTTTGACCCTGTCTATTTATTTTCAAAAGAATTTGGCTCTTATTCTGGAGGAGAAATCTCTTGCAGGGAGTTTTACACTTTAAGCCTCCATATGACTAACCAACAGCACCATGGGACATAAACTGGTTATTTGTGCCCCTCAGCAAATAAAAATGGGCTTCACCACCTGGTATGTTAGAAAAGAGGGAGGAAGGGATGTTCTTCCTGCACAGTTTATCTGGGTTTATTTCTCACCATCAGTAACCAACTGTTACTGACCACTCCTACTGGTGTCACCTTGCCACCAGCAGACACTCACCGACTGCGAATGTCAACTGCGCAATAGTTGTAGGAGAATCTCATTGCCACCACTAGGCTCCTTCGCAGTGCCCAGAAATGCTTAATTCTGGGGTAGCTGGTATAGCTGCTATAGCGCCTCTTTGCTGTGGGTTGGCTGGTACCTCCTGATCGCTTATTATGGATCAGGACTGCTGGGTAGTGGGCAGAGCATTGACACAGCATTGAAGCTAGGTTCAACACAGGACAGCTGGGGAACAGATTAGAGTGTAAGCTCTTATCTGTTGGTCATAGTATACAGCAGGCAATAGGCGTCAGACAGAATCTTCAAGCAGGGATGTTTATTTGTTTACAAGGACCATTACACCGTAGTTGGAGGTACTAGTAATCATCCAGAAGTATAGATGTTATAATACAGGTAAAATACAAAATACAGCTGTTATATACTGTTTCTGACACGCATGCTCTCAGGTGGTAACCCAACCCCCTTCCTAGCTGGCACTGGCAGGGGGTAACCAAACCCCCTTCCTAGCTGGCACCACAAAGTCTGATATATTAAATCAGATATTTAGCATCAGGATGTAATATATTCTCTAATCTTGAATTTAACAACATTTAAAAAAAGTCTGTGATTGCCTAAATTACTTTCTGGTTGTATTATTCATATATTGCATCTATCTTTTTAACAAGTCAGGATAAAAGGTAATGTCCCCCTGCTGTGTATTCAGGCTAAAAAAAGCATTGGTCACTCACATATGAAAAAGGCTTAAATAGAATGGGATTTCCTTTCTTCAGACAGCTGCAAAAACAAGTTTCCTCTAACAGGGCATCGGTACGTTACCAATACAAAATTCACTACAATTGCAATGATAAACATTGCTGCACTGCACCACTAAGTGACATAAATTTATATAATAAGTTATTGCTAAGGGATCCAGCCAAACATAATAAATAATACTGATAATAATAATTATACTAAAGGAATGCACCATTTTGTAGTATTTATTAAGTGGTTGCATAAAATGAAAATACCATCTGGTCTGGTGCATTTTTATATATGTTATTATTTTTCACATTTTAAACATTAAGCAATACTTATGTATATCATACTTACCTACTTTCTTCAGCTCCCTTCCGGGAGCCAGCCAGTGGAGAGGGGCGTGGCGGCCAAAATAGCATCATTTCGGGCCCGCCCCCTGTGACATCATGACGCAAATTGCGATCTAATTCTGCCCACTTCACTAGGAAGTGGGCACTTCCTAGTGAAGTGGGCAGAATTCGGGAGATTGCCACACTCGCTCGGGAGTCCGGGAGACTCTCGCAAAATGCGGGAGTCTCCCGGACATTCCGGGAGAGTAGGCAAGTATGATGTATATGTAATATCTATTTCAGTTATTATTAATACTTATTTTGACATTGTGAGATAGTTACTGGTAAAGTTTGTAAAATGTTGTAAAAGTTTGTAAAATTAGGTATTTTTCCTCCCAGGACATTTTTGTTTGTGTTGGTTAATTAATATAGAGATCATATGGGTGTGATGTGTTATAAGGAGGGTGGGTCTCTAGAAATGAGGTGGAGAGGATGTGTGGTACTGGTTGATTATGCCATACTTGCCAACTCTCCCAGAATGTCCGGGAGACTCCCGCATTTCGGGTGAGCCTCACGGACTCCCGGGAGAGTCTGGCAATCTCCCGCATCTGCCCACTTTCGGGCAGAATTTGGTCCAAAATGCCGCGATTTACTGGGAATCGTGGCATTTGGCCCTGACCCCGCTGTAAAATGACGCGTTATGCGTCAGTGCGTCATGGGGCAGGGCTAAAATGCTGGGTTTTTTGGAGCCCCGCCCCCTGCACGCCCACCTTCTCTTGGCAGCTCCCGGATCATACTTGCCATAAATTGGCAAGTATGGATTATGCACAGGCTAGAAGCATGGGTGGATTTGAAGCCAGTCAATCTGAATTTAAACCTTAAAAGTGGACTATATGCAGGGCCGGACTGGGACTAAAAATCAGCCCTGGCAGTTAAAGCACACAGGCCCACCTGCTGTGAGCTCCATGCATGATATTGTTGCACGCTGGTGTGGCATTGATACAGCTGCACATCTTGGAATGTGCTCCAGCGACAGGAGGGTTAATTCCCCAGCGCTAGGGGATGTAAAAATGTATTAAAGGGAATGTTTATTAATTTAAATGTATATATTTGACATATGGGCGCTGTGGCGCCAGTTAGCAACCGCCACACAGCTCCGAAAAGGTTATGTCTCGGTCCTAGGAGGTGGGAGTGTAAATGCATTTGGCCTAGTATTAATTTATTATGAGATTATGGAGGAAATTTGTTTCTGTCACTCTTCTGAAGAAAGGAAGACTACTTAAGTCTTTTCATTAGAGTAAACCAACACATCTTTTTAGCCTGGATACACATCAGGGGGTCATTACTTTTTTTCCCTGTGTATTTGTTCCTATTAATAAGATAGGGACTATTTGAAAAAGCAAGTAATTTGGGAAATCACAGATTGATGTGACGTTTGTTAAGTTTAAATTCCGTTAAATCCAAGTTTAGAGAATATATTACATCCTGATGTTAAACATTGGATGTAATATATCAGGCTTTGTGGTGCCAGCTAGGTTACCCCCTGCCAAAATGTGTGTCAGAAACAGTAGATAAAGAACTGTATTTTGTATTTTAATTGTGTTATACCATCTGAACTTCTGGAGATCATTAGTTAGGCTAAGTGTTAAAACACTTAGTCTACGGGGTCCAGACACTGCCACTTTAAATTAACATTGATGTAAGACGCACTGACGTCAAACTGAAGTGCTGGAATCCTGTGTATTTCGGAATGACTACCTGTCAGCATGTCGCTTTCATTGGAGATCTGGAGCTTCGGTGTTCAGGTAAGTCTGTTTATATTGTATTAATTTTGTCAGAACTCTGTTTTTTTTTTTTAGGACTAAAGCCTGTTGGAATTTTCAGGATCGTTAATACGTACCCAGCCCCTTTGGAAAACCTGTATGAGGATATATACATGATGATGTCTGTGTTTATTCGGCTATCTATGGACAGCAGCAGTTATTGACTTTATATTCTTTCTGGAGAATGGGTTTCTTAATAATTGATCCCTTACCTGTTTGTCCAAACCTAAAAGGCTTTTTATAGCATACCCTAATCAGACCCTTCCACTCCCAGGATGCCACCAATCCACTCACTGATCTCTCGTCTTGACTACTGCAACCTTTTCCTTACTGGCCTTCCCCGCTCCCGTCCCGCTCTTCGATCTATACTTAATGTTGCAGCTAGACTTGTCTACCTCTTTTGCTGCTCCACATCTGCCTCCCCTCTCTGCCAAGCCTTACAATGGTTCCCCTACAGAATCCTCTTCAAACTCCTCACCGATATAATGCTGAAACAGCACAGCATTACCACAACAGAAAGAATAATGAAGTAGAGATACAAAACCCATACTTGGACAGACATGGAAAGCTAATGTTGGCAGTAGGTCCAGTTACCACTCTTCCATTGCCAGATATGCATGTCCCTAATGCTGGCCTTGGGTGCTCATGGGCCAGAAGTGCCAGATGGCCAGTCCGGCCCTGACTGTATGCCTGTTCATGGCAATAAAAGCTGCTAGGCCTTCCTGGCAATGAGCTAAAACCCCACAATTGGTGGAGAAGAGTCTGGCAAGCAAAATCTGTGCATGGTATGTGAATTTTAGGTACTGAATTTTTTTTAATTCTTTTTGCACATTTGCAGTGGAGAAATCAGGAATGCCCCTGTACTTCCAAGCAAACCCAAGGAGAGGGTGAGTGACAAATCTTCATGTTTACTGCATAAGTCTGAAGGGCTAAAATTGATGCAAAGTTTAACCACAATGAAAATGTGTTATCAACTTAATATTGGTAAAGTTGGGGTCTAGCAACAGACAGAAAAGAAATGTATTTTAACTGCTGTTACAGTTAAGGACATTGCTATTTTGCAAGGGGAGTAAACATTTTGTCTGGAAAAAGCAAGAAGCAGCAATGTATCTGAACTGTTCAGTGGCAGTTTTTCCCCCCCTCTTGTGCAAAGAAATCAGTTTTGAAATTGAAAATCAGGAAAGTGTTTCATGGACTGGTCTGTGTGATAACTGTATGCTGGTAAATGTAGTGCCATAGAAACATAGAATTGACAGATAAGAACTGCTTGGCCCATCTAGTCTGCCCATTTATTTTATTACCCTTTGGTAACCTCAAACCCTATTTGGTCCTTTAATATTTGCAAGGCTATCCTTATGTCTGTCCCAAGCATGTTTAAATTGCTCTACTGTATTATTCTCTCCCACCTCTGATGGGAGGCTATTCCACTTATCCTATCTGTGAAGTAGTTTTTTCTCAAATTTCCTCTGAACCTACTTCCCTCCAGGGTCAGTGCATGTCCTTATTAGAGATGCTCGGTTCCTCGGGAACCGAACACACCGAACATAGGGGATCCGAGTACCGAGCCGAGTCGGCTCGGTACTTTTGCGCTTTTTTGGACACAGGAGTGGTAGTACTGAGTGTAGAGCAGTTGGGCAGGCAAAGTTATAGAATTGAAAGAGGAGTGGGTAGCAGAGTTCAACAAAGTAATCAGTGACATTCAGGAGAGCTCCTTGCTCCATAGCTAATTCTCATTGCAGAAAAATACAAATAATAGTGCTTACAGGGTTGATGTAATTCTGCAGTCCAATTCTACTGTGTTATATAGGAAACACAGAAAGGAGAGCTGTGTTGCTAATTCCCATTGCTGAAATACAAATACTAGTCCTTGCAGGCTTTTCTTCTGAATTTGCACCAAAAAGTGTATGGTGTTATCAAAATGGATTCACAGCAGTACACAGAAAAGCAGGAGCATCAAGCAGCTGCTGCCACCAGTCATGATGATAGTAATCCCTGTATGTCATCTGGTAAAGACTTTGTAAAAGTACATAGTGTATTTAAGTCAGGCAAACAAAAATGTAAAAAAACACCTTTTACCGTGGTCAAGAAAAAAAGAGCTGTAATCCCGGCAGTTATCTACAGAAAAAACTTGCCAACATGCCATTCTACACACGCACTGAAAAAAGAAAGAATGAGGCCTTTCTTCATGAGTGCGAGATCTGAAACTGTCACTGAGCCATCTTCTTGTAAGGTCGGTCGTGACCAAGCAAGACCTTGTCATTCGGACTGCAAAAGTGGTGCCCAAACACTTTTACGTGTAAAAGCAGAGCTGGAAGAAAACAGTAAGGCATTAGACGAAAATGTATGTTCAGATTCAGAAATTACACAAATCCCTGAGGAGAGTCCATCCACGAGTGCTATGTGTAATCGTCACCATTCTGAAAGTGTACCCATAAGGAAGGCACCTTTCAGCAGTTCTGCTGATGTGTGTCTGAACAGTCCGAGTGTAGCCGGTGATACACCAATTGAGGGTGCCACTTTGGAATTGCAACAGGATGAGGGGGATATTTGTGTAGCCAATGAGGGCGCTAATGAGGATGTTGATGAGGATGATCATTGTCATGCCTGGACATAAGACCAAAAAATCCACATCTTATGTGTGGAATTATTTTTACCCAAATCCTGACAACAGTTGTCTATCCATTTTGTAGTGTATGTAAAGCCACAGTCAGTCGAGGGAGAGACCTTAACCATCTAGGAACCTCATCCATGTTACACCATTTGACGCGAGTTCATGGCAAGGTGTTGGGAAAATCAGAAAGTTATGGTAAAAAAATAACAACCAGCAGTCCATCATCAGCTAGGACCCTTCTCTAACCTACATCCCGACGCCTGCAATCTACACCCACAAACACCGTCCTCATCAATCTCTTCAGTAGCGATCGGAGTTAGTCCTGCATCCAAGTTGCTAAGGCTAGATGACTCCTGCCCTATAATTGATTCCTCTGAAGAATTCTTGAGCGTTAGGCCCACTTATGCTGCTGTTGCTGCTGCTGGGGGTGAGTCTTCCTCCCAGAAGCAGACCAAGAAGAAGACTACTAGTAGTTTACAACAATTGACTGTTAAACAATCCTTTGCAAGAGGAAGCAAGTATGAAAGCCTTCACCCAGTTGCAAAACGGATGACAGACGCCATAGCGACTATGCTGGTATTAGATCTGCATCCAATATCCACTATTAATGCAGCTGGTTTTTTGTCTCTGTCACCAAATTCCATCACGACACCATTTCAGTAGAAAAGCCATTCCTCACCTCTACCGGAAGGTTTGTTATTGTTAAAAATGTTATTATTGGGCTACAAAATGCCATTCTACCCACTGTACACTTAACTACAGACATGTGGACAATCGGAACTGGGCAAGCTAAAGATTATATGACTATGACAGCCCACTGGGTTGGTGATTCGCCTTCACCAGCAGGAACAGCAGCAGCATGTACCCAAGTACGTCACATTTGTCAGAGGCAGGCTACTCTGAGTATCACCGGCTTCACTAAGAGGCATACAGCTGACAATCTGTTCCAAAAACTAAGGGATATCATTGCAACATGGGTTATCCCGCTTGGACTCTCCTCAGGATATGTAATTTCTGATAACACCACCAATATTGTGAGAGCATTACAGCTGGGTGAATTCCATCACATTCCCTGTTTTGCTCACACAATAAACTTGGTGGTGCAGAGCTTTTTAAGAAATGACAGGTACGTGCAGGAGATGCTGTCTGTGGGCTGTAAAATATCTGGACATTTCTGGCATTCGGCAACAGCGCGTAGGAGATTGATGCAGCTGCAAGAACAATTTAATTTGCCCTGCCACCAACTGAAGCAAGAGGTGGTGACAAGGTGAAATTCCACCCTGCATATGCTTCTGCGGATGGAGGAACAGCAAAAAGCCATCCATGCTTACTCCACAAGCCATGACATTGGGAAAGGCGGGGGGATGTATTTTACTCAAGCGCAGTGGAGAATACTTTCTGTGTTGTGCAGGGTGTAGTCACCTGTGAAGTGAGTTCAGACACTGCTAGCTTGAGTCAAGTGATTCCCTTAATTAGACTTTTGGAAAAGCAGCTTGAGAAACTGAAGGAAGAGATTAAACAAAGCAATTATGCTAAGTATGTCGGACTTGTAGATCAAGTACTTTATATCCAAGAGTTATCAAAATCTTGAAATTGGATCACTACATTTTGGCGACTGTGCTTGATCCTCGGTTTAAGAACTATGTTTTCTCTTTGTTTCCAACTGACCCAGATCTGAAGAGATGAAAAGAGCTCCTGGTGAGTAAGATGACAGCACAAGTGTTACATAACAGGACAGCGTCTCCTCCTTCAGTTTCTCACTCAACTGCTGCTAAGAAAAAACTTTGCTTTCCCAAGAGACCCATGGATGATGCAGATGACTCTGCCCCAAATTTTGACATTTGATCTGGTCTAAAAGAATTGACCAAAAAAGTGACACCTCTGTCGTAACTCCACCTGATCCTACTATCAGCATCCAAAGGATGGTGGAGGATTATTTTCACGACACCATAGAAATAGACACATCAGACAGTCCCTTAACATACTGGGAGGAAATAAAGGGAATTTGGAGACACATGTACCAACTCGCTTTGCACTACCTAAGCTGCCCACCCTTCAGTGTGTACTCGCAAAGAGTTTTCAGCACTGGGAACCTTGTCTGCAATCAGCGTAGGAGGCTACTTCCTCAAAATGTGGAAAAGATGATGTTTATAAAAATGGACTTCAAGTTCCACGAGGAAGGCCTTTCCTGCCAATTACATCAAAATCCTGAGACTTCTGTAATGCTGGATTCCAGCAGTGATGAATTAATAATGTGCCAGGATGATGTACACACTGATGGGGGTGAGGATGAGACTAAGGATGATGACAACAACATCTTGCCACAGAGTTAATTAACAGCACTGTTACCTTAGGTGGCTTAAGGCCATTGTTACCTTGTTTTGTGGGGGGCCCAAACAATCCAAGCACTTAAGCCACAAGGAGTGGCACTTTTGTGGCTGAAGTGCTTGGTTTGTTAAAGTGTGTATGTCCTTTTTAAGATCCAACATAAGGGTGGGTGGGAGGGCCCAATGACAATTCCATCTTGCATCACTTTTCTTTTTTGCCACTGCTGTGTGGCAATGTTTCCTAGATGTGCTAGGAACTGCCATGTGTTTGAGTCATTGCTCTGTCGCTTAGCATAAAGCCAGGTCGCTGCAGTCTTTGTTTGAAAGTGTATGAAAATAATATTGTGACCTGTGAGGTGGTCAGAATTGACTGCAAATGACTTTAAATTAGTGTCAGTGAGGCTAATAATAATGTAGTACCAAAAAAAGAGCAAAATTTTGAGATTTTAGCAATTTTTCTAAAAAATTACAGATCCAAAACCAAATCCAAACCAAAACACACGAGGGGGGTTTTGCCAAAACCAAAACACAAAGCTAATCCACATCCAAAAGCACTTCACGGGGGTCAGTAAGCATCTCTAGTCCTTGTGTTCTAATATTTCTCTTCCTTTGAATGTTTCCCTCCTGTACCTTGTTAAAACCCTTGATATATTTGAAAGTTTCTATCATGTCCCCCTTTACCTTCTGTGCTCCAAACTATACATATTAAGATCTTTTAGTCTTTCTGGGTACGTTTTGTGCTGTAGACCATGCGCTGTTTTAGTTGCAATTCTTTGTACAGTCGCTAATGTATTTATATCTTTCTGGACATATGGCCTCCAGAACTGAACACAGTATTGTAGAGGAGGCCGTACCAATGACCTATACAGTGGCATTATTACTTCTTTCTTTCTGCTACTAATTCCTCTCCTTATGCAACCAAGCATCTGACTTTCCTGCTTGAACTCTGTGTGCCCCTGACCTCTGCCTGGCTTTTGGATTAACCGTGCTTGCAACCTGCCCTGACCTCTGACCTGTCACTCGGCTATCCTGCTTGCAACTGACCCATTGGGAGGTTTGCACAAGACAAGTCTTTATCACTCTACTGCCTACCAAAGTGTCCCAGTCATCATCCATTTCTCAATGTCACAGAGGACTCTGTCTAGCATAGTAGATAAAATATTAGCAACTGGGCCTGTCCAGCATTTATACAGCGGCCTAAGCAACATGGAAAAGTAATTGCTTATTTAACTTAGGAACCATACCTATGTAAAAATATTGTACCTGCTTCTAATAAACTCTGTCCTTATTTGCTCAAGTGTTTCCTTTATTATTGCCTGTGTGCAGTGGGAGGTAAAAAGTTATAAATCACCTATGCTGTTATCGCCAAAGCCCCCACATACACACACAGACTAGCGCTTCATTAAATACAGGCAGCTCTTTACCATTGGCTCCTGGTTTCTCACTGGTCCGAACCAAACAAAGAGAGCTGGAGTTTTAAATAGTTTTTCTTTCATCCCTCCAGCTTCTATAAACTAGGAGCTGCTGAGATTACTACAGCTAAATGTTGAATGTAAAACTTTCCTTTTTGTCAAACACTGTATTTTTGCTGGCGGTCACTTTCATTGAATTAGTTGTAAAACTTTAGGTGTGAGAGCTAGCATAGTTTGAGTATTAAAATACACTAAATGAGCCGATGGAATTGGCCCTTTAACGTGACCAGGGTTGTAAAAATACAAATAATTGATAAACTTTATTCAGTGTGGCCTTCACTTCAAAGCATACAACTAGCAAAAATTATAGCTACCATGGGATGATGTTGAAAGGGAAATTATGAGCATGCTCCCCCTTCAGTTATTGTTAAAGCTTGTTCCATGGCTGTTTATGCATCTTTAAGGGGAGGGGAGCAGGAAATACATACCCCTCACCCTCCTACAGGTAACTAGGAATTGTACTAGGGCTAGTTTGACTGTCCCCATCCCTGGAGTAGTCAATGATGGGGAGCAGAGACCATGTGCTTCATGTATAATGTACAAGGGATCCCTAGGTCCTTTGAACATGATAGCTAAAAAAGTACAGCATGAACACACAGCCTAAATCATCTTGATTTTAAAAACTGAGCATGGAACTTGTGTGTAGTTCAAACCATATTCAAATCCAAGCAGATCTCAATGTAGGTTTTTACATTTGAATCTTGAGTGTAAGTACATTCTGCTTTAACAGTACTTACCATATGTTAACAAACAGAAAGGACTGCAGTATCCGTACATGCTTATGGACCATATAAAGTCCCATCAGAATGCATGCAAAAAAACTTCTTACAAAATAAATTGGCAGCTCTGAATACTATAATCATTAATAAAAGAACTCAAATTATTTAATAGTAAATATACCAGAATGTTCCTAATGCATACTGTACATAAAATTGTTATATTCTTACTTGCATACAAATATTCTGTGCTAACTAATGGTATGTGTACTTGTACTGTAGTTTTTAATCTAAAGCGGCGGTTCCCAAACTGTGCGCCGCGGCTCCCAGGGGTGCCGCGGCACTGTCACTGGGGTGCCGTGGGCCAGTCATAAAAAAAAAAGAAAGAGCGCATAAACTTACCAATCCGCCGGGCGCCGGGACCCAGCAGCCTCCTCTCTCCCGCAGCTGTCACTGAATATCGACGTCGGTGACAGCTGCGGGAGAGGAGGCTGCTGGGTCCCGGCACCCGGCGGATTGGTAAGTTTATGCGCTCTTTTTTTTTTTTATGGCTGGGAGAAGCGGAGGAGGACAGCGGGAAGCGGAGGAGGACAGCGGGCAGGAGAGGAGGACAGCGGGCAGGAGAGGAGGACAGCGGCAGCAGAGGAGGACAGCGGGCAGCAGAGGAGGAAAGAGGGCAGCAGAGGAGGAAAGAGGGCAGCAGAGGAGGACAGAGGGCAGCAGAGGAGGACAGAGGGCAGCAGAGTAGGACATAGGGCAGCGGAGGAGGACAGCGGGCAGCGGAGGAGGACAGAGGGAAGCGGAGGAGGACAGAGGGCAGTGGAGGAGGACAGCGGGCAGCGGAGGAGGACAGCGGGCAGCGGAGGAGGACAGAGGGCAGCAGAGGAGGGCAGCAGAGGAGGACAGCGGGCAGCAGAGGAGGACAGAGGGCAGCAGAGGAGGACAGCGGGCAGCAGAGGAGGACAGAGGGCAACAGAGGAGGGCAGCAGAGGAGGACAGCGGGCAGCAGAGGAGGACAGAGGGCAGCAGAGGAGGACAGAGGGCAGCAGAGGAGGACAGCGGGCAGCAGAGGAGGACAGCAGGACAGCAGAGGAGGACAGAGGGAAGCAGAGGGGGGCAGCGTGCAGCAGAGGGGGGCAGCAGAGTGACAGAGGGCAGCAGAGTGACAGAGGGCTGCAGAGGGGGCAGAGTGCCTGGGGGCAGAGTGCCTGGATGCAGAGGGGGCAGTGTGACAGAGGGCAGAGGAGGGGGACAGCGTGACAGAGGAGGGGGACAGCGTGACAGAGGAGGGGGACAGCGTGACAGAGGGCAGTGAGAGGTGACAGAGGGCAGAGGGGGCAGCGTGAGAGGGGGCAGAATGACTGGATGCAGAGGGGGAAGTGTGACAGAGGGCAGAGGAGGGGGAAAGTGTGACAGAGGAGGGGGACAGTGTGACAGGGGGACAGAGGGCAGATGAGGGGTACAGCGTGACAGAGGGCAGAGGAGGAGGACAGCGTGACAGAGGGCAGAGGAGGAGGACAGCGTGACAGAGGGCAGAGGAGGAGGACAGCGTGACAGAGGGCAGAGGAGGAGGACAGCGTGACAGAGGGCAGAGGAGGAGGACAGCGTGACAGAGGGCAGAGGAGGGGGACAGTGTGACAGAGGAGGGGGACAGCATGACAGAGGGGGCAGCATCAGAGGGGGCAGCGTGAGAGGGGGCAGAGTGACTGGATGCAGAGGGGGCAGTGTGTCTGGATGTAGAGGGGGCATTTTTGCATACAACTAAATAAGTATTTCTGTCCTGACCTAAATACTTATTACATTTTTTTGACCCAACTACTTCTAAAACAGGACTGCTCAGTAATTATTTTGGAGAGGTGCCTTGAAAAAATTTGGAGACTCTAAGGGTGCCGCGAACTGAAAAAGTTTGGGAACCACTGATCTAAAGACTAGACCGTGTCAGTTATCATTATTTGTCAGCACGTACACCTCCCCTAAACGTGTTATAAATGATACAACTAAAACACACATACTTAAGAGCAACCCAGGACTTGAATCAGCCAATCGGCACACCCTAACTGTACATTGCTCTTCGTTCATCCAACTCTTCAAGTTATAGGCAGTTGTAAGTGTCATTTGCATTCAGACATGGATTGCAAGCAAATCTGTTCATTGACATAAGGTCTGTTTCTGAGCATGTGCATAGTTATTTCACAAGATACAGCACTGAAAGGGACTTAAAGTTCAAACATGAATTGGACCACAATCATTTTAGCCAAAATAATGAGCATTTTTACAAAATACACACTCTCCCCTGCATTAAACAAGTCAATAAAAAACTTAATTGAATGTAGTCTAGCACCAGTTGTGTTTCCCACCCTTGAAGTCTTCCTTCTGAATTTGACTTCCTTTAATTGTAGGTGAGAAAAATCACTTACACAAACCCCCAAAATATCATATTAAACAACTCCTCTCATTCTCTTGAGCCTTCCAGAACTGAATGGATGTGATCAGGACTATCACACTCCCCAGTACAGCCAAGTATGAGTTTAATAATAAACATTTAAGGAAGAAAGGATTGGGGAGTGTGTCCTTTGGTCAAACACCCACTACAGTAGAAGAAGCCCTGTATTAACTCAGCTGGGAGCTGGTGTTTATGATGATGGTAGGGAGACTACGCTTCTGGTTTTCCTATAGTCACAATTAGTCCAACTTGGTAGCGCTGCAGCTGGAAATATAACTTGCACAGAAGGAGCCTCACTGATTGCTTTCTAAAAATGATTTACTTATTTTAATTCAACAGCACTAGTTCTTGGTGTGACAGCAGTTATTACTGTTGCATAGGAATAGGGCATCTATGTAATTTCGCCTGATCTGGGGTGGTGAAATTCTTAATTGGAAAGTTATTGAAAGACACTATATGGACAAAAGTATTTGAACTCTTGACCATTACACCAACAGGGACTGTAATGATATTGTATTCAAATACATATACTTTAATATGGAGTTGTTCCCACTTTTTGCAGCAATAACAGCTTCCACTCTTCTTGGAAGGCTTTCCACAAGATGTTGGAGTGTTTCTGTGGGAATTTGTGCTCATTCATTCTGCAGAGCATTTATGAGGTCAGGCACTGATGTTGGAGGAGAAGGCCTGGCTCGCAATCTCCGTTCCAGTTTATCCCAAAGGTGTTCGATGGGGTTGAGGTCAGGGCTCTGTGCGGGCCAGTCAAGTTATTCCACACCAAATTCATCAAATCATGTCTTTGTAGTCCTTGCTTTGTGCACTGGGGCACAGTCATGTTGGAATAGAAAAGGGCCTTCCCCAATCTGTTGTCACAAATTTGGAAGCATAGCATTGTCCAAAATGACTTGGTATCCTGAAGCATTAAGATTGCCCTTCACTGGAGATAAGGGGCCTAGCCCAAACCCTGAAAAACAGCCCCATACCATTATCCCTCCTCCAACAAACTTCACAGTTGGCATAATGCAGTCAGGCAGGTAACATTCTCCTGGCATCTGCGAAACCCAGAGTCGCTCATCTGACTGCCAAACAGAGAAGCGTGATTCGTCTCTCCACACAACACTTTTCCACTGCTCCACAGTCCAGTGTCGGTGTGCTTTACACCACTCCATCCAACGCTTGACATTGGTGTTGGTGATGTGAGGCTTGCATGCAGCTGCTCGGCCATGGAAAGCCATTCCGTTAAGCTTCCACCGCACAGTTTTTGTGTTTACATTAATGCCTGTAGAAGTTCGGAACTCTTCAGCTATGGAATCAGCAGAGCATTAGCGTCTTTTACGCACCTTGGCAATCATTGACCCCACTCTATGATTTTACGGGTCTTCCACTTCGTGGCTGAGTTGCTGTTGTTTCGAAACACATCCACTTTCTAATAATACAACTTACAGTTGACCGTGGAATTTCCAGCAGGGAGGAAATTTCACAAACAGGATGCCACCTTTACAATAAGACTATCACAGTACCACGCCTGAAGTCACTGAGTTCTTCAGAATGACCCATTTTGTATCACACATGTTTGCAAATGGAGACTGCATAGCTAGGTGCTTGATTTTATACACCTCTGGCAACGGGTCTGATTGAAACACCTCAATTCAATAATTAACAGGTGTGGCCAAATACTTTTGTCCATATAGTGTAAATAGAATATGCGTTTTCCTAAATTAGTAAAACATTTTTAATTGACTTTGATGATCCAACATATTAATCAAAAGTATACGTAAAAGGAAGAAAAATAACTATCTTTGTTTTCTAGGCCAAATTGTCAACCTATATTTTTACTTGTTAAAAATATCTCTCCCTTTATTTTTATTTAATCTATGAGCCCCTTAATATGCAAAAGGTAACAGAGTTCAAATCTCTTTACTGCTCACGAATTGAAGATCTAAAAGGATCTCTCTCTGTTTGATTGTACAAATAATTAACACATTCTTAACACGTAGCAGCAGATCTTTGCCGTTTTTTTTTGTTTTTGTTTTTTTTTTTGCAATCCCAAATCAGACAAATTGACAAAAAATCACCATCTCTTTAAATAAACACAAACTTTGTATAATAAATGAGGAACAATTATCGACTATCTGCATGCCAAATAATAAATAAATATTGCAATGTCACAAATCTGCAGTCCACAGAGATTTTCTAAAGAGACATTTGTAGCATTGCTCGATTCACGTCTAAAATGTATTGTTATGACTGCAGCTATTTAGAGTTCATTCTTCCTCTCCATGCTGGAATTTACAATAATATTGTGCAAATTGTATACCAATTTCACTACTCTGCACGGATACAAAACAATTTCCTAAGATCCTAGTCCGTTACTTGAATGAAATTACCAAACCTTGTTAGCAAAAAGACTAAGGGTTATGTGACGATTATGTAGTATATCTAATGACTGTTATTTTCTGTTGAATTCATGTATGACAATGTATATTGTTTGTAACCGTGTAATGTAATCTCAGCGTGTGCTTTGCTAGATGACATAAGTTTGAACCTATGGAAGTGTCAATAGTCTGTTGAAATTAGCCAGACCAGGGAGAGAGAGGCATCTCTGAGGAGTTTGAAGCCCCAAAGTTGTAAACCATCTAGCCAAGCAGATCTAGCAGAGTTGAGAACTTAAGGTCCTGTGAACATTCCCGATCTTAGGACATCCCTAGCTCACTGTGCCCTGTGACATTTGGGAGATCAATCCGTCCTTGTTGACAACTAAACTCCAAAGCTGGGGGGTGAGAGCTATGTGGAAAGGTTTAAAATCTTCTGCCTTGAACAACAACATGTGTATTTTCATGAGGAGGTCAATCAAGACTGAAATGTCCCATTTTTCTCAATTGTTTCCTCACACATCAAGTCTTAACTAGTAAGTAACGACTCTGGTTTTATTTCTGAAACTTATTTGTGCAATTTATGATATGTGCTTGTCATTAGCTTTTTTGTAACTAAGCCTTGGAAACCTTTTTCGTATTAAAATACATTTAATCTAGCATTTTCTCTGATTCTTTGTGAACTTATGAACCCAGGGAGGCTCTTGCTACATGTGTATGTGATTTAAGTGTGAAATTTTAATAAGTGGTTTCGGTGAACGTAAGGACACCATAATAAATTCTTTGTGGTGGCAGAAAAAGTGTATTCATTGCTAAGTGACTAAAGTGAAGCCAGTCACGACCAGCTGTTCAGATTGCTATATCTGGGTACAGGCTGGGCGTTCGTGACAGAGTATGTTTACTAAACTGCGGGCTTGGAAAAGTGGTTGCTATAGACACCATCTCCAATCAGTTTATAGCTTTCATTTATTTAGTGCATTCTATAAAATGACAGCTAGAAACGAATTGGTTGCTATAGGCAATGTCTCCAATCAGTATCTAGCTTTCATTTACTTAGTGCATTCTATAAAATGACAGCTATAATCTGATTGGTTGCTATAGGCAACATCTCTACTTTTTCAAACCTGCAGTTTAGTAAATATGCCCCTACGTAAGTTTTGCCAACATTTTATTAGTGTGATCAGCATGAGTAAATGAACATAGTGTACAGAGTGTCATAGTCACCATAAAATTAAAACTTTAATTTAGAACAAAATTTATTGATTAAGTTAATGCCAAAAAGTGAAATATAGACATCATTAGAACACAATATGTAGTGAATGGCAAATGGCAACATTAATTTGCTAACGTAGTATGGTATGCTAAGTGTGACGCTGAAATCTTAGATTGACATGACCTTACAGGAAAAATGAAGTAATAGTCAAAATATATGTTCCTACCATTCGTTATTTGGAAAATATGTTCTTACAAAAGTGAATGCCTATCGACACATATGACACTTTGTGCGGCAATAGAAAATAACTTTTTGCCACAATTTCTGAATATCATCTTGCCATGACAGATGAGCCATATTCAGCTACAAAAAAAAATTATCCAGACCAATTAGAGTTACTTGTTTCTGACCGTGCAGGGAACATGGCATATGTGTGGAACTGTATGCCCAGTTAAAGCTTTTGAAAGCTTTTTCTAAAAAAAACTAAACTTTATAGCAAGAGGTAGATGGGTATATTTGCATTATAAGCAGCATGGGTTTCCTCCCACACTCCAAAAACATACTAGTAGGTTAATGGGCTGCTATTACATTGACCTTAGTCTTTGTCTGTGTGTGTGTGTGTGTGTGTGTGTGTGTGTGTGTGTGTGTGTGTGTGTGTGTGTGTGTGTTAGGAAATTTAGACTGTAAGCTCCAATGGGAAAGGGACTGATGTCAGCAAGTTCTCTGTACTGTGCTACGGAATTAGTGGCGCTATATAAATAGCCGATGATGATGCTTATGTTATATCTACTTGTTGTTGTCCACTCCATATGCAAAGGCATGGGGAAACCTTTGGCGGTAAAAGATGGTGACTTTTTTTCGATGATTAGAGGGTTATCACTGGTGGTAACCTCATTAATTTATAGGGTGAAGCAAAAAAAAAAAAAAAAATTGCCCTATCAACAGAGAAAAGACCTGTTTTCACTGGCAATAGGGCTTTCTGACATTTGATTAAATTAGTCCCTGAATGTTTAGTTATTGTAAATCGGCAAAGTATTGAGCAAATAAAATCTTGCATTCTAAGAAGAGCAGAACAGGGGCCTCTGGAGCAGATGGATACGTATCACTGCCTCCCCCCAAAACAAATGGTGCTATGTGGCCCAGTAACCACGTGTTAAGCTCCTGCCAGGCGGTTATTGGGAGTTGCGGTAGCTAAGCCGTTGAGGAGAGACTTCACGGTGGCAAGCAACATGGATGTGCTTAACTACACAAGACCAGTCCAATTTGTGCCAAGCAAGGCAGCAGGAGGAGATGTTCCCAGGTAGGCAGTTTATCACCAGCAGTGGCTTTCTCATCCCAGTGAGGGAGTGTGACTCAAGTCCTGAAGACATTACCAGGGCCAGCAGCGCAGAGGAGTTCCAAGCACTAGGAGGTACAGTTGGTATGGTTGGCATCCCTATGCAGCAGCTTCCAGGTAGAGCATTTTTACACACATCTATGGGGCTGGCTGGTTGAGAGGGGGAGTCAATATTGGTCTTGCTGGCATGCTGCAAAGCATCTGTATCATTGCCAGGTACTCTTTACGTAGATATTCTACCCATCATTGTGTCTAGTATGCCATCACTAGTAGGTGTGTGCGCCTTCAGTCTCAAATCAACCAGTACACGCTCAAATACAAGGGAAGGTCTTCATCTCAGGGTTTCCCTTATCAGTGGAATCATAAGTGCATGAGTGATTGGGGGGGGGGGGGGTACAAGAGTTAGATGGCACCCATTGGTTAGCTGGGGTGCATATCTGATTTAGCCAGGTGTAGGTTTTACATATGTTTTGAGGGTAGGTTAGGTTCACGTCTTAAACTGGATTTAGGAGAAGATATGGAGGGATGCGTATGAGGATATAATTTCATTCCTTCCTTTGGAGTTTTTTTTAACTTAGACCATTCAGGGAAAGATGAAGGAAGGAAGAAAGGTTGTGATAGGTTTATAGGCTTGTTCAAAGGAGTTTTGCAAAATGTTTCTAAACTGTCACTATTCTGGCAAGCATGATTGAGGAAGAGGCCTGAGACTAGCTTTACGCTTCTGGATACTATTGGGAAAACTTATAGAGACTTTGGGGTGCAGTGGGGTGCAGTTTTAATTTGTTGAGGGCTGAGTTAGGGACAAACTGTTGAAAGAGGTTAAATTGGGTCAAATGGAAGGCCGCTTTCATTATCCCCCAATCAATTGTTTGTGGATTATCCCTTTGGGGTGGTTCCCATGAAGGATCCCAGTAAATTTTTGTCGGTCCCTAAGGGTGACTCGGTTATACACTTTCTTTGTGCCCTTTTGCTGGCTTTGATGATTGGATCATGGGGATTCTGCTCACAAAAAGAGTGACAAAAATAGTCTGCTTTTTGTTTATGCCATGTGCATCTTGTGTATTCCACATCATTCACTCTTGATTCCTTTCACTTGCCTGTCAAATCTGATACCAGGGCTGCAACCTGAGGGGGGATTGCAGCTAAGCCCATGCCTCCTTGCATGGGTCACTGTTACCATCGTTAGGCTACGTGACACCACATCAGGTTGTATTAAAGAGGTCTAGATGTTTAAATGCAGAAAGTTCCTGACGAGGACTAAATGTGAATAATGCCAGTGTAAGGATTGCCTTCTAAATTAGAGTGATTGTTGGCTAAGGGGGGGGGGGGTTATTGCTGTACATTTAAAAGAGTCATTTTCATGAATGTGGTTTGTCGCTCTTTAACATACCACTAGAGGGCAGTGCTGTACTATTTGAAAATTATTTTTAATTTGTCATCTCATAAACCAAGGGAAGTATTTTAACAACGTGGTAATGTGTAATGTCTTTTGTGTAACTAAGCCGCCTGTTTACTAATATTCCCCCCATCATAGTGATAACTTGCCACTTTTCGAGGCAATAAAAAAAGTAGTTATCACCTACATTTATGAAAAAATATGCTACTTCACTGCCCAGCGGATACTAATTTGGTGCCCAGATTTGGGCTTTCAGTTCCCTTAGGTATAAAAATAAATAAATAAAAAAAAGACTTAAAAAAGAACAAGACAACAAGCACATGAACACCATTATATATAAGATATAATCTATGTCTTTTTAACATAAACACTATTTTATTTATTTTAATAATATGTTAGTGTATTACTTGTACATCTGCAACAACTGTTCTGTTAAATACTATCATAGTATGATGATAGCAGAATAAAAAGTGCAAAAAAATATAATAAAGAAAATTTAGAAAAAAGGTGTGTTTTTTTGTTTGTTTTGTTTTTAGTTTTTCTTAATGCTTTTGTCCTGGTAACACCATCCGGAGATGGCATGAACTACCGATCTACTTGAACAACACGTTTCACATTATGAGAGCCAGCAAAACCAGCATGTGCAGATCTTACTGGTAAAAGTGTTGTTGAATTGTCTTGTGTGCTGTCTAGTGGAATATACACAGAGAGCTAAGTTTATAATGAAGTATGATGTTTACATTACAGATGAGCAACATTTTCAAAGCTTTTCTTCAAAATATATGTCTCATTTTGCAGTTGGTGTGAAAGTTTTCGCGTTTCGCAAGTGTAATTTCCGCCTTAATTTTTCTCCGTCTTACCTCGGCTACACTTTACAGTAGAATATTCTGACTGTTTTACAGCTCTATGCATAGACTAAATTCAGAGAAATATGCATTTAAAAATATGGTACTGTGGTATCCACCAGAATACTGAACAAAAGCAAAACACCTTGATGGTATCACCGGAACCTTGCACCTCTAAGAGATGGTCTGAGCTCACTCATCTCTCAATTGCATGTATTACTGTAAAATGCAGTTATAACTTACCATAATGTTCTATTCCAGCATTTTTAGTAAAGATTATTTGAGTATTTTTTTTTTCCCATTATCACAAATGGTAAAAACATATTCAACCTTTATTAGGTCCAAAAGGCTGCTTTAAATGGCCAAAAACCCAAATTATGAACATAGCATGTCTGCATTTTCTGTTTTACCGTTCTCCATTGGACATGTCCATGTGTTTAGATCTGACTGCCTCTACCTCTTACCACTCAAAACAGATAGTATTCTAGATAGTGAGTAACGTGAACACATTGTTTCAGGTATATTATTTAGCTCGGTGATACTCAGGGTTTTATATCTATTAGAGTATAATTTGAGGGTTTAGGTTCGCATTTGCAACTGGAAAAAGGAAAACTTCTATCAATTAACAGTTGTTTTCCATATCTAAATAAATTCAAAAACGTTTGTATCCTTTTATTTACAAACACCAAAATTTAGTTTTGACATAGTGACAGACGTTCAACGTATACGTTTGCAATGAACACACTCCACTTAAAATTATAGTGAGTGCAGGGGAGAGAAGCTATGGTCTTTGGATTTCATTGCTGTGTGGGCTAGATAATGTTGCCTGGATTATAGTTCCCTATAGAAATATAAAAAAAAAAAAAAAAAAGTTCTATATTTATTAGATTTACACCAAGAGCCAGAGACCTATCATTGTACCCTGACCCTGCACTTGTCCCTGCAGGGCTTGTGATCCGTCAAGACACTTTGTAGGACAAGTGTCCCTGTTTAATTGATTGTTCTAGACCAGATTCCCATGCACTAGTCTAGTTAGCCTAATGTCCACAATATAACAATTTGTGTACACAGTAAATACAGATTCTTCAGATTGTTTGTTGCTGCAGATCTTACAGGTCAGGTTGTCCAAGATGTCACTAGAGCAAAGGTAAACGGTAAGAATGATCCAGCGCTAAAACAACCGTATCGGAGATGCATAAATGTATTGTAAATTAGCTACATGAGAGGATATATCTTGTATAAATATATTTGTCAAATAAACCTGGCTGAAGCCAGCTAAAAGTGCACAAGTATGGATGCTAAAATATTTTTGTATATATACAAAAGAAGATTAAAGTAAAATAATGATTGACCAATCAACAGGAATGGAAGTCACCATGCACTAAAGGTGGATCACAGGAAAATAGAGTAAGTTTCAAGTTCAAACTCGATCCCAAATAAAAGTCTCAAAAATCAGATGCTGAGTGTGACTGGATCACTTATAAATAACTTATGGTATAAATTTATTTAAAGGGAATGGCGCGGACGCTTATTTATATAATTGCCAATGCACTAATTTTTTATATTGTGTATATTTTGACATAGGAAATCTTTATCTATGAGACCAGGGAGAGAATTTTTTTTCTGTTTTAACCTTTCTAGAGGAAATGCCTTATTTCTGATGTATATGTCTGATACAATGAGCCTTTGTTTAGAAAGCCTCTTGTGTATTGTGATGTGGGGAAATTACTTGTTTGGGGTTTGTACCTTTCTTTGGGAATGTGTATTCTGACTGTCTGAAGAAAGGATTCATGTCAATTAGACCTTTTGACTTGCTAGTAGATGCAGGAAATCACAGCAAGGTTTTTAAGATATCACAGATAAGTGTAAATATCTTTGCAATGCATGTAAATCCATGTTTGTGTAAACAAATGGTATCCTGATTCTAAAAATAGCTCAGACCTCAAGGGTGCTGGCTTACCCTTAGGCTGTGTTCAGACTGAATAAAAGTTGAGCTGTTTGAGCATGTAATGTATCATTATGATGTTCCATCTGACCTGACCACTGATACCATTAATCAGTGGAACTGTCCTTGTCAGGGCAATAAAACTTCACTCTTTGCTTCAAGACCCTGCTTGACAACTTCTTCACTATTGCTGTAATCCTGTGACCGGAAGATTAGACCCTAAATCTAATCTGTTCTCTGGCTGTTTCTGAGGTTGGACCCAGCTCTCCAGTACCACCACTCTGCAGCTACCTAGCAGCTGGCCAATGTGATAGGCTAGGGGGATCCATCCACAGTACCTTGATCCATAGTAAGCGGTCACGGGTACCAGCCCAAGTGTATCAGCACAGGAGTACACTAGCAGTGACAGTTACCCAGAAGGAACGTGGTTCTGGTGCCATAAAGAAGCCCAGTGGTAGCAGCAGGCTTCTCCTACTGAGGCAGGAGGGGTGTATTTGGAATAACGAAAGGGGACGGTAGCAAAGTAAGCCCAGCCGGTTCCAAGCAACAACAGACAGCATGGCATAGGCGGTCAATCTTGTCACAGTGAGCATGTGCAAACACATCAAGAATAAAGTGGTCCCATAATATTTGCTGTGATTGAGTCCTTGTCAGGGTGCTTGGATCGGAGCTTAACGCTGGCCGGCTTGATGATAATCGCCGAGTCGTTCCTCTGTAGATGAGTGTGACCAGTTTACTGAATGCCAGCATGCGTTCCACGGGGGAGCGCGCACATTACTTGCTGTAGGTTGGATCCGGTCTGAGGTCTGTGGGGGATCGGGCCACTAATGTCCATACATTGGAAATACTTTAGAAGAAGGCTGTGTGTAATGCTACTGATTCATGTTTATTTATTGATAAGCCTCTTGCCTCTACAACAGCGATGTGCAACGTGAATGAGGTGGAGCGCCGCATGTGAGGCCCTCTAGCCTTCAAATACTTTGCACAAATGAAGGACGGAGAGTGCGGTGCGCTCCCTCCTCTGGGTGTGCCATGTGCCCTCCTGGCACTGTGCAGAGGGGGTCACGTGACACGGGAGTCGGCTGTCTCCATTCTGATAAGATCAGGAGCGGCACCTTGGGGGTCGCAGATGAGGACTGGGAGGGCTGCTGGCCTCCTGTTGCCCACCTCCTTGCTGACTTCCAGCTGTATTCTCTAAGTTAAAGCACATTGGAATGTATTGATTCCAATATATGATATAACAAGTTAACCCGTGCATGATACTCATGCATTCTAGTCAAATCAAGCTACTTAAGGTGTTAAAAAGGTTCTTGTCATGCATTTGGGCCTAGCCCAGGCCTCCTCAGGGGAAGAGCGTTACTTCCCGACGCAAGCGCCCTTTTTTAACGTGGTTTTGTCCACATGTTACCACCTCATCATTTTTCTCCATCACCTCATCCTTCATCTTCATCGCCACATCCTTCATCAAGCTACTTAAGGTGTTAAAAACTCCCCACTGTCACCCCCGGCAAGCACCAACCACTCCCAACTGTCACTTCAAGAAATATATAGGTCAGTGTATAACTCTGCCCAGCAGGTGGCGCTGCAGCTTGGTTTTTTTTTTTTCCATACACGCCACTAGGCATTTATATAGTAGATGATATCCATTATACCCTCTTTATAACTACCCTCTCGTTATAATACTAGCTTTGGCCTGTGTTTATAGCTAATCATTCCTATGCTGCTAGTACAGCGGCTGCAGGATAAAACATGTGATAGGAGTCGGGGAGCACGATGACTGGGGGGGGGGGGTATAGACCATAGGGAAGCAGGAACAGACTGGGGGCCAGGAAACAAGCTGAGAACTCAACCACCCCTAAATGTTACCTTACATCAAATTCTCACCTCATGGGAGGAACGGCCTTGTATTGTAGTTGTATTATTAATGCATGCATTAACCCCTTACACCAGTATTATAAAGTGAACACACACTCCGCAGGAGGTAGATGCTTAATGCACATTAGCATTTCCCAAATATATTATTCTCTTTCTTTCTCACCCCATTTTTGCAACACCTCAGCCTCCACCCATCAGTCAGTCATTCTCCCCTGTGTCCGTTTGCTTCTGTTCCTTGCCATTTGGTTATATAAGCTTTGGCAGTTTTTAAATCATTGCTGTGGAAACCCTCAAATGTTTTCACTGTGTAATCCCAAATATGAGCGGGGCGGGAGGCCGAGGGGGAATGTAATGGGAGAGAGGAAATTCTAAGAAAATGAAATAAGACAGGAAGAGAAAAAATTGAGCAGCCAGATGACTGGAAAATAGGTTCCAGCTTTCTCTGTATTGGGATTTGCCTCCTTGCAGCTCACAACTTTCTGCTTCTTGTGTCAATTTCATAACTTCTTAACAGATGGATTAAAGTTTTTATTTCAAATTTTAACTGACCTAGTATATTTCTTTTTACCTAATATATTATACTCTGTTTATGCAACAAATAGTTATTTCAAATTCACCTTCATACACAAGTTTGCTATTTATTTTCTTAAGAGTATCACAATGAAACAACAGATTGAAGGGATTACTCCTACATGTTACCATCTGTGGTGATAACACCACTTATCACAGCAATAGAAAATCTGTTGTTGTTGCAACTTATTATTGAAATATTGTCGGAGCAGCTGAATGATACTCAACTGCCTGGTGATATTTGTCAGCAGCTGTACGGAATTCTTAGTTCCACTTAATTTTAAAAATAAATAAAAAAAAATAATGTAGAAACATAAATAAAAAATATTTAAATTTTTTTTCCATTAAAGTTGTATTTAAATAATAAAGCATTTTTTCAATCATTCTCTTCTGCCATCGCTGTCCTGAGTTTGCATTAGCGAAAGGAGGATTGTGGATGTACCGTCGCAGTAATTGTTAAATAGGTGCTTTTTCGCCCTCCCAGTCTCTTCCACAGAGGGGACTACCGCTGGCGATGGCACTGCAGTAGCCTTTGATATATACAGTGATGCCTTATTTCTGGCAAAACCCCCTCTGCTGGTGATAGGGCTTTTGTATGTTTAATAAATAGGCCCTTTAGTTCAGTGTTTAATATGAAGAAGCAACCATCAGAAGACAATAGGTGCCCAGAGAGCTCCGTACTGTAATACCTGAGTGTGGTAATACTTCAGCGTGTAATCTACAGGCTAAGTAACCTTGTCTGGCAGTTTGACTTTATCTAAAGACCTTTACTGTTACTGCTAAAGCTACTATTATGCTTTACATTAGGCACCTAGACTTAGCAAGGAAAGAAAAAATAATGCCACTGCTGAGATGCCGCTAAAGTCTGAGCCTATCGGGTGCTAAATGCTCTGCACCATCCAGAACATCACCTTCCCTAGTAGCTAATTGAAATCTCTTCTCTACAAAACAAACTTTCATTTTTCTGCTATCGAAAAATTATGCCCAGATCTGCCATGACCCTGAGAAAATAATTATCTTCTCTACACATCTTGACACGCAAGTCTATGTGCCAGGCACAGTAAGGAAGCCCACCTTCTGGGTGCCTCAAGAATGGTCACTGCTGCAGTAAAAAGATGCATCACAGATTTGAGCTCTGGCACCTTGTAGGTCAATAGCACTGGCTTGATGGATTCAACAGCAATCCAATCCGTGCTCTTGACATACACTGTTTGAAGAATGCTCAAATTCAAAATCCCTGTTCACTAGAATGACCCATTGTAGAGGTGTCCAAAGGCATCCAACCCCTGACATTCTGCTGTTTTAGGAGGGGATTGTTAGCATTCAGTATTTACTTTATGTGAATGTTAGTGTATTTGCCTTATTACATAGGAATTATTTAGGGGTATATTTATTAAAAAGGAGCAGTAGGGCTGGTTTTCTATTGCCACTTATGAAAATATCACTGTGGCAGCACTGACAGTCAGAGCCTTGGGCATCTGGGGGGTCTGCCTGCATTCATCGGGTCGGGGGCGTCCCTGCCACCGGCTCCGACTGCGAGCTGGTCAAGGACATTGGCAGGCAGCTAACAGCAAACGTTATGCTGTTAGCTGCCTGCCGTCACTGTAGTGCTTTCGTGGCGCGCAGTAATCTTCTTACTGAGGGGATCTCGTGAGAGTGAGACTGAGTCTCACTCTCACGAGATCTCCACAGTAAGGAGCTCACTGCGTGCTGTGGAAGCACTACAGGGAGTGAGGAAGAATGCCTGCAGACAGTGAAGAAAGGTTGTATCAGGAATAGGAAGTAAGCACTCGGTGGGGGAGGGGTTCACAGCTTTATATTATGCTCTATTATATACATGGGGGGGGTGCGCTAACAGTACCCTTAGCCTGGGGGCCTCCATTCCCTTAATCCAGCCCTGGCAACCCTATGGCGTTTTCGACGAATGTGAGCTTTTCTCTGCTTATAGTGTAAGACAACTAGAGAGTCCACACCTGCCACTGTTGTTATAACACCCTAGATTCTAAATGGCCAATTACACTCAATCGCTGCAACCCATAGCCCAGGGATGCTGGTGCATCCGCTACACAGACCCTGCTCTACTCTTCTGGACTTGCAGTGCATGAACTCTGAAGTTCCAAGGTTTTTGAAATGAGATAAATGGGCAGAGGTCAACCTGTGTTTAGTATTAAACGCATGTATTTAGGCTATGCACACTTCTTCTGCTTCACAAGACACTGCAGGATACGGCCAAATCCTATGTGAATTATAAATTCGCCAAAGAATGCACCGAAAAAATATTGAGTTAATGTCCCCTGTGATTAAACTTCTTTTTATTATTATTTTTCCCCATGAGATATGTTTGTTAGGATGTTCCCAATGTCTGCTGAGCATAAAATCCATTTTTACAGTTGCTCGTGATTGCAGACACATGTTATAGCATGCATACGAGACTGTCATCACTACTGATCAGGATTTAGACTAGCCCTGTAGCTGGAGCAAGTGATAAGGCAGAAAAACAGCTAACTTTGAGATGGCCAGAGCTGGATTGCACTTTAGTTTGGCACACCCTTACTGTGCACTAACTGCGGCAAAATGCCCCTTCCCTGCCCCATTGACGGCCGTATGTCCCGGATCTGGACATGTGCAGAGTGGTTTTCAATCCCACTCATAGCAATGTAATAAAAAGCATACACAATTGCCCCATGTAATGAAGTGTCCCAATGTCCAACTCATATTTCATTTAAGCCATAAAACAGTAAAGTTTATTTTAATGAAAGGGGTGATAATAAAGTGGTAGCATGTTGGACTTTTATGTGACACTTACACTTTTTAATATTGCACCTCAAGAGTTGTTTCATCCCCTCAGCGAACCTAGATACTCTTCTAGTTTGCAGGAACATCTCCCAGGGGTGGAAAGTGCACTTTGACTTTGTGTTCTAGGACAAAGCCATGGCGTTTTGCAGTGCACATCCACTGCACTTCGTAAATTACCTGCTATGTTTGCAAACCACTTCATTCTCCGTTATATTCCAAAACGTAAGTGGATGGTTCATAGATGGACAATAGACAGCTTTCGGGCTGCTAACTCCCTTGCAAACCTTCACCTGCGGCCCCAGCTCCTTCCAGCATTATGCCTCCACTGTGACTGCTATTGAATAAGAATCGCAGCTGAAGTTCAGCATCTCATAAAGCAGAGCGTAATCAGAGCTCCTGCATCGTATGAACGCACACTGCAGGTCATCTAAGTGAGGTCAGAGGAGGAAGAAACAAGAGCAGTGGGCACCATGTGATCTACTTCCTTTTGGGCAGGTTGGTACTGATTTGTTGTCCTTTATTGTGGGCATTAATTGATAAGTAGCTGTGAGTGGTCACTGGTACTCCCAGTGAGAGATAGGGGAACTATGGGCATTAGTCTGAGTGGCATGTGGTGGTAAATGGGTTTTGCAGTACATGGAGGATCTGAGGGTATGTAGGGGATTTTTGAGTTAGTCAGGTAAAAGGCACTTTTAAGGACAGGTGGGGATACGGAGGCAATTTTGGTTGTTTTTTGTTCGTTTTTTTTTTTTTTTTTAAAGCTTAGAAGGAAGTATTTTTATTTGTATGATGTTGGGGATAGTATAAAATGAACTTATCACTGAGATTGTGGCACTTTACAATCCCTAGGCAGTGGCACCCCCCCAAGCGCTGATTAAATTAGCAGGAGAGAGGTGAAGCGCCACACTCCCAGCATTACACTGACATGGAGGAGCTGCAGCCAGTTTTCTCACATGTAAGAAGCTGCTGGCTGCTCCTCCTTCATGTTGAAAGGCCAGCGCTCCATGTGAGGCACTGCGAGGACATTAAAAACACAGGTATTTTAGACTTCCTCTAACCATTGGCGCTGTAGGCAACCTCCTAGGTTCACCTAATGGTAGCGCTGGCCCTGGTTGGAGAGAGAGATTAATGGAGTTATCTGTGGTCTGATGTAATAGTTTATATAAATTGATTATTTTATAAAGTGGATTGGTGTGAGAAGAGGATCATTGGTTGGCATTGGTATGATTGTTATAAATACCTCACATTGATGGTGTTTGATATAGCGG
Source organism: Mixophyes fleayi (assembly GCF_038048845.1). NCBI lineage: Eukaryota > Metazoa > Chordata > Amphibia > Anura > Limnodynastidae > Mixophyes > Mixophyes fleayi. The sequence continues at coordinate 63,576,311 of NC_134404.1, read as the reverse complement.
TACATGTAGATTATGTATGTATGTATTACATGATTTTTTCCATTTTTTTTGTGGCTGGAATATATTCCTATGGAAAACAAACTGAACACTAAATCCGAGTGAATAAAGAGAAGGTCTAGAACCTAAAAGAAGAATCATAATGAACATTGGACCATATCATCTTTTACAGACATAAATAGTAGGAGTGACTCAGGAACTCTTGTGTTTTTGTTTTCCTCTTTTTAGGGTGTTTTTATCAGGAATGCCATTATACTTGCCTGTAATTATTTATCCCTGGGGTGGCACTGTTGGTGGGTGTGGGGCAGCACCTGGCGTGTGCTTGAGGAGATAGATGAGTTTATCAAATAAACTAGTATCCGATACAGCATTTCATAGTGTAATAGTCTATAAAAATATGTGAATTGTGAAAGAAATAAGAAAATATTTGGCAAACCCGCATACACACTGTAACACGTCAGTTAAATACAGTTATTACTACAATCCGGTAAACACTGTTTAAAGAATAATAGGACCGATGGAAGAAAGGTCAAACACTGTAAACATTGTACAGAAATCAACGCAAGGTCCTGGGACTGGACGCTTCCAGTTATGTTGACTGAGGAGATAAAGTTAAGTCAAGGTATCGGTTATACATAGTGCACAGGAACAGTTCTACGGTAGCCAGATTTTGTTTTGCCCCCTTTTTCTTTAGTCAAAATTTGATTATTCATTAACTAAACAGTGTTTGCAGTACAGCAGAAACTGACACGTTTCTTTCAGGTTCCAATCATGTATGTTTATGGAGTCCGGCTGTCATTGTCAGAAGGAGCACTCGTATACAGCTTTGTAGGAAGCAGCTCACACAATGATTAACCCTACAACATACCTGCCAACACTTATACTGCTTGGTACAGTGGGAGGTTGTGTTGCATCATTCGTTCCCCACTCTACAGTTTCCATAAAATATATATTTTTTTTTTTGCTAGTGTTCTGAGCCTGTGTTTTGCACATGGGATCTTGCACAATAAATCCTTGCTGTTGATTATTACAGAGAGCACTATATTTTTGAAAAACTTTACCGTAAACATACGAATGTAAACATAAACATACTGGAACATACTGTGTAATTTTAACTCAATAAAAAATATACTATATTGAACAATTTTCTGTTTGTGTTTTGTATATGTGATCTTCATAAAATAAAATTATCTCTCTAATAAAATCTATTAAACAAACAATATAGTTGTCTCACTCCAAAATTATTTCTCAGCCGTTTTCATAGCTGACGGCGGGGGCAAGCATAAGGTATAGAAGAACGGTTGAGCTTATAAATGTATTGGGTAGGTCTTCCGCCACCATCTTGCGTCCATGTCATGTAGTATGTTGTAGTCTGTTATGTACTTGCGTCCTGATGGAGACTGGTAGGGAAGCGATATAGCTCTCCCACATATCATAGAAACGTTCTGTTTTGGATTCCGTATCCATTGATCCCTCCATCCAGCCCATCTTAAATAAGTGGAATAATTTCTTCGAAAGAGGATAGACCTCCTATGCCACCGTGTCTTTTGTTGCTGGGTACCGGCTGGGCTAACCGCAGTAGGAGAGGTTTTTGCTGCTGCCAGCACTAGGCTCCTTAGCAGCATCTAGAACCGCGTCCTTCTGGGAAACTCTCAATGCTAGTGTACCCCCTTGCTGGTACCGTTGACCTCTTGCCTTCAGATCAGAGTTGCTGTGGATGGTTCCCCCTGGCCTATCGCACTGGTCAGAGCTGCAGGTAGTGTGCAGAGTGTTGGTACTAGATGCTGGGTCCCAACCTCAGAACAGCCGGATAACAGATTAGATTGGGTCTAATCCATAGGTCACAGGAATTACAGCAGCTAAATAGGCGTAAAAGCAGAACCCTTAAGCAGTGATGTTTATTAGCTCAGGAAGTCCTAAAAAGGAGAGTTACATACTAGTTTGAGGTACTAGTGATACCCAGAAAGTACAAATGGTATAATACATGGTCAAACAGTGCACTTTTTATACAGATTTACACAGATACCATGGCAAGAGGTAATCCAGCCTTGTGGCCCTCTAACCAATCCAGGTGCTTCTGCACATAACTCAGCCTGGAGGGGTGTAACACCTTTTTACATTGCTTTATACATTGCTGCTAGTGGCACCACTACGTCTGAGGTTATCTATTGAATGTTTACCATCAGGATATAACATTTCTCTAATCTTGCTATGAGTGCATATTAACTTGCAAAATTCACATTTATCTGTGATAATTTGCATAGGGCGTCTACCAGCAAGTATAATTACCTCCTTCTGTCGTTCAGGCTCAACAGACGTTTTGGTCACTCAGCAATGAAAAAGTCTAAGTAACATGAGATTACCTGTCTCCAGACAGTTGCACACCGCAAACATGACCTATGGTCTCAGAAGTCAATAAATTTCCACACATATCAATATAAAAAGATAAGTAGATTTGCAATGGCATATGGAGGTGCACTGCCCTCATAATTAAAATAAATGTCTACAATAAGTTATTTGTACCTGATCCAGCCACAAATAAGTTATTTATAAGTTATCCAGCCACAAGGGCCAAAAAGGGCGGGCTGGTATGTATTCAAGCTTTAAGGATAGTTTTACGTACCGCTGCACTGATAGGATGCAGCAATCGTCTACGACCACATGTGGCCTTTGATTTTTTATTTTTTTTTGGAAGTCTTTCTAGAACTACACACTTTGGGGTGAAAGGGACACAGTTAACGAGATTATCTAATGCATACAGGCTGATCTGCAACCAAAATCATTTTATTACTAATGCATCCACTTTTTTTTCATTTGTTTGGTCATAATTAATTTGGACAAATGGTTTTGCATCACATTATCGAGTACTTTGTGTTGATTGGTGAGAATACATTTCAAATAAATTCCTCATGGACCCATGTTGTACCATTTAAAGCCTCTGTACTTTTAAATACATTTTATTTAGGTTTTGTTCTAATATACAATCCATTGCAGTGAATTGTACCAGTAATGTTTTCTAGCAAAATCATATAATATATGGAGCACCATTTCAAGTTGATTAATTCTTAGCAATGTCCTAAATGTCCCACTGTGTACATATACCATTAGTGGAGCTAATATGTTGATATATTTCATTTACCCAGGTTGGACAAACAACTTTTAAATGAACAAAACACCTTTTTGTGAATGCTTAGAAAATGACAATTACTCCTTTTAATTCTATATCACTTTCCTAAGGGATACTGGGAACTATGCAAATGAGACAGTGTCATAATATCACTGGAATGGACCATTTTACTAAGACATTATTCAAGTCAAACTAGCAATTTACAGGCTGTAATTGGTATGCAGGGAGAGGTTGGTAGGCTGGATTGCGAAGATTTTTAAAAGTTCAGTATGTCAGTTAGTGAAGTAACAAAGATATCATTACATAAGAGTACACACTGTATTCCTAAGTAGTGACTTGTTACATAAGGTGTTCAGAAGCAGCCACCTCCCATTCCTCATAACTACTTAGATTCCAGATTATTTGGAACATACGCCCAAGCTTGTTAAATATTCCTTACATGAACTTTTCCCACGCCTCCGGAATGCACTAGCGATGAGCAACACCATACAAAATGGAGCAGGAAAGTACAGATTTTCTCTAATAACTAAATAATCCTAATTATATTTATATATACATTTTTATATTACATTTACCTTGCTTGTGTAGTTTTTGAGTAAGACTCTAGCAATGTGCTTAGACAGTGCTACTCATAAGTACTCAATTGTCATAGAAACATAGAACGTAGTAAAAAAAAGAACCTATAGGTCCATCTACTCTGCCTTTTTGTGTTTTATTTAGTGTTGGAAGGAGCAAGTTTTTTTTTTCATTTACCTTATTATTATATATATTTTTATAACTCCAACATATTATGCAGGGCTTTATATAGAATGTTTTAATCATTCACATAAGTCCCTGCCTTATCAAACACACAAAAACACACACATTAAGCTGCCATATGTTTTAGATTGTTATAGCAATTTTTTTTACCTTTATGAGAAATTAACAAATACATATAACATTTTGACAGGTAAGCCTGCCACCCCTTAGCTGTGGACACTGGCAGCTCAAGGCACAATCGACAAGTGCAGCCGCATGAGGCGCCCCTTAGGTCTTGGAGCACAGATATTCAGTGCAGAGGGCAGGGGTCAGCATGCAGAGGTAGCTCAAGGTACAATCTCACTCCCCCTCCTGCATCTGCCGATACCATGCACTCCAGCTCTCAGCTCCCTCCTTATCACTTACTGTCGGAGGTGATGTCATTATCACCTCCTGACACTGTCAGTGAGGAGCCGCACCAGACTAGAAGACAAAAGAAAAAGGATAATAGGTAGGTAAGCAAACAATGGAGAACACTGTGATGAAGGGGGAACAGTGTGATGAAGCAGGGCAGTGTGGTGTAGGAGCACAGTGTGATGTAGGAGGACAATGTGATGAAAGGGCACAGTGTGAAGAAGGAGGGCAGTGTGAAGAAGGGGCACAGTGTGATGTAGAAGGACATTGTGATGAAAGGGCACAGTGTGATGAAGAGGAATAGTGTGAAGAAGGGGCACCGTGTGATGTAGAAGGACATTGTGATGAAGGGGCACAGTGTGATGTATGAGGACTGTGTGATGAAGGGGCACAGTGTGATGAAGGGGTACAGTGTGATGAAGGTGCACAGTGTGATGAAGGGGCACAGTGTGATGAAGGGGTACAGTGTGATGAAGGGGCACAGTGTGATGAAGGGGTACAGTGTGATGAAGGGGCACAGTGTGATGAAGGGGTACAGTGTGATGAAGGGGCACAGTGTGATGAAGGGGTACAGTGTGATGAAGGGGTACAGTGTGATGAAGGCGCACAGTGTGATGAATGGGTAAAGTGTGATGAAGGCGCACAGTGTGATGAAGGGGCACAGTGTGATGAAGGGGTACAGTGTGATGAAGGGGTACAGTGTGATGAAGGGGTACAGTGTGATGATGGGGTACAGTGTGATTAAGGCGCACAGTGTGATGAATGGGTACAGTGTGATGAAGGCGCACAGTGTGATGAAGGGGTACAGTGTGATGAAGGGGTACAGTGTGATGAAGGCGCACAGTGTGATGAATGGGTACAGTGTGATGAAGGCGCACAGTGTGATGAAGGGGTACAGTGTGATGAATGGGTACAGTGTGATGAAGGGGTACAGTGTGATGAAGGCGCACAGTGTGATGAATGGGTACAGTGTGATGAAGGTGCACAGTGTGATGAAGGGGTACAGTGTGATGAAAGGGCAGACAGTGTGATAAAAGTGCATAGTTTGATGAAGGAAGGGAGTGTGATGAAGGAGTGATGCAGTGTGATAAAAGAGGGGAGCAATGAGAAAGAAGGGGAGTAGTGTCATGAAGATGGGAAGCAGAGTCATGAAGAAGGGAAGCAGTATGAGGGAGAGGAACAGTCTAATAGGAAGGATTAGTATAATAGATGACATTGCATTATTACAATTACCTCCATGAGAGGCCCTAGTATTTTTGTTTCTCTCTTCTAAAATGTATTTTTTAGATAATTTATTTTTCCAGTTAATAATAAAAGTATAATTTCTAAACTTAATTGGGGTGTGGGTGGTAGTGCACCAAAAATTCTCGCACAGGCTTCTGCTAGACCTGAGGTTGGCTCTGGCTGTGGGCCCCATAGCAGCTGCATCCCATGTACCTATAGTAGTTACATCCATGTATATTGGGTAGGTCTGTCTAAGAGAAAGTCACCCCTCCTCCACCACAACCGTAAGCAGCTTTTACCCTATTGCGGTGGACAGAGGGTTACATGGAGTCTGTACAATATATATATCAGTGCAAGGGGTTGAGGGGTCATATGAGACAGGCTGAGAGAGTGGGGGGACACATGTGACAAAGGGAATGTTTAATATTCCAATGTAACTTGTTCAATATCAGATTTGGGGCTGGGTTAGTAGTGAATTGTTGGGCACTATAGGATGTGACAGAGAAGGGAGATGGGTGTGTAAGAACGGTGTCTGCTGTTACAATCTGCACGGTTCCTTATGACTTCAGATGGAGGCCCTGAATGTATCTATCATTCTTTCTATAAAACAAATCTTATATTACCAGTCTGTCCTTCCTCCAATATAAAAGTGTGCCCCTTGTTCTAGAGATCCTTGTATTTTATCCTCCATGACCTTTTTTCAGTTACTTGATCTATTTCTACCATTTGCACCCCAGTAGCTGTGTTGAGAGTTGTAATGTTATTAGTTTACTGTGTTGTACCATTATTCCATGTTCCGTCTTGTTGTTTGCCCTCTGTACAGCGCTGTGGACCTCATGTGGGGCCCTACAAATAAAGGTTAATAATTACAAAATTAAATATTTGAAGGAAAATGTCCATATTTATAAAATGAAAACTGGTCTCTTTTGCTGTACAGGCAACTGAAGTTGACCTGTTGATATTAGTTAACAAGTAAAAATACCTAAATTCTACATTATAATTGCCTCTAAATTGCCCGGTTTATTTGGGGTATTTACATGTATTAACTTGGTCTTAGCCCTTTCACACTTGCTTAAATGTTTTACCCACCCAGGAGGAGTAATTCTGCCCCCTCACCGCTTCAGTGCCTTCACTGTGCAATTTTATTGTTTGTAATTAGTGATCCAAGGAGTGAATTTTTGATTTGGAAGGGAACTGGATGTTCTCATAAAATAATTACCTATAATACCTAACTTTCAATGGACATTTGGGCATTTTAAACAGCTGCTGTTTGGAGAACTCCCTGGAAAAAAACTCATGCTTGCCAACTCTCCCGGAATGTCTGGGACACTCACGAAATCCGGGTAGGTTTCCCGGACTTCCAGGTGAGCTGCCAATTCTCCTGCATCTGCCCACTTCCTAGTGAAATTGGCAGATTTCAAGCCTCCGTGATGCGATTCTCAGGGAATCGCATCATTTTGGCAAGCCCACCGTGGTAAATTGACGCGTTTGCGTCATTACGTCACATGGGGCGGTGCCAAAATGATGCAATTCGCGGATTCCCCCCCTCACATCCACCTCCATACCAGACACTCGGACCATGTATTGCACACGGCCTAGCTCCCTGCCTGTTAGCTAGTGATTTGTTGGGTGTGAAACCCTGCATCTCCAACATGCTGTCTGCAGCATCCTGCCTCATGTCATACTCTAAGTGATATATATAAATACCGTATATACTCGTGTGTAAGCCGAGTTTTTCAGCATACTTTTGTATGCTGAAAAAGGGCACTCGGCTTATACACGGGTGAACTTACCTGGTGTCTGGTCCCTCGGCTTCAACTTCTGCATATGCGTTCCAACACAGGAAGTGTGAAAGAAAAAAAAAATCTCTCTCTCTCTCTCTCTCTCTCTCTCTCTCTCTCTCTCTCTCTCTCTCTCTCTCTCTCTCATTACATAATGCACAAACAATACAGCCACCATGTTCATACATTTATATCCCTACCCCTTTATTTAGGATAGGTTGTACCCAATGCCAATGATTTTATAATCATTTATGAATGTTCCTTGTCATCTACTGTTATTTATGGTTTAGCTAAAAATTATTTCATAGATTGAACCTATCATTTTTATTTAGGTTTTTAAATTAGCGCTCTTTTCCACCCTAGGCTTATACTCGAGTCAATAAGTTTTCCCAGTTTTATGTAGTAAAATTAGGTGCCTCGGCTTATATTCGGGTCGACTTATACTCGAGTATATACGGTATATATATATATATATATATATATATATATATATATATACCACCAATATCAGCAGCACAGTGAGACATGAGCCTCCAGACCCAGCATATTGATAATGGAGTGGTAGATGAGCAGGGCACCAGGTTGTGTGCTGTTGTCAGACTTGCAAAATGCAATGTATGAGCTCACTAGTTTCAAAAGCATGAAGTAATAATTTAAAAGCTGTAAAAGTAAAGCTCTCCCCTGTGCTTTGAGCTGAAGACAGAAAAGTCATTACACTGGGTACATTCTGTTAATAAGACAGTCACCTAAATAAATCCTACTTTGATGTTTTAAAGACATCAAAGTGGTTTTATGTGGGAATGACAAGTACACTTTAAAACTGGGGCCTGGATGATTTTATACAGAGAGCATGTATATGCTTTATTGATTCCATTTATATAGTGCATTCCAGTGCGGATTGCTAATCAGTTAGGCCAGTAGCAGTGGACATTCACACTAATGCACCCTCACAACTATGCCAATCTCCAATCTGAGCCACACTCGTTCCTCTTGTTTCAGCTGTGCCCTCTTCCCTTTAGAATGTAAGCTCTCTAATGAGCAGGGTCCTCCACACCCTTTGTATTCATGTCTCCATTAATTGTGTCTGTTCTTGTTTTACGTATGTCCTGTTTTATGTATGTCCTTGTCTCCCCTATTGTATGGTGCTGCGGAGCACTGTCGTGCCTTACAAATTATGTATGCAGATATGTAGTTTTACATAGCTCTCCCAGCCCTACTGATATGCACTCTATCTAATTCCTCATGCATGTATTATTTTATAAGCTTCAAGGTTCCCTCATATCATCTTTTTGGACATGTCTCAATTATGAGATATCCTCATATATACCAAATGTTACCTACATTTTCCCATTAATGTTTTATATTTAAGCCCACACATATCAGAATGAGTTAAACTACCACCTGCATTGTTATCATGTTTGCAGAAGCAATAAAGGAATTCAGTAGAGGAATTTCTTGTATTTTAACAATGTCCCAGAACAGACTAATAAAGCCTGGCCCAGCCCAGAGCTGACACACATGGGCCTGGAATCAGCAGCCTTTGTCTTACCGAGCAGCCCAGTAAAAGATTCATTCCTACAAGCTGAATAACACAGCAAACTAGGTCCCTGTGTTCACCTACAGAACTATCCTGCACAGTGAGCTGGGTGATTTTTGTGTTATTAATGGTAGTGGTAATTATGGGAAATAGCTAAGGAATGTTTAGTATTATTAATCATTACAATACCTTACTAATCACATGCTTGTTGTTGGAAAGGGAAAAAAACAGTCCCATCAAGTCAAGTAGATATTTTCAGATGACAGGTAATAGGCAATATTCCAAAAAAATATCTCCCATCATTTATTAATGAATTTCAAATTAAAGATTAAAATACAAGCTGGATTATACAAAGGAACTATTAATAAGATTTACTAATATAAATGTGTCCATAGCATGACAGACTTTGACAGTCATGTCAAACAAAAAAATCCTGACTACTGTACTGGGAGGTCTGCTGGCCGTAGGAAAATATTTACGTCCACCATCACAACTTTATCTGAAATATCTTCATTTCTGGTTAGCTCTTGGGACTTTCACATGCAGAAGTGGCTAAAAATTTCATCTAAACATAAGGTGAAATTAACAACAGTATTTGGACTCCACAATTAGTTAATATTTTGCTGAACTTTGTTTTTTACTTTGTTTATTTTATTCTGATTTTCATACTGTATTTCCATTTAAATCAGATTATGAAACTAAATGGCATTGAATATTATTGACACCTTAGACTTAATGTTTGATCTTTATAACTGCTTGCTATAGCAATAGATGAGCTTCCTGCACCTCTCTACTGATAGTTTGGGCCACTCTTCTTGTGCAGACTGCTCCTATTCTCCCAGATTTGAAGGATGTCTTCTCCCAACTGCTGTTTTGAGATCTTACCACACGTGTCTATAGAATTTGGATCTGGACTCATTGCTGGCCACTTCAGAACAGTCCATCGTCTAGTCATTCCTGGGAGCCTTTTGAAGAGTGCTTGGGATCATTGTCCTGCTGGAAGACACGTGACATTCGATTGGAGGCCCAGCTTTCTGACACGGCTCAAAACTGAGCTCCAAAATGTGAATTGCCAGATATCATGTTGCCATGCACATGTTCAAGAGACCCACTGCCAAATGCAGCAAAATAACCTCAAAACATCATCATCATCATCATTTATTTATTTATATAGCGCCAGAAAATTCCACTGAATCTCCTTCATGGTTGACTGTAGGAAAGATGTTTTTTTCCTTGTGCTTTCTGTAAACATAGGGTTGATATGCTCTATTAAAAATCTTTAATTTGGTCTCATCTGTGTCCCAGAATTAATTTGGTGTGTTTTGGCAAAATCCAGTCAGGCCTTCTCATGTCTTTCTCTCTAAGCAGTGGGGCCTGTCTGGGCCTCCTACCATATAACCCCCTGTCATTGAGTTGACGACGGATGGTGTGAGTTGAAACCTTATATCTGAAGGTCAGCTTGAATCTGTTAGGTAGTGATCAAGGTGCTTTCTCCACGATTTGAACAAAGCTTCTGTGTAATCTTCAATCAATTTTCTTTTCCAGTGAGGTTAACTACAGTCCATAGACCTTAAACTTCTAAATAACATTGCCTACGATTGAAATAGGAACATCAAATTCTCTGCAGATTGATCTGTAGCCCTGATATTGTCCATTCTTGACTATAATCTTCTGTCTGACCTCCTCAGACAATTCTCTGTCATTCTTTCTTTTCTCCTTATTCTTTGCAGTACACACAGTGACACAAAACAGGAGAATGAGTATTTTTTTCTCTATTTAAGCTTGTTTAATGAGTGGTGTCCATATAGCGGGCACTTACTACTCACCAAAGGTGAGATCCGTTCCACAGTGAAGAAGAATCACCTGCTTGAATTATTCTTCTAAAAGGTGCCAATTATTTTGTCCAGCCCACTTAAGAATGTTTATGTGGCATAAGCTACGAATTTTGTGTTTTATTCCACTGCAAACCAAAGGAATACATATGAGGATACCAACATATTTTTTAATTTCAACATTTTTCTGGATAAAGTATTGAGTTATTAGAGAAACTGCAACGGTGTCAACATTTTTGGCCACAACTCTCATAGCAGTCACAACTATAGTTGTGACTGTTATTGATAGCACGGGTAGAACTACAGACAGTCCTGCTGAAATGTAAAAGGGCCCATTACCAGATTATATTGGTGACGGTACACAGCAGTATAAAGGAAGTGATAGTACAAAGACTTCAACCTCCTAGATCAGGGGTCGGGGAACTTTTTTACCTTTTACCCCCAAATATATTTAGATACGACGACGTTACCCTCTTGATTTGAAAGGAAGGAAATCATATATTATTAATTATTGGAATTCAACATTTTATTGAATCTAATCAAAATTTCTTTGAAAGCTTCAACTTCAAAACTTCAGGTTTTGGAGAAATGATGTTGCTTCATTTTTGATACAAGAGCATCAATATTGGGGCATTTTGATGTCAGAGCAATTTGGATACAGTCTTTAGCGTCCAATCAATTTCTCTGCTTTGTTTTTATGTTCGTTAGAGTTGAAAATCCTTGTTCGCAAAGGTAGGTTGTTGCAAAAGAGAGCAACTTTTTGACTGCCTCCTCATGTGCAATTTTGAATGCCTTTGCAGCTGTTGACATCCAAAAATATGACAGATCTGCTTTGTTTTCAAATGCAATATGTGTTTCATTATTGCATCGAAGCTCAAGGAGTGCCTCTGCCAACCCTAGAGGCTCTTCTGGTACAACAGCAATTTCACATTTAAAGGGATCTACAATCCAACTGACAGCATGTGAATCGGCAGCATTACCCCCATGAATTTCATTTTGACCATATTTGGGGTAATTTACCCCTGTTCCCTGACCACTATCCTAGATCAAATCCGTAACATTCAACAAATAATAAACCCAGATTACATTAAAATGAGACTGTACTTAAAAGAATAAATTATTTGAGACATAATAATATGCCATGAAAGGTGATATTACTAGTGATATAAGTACAGTATTCATGCACAGTGTAAAAAAACAAACATTTATTAATAGAAAATACTTCTATAAGTGTCAGTATTAACATAAAGGAGGCCTTTAATCTATGTTAGCCTTTTTTTCTAGAATCTTTTGAAATCAGACATCTTTCCTGTCCTGTTCTGCATATAATATGTAAAATATAATGAAGTCAAAGTTTGTTGACATATAAAACATAATTTAACACATTTTCACAGTGTGCAGCACATTTTCCACCAGTTCCTTCCATAAAACTCACTATTACATCATGTGAATTCCATTTATGCTTCAGGAAATACTAAGAAACCTGTACATTTCTCACTTATACACCTCTGATTCAGAATTACCACTCTGCTTTCCGTGCCTCAGGTAATTCTCCATACACAGGAAAATGACTATGAGCTCAACAGAAATGGCACCTACCATCTGATGGAAAATGTTTCATGCATGAAGAACTTTTAAAATAAGAATCTCACAGACATGTAACTGAGTTTTACTCCACAATAAAAGCCCTAGCTAAATAAACTAACTCTCTACTCCCATGACTGAGCAAAGATTTGATCAAATGTTGCTGTTTGCGTAAGTTAAACAAATATTCTCCTAAAAACATGCCACGTTGCTCTTCCATCGCATTCTATGACTGCCGTTTAATTTTACCTTGGCTCAGTAATCCTCACTCAAATATAGGGTCTATTGTCCACTTACTAACTGTGCTTCACATTACAAGAACTAGCAAATTAATATTACTGCTGTAATAAATATGTGACAGCTTGTGACATGTTTATGGGAAATTATGTTGTTGTGAAGGAGCTGAAGGCCTTGGTGTTACAAAACCGGATGGTATTTCTTCCCTGGATGGCATCTGCCCCTATGTACAGAATGCATGTTCTCCCCACTCTGCGTGTATAAATAGCCTGATATTAACGAGGCAGGTTGTATTAATGACTAACCTCTGGCTCTATGCACAGCACAGAAACTAGAGTCATGCAACCAAAATTAGGTCAACTGTCAATTGAGGCATTGCTGAGATGCTCCTGAGTCGAATTCTTGGCATTTGTTCAACTTATTTATAGGCATCTGGAAGAAATCTTGGTTTTCATTGTGGGAGATTTAGGGTTATTTTTTATGGTAAGGAATTTACAGATCATAGCATGCAGATTAACTTTCTTCCAAAACATGCTTGTTAAAGACATGTAAAACATATCAAGGCCACACAACATGGGTAGGCAATTTGTGGATCTGAAAAATGTTTTGGATTTTTTTAATTACAACCACTCAATGCCTGTGTATAGGAATAAGTGGTATAAACAAGCAATCCTCACTTATGTCAATGTGGAAATACAGAAACAACAACAGGGCTTTTGAGGGAGCTGGGATTCCAAATATGGATAATAGAATAAGAACTAGGGCAAGCAAAATATTTTAAAAGTGTTGATCAATAACCAAAGCATGGGCTCCATGGCTGATTCACAGACATATTTGGGCCTCCACCCATCTGCATTAGACCTGGAGATGGTTTACTAAATACACTACCTTAGTTTGAGATGTCTGGATCCTGGGGTCCTATCAATAAATGAAGCTGGCTCCATCTACCTCCTCAGCCTCAGCCCACTCCCTACCTACAAGATCCCAATGATAGCGTTCTCTAACTGGAGATGGATTAGAATGGCATCAGAAACAAATACATCTGCTAAACTGCTGGTAGTACCAAGCTAATAACTACCATAGGTGTAGAAGGTGCAGCTACTATAGGGCCACAGCTGAGGGGGACCTGCCTTCCCTGTCAACGCCCCATGTCTATATGTGAGTTTTTTCCCATTGGGAGATACATGAGGAACCTTACAAAACATTGCTATAGGGCAGTGATGGCTAACCTGTGACACTCCAGGTGTTGTGAAACTAAAAGCCCCGGCATGCTTTGCCAATATATATTAGCTTATTGCTGGAAGAGTATACTGGGACTTGTAGGCTCACAACTGGTATAGGGCCCACCAATGTCTAATTACAGGACAGTAACACAGCTAGGGTTTTGAAAGAACCAGTCCTACAAGACATAAAGTACAAACTGATTTATACATGTTCTAATTATCATGCATTCCATTAGCTCCTGTGTAAACCATATAAGGCAACTGATTCATGGCACCTAATGAGAATATTATTATAAGTACTGTATTCTGCCATATGCCTATTAACTTGTCATATTGTTCAATACTTATGTCATAGCAAAAGTTTCTGTGTGCTGCTAAATATAGTGCATGGAATAGGAGGTAAGCTAGAAGTCATTTTGCATGCATCCATAGCTTCCTCAATGTAAAATTTTTAAGACTGTTATGCAAAATATTTTCCTCAGTCCCTGGTTTGGTCGTGAGATTTTGCACAGTTTGCGGCAGAAGTTGGCCTGAAGTGATTACAGCCCTACCCTAAGCTCGCCACACAGACCAATCGTTCATAGACTATAAATTCTGTGAAAAGCTAATTTACAAACATAGTGCAGAACGGCATTCTGTTGAACGGCAAAGCAAAAGTGGGACTTTTGGAAGACTCGTAGAAGATCGTATCACTGGAACTTTATGAAATGGTCTGTTCTGGACAAAACAGTGGCTGTCCATGCTCCAGTTGAGAGAGAATAATTAAAAAACTATAATCATCATCATCATCAACATTTATTTATATAGCGCCAGCAGATTCCGTAGCGCTTTGAACATAAAGCAATTTATATATACCCCCTGTGTGCTTATTTTTCGAATATATGAATGCAATAAATGTTTCCTAATTGTTTCCTGACCATTTAAGTACCTAGCATTTGTAGACACATGTTTTATTCCTTATCCAATCAGTATGCCCAAATCTGCCAGGAGTCCAATGAACACCTTCATAATCCTATTAGTTGTTGCAATGCACCATGAAATCTAGCATAACCTGTTTAATAGTAGCGAGGTCAGATACTGTCCTCTTTTGATAATGACAGTAATTCTTATGAAATTGCTAATAAATGTGGAAGTGGACAAGACATCGCCACTGCTCCATATCTTGGTGTATTACATAAGCAGGTGAGTCAGGTTTTCCAGAAGAATGTAGGCCATTCCTGGCTTAGATCATAAGACATCATGTAATGTCACCAATACAATATAGTTTGGGGTTATGAGGTTCAGGACTGAAACCTCCTTTGTCACCCTGAGTCACACACCTTTAGTGTCTGGTGGTATCTCTGGATTCCAGCTGTAGATTCTGTGAGTCATCCTGGAACGTATTACAATGCAGTGAAAGCATTGAGGGAATGCACAGGGACTAAGTAGATACATACTTAAGTCTTACCAAGAGTTTGCAATTTAATTACACACAGACATAACATTCCACATATATTATTTCAGTGAGGAAGAGCAAATGATAGCACAATCGTTATTGCAACTTCAATGTCTTGATAAATCAAAAGTTTGCAAGCGAAGGAGACTAAAATTATATGTTTGTATGTCCTATTATTATTATTAATGATAAAATGCCATGTACTGTTTAGTGTCATTACTATAGAGGCTGTTACTAATGTGCAATACCCACAGCAATTAATCAGCATCTACCTGTTACTGTTCTAGTGATAGACAATGAGAACTAATGTCTTGTTGGTTGCTGTAGGGATTTGCCAATTTCTGTTGTCTGAGTTAAACTTTTGTCACATATAATGAAAATAATTTTTAAAGCAATGGAGGTATAAATTGTAAGTAGTGTAATCCAAGCCATAATTCAAGCACAAGGATTGCCACAAGCATGCCTATGTTCTGGCTATCAGGGTCTGTCCCAGGATAGCTGTTCATCAAGTAGATAGATTATCATGTCACAGTACAAGGTATAATATTATGCTCTTGGAATTCTTACTTGTGAGATGAAGCTAAGCTCATTCTGGTCTGTTACTGAGAGCCAAACCTCATAATCCTCTATGTGTATCATACAGGTAACAAGGACTAATTAATACTGGCTCGTCTCAAGTCTCAATCAAGACTGAAAAAATGACTTTCAAATCAAATAAATGAGTTCTAGAAGAGTCATTTGTATGGACATTCCTTGATTGCTTTGGTGGCAGTAGCTTTATAAAGCTTGTTAAAAGGAAAGAGAGAATTGATTAAGTACAAGGATATATAATTGTGTTACTGTTACCCTTTATTTACAAAGTCCCAATATTTTCAGCAGCACTCTAGACTAGAACAGTTTTAATAATATTTTTTTTAAATACATATACAATGGCCAGGGCATCCAGTGGGGACACGTGAGCACGTCAAGGGCATTTGGGTCTCTTTGGATGGCCCCAGCTCTGTGCTGCAGCTATGTCAGCCACTGAGCCAACCTACAGCCAACCATATTGTTCATTTTCATCATTTCTTATTTTTTCCCTGATACAGCGTAAATATGTGAGAATGGTTCTGAACCTTCACATATAATAGACCCTAAGTCATTATGGTGCCATAGGCACAGGCCTCAAGTCTCAACAAAAGTTTTTCTTTATTGTTATGAATTTATAGCAGCTTATTTAATACATTTATACATGGCTACACCAATCACAAATGTCATCTTTTATCATTGTCACTTGTAACTTTATTCCTTGTGAACAATAGGAGAAATGTGGTGAATTTTGTTGTAAGACCAGGCCCGGTTTTGTCTTCTCAATTGACAACTTAGCAAATTCCCTATCTGGTTGTGTCAGCTGTTATAAAGTAGTGTAGGCCCAGTCGTGTGTGTGTGTATATATATATATATATATATATAGCTCGATATCATCAAAATTTATTTATATGGTGCCAGGAAGTTCCTTAGTGCTTTACAATTGGGAACAATCACAGTAATAAAACAATATTGGTCAATACAGACAGGCAGAGAGGAAAGAAAGCCCTGCTCGCCAGTTTATAATCTATATATCTGCATCAACTTCACAGGCGGTAGTAGCTGGGGATAGAAGAGGGAAGATAAGAAATATAAACAAAAATAAGTAAGAGCACAAATAACAGCAATTAAGAGTACTGATAACTACATTTATCTTAACTGAGATCAGAATACATTCTCCAGCTGCCACACCCTGGAGGTCACCCATCTGGACGAGGATACCCACAACCTTGTGCATACCGGTGATAACTCTATTTGCCAAAACCTTTCTTTGGAAGTATCATTTGAGCAGTACTCTGTGATACCGGGCGGGAGCAGTAAGGGTTAACTTAACATTTCATTGGGCCAATGTCTGTGTCTGTGCGCTCATGCAAGCCCGTGGGCGGGTAAGACTAGATTTTGACTTTCAGTTCCACTTATGTGGTAAAATTAAAAAAAATGAAAGTTTAAAAATAGCTATTTATTAAAATAAATTTAAAACCTTTAGACATTAAAAATGCTGTATTAAAATAAAGTAGTAGTTTTTTATTATTATTTTTTCATTTATTTGAATCTGTTATTGGCATCCTGAGATGGTGAAAACAGCAGAGGTCTTGCGGTGGAGCGAGTATCACCTATACAAAGAGAAGGTCCTTCAGGTAATTGTATGCGGAGACTATGGCCAAATGGATCAAACATTTTTCATGGGCTTTGCTACGATTTTTCTTGAAGAACTTGATTTATCCAGAGTGGGGATTGGTCGGTATAAGTTGTTTTCCCCTTCATCATTGGTGGATCCAGCATTGACACTTCTTACTCACAAGGCTTCTGTGATGTAATCACAATGTTAATGCCCAGTAAAAGAATCAAAACAATATGTTTACATTATCAAAAGCAATGCTCAAGACTGAGAATCAATTATTTTTCCCCTGTAATAGTGATCCAAAACAATGTGAACACTGGTTGTGTTTTCATAGTAAAGCAAGATGTGGGTACTGTAGGTCAATATACAGTTCGGGCTTCCCAAGACATGGTTAAGCCTGTGCCTGTAAAAGTCAGGGTCATTGCTGGTGAAAGATGAGTTATTTCCACAGTGTATTCAGCAAAACAAAAAAAAAGCCCGATCTCCAATGAAAATGTTTTTTGCCAGCAATAGTGCTGTTCACAGTTTGATAAATCAGCCTCTCTAGCTTTGAGAGCCATTATTTGGGGTCCACATCCTGTGTTATTTGTGACACAAGACACTAGAAGTCACACTATTAGACTTGCTGATACTACAAGAACCCTATACAGTCATGGCCAAAGATTTTGAGAATGACACAAATATTATTTTCTCACAAAGCCTCCGGCCTCAGTGTTTATGATGGCAATTTGCACATACTCCAGGAGGTTATAAGGAGTGATCAGATGAATTGCAATTCATTTCAAAGTCCTTCTTTGCCATGACAATGAACTTTATCCCAAAAACAACATTTACACTACATTTCAGCATCGCCACTAAAGGACCAACTGACATCAGGTCAATGACTCTCTTGTTAACACAGGTGAGAGTGATGACGAGGACAAGGCTGGAGATTACTCTGTCATGCTGATTGAGTTAGAATAACAGACTGGAAGCTTTAAAATGAGGGTGGTACTTTAAATCATTGACTATGGGAACTGACTTTCAAATACGGATACTAAAATTGCTGCATCTGGTAACATGGCTTACACCAGGCCCAAATGGAGGCACTATAATGTGTCTAGCCAAACCACTGGGCTAAATAATTGCACTAGACAGCCTATACCATGGTTAATTCCCCAAAAAAATCAACAATGGCATAGGAAGCAAACTCTTAAATTAGCATCTCTTTCAGACCTTTGGCAACACCTCTGCTCCCCTAACAACCAGTCAAGCACAACAGACCATCCTACAAATCAGTGGAGGTCAAGAAGGTTTTATATCACATGAGGTCCCTCCAAGCTAGGGAGAATTTCCAGGCTCAGGAATAAAGAAACAAAAATGCAGCGCTAAAAATATCCTATAAAAAACTTTTGTCCTGGAGGAATAATCAAGGGATGGTCTCACGTAGTGATATAAATATGAATATATTATTATTTATTGTAATAGATGGATGCAAAGATAAAATAGGTGTCAATACTAATAATAAAAACCCTACAAAAGAATAAATACAAAACATTCTGGACAGTCATACAGCAGAATATAAATATATAATATGGCTAAAGCGCTACAAAATTACTAATAAATACCTATAAAGGAGTCCTTATTAATGTATTACTGTGGGCCCACAGATAAAAAAAAGGCATTCTGTTCGAAATATGTAGCATAGATCTTTATCCCAAGAAAAAACTTGTACCAATAAATATTTCAGGCCAGACAGAAAATGATGGATGAATCCAATATGCAAGAGCGAATCTCACTGGTAATAAAATAATTATAATTTGTTGGTAAGTATAAACACCTCAAAGAGTTTATACTTACCAACAAATTAGGTGATAGTGTTGTGAATATAATGTCCAGGTCTCCCCGAAAACTCATCCAGAATAAACAATCTGATGGTAAATGAAACAGGAACGATTGTCCTATGGTGCATATAGACGGTAATGAGCAAATAGGCATATGAAACAGCTGTGGCCACACGGAAAGAACCGGACGGCTGCTCTTACCTGTCGAGCCGGTAGATTTACTCGGATCCCTAGTATGCCGATAACAATTGCAGATGAACCTTTGAGTCAATGATAGACCTGTGGTGTAAACTCCGTTATAGCTGAAAACTGCTCCAACCCTAATGGAATCTGTGTGCATGTGTGAAATCAATGAGACTAGTTAGCCCGGTAACAGCAAAATATATTCTCTGTTTGTATCTCCAGTGGACTATCAAGCTCACAATGTTGCAGTATCAGTGCAATCCACTTATATCCAAGGCAAGAGTTGGTTTCAAGGATGTTAATAATGATATTCAAATTAGCTCTTAAAATCGCTCATAAATAACAATCCAAACAGGATTCTCTAAAACAATAAAATACACTGACGCGTTTCATTACATCAAAGTAACTTCATCAGAGGGAGAAATAAAGATGCAAGTTACAGTAAAAAAAAAAGCTTTCCTCTATGCAAACAAACAACTATCAAATTGCCTCAAAGCTAACTATGCTGGAGAAACATATATTTTATGAAAACTTGCTTCAATTTTAAAAACTCCGCAGGGCTCAGAAAGATACTTAAACATCTAGACAACCTCAAAAACAAGGGCGTAAAACTGAGGCAAGCCTACTCCAGGCATTGTGGACAAAAAACAAAAATCTTTATAGAAGACCTGGAGCAACCACCGGACACACACATCTAATATGTGTCATGCGTCCATTTGGATCCAAGTATGATAGGGGCGGCATAGGGCCAGTTCAGTCTCCTAGCGCCCTTGGCAAAGCTTCAGCCTACAGCCCCTCCTTCTCCCAATACCCTCTTCCTTGCCCTTCACACACTTACGGTTGTAAAATAAAAATAATAACTCCTCCAGACTGGCTGGCAGGGTTACAGTCCAGATGTATTGATGTCCATATGCACTGATGTCTGATGCAGAACATTGTCCAGGCTCCACTTCTGCCTGTCCAGGCCCCACTAACAGCAATAATATATTTACTTATTTGCTGTGGCAATAATGTAAAACTCCTATAGGTAAGTGTTGTTAGGATGTAGTGTGGATCATACCTGGTCCCTGAATGCTCTTCTCTCGGTCATGGCACGGCAGTGGGACAAAGAACCCCCGAATCCCCAATACAAGTAGGACACCAAATGAATTAAGTGATGTCAGATTTGTTATACAGAAACAATAGGTCACTAAAATAGAATACCGCATTCACAGCCTGAGCTAATAGAGGTTTCAGTTACAGTACCTTATATTTATAAAGAACCTTCATTTCAAACAATACATCACAAGCAAATGCTATTACAGTTAATAAATCCCCTTTAAAGCAGTTCATCCTCAGCAGAGCAAATTAGCATAAATGTTTTCTTGCCAGACTCTTGTAAATGTGCAAATCAGACAGGAGGCACTTGTATTATAATGGAGACACACAACTGTAATGGCAGTCTTGTAACTTCAGTACAGTGTTCAAAATCAGCAGTTACTGTCTCCGGTATAACACTATGCAGTGTGTTGTCAGGGCTATTATCACTGTGCTTTAATCTGATCTTGCAGGAGAAAGTCAGTAATGATGCTGTTCCTTTACTAGCATATTCAGGTTATGATAGGTTGCAGGATCCTTCAAATACCAGGTTACTATCAGAGTGGACACTGGTGATTAAATCTGTAATTCAGTTATAACTGGGGTCATATGCTGAAGGTATGTACTGGAAAGTTAGGTGAGGTACTCCACTTGTTAAACAAATGTCTCTATAAATCTAGCTCACAGCTTTTTAAATGTAGGATATACTGTGTAGTGAGTGAGAATACAGTCAGTTTGATTACACAAACCTGTTTCCTGTTGTGTAGATAGTTGTCAGCTCCAATCTGACTTACTTGCAACAGTCCTTGTCTTCAAGTCTTTTTACATGCAGTTTTCTGGCTGGCAACACACCTCAGCCCTCTGTGGCAATCTATCTCTCAGTAACAACACTTACCTCAATTTTCATCATAACAGCATAGCAGAAAAAACGTCTCTCCTTTCACAAAATGTCTCCTCAGTCTTTAATCACTCTGAGGCTCCTCCTATCAACAATCTCTGTCACAAAACCCTAGAACTTTCCAGCAGTCTTACAGACTGGACTTTTTCTGGGTCCTAGAGTCTTTCCTGTATCATGCTGTATTATCTTCATTTTCACATTGCGCCCCCACCTCACATTGTTAAATACCCTCTAATACAAAGACTATCATTTTGTTATGAATGTCTCTATGAATAACTGTGATCTTGTATCAATGATTCATAAAGAATATAAAGAAAGGGTATATTAAAAGGAGTAAGTGACACCTGATTGAGCAACCGTCTCTCAATGGGGAGTTCTGAAAAGTCAACAATTATGGTTATTTCTTTTAAATTCAGCTTACAATCAAGTAGGGGCCACATGGCACTCAGTGGATTATGTGACCAAGGTCACAAGGAACTGATACTGAGGTTGGTAAATTAAAATGCCCCAAGACAGACCTATGTATAAAATACAGCATAACTCACAAAATTCTTGACTGGAAAATGATGATGACTGTGCCTTTAAGAAAAGTCCCTGTTGATATCCCAAAAACAGGACTGTTTTCAAAAATTCAGGAGTGTGCAGAGGTGGCAAGCAGAGGATTTCGGAGAGGTGATTGATTATGGCAGGGGTAACACCAGAGTCTCAAAACCGTTTGGCAAATGCCACAGCACACTTTTCATGTATGTGTAGCGTGTATATAATCAATAGTCACACTAGGCAGATAAAGCAGTTCTTTCTTTGCATAGCATGTATTGTAAATTGTATTTTTCAGCAGAGAAGCAGGGAGGGAGAGAAATAAAACTATGTAAGATTACCTACATGGGATAGGACTAGTGGATGGGGCAGGGTATTATGGGTACTATGTTAAATGTAATGTAAATCCAGCCTTGTATACTAATAATGCACATATAGGAATGGTATTTGAATTCTGCCCCAGTGTTTGTGGTGCTCCAGTTTAGTTTTTCTACTTTCTTAGAATTTAGGGGCAATTTTTTTTGGGTGTTTTATAGATTTCAGTAATCACCACTAGTTTCCAGTGTCCCTTGAACGTAAACATACAAATATAATCTGTAAAGTTCTAATTTTTATACCGTTCAGTCCAGTCACTGAGCTCTTGTCAGTTTCTGTGTAGTTATTATGTAAATGTTTCCTAGATTGGTCCTTTAGGGAACATTACACAAAGGAATAGCTCACCAAACTACGGAGTGACATATTCTACATTTCTGATAGCAAACCTACATTCCTCCACCGATCAAACCCAGATTTTCCATCCCGATTTATGCTTGATGCAGATCACATGATCTTTTATTAAAGACTATCAGTGTTTACTAGTGGGAGTGCTGTAGAAGTCATGCTCACAACAGTGCGGATGAGGCCACTCTCACCAGAGTGAATGAAGGGTCACAAGAGTTATTATGCTCATATCAAAGTGCTGGAATGTCAGATAGAAGTACATAGAGGACGCTGCACCCCTTGTTCAGTAGATTTCAAGGTCGTTGAGGTTATGGGAAAGAATAGAATAGATTGGCCCAAAGAAACAACAGGGAATATTTAGCTTTTTTTGAATTCTGGGAAGAGTAAAAAAAAAAAAAAGAAAGAAGAAGAAATAGCCACAAGTATGTGAAGTATGTGAGGGGAAGAGAGAACTGTTTACTGTTTATATGCAAAGAATTCTGAGCTGCGAGCGAAGAGGAAGAAGGAATGATCTGATTGTGACACAAGGGAGCTCTTAGTTACATATGTTGTGCAACCATAAAGTGTATGTCCAGCATGTCTCCTTCTAAATGCCATTTATATTACACATTATCATACAAACCGATGCTGACCAGGCTTTCCATGGGATATCCATAATATTATTCCTATTATCTATTTATATAATAGTGTTATGCAGAGTAAACATACAATACAAGATTTACATTGGATTTAGGAGTGTTGATCAATAAGCCACACATGCTAAAACAACAAATTGCTGTCAGGGCTTGCTGGGACATGTAGTTCCCCAATAGTATGCAATCTATATTGACACATGACTATTAGCCTGTCATCAACTGCACCCACCCCCCAACGCAGCTATTCATTATATGGCTGGTTGTCTCTTGGGGGGCTCCACAGAGGTACTCCAGTCCCACGCTGAACGAATCCGTTCACAATATGACAACACTTTGCGGGTTTCCCTGTTATAGTGTGACCAGCCCTAGCCCGGCAAAGCCTGGTCCTGGTTTCCACTTTTGCAGGGGATCCCATGCTCGTCCTTTTGCTTTAGTAGCAGTCAGCCGAGGCTGTAGGACTGTTGCTTGCTATTCTTTTAAAGTGCACATGTTTTATATATTTATGTATTTATTTAGTAGTTTTCGGTAAAGCAGTAAAGATACATTCTGCTGTCATCATCATCATCATCAGCAGCAGCAGTAGGTATCTTTATACCAGCCCTTCAGGAAGGGCAAAAGAGAAGAGTAGTATCCAAGTCTAACTAGGACACATCTCTAGGGGTTGTGCTACACTGACATATGCACTTCCGCCCAGGCCATATCCCGGGTATATGAACCCGGGATATTGCCGGGGGACAGAGGGGGGCAGAGGCTCCCCCGGAGTCAAAATCCCGGGTAGACCGCGTTCATACTGAACACAGGTCTACCCGGGGTCTCCATGGCAACATCACAAGAGGAGCTCTGATTGGATCCTCTTGTGATATTTTTTTTTTTTTTTTTTACTTTTACATTTTGTCTGGTGAGACCCGGGTTGAAAAACCCAGGTCGCACAATTCATAGTGCAGGCTTCACGGGGCAGACCCTGGAATTACCCCACCAAAAGACCCGGGTCTAATTCCCAGGTCTGATGACCCGGGAATTAGACCTGGGACCATTCATACTGCACTTCGACCCGGGTCGTCTGGGCTTGCCCTGGCAAAAACCTGGGTTTTTGGTGCACTATGAATGGGGTATAACTGTACTGTACTTGCAAGGCAGTAGTCCTCACTACAGATGCCAAGTTGCTTTCAACTCTAAATTCAGCTAAAAAAAATTATGCATTTGTAGTGCGGAAAAGCATCTTTTTACATGATGCAAGTGGACTTAAGTCCAACTCTAAATCTGGCCTTTTCTGTTTAGTATGCAGCTGTCATTAAACACTCAAGAGTCCTGCAGTGTAGCGGCTGCTATGCCGCCACTCCCTTTGTGGTCTAAAGACTGAGAGAGGATTAAGCTTTTCAACCTGATCGGGACGTGCAGTTGTGCCCCGCCCGGCCAAAGATGGGCCCCCTTTTACTGTTGGATTAACTCTTATCCACAGTGTCGGACTGGGGCATGAAGGACCCATCAGGGGAATGCAATGGTAGGGGCCAATGAAACAGCTTGGTGTAGGCAGACCGCTGAAGGAGCGTGGTCCGCCACCAGAGACGAGTCACTAGAATAAAGTTTGTCTAGAGAATAAAGTTAGTCTGACGTATAGTTTTTTCTGGGCATATGCAGTGCAGTTTAATGCAAAATAAGGCACGTATCTGCATTTATGTTCCTTTATAAATCAGGCCCATATTGAGCCACCTGTTGTGTGTATGGTGATACAACACGTTGTGAGAAAAGTACACCATTCACAGGAATCGGACACAGGTATGCTGAACCATTTAGCTGTTTATTAGCAGTTGTCAGGATGGTAAAACAGCTCCAATGCTGGTACAGCAATCATATCCAGTAACAGTACACGAAAATCCCCACCACCTACATCTGGCTAGACATTACTTCCCTGTCTGCTCGCCGGCCACTTACTGGCATCGGTGGTGCCACCCACACATACAGTGTCTTTATCCTCCACCCCAAGCACTACAAACAAATCACAGCAAACCAATCACACCTATGTGGAACACCTGTGTGTGTGTGCTAAGAGAGGAACCTAGGGAAAACTTAACCCTGTCTGCAGCCTGTTGCTGCAGACTAACTGTGTTCCTACCTGTTCCCTTACAGGGAACTGGGGCAAATATCCCTCTTTGCACATGCCAGAGCGAAGAATTGCATTTTAATTTTAAGGGTGCAATTATTATTGGGATTTACTTGCCCCCATACAAAAGTATCAGCACATTATGAGCACCCTAACAATGACTAAATCCAGAAAATGAACCCTAACAATGACTAAATCCAGAAAATGAGAACTCATTTTTTAAATTATTGATTTTTTGGAAGTTGGCATAAAAATTTAATTTATTTCATACATTTCTTCAGCAGTTTATTTTTCAGACACAACAATTGGAGGAACACATCCAAACGCATTTTCAAGGATTTCTCCTGTTTACAAGGATTTTACAGGGGCCAGGAACAGATTCTTTGTGAAGAGTGATGGTTTTTCCCTGAATTGTAAACAATCCAAATTAAATCCAAACACCTCAATATATTCATATGTTAATCTTCTAAAAATGTTGTGCAGTTGTCATAATACTCAATTTTTTTTACAAGAAAATATATCTTTGTTCCATTACTGTGCAGTATCCTGCTATGCTATTCCCAAATGAGGCATTTATAGTGGATAAATCATGGTAAAATATTTGTAGCAAGTTCTCCTTATTATAGGGAAGCTGTTGTTTTGGGGATTCTAATTCACAAGAGGATAAACAAGCACTTATACAGAGCAGAAAGTAACATTCCTGGAGCAGGGCCTGAATATGGTGTTTTTTTCCATGGAGACAGAGAGTTTTAACTGCTTCACTTACATATATATATGTATATATATATATATATATATATATATATATATATATATATATATATATATACACATATATATACTAAGTGAAGTTATTAAGTTATTAAAGAGTTGGATGTAACTGTCAACATTTTAAAAATGATCAGCATCTAAGATGTCATCCAAATCCATCCAGTGGAAGGCCCAGAACAGGCTCCCCGGGTCAAATTTCTGGCCAGAGCACACCAACGGGAAGACCGACCGGGACCCCAACCACTCTATTAGACATCCCAGACCAATTGCCACCCCTCTGTGAAGTTTTCATCCAAATCCATCCAGTGAAAGGCCCAGAACAGGCTCCCGTGGTCAAAGTTTTGCTCAGCGTACACCAACGGGAGGTCAGACCGGGACCTAAACCCCCTAGTATGTTTTCTGGAATCTAATGTTACCACTCTGTGAAGTTTCGGCCAAATCCGTTCAGTGGAAGGCTGAGAACAGTCTCCACGGGTGAAAGTTCTGCCCAACGTACAGCAACGGGAGGTCCGACCGAGATGCTTCTCTATGACATACTTTTACTTAAAAAGTGCAATTGTCGGGAGATTTGTTGCTTTGTTGCGATGTTGTTCTGTCGTGTTGTCGCAAGCTTTCCTTCCAGCAGTCACACAATTGTTTACAACCCAAAATTGATGTTTTCAATATTTGTTGTTCTGACACTTTGTCGCACTTTCGCTATCTGGGCTAATAGCTCACTTTTTCCATACTAAATAACTATGCAAGATTTGGCAGCTTTACATTGAGAGCCAACATTCAAAGATACAAACAAGCTTCTTTTATTTATATATATATATATATATATATATATATATATATATATATATACATACATACATATATATTTAAATTAGTATTTTATTTGCTGGTGCACTACAAGTCCTAACAAGTCCTGGCATGCCTAAAAATTTGGAGTATGCTATTGCCTGTAGAACTACAAGTACCAACATGCCCATGGCTGCCGGAACAGGCTAGCACTTGTAAATCTACCAGTGCCAGCTTGCCCTGGCATCCAGGATCCACTGGGACATTTAGTGCACCTGTAAACAAATACAGTAAAATAAACACACAACTTGTCATTCCCCCATGATATTTAGCCCACGCACGTGACCACACCCCCTTCTATTACACATGTTCTTACATATTGTGGGACTTTTTTTTAAATTGTGTTTATATTTAGGTGCAAACAGTAATTTTTTGTCAATGCATTGTCTATTTTTAGGTATCTGACCACAAATTCCACATGCCACAGTTTTTTAGGAATATAAGTATTTTGGAAAGGGGACACTAGTATGAAAATGATCAGGGTAACAGTGAAGGCATTGGTTGAGCATTGGGCTTGGAGCGTGACACACAAACTTTGGATTAGTTCCCAGAAAGTAGGTGCAGCTTATAGGTTATAATTCACTATTTTTTTCATCATATATTCACATAGAGTTTGCAAGTTTATACACCATTGGGTCTATTTCATACTTGCCAACCCTCCCGGAATGTCCAGTAGACTCCCGGTAGGTTTCCTGGACTCCCAGGAGAGTAGGGCAACCTCCTTCATCTGCCAGCTTCCAAGTGAAGTGGGCAGGATTTGGAGCCTCCATGACGTAAATCTTGGGGAATCACGTCCCCCCCGGGCAGGGTTTTATATATATTTTAACATTTTATTTATTTATTTATTTATTTATTCATTATAACAAGTGGAACTGGAAGCCAAAGTTTGGTGTGTGGCCAGGTTACACGTATACAGATGCATCAAGGCTGTCTGGCATACAGGTAAGACTACTCTTAGCTCTGCCAGTCAGCATTGCCCGGCAGCTAAGTATCACTTGGCTGCTTGAGCAAATTTTTTTTCATAAATTGCAGGGATTACAGATTTTCTATCGCTGCAATAAGAGGCTATAGCTGCATAGTAGTAAATAGGAACCCATACCTGACACTTTTATTCGGGATGTACAGGTTAATTTAAGCTTGCCATTAAATGGCACCAGAGACTCATTGATATAAATGTGCATCTCTGTCTTGTACACCTCAGAACAAATATATCATATTTCAACAGTTTGGTAATCCATTTCAAGCACTTTTATATGGATTACATACACATCTAAAATGCAGCAGGGGTGTGAGAGGAGCGGGGACCTAAGAGGTAGAGGTGACCTAGTATTGCCAGCCCCCCCCTCTCTCCTCCGGGCCCCGCAGCCAACACACCACTATAGCAATGTCCCCTTATTCTCCTGTCAAAGATCAGACTAAATAGAGCACTATTATAGAAATAAAACCGAGATGTTTATTTTCTTGTAAGGGGTGGCACTATAGTGGTGGCAGGAAGTCAGGGGTATATTTATCAAGCGTCGGATTGCCATCATTTTTTAAAACAGCTATTTTATTACAAACAGTTTTGTTTTAAATTGCAGTTTTAAAAAAATAATGGTCCACCGCTGAGAAATATACCCAGGGGAGGGCTGGCAAATTTTAGCTCAGGGGGCAAGACTCAACTCGGCAGTCTTTTAGGAACGTTTTAAAGGAATAAGATGCAGGTGGCCCAGTGACCCAGCCCAAGGAAGCCCACTATGGGACCCGACCGTTGGTTCAGATGTCCCCTGCCCAACCTGCCCTTAAATATACCCCTTGCACTTTGAACAGTGTGTAGATTTTCCTGCCTCTCCGCACACCTAGGTGTGTCCTGATAATGGAGGGTTGATGTGCATCTTGATATGCACTGAGCAAACCGTCCAGATTCACCATTGGCAAAACCAACGTGTTGTACAATGCTCACCAGGTGCACTTAGTACATTACGTCCACTGTAACCATCTGACCTCTGCTCCCTGACAACAATGTGTAGAGTGGACAGTGCTCTACAAAACGTGATCAAATTATTTTCTGCACCATGCCCAGTACAAAGCTGTATGTGTAATAATGCAATATATCATTTTTTTTTTCACCTTGAAAATATAAATGTTATAATAAAGTTTAGAACATTTCTAATGTTCCTTCTCTGTTTAGATAAAAATATAAAATGTGCCTCCTCATTGGCGGACAGAAATGCCAGGCTTAATTCTACCCCATGTCCTTCTGTGAATTAGATATTTAAACAAGACTCTGCCAACACGAAATTGGCATCGCTTCTGTTTGGTCCCAGGCACGCACACTGACCTTCTTTTGGGACATCATGGAGTTGTGCAAGAGAACTGAAAATAAATGAACACAAGATTATGCCATCACATTTCAGGTAACTAGAGAACATTCATGGGACTGGATAGCTGGTATATTTCATAGCAAAAGCAATTGCTATAATAAATGTGCACAGAGGTAAAAAGAAATAGCACAGAAGTAGTTCTATACAAATTGTACCTTCTAGGATGTAGTAAGATTGATAATACTGGAATTGTGCATAGAAAAATGGGGAAATAAAATGCCTTTACTAAATAGGACTGGACGGATTAAATTGTCCAGCGCTGTGGGCTGTAGCTACTGCCTTCGTATCTAAAGCGCATTCTGGATCTCAGGTTTAGGTAACAAGAGGAGAGGGTGGATTCGCCCATATTTGAAAAATCAGGCATGCTATACAGGACTGAAAGTGAGAGGGTTGCTTTGACGTAAACCCTTTAATTTGTACATTGAACATCAGTAAGATCTCACAAGGTAATATCTTCTCCATTGCAGGTAAAACAAGTGGAGACAAAACTTGGCCTGATCTGCCCAATGGCACACACAATCTGCCCAACCGAACACTAGTCCACTAGTCAAGTCCATATTTGACCAAAGCCCCACCCCAAAATTATAAGCCCCACCCACAAACAGACTGGAAACAGGGCTGTCTTGCAGAAATTGAGAGCAAGTAGGAAGCCACATTTTTTTATTACTATTATATTTTTAACAATATTATTATTTTCTAGCATTGTGTTACATTATCTTAAGAGAGAAAATCTATAGACATAACAACTGGAAATACACAATTGTCTTCCCGAAATTATAGCACAATTTCAGAAATATGCTAAATTGCAATAAAAAGAAATAATAAGAATTATACCTTACTTAAAGTTATGCTTAAATATAAATATAATTTGTACTCCTTTTTTGTTACCTTTCACTGCTTCATCACCAGATACAGTCACTGTTTGTCTCTTATTGCAGTGGATAAAAACAATTTACACCCAAAAAGGAATTTACACTTGGACGTGCACCAACCCTCCTATCAGCCTTACCCAATTTATTGGTCTAGGGATATCTTTAGGATAAGGAGACAGAGGCAAATAAATTCAGCACCATATCTGTGAGACATGAGGATTCAGAAAGAATTTCAGGCTGAAAGATAGAACTCCAGAGAATGCAAAAGCCAGACGGCCAGGCTGGGCAGGAGGCAAAAATATTAACCTTTTATCTGACACAAAGCATATTTCAGCACTGCAATCCTTTTTGGAACGGGTCAATTCTCCTCTCCAAAAATATTCCTAGACATTCCAATTTACAGAGAGTGGGTGACTTGCTCCAGTACCATCTGGCTGACAAGTGACTAGCAGGTCATTAGCACACAATTTCTGCATCCAGTAACCTCTAAATATCATATGAATGGTCAGTACTTTGCTCAGCAAACCAGTTAACCTAAGTTTTGTTCTCCCATCTCCAAATGAACAATTTAGAACAATGCACAATGTAGAGGATTATGTTAAATTCTATTGGAGTGCTGTCATTTCACTAGTCACTGGGTGTACTACCTGCAAAGGGAGGTTCACACTTTTTTTAAATTTATATTCCCCAGGTGCAAATAAGATTATTTATATGATTAATTTATTGTTGTAAATATTTCTGCTGTTTTAGCATGTTTGTTTTAACCTATTCACTTGTGGGCTGGAGATTTCAACTTATGTATAATAGGGCTTGACAACTAGCCAGGTTAATGTTGCTTTTATTTTACATAGTTGCAGTTATATGTAAAATTAGCTAGCCCTTAGTACTGCAAAGAAGTTTACAATATTAAAGCAGCAGTCCCATGAAATATTGAGGTGTGGTTTTTTTTTAACATTAATCACTGGGGCAGGCTATAGAAAGAATTTTGGTATCTACCAGTTTTCTTGGAATGTTTTTTTCAGACTGCTATTAAAGATTTATAATTCTGCCGAATGCCATGTGACTACTACGGCAACCACAGTCACATGGCATATGATGTAGTTAGCAGAGAGGCTTTAAAATACCCCTCTGAGCTCTGTCAGTTCTGTGTACTGTAAAATTCTCCCCCTCCCGCTTCTGTCTCTGCCTTCACAAGACCTGCTGAGAGCTGTGAGCCTGTTTGTGACTGGCAGCCAGGGCCGGTGCTAGGGTCCATGGCGCCCTAGGCATTTTTAAAAAAGCGGCGCCCCCGCCCGCAAAAATCGCCGCCCCCCCCCCCGCAAAATCGCCATCTTCCTCCCTCCTCTCCTTACCTTGTCTCACCACCGCCGCCTCTCTGCTCCGTCTCCTCCCCTCCACTCACTGACACTAGTAAGTGGAGGGGAGGAGACGGAGCAGAGAGGCGGCGGTGGTGACAAAATAGCCTCTTCCCCCCCTCCCCGTCCACCTGAATGCTGTGCGGCGGCCGTGACAGGTATGGTCAGCGGTCGCCGCACAGTTTTAAAGTATTTTAGAATTCTGTGGCGCCCTCCAGGCGCCTTCCAGAGCCCGGCGCCCTAGGCAAGTGCCTAACCTTGCCTAATGGGAGTGCCGGGCCTGCTGGCAGCTATCCTTCGTGCCCTCCAGAGAGATTTTGAAAATAAGCTAATTATTTGTAGAAGGACAGATAAGAAATATTACTATTAGATGCATGTTTAAAAGGTACTTAACTTGCTATTTAAAGAACAAAAACTTCTATGTGGGTTTTCTGCTTTAAATGGTGTTTACGTCGTATAAGGTCATGTACCCACTGTTTCAGGGTTTTTTTGCATTTTTAATACTTAATTACTTTTAAAAACATAGATCAAATGCATTTTTATTTGACATGCGACTAACATTTTTACTAGCATTAAAATGATCATTTCTGGCATTATTGGGGGGGGGGGGGGGATTCAATTCCCCCCGAAGTACCGCAGTATACCGTAATAGTGCACGTAATTACCGTTGTTACGGTAGCTCTAACGCTGACTTTTTGCTCGCAGCTCAGGGAGTTGCGAGCAGAAAGCCGGGTTAATATTACCGGAATAACGTTAATATCTATAACGTGGCAGTACTCTGGGGGGAATTGAATTCCCCCCTTGGTATGACAATTCATTTAAACCAGATGTTTTAAAAACATTTACATCAAGTATAATATGTCTAATTTTTATCCAGGGGCTGGCTGGGCAGAGGGGCATAAAGGCATCTTGCCCCTGGGCCGGTCCTATGTTGGCCTTGGGCTGGGTCACTGGTCTACCTGCATTGTTTTCCTTTAATATGTTCCTAATAGGCTGCTGAACTGAGCTTTGCCCCAGGGCTAAAACTTACCAGCCAGCCTCTGTATTTATCACATTGTAGTATAAGCAAATGCAACTGTTTTGTATTTAGAGCTGAGTGGACACTTTGTCTCCAGTTCTGCTGAGAAGGCGGCAGCCAATGTAATGTTAATGAAATAACTTGCAGAACAAAACTGTTCATGGTAAGAGCCACTTGTGAGACCCTAGTAATGCCAGCTCCCAAATACTAAATACATCACACACTATTTCCAGCAGCTATGCTTAGATATCCTGGTGGTTTCTGCTGTGGCTGGGAGGCGGTTAGAGATCAACCTCTCCAGACAGTGTAAAGAAGGAGATGGGGGAGGTGGAGAATTATTTATGGAATTCAACGCTTAATGAATCACGTTGTTGGGATCACATGTCTCCCTTCATTCGCTGTTTTGCTGGTGCATTTTTATGTTCTTAATTTAACCATGAATAGTCAGCACGGATGGATCGAGGGGTCCCAAGACAAGTAGCTTGTAGGGGCCCCCACCACAGTTTTTGGCTGCTAGTGGGCGTGACCACACGTAGTGCTGCCCACAAGTATTAAGGGGGCCCTGACAATTGTTGCTTCCAATTGAGAGCTGAGTTTGAAAAATGTTAAAATCTTAATATTTAATTAGTAAAATGATGCTTAGAACAAATACTTATTATGTTTATGTAAACCAAGCAATCACTGTGTTATTTCCCTTTATCAAAAGTTTCTTCATTTCGTAAGTTAAAGGCCCAAGGGTGGCCATGACTGCTTGGACATATAGTAAGCCACAAGCAGGGTGCCATCCCCCCCACCCACTTTGTGGCCACCGTGGTGGTGGGCAGGGCTTTTTTGGCATTGGGTGCCCCTGTTGTTTATAGCTTGGGGCTAGCACCTTGGTTTCCCCACCTATGATCTGGTTCTGAGATTATGATTAGTTTACACTGCCTATGACAAGACTGGACACCTGGTGGTCAGAGGCATAATACACCTGTAATTGTGAAAACTATTATGCTAACATTTAACATGTTTATAAACAATGTGTGATGAAATTAGACAATGGCAAGATCAAGGGGGTGCAGTTTATGAATATTTTAAGATCATTTGCTTAAAATTGAGGTCTAAGAGGGGCGGCAATTTTGTTTCTTGTCCCAAGAGCTGAAATTTTAAGTTATGGTTCTGCATGACAGGAGCTATTTATTAATGGAGCTGACTGGGAGGATGTACATGGGTACCGCTCATAAGATTTATTTATACCATTGTTTCAATGTTATTTATCTTTTTATTTACCTTCTTTCAATACCTTCATATGTATATTCATTTGTTCTTTTCTTATCATTTCAGCCATAAGCCCAGTGTATAATCATCATCATAATCATTGTGTATTTATTTCTACGATCCCACAGATTCTATAGCGCCTACTCTCTCAGAATGTTCAGGAGACTCCTGAACCCCGGGTACGTCTCCCGGACTCCCGGGAGAGCAGGTAATTATCCTGCATCTTGTCCCTGATGGGCCTCAATAAAGTGATTCATGGTGAAGCGCTTCATTTTGGCCCGCCCCCTGCGACAAAAATCTGCTTTTGTCGTGGGCGGTGCCAAAATGACATGCATGATTCCCCATGCCCCGCCCCCTTCTGCCTTCCCATTACACCCCTCTTCCTGGGTCTCCCAAAGCGAGACAACACAAAGTAGGCAAGTTAAGCAGAATAACACATACAAGGGCAGCACGGTGGCACAGTGGTTAGCATTTCTGCCTCATAGCGCTAGGGACATGCGTTTGATTCTTGACCATGGCCTTATCTGTGTGGAGTTTGTATCATCTCCACATGATTGTGTTGGTTTCTTTCCACACTCCCAAACAACTTTAATTTTCTTTTCCATGGACTCAATGGAGTGGATTTATTACACGTTAAATGTGGGGTGTTCTCAAAGTAATCAATTCGATTTTCTACCTCTTTCCTCTCTTTTTCTCATTATTTTCTCTGCACTTCTTTACTCATTTACTCTGCAGTTCTCCGATGTATCAGCTATTTCTTTGCCTTCCTTTGTCTCCTGCCTCATATTTCTCAGACTTTCCCTTTGCCAGTGACTAGTATCCTCTCTAGTAATACAGTCCTATCAGAATGCCACTCTGCACTGTATTTGTAAATCTGTATTTAGCAGAAAATATCGTACGTGACTGGATCTTGGAAATCAACAGTGAAATAATTCTGCTATGTGACTGGGAACACTTAGGGACAAATTCTGCTGATGAAACATGCAATAATTTGTGGCATGAGATGAAAATTTTGCAGAGCGGTGTTATAAATGTCTCTCAACTCTATGAAATGAAATTTCATGTCCTGTTTTCATATGAGTGTCTTCCCGCTCTACCAAGCCTCTTTCGCTCCTATAAGTTTACTCTATTCATTACTCATTGAAGGAATGCATATGTGTTCTGAGTATTGTATACCTTACTGTCACTGCTGTGTCACTGGTAGGGAAACAATGCAGGTAGATTACCCTTAAGGTGGAATGTAGAGTAACGTCTTTTGTTAACAAACTATTTGGCTTTCACAAACAAAAGTAACCAAGTTATTGGCAAGAAATACTAATAATGAAATAACTGTAGCATATTTCTAGATTGGATTGTCCTTGTGTTCCTGCTGCGTCAGGAGCTGCATCTGTTTGTCCTCCTTTATGAGCCACCAAATAGGCACATTTATATAGTCTCCACCGACGCATTTTATATAGTCTCACCCAAACCGATGTATTTTATGTAGTGTCGCTCAAACCGACGCATTTTATACAGTCTCACTCAAACCAACGCATTTTATATAGTCTCACCCAAACCGATGCATTTTATGTAGTGTCGCCCAAACCGAGGCATTTTATGGAGCGTCGCTCAAACCGACGCATTTTATACAGTCTCACTCAAACCAACGCATTTTATACAGTCTCACTCAAACCGACGCATTTTATATAGTCTCACCCAAACCGACGCATTTTGTATAGTCTCACTCAAACCAATGCATTTTATACAGTCTCACTCAAACCGACGCATTTTATATAGTCTCACCCAAACCGACGCATTTTGTATAGTCTCACTCAAACCAATGCATTTTATACAGTCTCACTCAAACCGACGCACTTTATATAGTCTCACCCAAACAGGCGCATTTTACATAGTCTCACTCAAACCAATGCATTTTATATAGTCTCACACAAACTGACACATTTTATAGAGTCTTACCCAAACAGGCGCATATTCTATAGTCACTCCTAAGAGGCGCATTTTATGTACTCAAGCCCAAACAGGTGCATTTTCTATAGTTACACCCAAACAGGTGCATTTTCTATGCACAAGCTCAAACAGGAACATTTTATACAGTCACATCCAACCAGATAGAAAAAAGAATGGGGCATGGGTAAACTATTTATTGCAGGGTAGCGTCTGACAATGAAAGTCTTCATCAGGGTGAGACAGTATATATGGTATTTGCAGTTTATAGTACGGCTGCAGTGAACCACACAGGCACCACTCCTGCAGTCTCTTGGTATAGAGTTAGGTTGTTGGGGTTGTTGTTGTAGGAAATTATTTCAAAGCAGGATTTGTATGTATTTGCATCTAGTAGAAGTCCTCTAAACTACACGAATAAATGGGAGGATGGGAAACCTCCAAATAACTGCTTTGGCAACATTGTTTAAATGCTTCAAAACTGATTTTTATATGTATGTACAAATTGGGATGTTATTGTGTATACCGAGCCAAAATCCATTGTCTGTCTATATTCCCATAATTTCAGATGGTATTTGAATAACTTTCTGCCACTATGGAGATATCTTTGGACATTCTCACCAAGTGTGTATGTGTTCTAGGTACCAAGAAGCGCCTCCAACAATTTGCTGGCATGCCTGGAGAGACTTTACTGCTGGAGCCCCTATACCATCTGCAGATGATTATAAACTGATCCTCTATGACAAGAACACTAGAGGAGAATGTATGCAAGAACTTGAAGATTTTTGGCCAATTCTAAAAGCCCAGGGCCAACAATGAACCTAGGCAAATGCCTGTGACGCCAATGGTTGGGGGACACCTAAAACACTGAATGACTGTCGTAACATCAAGCGCCACTGTGCCCCCACTTCACACTTGATAAGGTAAGAAGCCTTGGGAGTGGGTGCCACCTAGGGTGTCCTATGGGCTTGTGCCGGTCCTGATAAAGCCTCCTTAGGGTCTTTCTCACAAACCTTGTTTAAACAGGGCATCTAGCTATATGCATTCTCCAGGATAAATCTATAATTGGTAGCTATATAATGTTTGGGTTCCTGGAAAGAGGTACATAATACTTTGCAAGGTGTCAGTGCCCTTACCAAGCCATACTTGTATATCTTCTACAGGAAGTGTCTGATTTGCAGGTTTACCAATTGATTGTGATATGTGAGAGAACTTCTCCTGGGGAGGATGCACACAGTACCTACCAGCTACCACCTCACTACTCTCCCATCTGTCACTAAGGCTGTAGTATCAGGGGAAAACGCAGATCGTATAAAATCGAGGTGTGTGGAGAAACTTTAGAAATGGTTGTGTCCTAAATCTTTCCCACTAAATTAAAGTGGCACAATCTTGGGGGTCTGTTTAACAAAAA
Organism: Mixophyes fleayi; assembly: GCF_038048845.1. Lineage (NCBI taxonomy): Eukaryota > Metazoa > Chordata > Amphibia > Anura > Limnodynastidae > Mixophyes > Mixophyes fleayi. The sequence continues at coordinate 63,539,189 of NC_134404.1, read as the reverse complement.
GTATTGATAAAATAGATTTTCTATAGCTGCACCTCACCGCGATAAAAAATCTTCTATCCATCCATTTTCCATTGAATATTTCAGAGAAGTGACAGCAGAAGAAGGATTTCCGCAGTACTTGTTAAAAAGGCTATCACCAGTGAAAACCGGCAAATCTTAGCAGTGCCATCACCCGTGGTAACCCACTGATAGGGAGAACCCCTATCTCCAAAGAAAACACCACATTTTGTCACAGATAGGGATTTTATCTGTTGGTAAGTATGTGTAATGGCTGATCAATAACATAACAGATCAATAACTGATTGCCTATATAGGGAAGCAATGAGCATGGCTGATATTCACTATACAGTGGTTCTGAGTGTACCAGGCAAGGCCTTAGCAAGCAAATGTAAGTGACATGGAATATGGTTAGATAATAAAAGGCTTTATTTTAGCCTAAAAAACAAACTTGTTGTTTTCTTTAACATCAGAATATTACTATGTGTCAGTGTCTCACTATGTTCCAGTGCTCTGGGCACACTCGAAAATATGTACAGGCAACATGGTACTAGCATACCAGTGACAAGTATCGTCTGTCGTTCCCCCATCCTCCCCCAGCGCTACTGGAGCCCATTACCCCAAACTCTACCCTATCAGTGTAAAATAAATGAATGTATTATATCAGTTATTAGAAATAGATTGGTTATGCTGATAGGTATACATAAGAGAAAGTGGTGGGATGCTGAAACAAGGGGCATCCTGTATACAGGTCTATACTATACAGTCTTTCTCTGTGTCTACGGGGTATATTTTGAAAAATAAAGTTTAAAATACTGATTTCAGCATATTCTTTGTCATGAAAATCTTTTTGCCCATTTTATTGTTAGTATAGACTCTGAAATTCCTTAGTGTAGCTCCCGGCAGTTTTGTAAACAGGCTTCATGTTCTGATGACTAATAGTTTATTTAAATACTTACAACTGAAAAAAAGGCGTATACAATAATAAATACAAGTTCAAAAATATACAATAATAAAGCAAAGTCAATACCATACTATTGGAGGCTATAATATTCCAATCATCCCTTTAGATAGTCATAAACACAGATATATACCCATCTTCTACCCTACTACATACTAAACTACAAACTCACCTCCTTCTCTAATCCCAAACACCAGCATTAAACATATAAATGACTCCAGATGAACTAAATGACAGATTACTCACCTAAACCTCCATGTGGGCCTTGAGTAAAATCCCAAAATAAACATAATCTAAGAGGGTGGAAAGGGGAAGAAGGGAAAGAGTCACACACAGGAGCGGAAACAGTAGTAATAAAGCAGAAATCTATGGTCCTCATTTAGGACTAAATGATGCTTTATATCACAGTATACAAATATATCTACCGAATATATGTGTGCTAATACTATAGCAGGCAGTAATCACTCCCTATGTAAAACAAAAATCATCACTTCCCTGTGGAGCTGGTGGCTGATGCCCCTCCATGCCAGTGATAGGCTGGGAGTGTGGCGCTCAGCTATGATGTCACTGCCCAGCGCATACCTCACATCATCATCAGCTATTTATATAGCGCCACTAATTCCACAGCACTGTGCAGAGAACTCACTCACATCAGTCCCTGCCCCATTGGGGCTTACAGTCTAAATTCCCTAACACACACACACACAGACACAGAGACTAGGGTCAATTAACCTATCAGTATGTTTTGGAGTGTGGGAGGAAATTGGAGCACCCGGAGGAAACCCACGCAAACACAGAGAGAAAACATACAAACTCCACACAGATAAGGCCATGGTCGGGAATCAAACTCATGACCCCAGTGATGTGAGGCAGAAGTGCTAACCACTAAGCCACTGTGCTGCCCAACATTTGTAGTCTCGAAAGAGGGACAAATAAGCCACGCCCCCCGTCGAGTCTAATCACCACCCATAATCTTCCTGTTTGCGCACATTTCACCCATGCGCAGTAGCGGTTTTGGACACGTCCTGCCCCACTATGTCCTATACCACCGGGGAAACTGGCTGCTATGTCCCGGTATCGGAACGTGCGCTCCGATACCGGGACAGATTGTAAGTCGGGCGGGACAGCGGGACAGTCCACTGAAATTGGGACACTTGGGAAGTATGCCTGCGCCACATTCCCAGACAGAAGTCTAGGTACAGTGAGCGCATGCAGACACCAGTTAAGCACGCTCCTTCCACAAGCATTCTATATTTGGTTACACATGTGTTTGAAATACATTCCTTACCAAGCATAAAATCTACACTAGACGTCTGCAGTTTGCGACTTGATGATGATTATTGTTGTGTATAAGCTCCAGGGGCATCTATATACTAGATTTAAGGTTTCACAAATATTAAAATTAGAGATGCTAGAGCTCGGTTTTCTGAATACTGAACCCACCTAAACTTAAGGGATCCGAGGAGGCTAGCAAGCCAGCTCGGTACTTTCGCACGTCCTCGGATCTGAATCGAGGCAAAACGTCAATGTTGCGTTGTCGGATCTCGTGGGTTTTGGATTCCATAAGTATCTTCGTCCCCAAGAGATCCAGCACCATTTCTCACACAGAAACAGTAGCAGTGTTCTTGTCACTCTCCATTCTCCAGTGACATTGCTCAGTGCCATTGCTCACACAGAAGCAGGGGTAGCAGTGTTCTTGTCACTCTCCAGTCTGCAGTGCCATTGCTCAGTGCCATTGCTCATATAGAAACAGGAGGGGTAGCAGTGTTCTTGTCACTCTCCATTCTCCAGTGACATTGCTCAGTGCCATTGCTCATACAGAAACAGGGGTTGCAGTGTTCTTGTCACTCTCCATTCTCCAGTGACATTGCTCAGTGCCATTGCTCATACAGAAACAGGGGTAGCAGTGTTCTTGTCACTCTCCAGTCTCCAGTGACATTGCTCAGTGCCATTGCTCACACAGAAACAGGGGTAGCAGTGTTCTTGTCACTCTCCAGTCTCCAGTGACATTGCTCAGTGCCATTGCTCACACAGAAACAGGGGTAGCAGTGCTCTTGTCACTCTCCAGTCTCCAGTGACATTGCTCAGTGCCATTGCTCATATAGAAACAGGAGAGGTAGCAGTGTTCTTGTCACTTGACAAAAATTTACTGGAAATGACTGGAAATTAATGTTATTGAGGTTAATAATAATGTAGGAACAGAAAAAGGGATTTTAGAAAAACCAAAACACAAAGTTAATCCAGATCCAAAACCAAAGCACGGGGGATCATTGAACATTTCTAATTAAAATGCATGTAACTCAAAATAAAATACAAGGGTGCACACACATATTCAACTCTATATAACTCCCTAGAGGCGAAAATGGCACATGACAAAACTGAGTAAGAGCGTGCACTTATATGTGCTCTGACTAAAAATAGACACAATCTTACATACATAGTTGCACTCATACTTGCCTACTCTCTCCCGGATGGTCTGGGAGACTCCCGAATTTCAGGTAGGTCTTCCGGACTTCCTGGAGAGCAGGCCACTTGCCCGCATCCTGCCCACTTCTTCCTAGGGAGGGTAGAAAAAACTGCGCAATATAAATCTTAGTCTTTGGATATTACTCCCACTGCAGGCTGATTGCCACAAGATTCCTCTGTATGCCTCACATGTCTGCAGGATAATACAGACTGGATGCTCTGGCTGATATGGGGTCTGATTCATTAAGGAAAGTTAAGCAAAAGTAAATAAGTAAGGCAAAACCATGTTGCATTAGAGGGGGAGGTAAATTTAAAATGTGACGGCAGATTTATATTTGGGGTAGGGCATGTCCTAGATCAACTTTAAATTTCAGTGAATAATTAGCTCATAGTTGCCTACTCTACCGGAATGTCCGGGAGACTCCCGAATTTTTAGGAATTCTCCCGGACTCCCAAGAGAGCAGGCAAAAATCCCGGATCCAGATTTCGGCGTTGTTGAAGATGGCGGGGGGCGGGGCTAAACACGTCATTGGCTTAAAATTGCCTGCGATTGAAAGGGGGCAGAGCCTAACGATGCCCCGCACGTGGCCACGCCCCCTCGACAGACCCCCTCCCGGAAAGCTGCCTGCAAAAGTAGGCAAGTATGAATTAGCTATTAAGTATCTGTGTGCTACATGAAAAAACAGACAGTATTTTCCTTATGTGCAAAATAATAAATTAATTTGCACCCCTTGCATTGCAACATGGTTTTGTCCCGAAAACTTGAGTAAGAAAACTTACTAACTTTTTTGCTTAACTCTCCTTAATGAATCAGGCCCATATGAAAACTGTTATGTGTACATTGTTTTTCACCCTATTAATTATTAAACCATCCTGTACTATTGAAGCACCCCCTCTATTTTCCTTTACTCTGCACATGCATTCCAGTCAGAACCACACTGGAGAACTCCCAGCTAGAAGGAGCAGGCTTGTTATGGCTTCAGTCACAGGAATGATTTCCTTCATGATTACCATGTTATATCTCTGTTGGTCTATGTACATACTGTATATACCAGCCAAGCAATCCCTTGTTATTGAATCACATTTTTAGTCCTTTCCCATTTCTGCAATAAATTTCAATGCAATTCAGTAAAATGTGTCTCATTTCCTATGTAATATGTCAGATCTGCATTGTTGGCCGAGGCGATTCTTTTGCCTGCTATCAGCATACTGTATGGATGCAAATAGAGTAAAGCAACTGATCGCAAACACAGAAGAGGTCTGCACATTAAAATGCCATAGAATTGTAGCAGCAAGTTTGGATTATCCACAAGGTAACATAGGTAAATGCAGGGTGATCCCACATAGTGGCCATATGGTTTGAGATGACCTTATTTCCCTATATAATTTGTTTATAGCAAAACCTGTGCAGGGCAGTAATACAAATGTTAGGCATACCACCCAAATATTTGTGATGGGAGAATTAGACACCGCACCCACCCACATTGCATGCGCTAATCTGCCCAAACACTACCAAAGATGGGAACCCACACTATTCAGTCATGAAAAGTGGGACTGTCCTGAAGAAAACAAGACTGTTATGGGTATGTACTGAAGAGTATTTGAGGGCCAGAAAGTGGGTTTAATAAAATATTGATTTGGCCTTGTATGGTACCTGAATCCCAAATTGTGTACTGCATATAAGTATTGCATCTGTCACATATTTACAATTTGGAGAGAAAAGTATGTTTGAAGCGTTTATAAAATGTGCAGGTATTTACTAAATACCTGAAGTTTTTGATCCTGAATTGGTGCTGGCACTAATGCTATTACATATGATGATTAGTATTAGTTGTTTTTGTTAGGCTTTGTTTGTTTGTTACACATTCTGCCTGATGGTGTGATTGTGGGTGATAGCCCAGGAATGTTTAGCCAGGTTGGTATTTTAATTGCGTTAGCTGTGGAATGTAGACAAACAAGGTGAATAAATACCTGCATGGCTATAAAGATAAAGCCTTCCTTCTTTCACCACCTGCTCGGCCCTAATATACTCTCAGTATGCAGCTTAGTACAGTGACAGTATCACAGTTCTCATCTGAGTATTATATAAAAGGTATGAACAATGGAATGTATTGTGCAATTGTAGCATGTTCATTTTTATATCATCTCCCCAGATAAAATGGCCTTTTCTATATTATTATTATTATTATTATTATTATTATTAATAATCTTTATTTATAGGGCACCACCAAGTTCTGTAGCGCTGTACATGATAGTTCACATAAACAAACATGAGTCCACGTAAATTTACATAGCACAAGTTGAGGTGAAAAACGCTGGTACAAGTTCATGTAGTTATACAAGATGGGTAAAAGATCAAATAATATTACAAAGCACAATTCCTGGACAATTACACGTATGACAAGGGTAGCCAAAGGTGACAAGGGAGAGGTAGGAATAAGTGGAGAAGACGGGGAGGGAGGCTATTAGAGGAAGGAGAGCCCTGAGTTTTGAGGGAGTGTTTGAATCATTGGAGGCTGGAGGAGAGTCTCATATACTGCTGACAGGATCACTCACCAAAAAATACAAGTTGTTTGATATCAAAGAGCTTATCAGGAGAATACGTGACATAAAATGATCTTGGCATATTTTCCTATACACAGTAAACTTCCTGTCAGGAAACTGCAGTCAGACACTTTTTGCAGAGAATGGTTGATAACAGATTAATTACTTGCACTCAGCTTTATAGAAAAATTAAATGTCAAGAAAGGGCATAGCTTATCAGAAAGCAATTGTGCCTTTGGTTTAGCTTTATTATGATGGTGTTGCCCATAGCAAACAATCCCATTCTAGCTATAATTTATCTTGTGTCTAAAAAAATGATAGCTAGAATCTGATTGGTTGCTATGGGCAACACCTCCATTTTTCCTTTTTACAAGGTTTGATAAATCTACCTCTTTGTCGTATGTGGCATATGTAACGTCCTGGAGCCAAATTTCAGGGAGTTTACACCTTCCGGCCCCCCTCCTGGATCCTGCGTCTCCTTCTTGTACATAGGACAGAGCCATGACCACAAGGCTCATGTTCCTGCCCCTTACTGGGTAAAAATGTGATTACTGGTGTTCAGAGTCTGCATTATTAGGAGGAACTGGCTATAAAGTGTAGGGAGTGGGTGCATGGGGGCTACCACTAGGAGCCAGTTAGGTTAAAGAGGAGAAGAGAACGCCAGTCATTGTAAGAGCCCCATCAGTGGGAGGCCTAGAGTAAGGAACCAGCATCCCCACCTTCAGTGGTACCCCTAAAGTAAGATCCACTCAGTAGACACAGTGATGACACCACAGGGAGAAGGCAGTGGAAGTCTGAAGAGCCCCAACCCAGCAAGTACCCCATGTAGGAACTCCCTTGAAAAGACCCCATACTGTGAGGTAGGGTCACTGCACAGTGCATAGCGGTTATTTGGGCATGAGTCTGGAATGGAGGTTGGAGACTGCAGGTTAGAGGAATCCCTGGAAGAGGGGATGTTTGTGCCTCACGAAAGGAGAGAGTCCCTGGAGCGTGGGCAGGAGGTCCTGAGGATGTCACACGCCGGTCCCATAGCTAGGTGCTAGCGTTGTGACTTGCCCTTTAAAGAACTATGTTGGTGCTTGCTTTCGCTTCAGAGTCTCTACCTGTCCATAGGTGTTTCTCGTTATGTTGATTGGGACCTCCTTCTGAAGCCTATTGGTCCTAGAGGACTATTTCAAGCTCCCGTAATCATGGACTCATTGCCTGATCTTCATGTTACTCACACTGCCGTGGGTTTTGGCTGCATATCTGATCTTTTGCCTATCTTCTGGATACTATCGGTTGCCGAAGTTACCTGTCATCATTGCTCTCCATCGGCTCCGCTGTATGCCAGTTTGTGGTTCATCTACAAGCTGAAGTTACGTGTTGTTGTTCATCTGCACACATAACTATTCGTGAGTTGTCTACTACACCTTTGCTCATGTTGATTGGCTCAAGTACTACTCTACTCGGCTGTCTATGTTGCGGTATTCTATGTTGATCTACAATCAAGTTCTCTTGTCATCTGTGGTTCTATGTCTAGCACGGCTATTATTATTCTGCTGATTATTATTGCTGGACTGTTAATATGAATATACTGCTAAGCCGGGAGTGTCTACTTCAATTCACGTTGTGTGCATTACCAGCTGTCGTCTAATTGTGATGAACTCTCGCTTACTTGTTAACTGGATCTTCTGTGACCTGTAGTTCTACGCTCAGTTTGGATTTCGTTATCACGCTGTTACTTCTAGGCAACACCTTCCTGCATGTTACCAGTTATACCTAAGTTCCTGGATAACATATAACGTTCCTAGTTCCGCTATATGAACTATTGTGATACCTTAACCACCTGCTAAAGTGAATCATATTATATGTTTGGATCAGCCAAGTCTACATACTATTCTCATCAGACTTCTAGCTGTGTCATACTATTCTCATCGGACTTCTAGCTGTGTCAGTGGTTCACCTCCATCTGCTGTGTGTTTCGTGTGGGATCCAAGAGTTCTATTACCATCTAGCGTTGAACAGTTATATTGCCTATTCTGCATGCTGTTGCCATTGGTTACCAACTGAAGTACATCTGTGATTACGATTGTATTTTATTATAACTGCTGTTGTATCTTCTATCAATATATCAAGTTGCAACACTACTACCATCGTTTGTGTTATTGTTCCCTGTGATGCTCTCAAGTTAAGAACTGCAATTCCACTGTGTCCTGTCTCCACCACCCTCTACTATCACCATCTAAGTAGAGGCTGGGGATCCATAATTATTCATAGCCGTGACAGAGGATCTGTTAGAAGCCTCTGTGATATCACATGTAGAGAGCCTGTGGAAGTACTGCTCCCATCAGCAGCTGGTATGTAACATGGTGTGAGGCTATAAGTACTGTGCAGGAGTGTGATGAGAGGAGATTGCAATATAATTGAAGGAAATGTGCAGGAGGAGACTGCCATTGAAATTGTACATGGTTCTGCAACCATTATGCTGGAGGAAGAGGAGAAAATAAAGATTATTTTCTTGTTTTGAACTGAGATGACCTGGAGCCAAAATTAATGTACACTCTACCACCCCAATGCACTAGAGTCTGCCCACATGGGAACTATGTTAAACACCCATGTATTTGGGGGAGGAGTCACCCACCAGTGAGCCGGGGCAACAAGGACCGCATGTATTAGCTTAATGTCAGATGAGGACGTCAGGAACTGCCGCATAGGCTCACCAAGTGATCTGCCAATACTTGCGTAGAGAGACATGGTTTTTAAAGCCAAGCTCATTACTGGCTGGAGGATGAGATGAAATAGTACAGCAAACAACAACTGCACCGACAAAGTCCATAGTCCATCAGGTCTCCAAGTCCTGACATAGCGATTAGCATTGACGTTGATATCTAAGGGAATGAATGCACCCAAACCACACCAGGACAATGTGCCTTTCAATATTATAAAACCACCAGAACCCTGTTGAAACAAGCACTCAGGGTTATTTAGGTGGGAGATGCGCGTACACTTATCCGTTTGACAAGAACATGGTGAAGGATGGTTTAAACAATTTCATCACCTTCTGCCACTGCTCTAAAGCCCATTGCCTGTGCTTTTTGCACCAATGGACTCGCAAATATGCCTTACCAGGTGTGATGAGCTTTGTATACACTGAAACGTAACTGTTATATACTGTTTTGTGGAGTTCTTGATAGACCATTTTTCGTAGAAGTGGCTGCTTGTGCCATAGCTTGACATTCACAGTAATTGATCTGCAGTTGCTCGCCTGTGTTTCCTTGCATATCAAATGAATGCACAGATATCACTTGTACCCGCTGTTGGCCTTTGAGGATGATGTATTTTCCCATGCTGGCATTCCCTTACATACCATTGCTCATGAAATATTAAGAACTCTCTTGGTCACTTCTGCCAAACAATCATCCCTACTTCAAAGTCAATGAGGTCTCTTCCAACCCTGCTCTGCATAATTATAGGCAACAGGGGCGGCCCAGCGTTCTGCACATGACCTTCACCATACTAAGATAGCGTTTGTTTAATTAATTTATGAGTCACACCTGGATGGAAGCAGTTGCTTTAAAAAATGCTTGTGGTTCCTCATTTACACAGGTGATTCTATTTATTGTCCATTACCTGCCTGTATATTACATTGTGATTACGCAGTTTGTTCATAAATCATGTTACCATGATTTACATAGGCTAAGTACTATGCCCTATGTGTATATTAACTTTATAAGCCCTTCCATGTTTGTATATACAGGGACTGATTTTGAGGTAGGAGCAAAGCAGAGAAAAGGAGCAACATTGCGACTGAACAAACCATATTACAATGTAAGGGGTACAACACTTATTTTTTTGCACACAAGGAAAATACTGGCAGTTTATTTATGTAGCACACACATAATTGATAGCTATATTTTTACACTGAAAAGTTGATCTATGACATGCTATATCCCGACTATAAATCTGTCCCTACATTTTAAATTTACCTCCCCCTCTAATGCAACATGGTTTTGTGCAGGTGCAAAGTTGCTCATTTTCTTTGCTTTGCTCCTAATCCAAAATCAGTCCCACAGTGTGTTGTAATTATGCACTTTATTACGTAAAGCCGCTACCTTGCCTAAAATGGTATGATGTTAGCCTATGTATTATATATCCGATTATGTATTAAAATGTCTACTTTATGCAAGTACATAGTTACCACTTCATACCATTATAATATTGTTAGGAGTCCATGGGCACCGCTGCGACTCTCTGCATCTCCCCGGTGTCCCGGCCGTCTCCTTGACGACCGGGGTGTCACTTACTGTTTCTCGGCCTTGACTGTTGCCAGGGCAGCGGCCGGACGCCGAGTGTTCTATTAGCGCGCCCCGGCAACACAGGACAGCTGTGCACGTGCGCGAAAGTGTATACAGCCTGCAGGCTCATTAATGTCACCCTAATTTATTAAATCTGCTCCTGGGAATCGTTACAGGGCAAAGCCCTGATTGGCCAGTATTAGTGTTTAAGGCAGGGAGGGCTTAGCCTCCCTGCCGGTTATAGCATTGAGTTACTCTGTTGCTGACCTGCTTTTTGTTCAGTTCCTCTTTACCCAGTTCCTGTGGATACTCTGTCCGTTTCTCTATTTTGAACTGCCGTTGTGACCCGTTGCCTGTATCTTGAACCTTGCCTGCTTGCCTGTGACCCTGACCCTTTGGCCTGTATCTTGGACTCCGCTGTTTTGCCTGTGACCTTGACCCTTGGCGTGTATTTACCTTGCTTGTAACTCCTGACTGCGGCGTACGTCTGACCATCCTCTACCATCTACTCGGCCTCCTCTGGCCTGCCGCTACGGTATTGTATAACGAACTAGCACTACGCTAAGAGCTAAGTACTGGGGGCATCCGAGTACCTGTGAACACATGAAGCTCTATGGGAAAGGCGGCTGTTAAAGGTGAAGACCTCTGTCATCTGTTCTGCACGTTAGTTATCAAACCAGCAGCCTACCAAATATATATATATATATATATATATATATATATATATATATATATATATATATATATTAGAAATCCCACCCAGTCCCTGTTATTCTCAGTTTCTGCACATGTGTAAGTTTACTTACTTTTTAATTACATTTTTGGATTCTTGGAAGAAACTTCCCTGAGAGATTTTCCAGAATATTAGGATAGTGTGTCAGTGTTCCAGATCTCCAGCTGTGCAGCACGGTGCCTATGCCTAGGGCTATGTTATTTCATCATTATTATCAGATGTGGGGGGTTATGTTCAAGAAATTGACATATTTGTATTTCAATCAACCAAAAATCTAAAAAAAAAAAATTTAAATCATATTTCACCAAGGGACAGGGAGAATATTTTTAGGTTAAATTGCATACATATGACAAGTCACTTTATTTAGTAGTTAGGGGGCTTCCCTATGCTAATGTCAACAACACAAGCTCCAATAACAGTCCCTGATTCTGTAGTGACATACGCCATTGTTTGAAAAGTGCATCATTCATTATTATTACCGTTTGTTTATTTATATAACACCAATTATATTACCCAGCGCTGCATAGAGAATATGTCATCATTCACATCCGTCCATTCCCCATTGGAGCTTACAATTTAAATTCTCTCCTCCAAACACACATACTATGGTCTATTTTGTAAGAAGTCAACTAAACTATTAGTGAGCGGGAGGAAACAAGGGCACCAGGAGAAATTCCACGCAAACACGGGGAGAACATAAAAACTCCACACAGATACTGCCTGGATTGGAATCGAATTCATGACTGTAAGACAGCAATTCTATCCACTTTGCCACCATAAAAGTGGAATCGCTGCCATGTGTCAAGGAAGAAGCATTTCCCCTTTATTTTAATGTGTCATTACAGCCAGGGGCGGATCTAGACAATAACTTTACCCGGTCCGCTCGGCAGTGACAGTGTACTGCCCCGCTGCTCTGATTGTGTTTAAAACACAATCAGAGCAGCCGGGCAGCACACTGTTACTGCTGAACGGACCTGCACAGTGTGCAGCTGTCGGCAGCAAGCCCCTGCTAGGATCCGCCACTGATTACAGCAAAGATTCAGCTCTTCTGGAAACTAACATTTTCTAGATGGAAAAAAGTGCAGCATTCAGCCAGGAAACCACAATGTTCCAAAAGTACAACGCACTCTACTATTGACACATTATTTTCTCTGGCAAACATGAGAGTTGTCAGCACACTCATGCATGCAGCACTTTAGCAGCAAAGTGTTCCCATGTGCCAAGGTATCAGCGTTTCCCAATAAAAATAATAAATTGTAGGTGGAGGGGCCAGGGCCGGTGCTAGGGTTCTCAGCACCCTAGGCAAAGTTTCAAAAACACGTTGTTCCATTGCTGAACGAGATCGATCAGCGATTTAAGTGGCTTTGGCATCGCTTCATTATACACACTAAGGCAATATCGGCCCGAACGGTCGTTTATCGTCCGATTGACCCAATCATTGGCTGAAAACACTGTATTATATACCTAGCCTTAGGCAGTTAGCAAACATTGCTGTTGCTGCTAGCAGGACAGTTTATATATCCAAATCGTTGACTTGGGCTTGTGTGACAGAGTCGCTTACAAATATGACAGCACACAGTAAACCACCTTTGAGCGACTTTCTTAGTTAAAAGATCTGTTCTGACATTCAAGAACAGGTAAAATCGTACAGTTCTCTCTTCTCTCTAAAATATAAAACATTTTATTTTCAATTTTATAATGGCAGAATACACGGTTTATGTACTAGATAAGGTAACATTGATATTAGCATCTCAAGGGCAGGATTAGTTAGTGAAAAAAGTCCCCATTTGCTAAAGTTGTAATGGCTGCAAAAAAGCTCAAGTAAAAGGAAAATTTTGCCATGTAACTCCTCTTTTAGGGCATTTAAGTGCACACGTCAATTTCAACACATGCTACTGCGATTAGAAAAGAAATGTGAAAAGCAGAAACAAACTACTATTTCATTGCGAATACGAATCAGGTCTGCAGTTATATATATAATAGTATTCACTATTTATAGTATTAATCAGTGTTAATTAGTTGTGGTGCCTGAGACTACACAAAGTAAGTATTAATGAGAGTGAGTTCTCTGTACAGCACTGCAGAATTAGTGGCGCTATATAAATAGCTGATAATGGTGATATAAATTTAGTTTCCGGTGAAGTGTAATATGTTATGATAGAATAAACTTGGGATGTGGAGTTTCCCTCAGTCTGGCAGGTTCCCCTAAACCATCAATAATCCACTGTTGCTCCCCTCTTATGTATGGGACCCTTTACAATGGAGGAAGTCAACACAATGCACAACAAACTGGATTCACTAAAACTTCTAAACAGAAAAAGTGGAGGTGTTGCCCATAGCAACCAATCCGATTCTAGCTATCATTTTCTAATATGTATTAGACAAATAGCTAGAATTGGATTGGTTGCTCTGGGCAACACCTCCACTTTTACTTTTTAGAAGTTTTAGTAGATCTACCCCTTAGAATGATCAAATAAAGTATTTTTTTCTGCTGTGTGTTCAAAACAGAAGCCTTCGCTTTTACTTTCAAATGTTCTAACATTTTATACTCCGTAGGTAACCTTGACAATAAACAGCAACATTGAGATAAAGTAGGTTAATTTGTGGTGGCTGCACTGATTCAGAGCAGTGCAGGTAAAGCAGACATGGAAGCTGTACTAGGGAGGAAGAGACACAGACAAGAGAGTGAATAAAGATTTAGCAGACGGGGAAGGGCGCTAGCGGAGGAATGTGTAAACACATCTCGGCATATTTGTTCACTAATAGCTCATCTGATTATGAAAGGTTGGAATTTTTGCTTCATTTTCTTCCATTCAGCTGTTAAAACTAGGAGTGGAGATTTTACGTCCTGGTTTTTTTTTTTTTATTCTCCATAATTAGTACGTTAGGAGTGTTCTAAAGTTGGTAACTAGAACGTTTATCTTATTCTTGAATTACTATGTCAGATATAACAAATCATTTTTTTTATTATCAAAATATTTTTTAAAGTGTTGCTGTCACCTTCACATGGTGAAATCATCCATTTTGAGAATGCAGCCAATCAAATTACTTGTGACGTCGCCGGACGGAGGCAACCATTTTGTGAGCTGAACCAATATTAACCAGAATTTAGCTGTGGGGACGAATGAGTGGTATCACGGACTGCCAGAATTCACATGCATATTGGCCTAGTCCACACTTTGTGAATGCGAGGGTGCATTTTAATAAGAAATGTGAAGAAACAGTGATCAATTGGAGAATAGGATTTTAAATAGTATGGTTCTCTTCCAGGGCTAGTCCGTCTTAGTTTTCATGGCAATAAATACCGACGATGCTTTACACAGTACTATTTGCAGAAATGGTAATCCGGAATGTTCTTTTAATGACAGAAATTCGTAAACTATGTCAGGTCAATGGGCCTCGAGGACTGAGACTGACAAGCATGAACTATACAATGAATCTCCGAAGAAGTCTTGTTATAGCTTGATACTCTAATGGTCCCTTCCTTACATTCCACATTACAACCTGGGCTCCTAGAGTGTCAGGTTATCGGTTGTCTAGAAATGTCAGACTACAGCGACAGTGAGGGGTCAATAGTTCTTGTTGCTAATGTTTTAGAAAAGACATGGAGAAATGTAAAATGCAGCAACATACCAAAATCTGTGTAGTAATGCAATCACATGACAATACCTCAAAATCTGAGGTAAATGACCAATTTGTGTGGGTAAAGAACAGCTTTTAATTAAAAATGATGGCATATTATATTGCTTATATTATATCCATACATACACAGGTATGAAATCTGTTTTCTGAAAAGGCATTACCCAGACATGGCCAATCAGAATTTACCCCTACAGTAACTGTGAGGAGCACTGCCAACAATTTAATATGGAAGGGATGATAATTGATTATATAGATAGCGTTATATATTCATTCCCTATTTCATCTTAAATGGAGTGTATTAGTACTTTGGTGGGGGTCCCTCCTCTTGAACCCCCACCATTTTCTATATGTAGAAGGGTTCTGACATTCCCATATTGCTGGGACCTATGCTGATCACATAAAGTGCTGCTCATGTCCCTGTGTTGCAGGAGGGATCAGACACAGAAGCGCCAAGACTTTCAATTAGCGACGCAGTATCAGATCTCTCCCGCTATAGAGAGAGCCGAGCATCACTCCAAAGACGCTCAACTCTCTCCTAGCTAGAGATCTGATGCTGCGTCGCTAATTGAAAGCCTGAGAGCCACTGTGTCGGCTGTGTCTTGCTATGGAGAGAGCTGTGCCACAACTAATCCGTCAGCAGCGGACACAGCTATAGGAGAGTGCCAGAACCCGGCTAAAAAGAATGATCCCTGGCTGCCCCATCATTCAAGGACTATTTTTGGGAAGAGAAGGGATTTAGTAGAGGGGCTTCTTAAAATCTTTTTAACCACTAAGCGACCCCTTCTCCCAGATTATTCTACATAAAGTAAACCTCCATCATCAGCTATTTATATTGCACCACTAATTCCGCAGCGCTGTACAGAGAACTCACTTACATCAGTCCGTCCCATAGGAGCGTATAGTCTAAATTCCCTAACACAAAGGCTAGATACACACTGAACAATTTTCCGGCCGATGAGTTATCTCAAACGATTGTACCTACGACTGAAAGTCCGATCAGTCTGACGATTCATGCATATACACTGACACGATTTACCTTCAGATCTGTGCTCTTCATCTGGTCCTCTAGTCTTCAGAGAATGACAGCACAATATTCAGTCAATCATTATTGTCACACTGATTAAAACCGCCTTGTTATAACTATCCACATGTCCTAACATATTTCGTTAGCTTCTGTGACTCTGAAGCAAAACATTCTGTCTCAGAACGAACAATTGAATTATTCTTTTTACCGCAGTCACATGGACATTCATTGCTAGCATCGGCTGAAAAGAACACGTCTGTAAACTCTATGGAGATCATGAGCATGAGTGCATACACACTACATGATCGGTTGGCGATTGGTCGGAAAATATTAAACAGTAGGACCAACGAAATGAGCCGACAATCGACACTTTGGAAAGACTTTCGACACACTAACCCGACTTCAGTCCGAGCGGTTGTATGTCTGCTGATTTGCCCGATTATTGGACAAAAACACTTTAATGTGTACCTAGCCTTACACACAGACCGACAGACCAAGGTCAATTTAATAGCAGCCAACAAACCTACTAGTATAAAGTGACATTTATATTCCCCTGTAAAGAAGTTTAACAAAACATATAAACACTGACCTTATTTAAGAACCATAAAACACCTCTTTACGACACGAAACGCTTTGATAAAATTTGCAAATCGTATTTTAAAACACCCTTTGTATAGTAGATAAATAAATGAGAACTTGTCACACAGCAATGGTTTAGTTTTAAAATGTATTTTTAATTTCATATTTAAAATAACAAAAGTCTGGTCTGCAACAGCAGTACCAGATGGCATCCAGGCAGCATATAATAAGCAGAATAATATTAAGAAACAACAGCCACGCTTACATCTTTAAATACTTTCGATAACTTAAGTAAACTCACAAAAAAAATATATATATCAGATGCATACATCTTTGGAATAAAACTGACTTTCACAGCGCAGATAGGCAAAAATAACAAATACAAAAAAAAAAATATATATATTACATTTGTAACCCTTTGTCAGAAAAAAAAAAAAAAAGCAATTAGCCTCCTCGGGCAAACATAGGGCTATAGAAAGGGGTGATCATTTCTTAAAAAGAAAAATCTTTAGTAAATTGCTTGATGCAATTGTATGATGATCTAATGATGTAAACAACGCACAGGAATTGAGCGGAGCAACAAGGGCCACTGTTGACCAGCAACAGCAGCATAAAAATAGAGATAGAAGGACGGAAGGGGGAAATAATTTTCATAATATAAAATAAATACATTATAGCATTTTTGGGAGATGTACAGGGAGTAATATTTTGGCTTGCACGTGGATTGACAGGCCTCAATAAGATAAAAGCTTCTTGTGTGCATCAACCTATAAGCCTCATGTATATTGTGCTAGAACTTCAGAGTTGACCGTAGATGGCCACGAGAGAAGAGAAAAACATAGTTGTATAAATAGCGACAATAGAGGGGCTTATAAAAATAAACACATAAGTATCTACATGAAAAATGTTTAGGACAAGAGTCCAGTAACTTTAAACCACTTCAAACCCCTGCAGTTTTCTGTAGGTATTTCTAGCAGCAAAAGGGATTGGCCCTTGGCTTTGCAAAGCCAAAACGACTTTCTTCTCCTTCCCCCAGAATATGTGTCCATGTGAATTAAAGTCTTGAGGTTGAGATGGGTTTCAGAAACCACAACCGTTTTATCACATTGATTTCACCGAGTTCTATTGACTTCAGATGAGTCACAATATCAAATATCTTCTGGTCTTCTCAGCCATGGCTCAGACTGGTGTGGCTTACAAGTTTAAAAGCCCATCTGCATTTTAGGCTGGAGTATCCGAGCGGTGACGTACATTGTCCCAGCTCCAAGACCACCTCATCGTTATAAACGGAAGACCGTATTCTTGGCCTTTAAAATACAGAGCTGAACAACCAGGTACGACCGATTCTCCATCGTGTAAGACTCTCTCGACATTGAGGTGTTGGCCCCAAGAAACAGGTAACTCAGATGAGGATCTCGACCATTTCGGAAACGTTGGAGTTTTTACAAGTGGACACCGATTCTGTAAGAAAGGAAAAGATAATTAACGAAACCGCAAAAATCTGCAGCAAACTGGCAAAACGAGCCAGAAAACAATGTGAAGATCCTTCTCTATTTATTTTTAAACATAGGTCAGTCAAATTAATAAATATTTTGCATATTCAACATGTAAACATTCATCTAATATGTAAATAACATTTTGACATATTTTGCAATTGAAGGGGCCCAAAAACTGGGAACACCGCAAATCCACTAATGATACTTTTCTATTAATGAAATTGTCAAAGTGCTAAAAAACTACAATTGCTATAATATCTAAGCACAAAAAAAAACTGGTCATAAGAAAACGATTATTGTAATTCAAACTATGAAACCGGCATGATAATTAGGCGCAGCATTTACATTTCATATGTACTTGACACGCTATAATGTAATATTTGAAATGCCAGCACATGAAGAGCAACAGACTGTCAGATATTCATATAGATTCACTGAATATCCTGTCATGCTCATAGCAAATTGTCTATGCATGAGTGGATTATCCGTCTAGCTCTAGCTATGCACTCTAGTGATTCCATCATCTGATTCACCCTTCACAAAGGCCATTGAATACATAAATGATGAGACAAGCATGTGATCAGTCATGTCAATATGTGTACACGTAAGAAGATGATTGAATTCTCTACAATGAAGTGTAACACAGGGTGAAGCGTGAACAGTTGGCCTTATTTGTACTGTGAAAGGCTCTGCGATTGTCTAGTATAGACAGGGTAATGCACTAATTGCTTATGGACGTTACGTTGGAGAGCTAGGTCTCAAAATCTAGTATGCTGGATCACAATGTCCTTTCTTAACTGGCTGCGTTATGATATGAGGGGGAGGACATAACGGGCATAACAGACATGCCTGTGGCTTTGGATGGTCAGCAGACAGACTATCTTCACGGTGACATTAAAATATTATGTTAATGGGGATGTGAGGAATATGAAACAGCCTAAAGGTTCTAAGAACAGGAAGGTTTCATAATATAGAAGAGGTCCTCAAATGTCAAACTATGCATGGGGCAATTCAAAGGGTCACCAGAACTTGTCCACGTAAGCATCACTCCACATATTGGATATGTAGGCACTATATTAATAATATGATCTTTCGTACATTGGAGAGAATCCCTTCCCCCTTGCTCTCCGTCCTCTTGGCCTCACACCTGCATTCTCTTCCCAGCTGCATAGCTGAGATTCATTGGCATTAGTCATCACCAAGGGAGGCCAAGCCTTGGCAGTAATTGTGAGAGGAGAAAGCTCTCAGCTATGCAGGGCTCGGCACGGGCTCAGCCTGGGGGAGGGGAGGTGAGCGAGTGCAGCTTCTGCCATTGCGAAACGTCTTCTGAACATTAGCAAGGAAAATACACTCGTTTTTTTTGCTAGAGAACAGCCAGGTTTGCTTTATCCATGAACAAGTGAAGGAATGTCACCCAAGGGCTGTGTATGAAAACCATGATTAAAAAGGGAAAATATAGGTGATTTACTGTGAACACACCCTCTCTGTATCCATACACTGTTTCGTGGGAACTCACAACTCTGACATGAAGCTTAAGAAGCCACCAGGTATAAGCGTTACTGAGAACCAATGTTCTTTCACAAATGCATTCTGGGATGAAGTCTTTTCTGCTAGCATGTCATGTCAGAACTGCTTCTACACCGTACAACTAGGAAAGAGCACTTACCGAGTGAGGAAGCATTTCTGTCCAGAAGGGATTCTGTCACAGTTGTAATCTCAGTCGAACACTCTGTCTGGGTGCTGCCATCTTTGCTGCCATGTTTGGAGTGAACAGGTAAAATGCCAATGTTGGCAGATGGCAGACAGCTTGGTGTGCTTACTGGAAAGAAAGAATAAGATAAAAATAAGGGTTGGGTGGTCATATTTATTCAAACACCAGAATCAACTTGTTTGAAATATCAAGTCTAGTATTCACTAGATATGTAACATAATCACCTGTTGCTCCTTGTGACGTGTTCACTTGTCGCTCACCAGCCGCCGAGTTTGGGGTCGGCACAGATGGAGTGAAAATAGAGGGCACAGACTTAGCAGGTCTTAGTGGGCCCTGGTGGGGCTTGCGTTGCTGCAAGACTTTAATGACAGCATCTTTCTCCAGTATCTGACCATGGAGAGCTTTGATTCTACAGAACAAGAAAAGAATTGTGGAAATGAACTTTACACAAAGGACAGAAAGAAGAGTTTTAGGTAAACAAATCTATAAACTAATAACATTCTCAACTCTTCCATAAACAGACATGGGTCAAACATACCTGTTTTCCATTTCTTGGTGCCTGTGATTGACCATCAAAAGGTCCTCATTGAAGCTATTGTTTGGCGAGTGGCGAGGCGAGTGGTTGATGATGGTCGTATCTCGCTGCGCCGCGGCAGTGGCTGCAGCATCCATGGCGAACTGACGCATAGTACGTTCTTCCAGATACTTCTGCTCCCACTTCGTCATGTCCGCCTCTAGAGCCAATATCCGTTCTTCTTTCTCCCTCAGCTGCTCTGAGAGTCCTTGGATAGAAAGCTCAGGGGAATGGCCTCCACTCTGTGTCAATGGTTGTCTCTGTTAGAAAGACGCATTCGAGTGAGTTTCTCCCTTTCATTCAGACACAGACTTAAAAAATAAACAATTGAATAATGCTTAGCATTAGTGGCCTACTCACCTGATGAGACCTTAAGTTTTTTAACTCCTGCTCCAGCCTTGTACGCAATCGTAGCTCCAACTGTTCTCTCTTTTCACAGGCAGCTTGGAGTTGGCTTAATGCCTGCTGTAGTCTCTCCACCTTCTCTACATACGCCCTCTTCTTGCGCAGCTCATCCTCCGTGCGAGCTGCGGTAGACTGAGCGTTACTAAGAGCCTTTTCCAATAACTCTGCTCTGCGACGCTGATCCTCATTCGCACTACGTAGGAGGAGAATTTCTCTCTCCAGCTTCTCTTTATCGTGCTGCTGTTCACGGCCTGTAAACGATGAGAAAAATATCTAATAAATAACCTGATATTGTAAGTTTAAATGCTCTTTGTAGTAAGATTATTTTTAGGCTCTCAGCTCAAAGTAACTGGCTAAGTCTGGAACCAAAATCTGAAGAATGTGAATGGAGAATGAGAGTATCAGTTACAGACATATAGTGTTCCTCCTTACACATGCTCTAGATTTGATTTCAGCAACAATCCATGTATTAAAAAGCACCTGCGGCCTCCGAACACAGCAGCGGAAACCACTTTGTGTATCCAGGAGAAGGCAGTCTATCAGTTTGCTAAGAACCAGTGACATCACAGCTTCTTAGCAAGTAGACAGGCCACATTCGCTTGAAAACCGATTTTGCACAGAAAACGGCTGGCTACACTTTTTGTAGAACACGAGTACACATCAACTTCCTGCAATCGGCTATAATGGACAATTAAAAAGTACCCCTGCTGGGAAGTCCAGCCAGGAAACTAAAATATTTTATAAAGATTTATTTTTTTAATAGAAAAATGATAGCTGCAAGTAGAATAATAAGTATGTGTAATCTGCTGTCAGATCTTTGGAAAGGTCTGAGGTATAAAAAGTTTAGCAAATACACTTTAAAAAAAAAAAAAAAGACCTGAGAGGTTTGATAAGCTCTGCAAACAGCCAATGTGCCTGTGAGATCAGAACATGTTTACAAGAGTTTTGTCTGCGTGTGGAATGACCTAACAAGAATATTCCTAAGTATATGTTAAACTTGACTGCTCCTGCACTGTTCCATGAAAGGTTAAGCAAATATGCAGGTTCCCAGGCTTGGAGCAGCCAGATAGCAGGGGCATGACAGCTCAAGGATGTATATCCTTGTAAGACCAGTTCTGTCTGGTGAAGTTTCCAACTTCCCCAACATGGGACAAAGCTCAGTGTAGTGTGGATGGGTGCACAAAAGAGAGGACTTTGTGCATTGTAGCATCTGGGTTCAATTCTATTTAAATCAATTGATGGTACAGCTCATCGTTATCATTACATAAATATGTTATTAAAGTGAATCTGTTGCCGGAACCCAATATAGAGGAGAGTGCAATCTAACACTGAGGCATGAGGCACTGTGTGCCTCGGTAGTGTATCGGATTCCCGTGGAAGTATAGGCTACATTCTCCTGTATAACGGCTACTGCCGCTCTGTGCAGACAGGAGATACATTTTAATTCTATTTTCTCCCAACTAATTTGTATAATCACAAGACTAAATTATTTGAATGGTTCATATGTAAACATGAATTATTTATACACATCTGCTGAGGTTCCATTAATGTGGGGTTTCTACAAGTCTCATCCTGTTAACCCACGCAGTGCTGCCCCCTCCTCTCCTCAAGAGGCCAGAAAGGAGGATGAACAGGCCCAGCTACTGGAATGCCAGGAATTCAGGTCCTATTGAAGTATGTTTGTTTGCTAAAGCAACACAGCCTTTTCTTCAGGAAACAGAGACCGGACACACCTCCCCTGTATACTTAAAGGTGCATCAGGCTGGAACCCACGTACGCAGCTGCAACTGTTGTTTATGAACTGAAATCCATCTAGTTGCATTGTTTGCAGAGTGAGTAATGTTACTTGGACGTGGAATTTTGGACTGAATGAGAAGATGTTTATGATTTATTTTCAACTCACCCCGTCTAGTGTAAAGGGACTGTCTGGTTTATATTTTCTAAAGTAGAAATGAAGACTTTGGGGCTAGGAAGCTGAATGGTTTTGATTTCCAGTACTATAACTTACACTGAGCAAGCAGCTTGGAGACCATCCCCTGGTTGTCTTCTCGTTGCTCTATACTCCTGGCTGACAGCTGTTTGTTTGCAGATTCCAGACGATCTAAACAAAAAAAATAAAAAAATGAGAAGATAAAATGAGTTTCAGAATAGAAACATAAAAATACTTCCATAAGGTTAGCAAGAATATGACATTTCACTGCTCTGTGGAATCTCAGAGGCTCTTTCTCTCAACAGAGACTGGAATGTCCTTTAACTGATTCTTGTGGCTACCTCCCTAGCGAGCTAGTTTATTTTCAGAAATAACTGTCTTACATCTGTATATAGCACAGCGGTATTCAGTGTTCTAGAATGTCTTCTGTTCCAATGTGTTTTATGTCACCCCAATTAAGGCAGTTTTGATGTGATATGTAGGTTAATGAGCTTTGTCAGGATGGTTCATTGACTTTTCTGTGCCCCTATTGTTCAATTTCTCTTTCTACATGGCTTTTAAAGATGTTTATGCTCTTAAGACTCTCTGTGTCCACTCAGTTAAGCCTAATATCCATTGTAAACAGCTAATGATGGCTGATAAATGTTGAAAAAGCCCTTTGTTTCTGCTGCTGTCCCCTCACCTCTCAGGTCACGGTTGAAGTCCTGCATGCGTCTCATCTCTCCTTCCATCTTGGTTCTCATGGCATTCTCAAGTGACTCCCGCTTATTGGACGCTTTCATGAGGCTGTCATAAGCTTCAGAGATTCGCTGAATTTCTGTCTCCAGCTGCGACACAAAGAAGGAATCAGACTGCTGTTAGGTTTGTGGGAACTCTCACTGAAGACAACACATTACAACATAACCTAATCCAAAACCTAATCCAAAGTACCATTGTCCTAATGCCACGCATGTGCTGAAACCTACAGCAACAAGTCACCCTTCATCATCAACATAGTGCTAAGGACGGAAACCCTCTTATAGATGGCATCCCATTGACTAGAACACAGATTATGTAATATACTATGTAGCTCTACAGTATGAGGATCCAAGTGTTCTACATCCTCTGACTGTTTTAGTGCAGACTGGATTATTACTAGTAAAGATGGCTCTACGCTTTCTTTCTGCCTACTTTATAAAAAAATAATATATTTGTATTCCTTTTTTTTTTTTAATATTATTTTTTATATTTTTATATTGTGCATATAAACAGCATGAAAGAGCTTAAAATGTATATAATTCTACAGAGCTGAGCATCACTGTGGCACTGCTTGCTTTACACACGGATGATGTCTGTAGACTTTATGCCACCTGCCTGTCTGGACTGCACATTTGCTACAGGGCTGGATTCCCCCCTCCCTATTCCTTACAGCTGAGGCCGTCCTAACACAGGCACCTTTTCATCCCCACACAATGGCTCATTTATGCCACATCAGGTCAGCTCAAGCAGAACACAAAACTCAAGCAACTGTCAGCGGCCCTCAGCTCTACGTGTGCCTCTAACAAATGGCTTATAGCTGCTCCATTGTGCAAAATCCCTCGCAGCTGTTAAAGGGGGGGGACTATGGGGGGGGGGTGGATGGAAAGCGAAAGAGATGACAAAACGAAACTGAGAGTGGTAGACACCCCACCCTCTCTGCCCAGTTGGGGAACCTAATACAATAACCTGCTCGGTGACAGAAATCATGTTTGGACACTAATGGGGTTTCTAAAATGTAGTTGCTGATGCAGCATTTAGGGGAAACAGCTGCACTTGTAATGCATTCCTCAAACAATTACAGTCTACAGTAAAGTTCGCCCTTCAGGTCTTCTTTGTACCTCTTTGGCCCTATACAATGCAATGATGCCAAGATGTGCAATGTCTACCCAGAGGTTTGTTGATAACGTTATTGAAATTGCATAGATGCCATAATCAAAATTTACATAGGAAATTTGGTTTTACCTTCTGGATTCTGACGGCCTTTTCACTGTAAGTCTCCAGTTCCCTGCGCAATGTTTCGTTCTCCCGCAGCAGAGCGTCCATTCGCGCCATGTGGGTGCCTGCGGCGTTAAAAGATGCCATTTGACCATAGTGCATGTTAGGATCTGGCATCGTCCTGCAAGAGACAAAATAACATTTACTGTTAAATACAGCGCACACATCAGATGGATGATCATTACACACTTGTTATAAGGTTTAATGACAAAAAGTGTTTTCACCCCCACATACTGATGATGATTGAAAGTGCTCACTAACCCCCAATAATCAACTTAATTGTACTATGGACACATCCTGAGAACACTATTGAGAGAACCTGAACATGGGGCCTGTACATTCTTGTACTAACTAAACGAAGGAACATCAATCACAGTGAAAAATATCAGGCACCAGTCCAAAAACAATATACTATGGTCTAAAATTAACCAATCGGTACTAGATCATATAGTGATTTTAAGATACAAGACTGGTTTTCCAACTTCATAGTACACATTTTTATCTTACGTTTTGAATGCTGGATCTGTAATATGCCTATAATGTGTGGTAGTCTAAGGAATATAATTGTCTCAGGTAAACAATATTGATTTTCCCGATCCTGTACCTGCCCACTATGACCAAAATGCCATTCTAGAGCTATTCTAGATACCAATGTCTGGAGGAAGGCAATTGCCTTAGGTGAACAGCCTAAAGCCAAAATAAAAGATTTATTTTTTTTTACTCTCAACTCCCTGGAATTTAGGAATTCAAAAAGGCTATCACAATGGAGTTGGTATTTCCGTTAATGACCCTAATCTCTCTAGCTGCCAAAGGGGTTACAAGAACTAACAAGGGAGAACATTCTTTCATTGTGAGACTGAAAATATTGCTTAACCATTATCTGCCTCACTTGCATAGAGAGCCACTTCCTGTCTCTGTTTATCTCTTCCTGTGTGGACAATACAGAATGGTCACAGCTCCTCTAGCTCAATGTTTATTGTCAGGGAAATCTTAAAAGCCACAGACACCAGAGTTTAAAGGGATTTTCTTTAAATTCTCTTTTGAAGTAGCTATTAATACAATGCCTGTGCGTAGACACATCTATATGTGCATGGCTGCAGGCCACAATTCTAGATGCGGATTGACCAATGTCTACTTTAAACCCATATGTGGCTTCAAGCTTAGGGGTATTCAGAAATCACACATTGTAGTATTATTGTGTAAGGAGATAAAAAATGCATTGTAAAGACAAAAGAAAATGCAAATGTTAGACAGATTTTGCATTAATTTATATTAAAACATTTACAGAGTGTTTGATATTTGAAGAAACAAGTAAATAATTTATGACGACTACAATGCAGTTGCGGGTCTCAAGTTCTTCTAGTGTGGATCATGCTAACCTGTAGATGCAGTAAGGCATTGGTTTAAGTTTATATGCTTACCTGACTTCAGGTTGATGGTATACAGGGAGGTCTCCAGAATAGTGCCTCTGTTCGGAGGCATACCCACTGATGGTAGGATCAGGTTGGCTATAGTTTGGATACTCAGGTGGAGCATTCCTGTACTGTATTCCTTCTTGTTGTCCACGAGCTACTGACAGCTGGTACTGCCTAGGGAGCTGAGGGTAGCTGAGTGAGGAGCTCATGAGGTTTTGTGGCTTGGCACCATTACGCTCTAGAGACAACTGCAGCAACCTTTCGCTCAGAGACCTGACATGACCGTGCTTCAGCTCCATAAGGGACTGGTCATGTTGTTGAGAAACATGTTCTACCTTCTGGATGTTCTGAGCCGTGTAATATTGAGATAGGGCAGCTTTGGCTTCTTCATAGGTTGGAAGCTCCTCGCCCTTATGTTGGAACTCATAAGCTTTATACATAGGGTTCTCCAGGTAGAAATGATCACAATGGTGCTCCTGTCCTTGAGGTTCCTGCCTTGTGGAAGGGCTACCCTGCAACTCCTCTTGTTCAAGGCTCTCCAGAGATGACCTGGGGCTACCAGTGCCCCCACCTCCCCGTAAAGCCTGTTGCTGGATGGCCAACAACGTGCGATTCTCACTCAGATTCCCATATCTCAGTTGCTCCTGAATAAGACGGTGCAGAACCGTTCCAGACGAATCCTCCGCTGTTCTCATCCTAGCTCAACAGACAAATATAAATCCCAACAGAGAAAATAATAATACTGGATAATCCTTTCCCCAAATCGCCTGCTGGTTTAAGAAACTGTTGTGAAGACCCTGTGGATGAAATAAAAAAATATATATACATTAAGAAACCAAAAATATTGTATTGTGGTTTTTACAGGTAGCCAACACCTACCATCACCTACTCATTTTTGCAATATATCCCATCATATTTAGAAAAAGTGTTTACTATTTACAAAGGATTTTTTTTACTCCCAAAACATATATAGGTGGTAGTCAATAAAGAACATCAGAGACTTCCTCGGACATTGCTGGAGGCTGATAAATGCTCAGTAATAATTAGGATTTAACAGAAACTTAAATGAAAGGAATGACCTTGATAGTACCTGTCCTGGTGAGCTGCAAAGACCTTTCTAATGGTCCTGTTCCTAACTCCTGCTGTTTCACAGTAACCTGTAGAGGTAAGACTTTTGACCTGGTTTTGTTTTTCACGTGGGGGGAATACATTAAAGGTTGGAATGTCTCCCTCCCCTTCCAAAAGAGATAAAGTCCAGTATTTATTTGGTATGCCCCCCTGCTGCTTGTTTTTTAACCTTCCTCTTGAATGGCACATTCTCCTAGTTGAAGTTGAACAACCAACCACACTATAATGTTAGTACAAACCTTTAGGATTGTGCCAGGTTAAAGATAATAAGAAACACATTTTTATATATCCCATCCACTAAGACCTATTATTTTGGTCATGTACAATGTAACTCCATAGCTAGAACAGCCTTTTAGACAAAACTGATCCCAGCTAGCCTTAATCTTTGTTCCAATATGTGGCCGTGCCACTTGGCGGCAACGGGTTAAAGAAACGGATGATGTTCAACATTCTGCTAATGCCTACAACATATTTAAATGATGAGTTTAGTGGCCACAGACCTTGTGCTGTTCCCTTAAAGCACAAAGCTTTTTTCCACAGCGTAGGAGATACTACCATTTCACAAATATCTAAGACGTGACATCATCAGGCCCTTTGTGTTGCAATTGACATTCTTTGTGGATTGCAGTCCTGCCACAAACGTACAAAAGCTTGTACTCAAAACAAGAATAACCAAAAAAAAAATACCCCATGGATTCCTTAGCCATTGCTAGGGGTGACCGAACACCTGCATTTCTCACTTGCGGTTCCCATTGAAGAATGCACCATTGTTAACCCTTCACCAACACATTGTAAACAAAGCATACCAAGGAACTGAGACCTGCACTATACAATGCCACAAATAGTTTACAAGCACAATAGGCACATATTTTTAAGGTTCAGTTGAAAATAATATGTGAACAAGAAAACAGTCCTCATAAGCATGACCCATGGGAGAGACATTATATATATATATATATATATATATATATATATATATATATATATATATATATATATAATGTAAATTGAGTGACTACAATTTGTAAATATTTGTAACATATGTTAAGTTCAACAGTCACTTGTAATAAATGCATTGACATTATTTTATGCAGACCCACACAATACAAGAGTGCCTTACAAGGCTATACACTTTTTTTAAAAAACAAATAGAACGACCACGACAATACAAACATGCACTTAAGGTAGTGTAGACGTGCAATGCGCATTAAGCAGCTTGGTGATTTGACACACAAGTCTACATGAAGCGCCGCATCTAAATGTTATATTAGGACTCAAAAATCTGGCTGGAAAAAAATAATTAAATGGTTTTGTGTAATTGCCGTTTTAAATGTCCTTGCGATGCTAATTCCCAGTAGAGTGGCATGAAATGACAATGAATGGACACTCACCAGATCATAGCAGATGTGTGTAGCAGCAGATTGCCAGCATGTGACAATGTCCTGGTGAAGTGCTCGTCCCTCAGTGTCGGGAGAAGGCTGTGCACAGCCTGAGAGCTCAGAGCAGACTAACTCTCCTGCGCTCACACTTGCCAAACTGCCTCAATAACTGCGCTATGCCAGGAATGTGAGAGTTTCAGGCTCCCCCTGGGATAAAAGCTAACCACACATAACCTTTCTCCTGCCCCTCCTCTCCCGGGATCCTGCTCTCCGCCCTCACTCGCTGTAGGAGCTGCATACACGCTCGTTCACCACTAGGGGCAGCTTCGGTCACTGCTGGCGAGTACAGCGGGAGCCGGGAGAGGATGTTATGTGAACAAAGGCAGTAATAATAAAAGCTCACAGCTAAGATAAGGTACACAAATTCTGGAAAGTGAAATTAGTATATGATTGCATAAAAAGTATAAATATATTATAACTATTTTATTATATATAATAGAATATAAATAAATATCTACCATATGAAAGAGCACAATCTATAATTTAGATTATACATATAATTTGCCTTACCACTGTTATTATTAGTTATTTATAGGGTGCTACAAATTCTGTAGTGCTGGACAATAATACAAATACAGATAAAACATAACTAATACAGTGAGTAAAATCACAGATTTATGAGAAAAGTAAGTAGTATAAATGGGTAGTCAGATACTGCCTGTGCTCTATGGGGGAATGGGTTTCTGATGTAGTCCTCATCAGGGCCATCTTAACAACATTATGGGCCCCCAGGCAAAGCAGTGCACCGGGGCCCCTAGATATAGATATATAGATGTATTCAGATATAGATATAGATAGAGATAGATAGATGTACTTGCTCAGTAACCCTTGATGTTTTTTTTTGCAGGTTTTTTTCTTTTGCAGGAATATTTATACTCATTAAGAGCTGTGCCTGTGGGGCCCCCAGGCAGCTGCCCATTGTGCCCAATGGAAAAGATGGCCCTGGTCCTCATGTTAGAATCCTAGCAATAACATCATCATCAGCAGCAGCTATTTATATAGCGTCACTAATTCCGCAGCGCTGTACAGAGAACTCATTCAGATCAGTCCCTGCCCCATTGGAGCTTACAATCTAAATTCCCTAACATACACACACTCACACACACAGAGAGACTATGGATAATTTTGATAACAGCCAATTAACCTACCAGTATGTTTTTGGAGTGTGGGAGGAAACCGGAGCACCCGGAGGAAACCCACGCAAACACAGGGAGAACATACAAACTCCACACAGATAAGGCCATGGTTGGGAATCAAACTCATGACCCCAGTGCTGTGAGCCAGATGTGCTAACCTCTAGGCCACTGTGCTGTCCAATAAATATAATAACACAAATTTATGTCATCCTGTACAGAGGTGTATTGGGGAACAGACAACAACTGGATTATATTATTTGAAGGACAGCAGGTCCCTGTCTTTTGAAGAGCGTTGTAGCCGTGTTTAGATCCAGCTTAAGCTCAGAACAACGGAACAAGAGAAAGTGGTTTCAATCACAAATACTGTAATATTGAAATATGAAGAAGGGATATTTGTACCGAAGAAATATGGGCATACTGTAACTCGATATTACAGCACCAACAAAAAAAGACATCAGCCCTACTGTATAAAGGTGTAAAAGAAACCTTCATATGTTTATTGGAAAAGAAGCCGAGTTTTTACAAGGAAACATTCCGGAGGGAAATCCTCCTTTTATAACCTATAACATAGCACAGAGACAGCAGGACAAAAACACAGGATCCATCAGTGGCAGAATATACAGTCAGACAGTGACAGCAATCCGATAATGTATCCAGTCATTGCCTATGGCCATCTGCACTAACTGGGCCCTACAGGATCTACGGCAATCTCTGATTGGCTGGATCCATCAAATTGGCTAGTGGTTGCTTGGACCTGCCCATCTATAGATACCCATAGTGAATACAGATGTATGTGCCCTAATACGGTTATTATTTGTTGTTTTGTATGATTAAAAATTGAAAAATGACAAGATTGGAAAACTAAATATAAAATAGGGACGCGAAAATTAGATCCTAAATAATGAATTAAAAGGTCCAATATTAGTGCACTGATTTTCTTTTCAATATATATATAATACAATGAGTATATTTGCACGATACCTCTCACAATGATACCTTTTATAGTGATATATATGTTCTGGCAAGTTTTTTATTTATTTTAAATCAAGAACCCAGCTCACGTAGATAAAAGCACTCTTGAATAAAGAGCTGCAGTGTTATAAAACTGATGCTAATAATAGCTGTAATAAATTAAATAGGACTTTAGGAAGCAAAACATTTTGGAGTCCTCAACACTGATCGCATCATTGCCACTAGACATCCTTGGCAAGAGAGCCTTGGCAGTAGCAACCAATCAGAATTACCTTTGATATAGGGCAAGCTAAAGGATGAAAACACATCTTGTCTTGCAGTATATTGATTAAAACAATAACAAACTTAAACTATTATTCACCATACTACCTAACAGTCAGGAATTTGCTGGGGGAATTTAGAACGTGGATGGCCTAAAATGATTTCTACATAGGGAATGTAGGTGGGAATAGTTAGTAAAGTGTCTTTAGTGCAAATCTTATTTGTGACTATATAAATATTTTAAGAAATGATGTTAAACCTCTTTCTCCATTCACTGTAAGGTTGAAAATAAGAAATAAACTCTCACTAGCAGGGCTCTCTGCATTATGTACATATAATGTCTCTGCACCTTCATTCTAATCTGCTATGTAAAATGTTGTCCTTTCATAAATACTGTATTGTAATAATAAGAAACCTGCCCACTGGTATTCTCCCAACACCCTTAAACCTGTGACTTGGGGATATATTTACTAAACTGCTTGTTTGAAAAAGTGGAGATGTTGCCTATAGCAACCAATCAGATTCTAGCTGTCATTTTGTAGAATGTACTAAATAAATGACAGTTAGAATCTGATTGGTTGCTATAGGCAACATCTCCACTTTATCAAACCCGCTATTTAGTAAATCTAGCCCTTGGAGTTATTTATCATGCAATAAACCTAGATAGCTCTGTGTTTCATGATTCTGCACTCCACAATTGTGTTTAATAGACTAACCTTAAGAAAACTGTGAGTGTCTCTTCACTATAAATAGGGTTGAAGGCACTGGCTATATATATATATATATATATATATATATATATATATATATATATATCTCAAGACTCAATAAAGACATTGCTTTTTTGCTTTGTTGGATTTAAGTGACCCCTGATAGTTTGTGTTTTTTTCCAGCTATACATAATTTGTCAGTCCATCTGCTGCCCAGTTTTGTATACATTATAAAGTATAGCCCTGTATGGTAGCAGCCATCCACTTTATATAAATTATGTAACAGACTAATCAGGATTGCAATAAAGGAGACTGATATCCAATTCCCCATCCATGATATCCATTTTATGGCCTAGTGCAGTTCTAGCTGGTCTGTGATAGTATCAGTAATGTAATTTTCCCAGTAATGGGTTTAGCAGCCTGACATTGTCTTTGCAGAACTCTTACAGATGCTCCTCAACTGGGATAACAGATGTCACCCTGAACAGTGTCCCATTCATTCTGCAGGGGACCTTCTGTGTCCATAGTGCCCTCTATCCATACACAGCGAGGCTGGTGCTAGAACCTGTCATTTATTTCTGACATAATCTCAAGAGTTCAGTTTCTAGGGGTAGAGAGGTTAAAAGATTTGTGAAAGCAAATTATCTCCTGTTTATTCCTGAAAGGACCGAAGGTGTATTTTTACAATTTTACAATTCCCCAGATTAAAGAGCATATAATGGAAACATTGGATGGTGTACCTGTCATTGCAACTAGTACTAGTACCTCACTTATAAACCTGAACTTCATCTAGTTTATAAATATTGTCTTAGAATTACTGCCTCCTCTCCTGTATCTCTCTGCTGCATTCGACACTGTTGACCACTCTCTCCTCATACAAACGCTACAATCCCTAGGTCTTGAAGGCACTGTCCTATCCTGGTTCTCATCCTACCTATCTAATCGCTCTTTCAGTGTTAATTTCTCTGGAACAACCTCCACTCCGCTCTCCCTTTATCAGTTGGAGTACCACAAGGTTCAGTCCTAGGTCCTCTGCTATTCTCTATCTACACCGCTTCTCTTGGAAAACTAATAAGCTCCTTTGGATTTCAGCATCATCTTTATGCAGATGATACACAAATCTATCTATCCTCTCCTGATCTCTCACCATCTGCGTTGTCTCGCGTTACTGACTGTCTTTCTGCCATTTCATCTTGGATTCCTGTCGCCAACTCAAATTCAATCTTTCAAAAATAGAATTAGTAATATTCCCACCCAACAACAAAAGCTTCCTGCCTGACATTTCTATTTGACAACATGACCATAAATCCCACCCCGCAAGCTCGCTGCCTAGGTGTAATCCTTGACTCGCAACTATCCTTTGTTCCCCACATCAACCCTATATATACATCATGCTGCATACATTTAAAAAATTGCACCGACATACATCTCCTCACCTGTCTCAAAATATCTGCCAACTCGACACCTCCGTTCTGCACAAGATCTGCATCTCTCTTCAACTCTCATCACTTCCTCCTATTCTCGGCTATAGGACTTTTTTTTCGGGCTGCACCCAATTTCTGGAATTCCCTCCCTCGCACCACAAGACTTTCCTCTAGTCTTCAAACCTTCAAGTGTTCTCTGAAATCCCACCTCTTCAGACAAGCTTATGATATTCCTCAACCACCCTCTTAATCTCCCTAGGTTACCCTATTACCACACTCTACACAGCTAACATAAGACAACAACCCTCTGACCAACATAGTTGTGTGACTGAGCATACAGCCCACTCTATACTTTGTAACCTTTGAATTCTAGCTGGACAAATATTCAATATGATGTAGCACTTACCCTTGTGTATCCAACCATTGTCCCATAGATTGTAAGTTTGCGAGCAGGACCCTCTTACCTCTCTGTCTGTATGTATTACACAGTATTGTTTTATTACTGTTTGTTCCCAATTGTAAAGCGCTACGGAATCTGCTGGTGCTATATAAATAAATGATAATGATGATCTTAGGGGTTGCCGCTAATTACCATCTGAATTTTGCCAAGGCAGCCGAGCGATGCTCATCCCACTGGCGATACTGGTTGGCAGCAGTAAGTGAACTCATACTGAGTCCATCAGAGAATGCGAGACTCAGCATCATGACTCACACATACACACAGTAGAGGACAAGTCTTGGGCTTCTCATTCTAGATTTGACAAATAAATTAATAACATAGCAGAATGTAGAATAAAATACTTACAAAAAGTAATTAAAATAGAGCATTCCAATTCAAAAGAAAGGCTTTATTTATGTATACCCCCTGCTATGGCCATTCTGAGATGATGATAGTGATAGGTGTACAGAGTTGGTACTTGTGCCATGGTTGGTCGTGGTAAATAGACTTTTCTTTGCTTCACCAGAAGACCCTGATGAAGGCTATCGACGGCAGCATATTCAATGACCCAGGGACTTTGTTAAATAGGGAGGAACCCTAAATCCAGTGACAACTCTTGTTTTGCCGGAGGAAGAGCTTTTCTTCCATTGTTAATTCCCTTAGTCTCTTACCTTCATCATCATCATCATCATCAGCTATTTATATAGCGCCACTAATTCTGCAGCGCTGTACAGAGAACTCATTCACATCAGTCCCTCCCCCATTGGAACTAACAGTCTAAATTCCCTAACACACACACACACACACACAGACTAGGGTCAATTTAATAGCAGCCAATTAACCTACTGGCATGTTTTTGGATTGTGGGAGGAAACCGGAGCACCCGGAGGAAACCCATGCAAACAAGGAGAGAACATGCAAACTCCTCACAGATAAGGCCATGGTCTTTGGACATATACCGCAGCGGACCTTATAATACCTACAACATTTGCAGAAAAACTCTCACAAGTTTGGTTTTAAATGGCAGCCGATTATAGGTCTTTATGGGCACTGCCATTTACACCAGTGTCTTTCTGTATTTCAGCAACGCTTGAGCTCCATACACATGTTCTGAATACTCTTGTGTAATCTTGTGGTCTGTAGATACATAATAATAATAAAGAGTTTGCACTATACATTGGCAGCCAACTGAGCATTTGTAGATAAAAGCTGCAATTACAGTCCTCTGCGCTTACCCGTCATTTACATATGTATTTAAGCATTTTAAATGTGTGAAATTGTAGTAGAATGTTATCAAACGGGAAGATTCAGTTTAATTACTTTCTGGAGCATCCTTCTATACCTTTATTGTGTACACAGAATTATGTTCCATTATAACATAGGCTGTCACAAGATATGAAAGGAAAGATAATACAGTGTTTAATACCATTACTATTATTACAATAAAATACAATACCTAATGCATTATTTTAATACCAGTATTTTTAAGTTTTGACCTATGCATTGAAAATATATCAGTTTTGTAGAAACAAATACACACTTAATAGCCACAGCGAAGGTCACAACATCTCAGCTTGTGATGTTTATTAGCTTTTAAACTGCATTAGTGGTTTGAAACTAGCTGAGAGAGGTCTGTATAGCCCCTGACATATGGAGAGTCATTAACAATGACAGCACTGTCTACAGATCCTACAATTACAGGTGACGACCCCCCCTCATCCAACTGCACTATACCAACTTATCCCACCTGCTAGCTTCTACGGCATCTGCTGCTCCAACCATGTCATGCACTGTGCTGAGCAGAGGAAATACAATGGTCTTTTATCAGCACTACCCAGACAGTTGCCGTCCCGTAAACTCTCTCACAGCCCCTTTCCAGAGTTATATTTGGTCTTTCCAAGTTTACAGAAGTGTTTGCTGGGGGTAATGACTTTACCCTGCTGGTAAACAGGCAGAAGTTATTACTAGTTAATCCTGTCTAACCTTCTCCTTGATGAGCACTTTACAGCATTGTATAATAATGTATGTATCAGAACAGCATAGCTCACACATATAACCAGACACATGGAGGGGAGAGAAATTGTGGCACAAATCATGTTCCGCAGCAGAAGAGCCTGTTTTGCATAGAAGTAAATATCCTTTGCTTCGCTATTTGGCAATGTATTTATACATTTGCATTTCTAGGAATCTATAATCTATGAATAGAGCTGGTATGATGACAATTCATTCTGCTGTGTGGTGTGGTTTGGGAACACTTAGGGGGTCTATTTATCATACGCACAAAGGCCCTAAATCCTGCAAAAACTGGAATTTTCTCAGGATTTAGGGCTTCTTTTTATCAACGCCCTCCTCCTGCTGATGGCTATCTCAGGTAGTAGTCTTTATCGGGGACCTCCTGTGATGGGGAAGCCTGTTCATCATTGAGAGGGACAGGGGTGCCCAAGGAAAATATGCTTTATTAGAAAAATAAATAATTGCTCCTGTTTTTTTTTAATAAAGTTCATTTTTCTCTAAGTTTTACATTTTACAAGTCTGGGCTGGCGGTACCAGTGCACATACACAATCCATCTGACGCACCCTCCACTGGCCTGACAAGCAGTAAGACTCCTACCGCTCCCAGCCAGTCGCCAGTGAGTTGAGTATCGCTCAGCCGCATCGGTAACATTCTTTTGATCCATTGATCAATAATAGATTTTTTCGCTGTGATACGCAGAGGAAAATAATCTTGCTATCAGAGGGGTCTGGATAAATAGACCTCTTATAGCTGCGTTACCAAGATTTCATTTTGCAAAGTGAGTTTAATAAATGAGATGACGGGATTGGGAATACACTCTTTTAGGGGTGATCCTTGCTTTTAGTGGTCTGATTTTTTTTTATTCCAGTTGCACTTCGAGGGAGAAGCACATTTCTACGCACAATGTAAAAGTAAGGTTTACCGGTCTATATATGAAAAGAAGAAAAGCACTATCTTCACTAAAAACAGGTGTTTTTTTCCAAAGATTGGGCTTCTCTCTATCTACCAAAGGCTATTGTCATGCTATCGCCAGCGGTAACCTCAGCCTGCAAAGAGATTTTCCAGGAAAGTTTCCCCTACCTATTTAACAAGGATCGCGGTGGTACATGTATCACCGCAATCCTCTAACCTTTCGCTATCGCCATCTCAGGATGATGAGAACAGGATATACTAGAAAAAAAATCTTTATTTAAGTGAAGCATTTTTTTTCTAACTGGAAAATGTGGAGAATTCTTTTATTTTTTGAACACAATTTTTAAATTTGTGTTTTGCATGCATGAGCTGGCAAAGCCTGGCCACGCATACGCAATAAGTCTGGCTGGCGGTATTTACTAAAGCAAATTGTGGTGATAACAGATTTTCTATCACCGCAATCACCGGCAGTAGAAAATCTGTGTTATCATCAACATCATTATCACCATTTATTTATATAGTGTCACTGATTCTGCAGCGCTGTACAGAGAACTCATTCACATCAGTCCCTGCCCCATTGGAGCTTACAGTCTAAATTCCCTAACACACACACACACACAGAGAGAGATATTAGGGTCAATTTTGATAGCAGCCAATTAACCTACCAGTATGTTTTTGGAGTGTGGGAGGAAACCGGAGCACCCACAGGAAACCCACACAAACACGGGGAGAACATACAAACGCCACACAGATAAGGCCATGGTCGGGAATTGAACTCATGACCCCAGCGCTGTGAGGTTATTGCCGCATGTTAACAGATCGGAACCTTAAACACACAAAAGTGCCATGTGTAATGTAGACTGTTCCGATGTCCTCTCGCTCTAATGATTATTTTAGGCCATAACTGAGGCTAAACTAAGCCGTATTTTAGGGAGAACAACATAAAAGTTGAATTTTGTAGTAGAAAGCAGGACTTTGATGCTTACACCATTGCACAGTGAACCTCTTCACATTTTTTCCGCTTCTCCGCAAACCTAGGCGAGTGCATATCCAAAGTGATTTGTACATTTACAAGTGTATGTAGATGACAAGGACACTTTATTATACAGAGGTAGTAGAGCAGCACGCTGTTTACCAGGTGTTTTATAGAATACTTCCTGAACAGAGGTGGCACAGACTGGTACAAAAAATGAATGTGGAAAAAGCACGTGGCTATAAAGGTTATAACATTAGATGAAAATCAACAAAGAATACCTAAGACTAATCTCAATGTACTTGATATGACGGAGTGCTGGCATTGGTAGTCTGTATGCTAAGTATATCTAAAAATGAAAAAAGCAAAACAAAACTATCCATGGTTCATGTATGCTATAAATCAGGCCGTTGTAATAGTGACATTATCTCCGCATAACGCTCCTTAATTTGCATACAATAAAAATAATTTGCATATTCAGTCATTTATATGTCTAAAGTAGATAGTGCTTGTACAGCAGTAACATTACGATAGAAAATACTAGCAGTTGCCACCAATAAAAGATACATTAATGGGAATATGGACTGAAATTGGTACCTTTAATCACAGGACTGACTGGCTTGCAATGAGTTAACCTTACACAAGACATACAAATTGAATGGAAGCCCAAAAACATATTTTGGCTTCAGGGTTTGGTCGTTAGGGATATTTGCCTAATGTGTCCATATTGATGTGTGTTTTTAGCTGGAGGGTGTTTAGCTGGGCCTGCCAGCTGGCGCTGTGAGTAGAAATCCTCCTTATTTAATCAGTGTGAGGAGAGGGGCTGTCTGCTAAGATGTTTTGTCATTAATTCCCCACCACCTGAATCTGCCATCTGCTCTCTCTCTCTCTCTCTCTTCCCACATGCCCCCTCCTTATGTCTCCTCACATATATGAAAAAGGCATGAAAAAAAACCCAAGTATTGTCGTATGCTCTGCATTTTTGAAAGGACTTGTCAGGAGACATGTAAGCAAATAGGCTACTGGGGCAGAATATAATAATCTTTTTAAAGATCAGTATAAATGAATTGATGGACAATTAGTAGTTCTTTAATGGAAATACCAGATCTTATGTAAACTATAAGATGAAATGCAAAAATCAATTATGTATGAAAAGAAATCTCATATAAATGGAAAATCAAGATGTGTGAAATAAGTTTAAAATTGCAAATACATTATAACATTGAGTATAATAAAGTGAAATACAACAAGGTTCTAGAATTCAGATATTCAGTCTTATTAATCAGTTATTCATTCTTGTTATTCCTTACGGAGGCCTATAGCTAACCACAATGCTGGATGTGGCCATTTGTGCTGCTATATCGAAATTTCTGACATTGTACTTTTACTATATTCTATAGTGAGTCGAGATTAAATTTTCTCTTAAAACAATAGCAGAGACGACATCCTGACAGATTTCATCATGATCGCTATCTGTCTGCTTCCAAACTTAGCACTGACATCCTGAGGGAAATAACATGAGCCTCATTAATTAACTTGCGTAAATGGCTTGTTTTATGACAATGGTGCATGCAGACGTTTAAGAGCAGGATAGCTATGGTGTTTATTCACTTTCATGCTACACTGAGTTAGTGTATCTTTACCTATCCTCGCTTTAGAACACTGCGGGTCACTGGTTGGAAAATCGCAGCACGCTAGAAATCCCGTGTGACCTGACCCATAGTTCAGGAGCCGGCAGATATCTCTTTAATGATTTGGATCATGTTGACGTCTCTGCTATAGTAACCCTTGTGGAATGGCTTAATCTTCTCACCTCACCCACTCATTTGTAATTGAAGTGGTATCGACCAGATGAGTCCTGTACTCTGTAACAGCTTAAGGTCTACAGCTAGGGTCAGGGCCACCTTACCTACATTATGGGCCCCCGGGCAATGCAGTGCATCTGGGCCCCTAAATATATATATATATATATATATATATATATATATATATATATATATATATATTTATGGGCCCCCTTAACTTACCTTAAGTCTGATTCCCTTCTCTTCTTTTTTCCGCGCTGAGTCTCTTCTGCGCTCCTCCCGTGCTGTGCTCGCAGTAAATGATGGGTGTGACATCATGCCCAACATTCACTGCGAGCACAGCACGGAAGAGGGGACCAGGGAGGGAGCCGGATCGCCAACTGACGTGACCGCAAGGTAAGTATTTTCTTTTTCTTTTTTTCTGCAGGATTTTTTTTTTCGGCGCTGCCTCGGACGGGCCCCCGGGCACCTGCCCATTGTGCCCAATGGAAGAGATGGCCCTGGCTAGGGTTACCAGATTAGCCATGTCAGTTAGGACTCTCATGGGTTACATATGCTGTATGGTTGCATTACATACTGCATGACTGTATAATAAGAAACTGTAGTCATGTAAGTGAACCAATTACAGCACAGCAATGCCTGCAATGTATTAGAATTTACATAGCTGATTTGGCAGCCATATCCAAAGCACATGATACATAGCTTTCAAATGGGTAAATTCTGCTATAAATTAAAATATATAAAATATAGATAATCTGTTAAAGTTATTTCCCAATTGAAAGCTGAGTTATGTGGGACAGCAGACACCCACATTATTAGATGAGACAATTAATTAATTTGATTCATTTCATTTAATGATTTTTCCCCCTCCCAAAATCTATTAAACCACTTATGAAATAGATAGATTTGGATTAAAATTTGATATTTACAGCTAAAAATTGTCAGAGCGACTAAATGAACTAATGAAGCAAGTGGAAGCAATCCCAGATCATTAATGATTAGTTCACAATTTTTTCAATTATTGGGCACATTGACAAACCTTGGTTGAGCTGAAATATTTGTCAATCTCAATCCACAGCTAACTTTTAAAGAACATGAGACAGCCACAGGCACAAATATAGTAATGCAATTATAAGGATTTGGATTTTAGAGCTGAGAACAGTTAGGGGTCTATTTATCAAAGGCACAGAAGCCCTAAATCCTGTGTCAGCAATTATCGGGGCCTCCTGCTTTGTTAGTAAAGTAAATCATAAATCCTTACATGTGTTGAGTCACTTACAATGACAGCACTGTGTACAGATTCTATAACTACAGGTGACAACATCCCCCTCTTTTCCAACTGTCCTACACCAACTTATCCCACCTGCTAGCTTCTACTGCATCTGCTGCTTTCACCACTGACAATGGACAGGTCTACATTTACTCTAGGAGTGAAAATACCTTCTGTAGAGAGAGCTACAAGTAAAACCCTGCAAGGGGACCGTGGATGTTGTGTAAGAACTAGCAGTCGCCACCCTTAGTAAATAATGGTAAGGGTTCTCATTAATAAGATGCACCCAGCACACATCAGTCATACAGCAGGGAGGCAAATGAAAAAAAGGTAAGTAACTAATAACTAACTACCAATCACTAGGGTTAAATTAAACCCAAAAAATTTTGATTGCCACATTTTGGCTGAATTTTGACTTTGCATTTTGCTCACATTTGTAAATGAGACCACCACAGAGTCACCAGCCCTGTGCTGACTAGTTTAGAACTGCTTTTAATTATGTCAATTAGACCCTGGGGGTATATTTACTAAACTGCGGGTTTGAAAAAGTGGAGATGTTGCCTATAGCAACCAATCAGATTCTAGTTATCATTTATTTAGTACATTCTACAAAATGACAGCTAGAATCTGATTGGTTGCTATAGGCAACATCTCCACTTTTTCAAACCTGCAGTTTAGTAAATATACCCCATTGTCTCCTCTTTATAGAGGGAATCAGCCCAGGGGATCGGCTGTGTAATGCTGTTTAGGATTTGCGGAGGGTGACATGCTGCCTGTTTTTATTTCTTTATTTAATTTACTGTAAACAACCAGTTCTGTGAAGCCAGGAGCAGCACAGAGGTCTATGGTGGGGAAGAGGTTATCGCTTAGTAAATGGGCAGGGCCTGATCAACCATTAGGCTGATCAGGCGCAGCGCTGCAGGCATTCTACGTTTAATTTTTTTTTTTTAATGATGTGCTCTGCTGTGTGGCTGACAGGCATTGGGACCATCCCTGGTCTAATGGGGGCGGCTGTCACTATGGAGACAGGCAACCTGACAGCATATACCATGCTGTTAGCTGCCTGTCAGTGCAGCCACAGAGCACCTTGTCAAGTGTCGCGAGATTTCCACATCTCACGAGACTTGACTAAGCATTCCCTGCAGCAGCAGTGACAGGCAGCTAACAGCATGGGATTTGCTGTCAGACTGCTTGTGGTGCAGAAGTGGAAGCATGCTGAGACAAGGTAAGTGAGTGGGGGGTGAGAGTTGAGGAAAATAGCTGCAGAAGGGGGATGAATGCAGGGTGGAAGTAAGGAAAATTGCTGAAGGGGGGGGCATTGCTGAAGTGGGGTTTGAGGAAAATAGCTGCATGGGGCAGGTAAGGGGGGTTGAGGAAAAGAGCTGTGGGGGGGTAAGAAAAATAGCTGCTAGGGGGGTAGGTGAGGAAAATAGCTGCAGGGGGGACGGTTGAAGAAAAGAGGAAAATAGCTGCATCGGGGAGGGTTATGTA
The DNA here is from genome assembly GCF_038048845.1 of Mixophyes fleayi. Classification (NCBI taxonomy): domain Eukaryota; kingdom Metazoa; phylum Chordata; class Amphibia; order Anura; family Limnodynastidae; genus Mixophyes; species Mixophyes fleayi. The sequence continues at coordinate 63,497,448 of NC_134404.1, read as the reverse complement.
AAATAGCTGCTAGGGGGTAGGTGAGGAAAATAGCTGCAGGGGGGAATGGATGCATGGTGGGAAGTAAGGAAAATTTCTGCAGGGTGTCCTTGGCTGCATGGGGGGAGGTAAAGAAAATAGCTGCAGGGGGAGGTAAGAAAAATGTCTACAGGGGGTTTAGGTAATAAAAATGGCTGCTGTAGGGTTGGGGTAATGGAAATGGTTGAAGAGGAAGTAATGAAACTGGCTGAGGGGGTATTAAAAAATAGAGCACCATAAACATTTTGCATTATAAAACAATTTAGCATTTTCAAAACAGGACCCCAATTTTCTAGAAGTCAGCTAGGAGACAACAAAGCTGCAAGAACAGGTAAGAGACAATGGCACAATCTGTCTAAATTTGTATGTTGGAGAATACTCCTGTATATTTATACTCAGGAGTACTTCAATACACCTATACATTGGAGGGGGGTTAGGGGGCACTATGGATGTATTAGCCTAGGGCGACCAGAACCCTTAATAAAGCCCTGTAAACGGTTACAGGGTTACCTGACTCTTCAGTGGATGTTGTTTATTGACAACATTTTTGACGATTTGGGATCGATTTGTGAAGTACTTAAGTGGTGGTAAATCTATGAAATTTGCCTAAATTTCGGAGATAAATTTGCCCAAATTTCAGAAATTTTGCCATCTCTTCCACACTGCCACCCCTCATCCCGCACCGTCACCAAAACCACTCACCAAACCTAATAAACTGCCACCATAAAGAGGGGGAAAATATAAATGTGTGGAAATTAGGCAAACTTATAGGTGTTTGGAGTTTTATACAATGTTTTGTATGGCACAAAAAGGTCATGGCTTACTGTCAGCTTGTGCAGGACACCTTATTGTATGTATCATGGGACACACATCCCCATTGTGCATACAATTGTCTGGTTTGCAGTATCACTGTGCTACAGTTCTATGCACAAACATGTAATAGTGCAAGCTGCAATTTCAGGTCAAAGCACTGCCTCCATCCTATCTCAGCACTGTACACAGTATATACATACAGGGCATTTTTACAATTATGTCATTGTATCTTTATTCAACAAGAGCACACAATATTAAAGGTTCTTTGTTTAACAAAGTTAATGTGAGTGATGTATCTAATGGCTGTAAAATTGTAATGGGTGGATGCTTTCTAAAAATTGGAAAAATGCTGAGAATTTAATGGTTTATGAGATTGTTAATAATTAAATTAACATAATATTTTTGTGTCTTGAGATGAGGAAACATTTCTTTCAATTGTAAAATGCTTGTTTCTTTTTTCGTATCATATAGTTTTATAAATCTATTAAGCAGCATATAAACAGCCTACAAGAGCAACACAAATATGAAACCATTTGTTTTGTTTTTTGTTTGAGTTTTGTAGGTTTGTTATATAACACTGTGGTTGCCGGACTTGTAATGACTTAAGGACTGGTGTCCGGGGAAGTATACAGAAGAGGACTGTTATAATGTCAGGGAAGTGATGGTGGTTTGACCAGGCCACAAGAACGCTAGTATCAATAGTGGAATTCTTTAGTTAAAGTTTTCAGATTTACAATAACATGAACGCATTCAACGTAGTTAAAAAATAAGAAGGGGAACGGAAAGAAATGGGAGAAGGCGCTGTTCTCAAAACGCACATGTATTGGCGCAGTCATTGGATAAATGCTAGGCTGTAGGCTATTGTATCACCACTGGGAGCTAAAGCTTTCCTATGTTGTGAAATGCTGCCATTAACATTGAACCATTAATTGTCGATATTGTTTGTTCCATTCAGATCTGGTTTACACAAGGTCCATGATTGGATCATTCAGCATAGCTGACCATGAAGGAAGGCTGGTGGGATGTCCCAAGCTACTGCCTCAATGCTCCTTCAAAGTTACATACCTTTTGTAGCATATCTGGAAACGTATTAATTTCAAAGATTTTGTTCCATGTCCGATCAATACCCTCTCTATTGCTATTATATTAGGTGCTGAGAATGACCTATATATTGGTGGAACCGTCTTTCTCTAATTGGGGATTATTATTATTATTATTATTAATTTTTATTTATAGGGCGCCACTAGGTATCCGTAGCGCCGTACAGGGACAAACAAGTACAATACAAGGTGAGACAGCACGATACAGTAAACAAAATGCACAGTAACTCCGAGATCTCAAAGCACAGCTAGAGGGGCGGGGAGAGGGGAAGGTCCCGCATACGGCGGAGCCCAAGAGGGCACGGAGGGCAGGGAAACCCCCAGAGAGGAGAGGAGGGAGCAAGAGGGAACAGGGAGGAGGAGGGCAAGGTAGCTGGAGAGCAGAGTTAAAGTGAAGACAGGAGGAGAGATGACCCTGCTCGAAGGAGCGTACAATCTAAGGGGTGGGGTAGACAGACAGAGAGACACGAGGGAGGGAGAGAAGGAGGATAAGGGAAGGGGAGTGAAGGGGAAGAGGCAGAAGATCAGGTAGGGAGTTAAGTGGGAGACTGGGGATTTATTTGTCCTCCCTTCCGACAAATTGGAAATGACCTCTATGATTTTCTTTTCTTTTCACTTGAACGTGATGAACTTCATGTGCTTTTATGACTGTACTATAACTTTTCATATTTATCAATGGGTGAGAGTCCTATTGCCGGCAAAAATACATTTTTATGCTGAAATGTTAAAAAATATTTAATTTCTAAACTAAATAAAATGTCTAATGATATGTAAAAACAACATTATATATATTTTCACCTTGTGAAATTGAAAGTCCAAATCTGAGGATGTGCGAGCCAATGAGATAAATAATCACAGTCTCCTAAAATGATAATCATAATTTTATAAATTATTTATCCAAAATAATCAGTAAGGCTAAGTACACACTACAGTACTTTCAGCCGATTATCGGGCCAATCAATGATAAGCGACCGTTGGGCCCGATATCAGCTTTCTGTGCATGCTCCAACGATGAACGATTATCGTTCCAAAACACATCGTATCCTTTCATGTGATTTTTAAACCAGACTAAAAATCTTGTGCACTGAACTGTGGAACTTTGTTCCAATCCTGCAGTGTGTAGGATTAGGATTTCTATAGAGTTTAAAGAGTCATGGGGGTATATTTACTAAACTGCGGTTTTGAAGAAGTGGAGATGTTGCCTATAGCAACCAATCGGATTCTAGCTGTCATTTTGTAGAATGCACTAAATAAATGATAACTAGAATCTGATTGGTTGCTATAGGCAACATCTCCACTTTTTCAAATCCGCAGTTTAGTAAATATAGCCCATGATCTTTTCAGCCGATGGTTATGACAGATAAAGAGCACAGATCTGAGGGTAAATCTAATAAAACATGTATAGTGTGTACACATGAATCAGCAGGCTGATCGGGACTTATTTGTTTCATCAGTCCTTGGTAAAATCGTTATAGATAACACATCAGGAGAAAATTTCTGTAGTGTGTACCCAGACTAAAATTCCACCTGGGATTGCAACTGAGAAGGCAGACAGGATGCACTTTGTCTCTCACGCCTCACCCCACACCCCTTTCTGCTTCACACACCTCATTGTGCTCCTATCTGTATGTTAATGTCAGGAATGCAGTCATTTCCTAATAATCCCACCACCCTCACTCGTGAAAGAGAAGAAAATAGACCTCAGATAGACAATTAGTTCTGCTCACCACAGACATAAGCACACTGTCACTGTATACTCTGTTATATTCAGTACAGCAGCCAACAATACAATGCAAAAGTACCATAGAACATAAAGTTTCACTCAAATTAAATCATCTTGCTATTTTTTTATTGCATACTTGCCAACTCTCCCTGAATGTCAGTGAGACTCCCTGAAATAGGGGTGATCTCCCTCACTCCCTGAAGAGTCTGGCATTCTCCCTGATGCTGAGCCAGTACAAGACGTGGTTGGCTTTGCCATCTGTGGCATGATGACACAGTTCAGAAATTGTGTCCTATGTCCATGTATTGATGCCTATGGAGGTGACCATTTTCATGGAGACCAAGATTTAATCAAAGACTGACAGGTAAGACAACATGACTTCAGTAATGGAGACAGAAATGTAAAAGACACTTCAATCTCTAGACATTCATTAGCTGTTTTTCTTTAAAGCATAGTTGCCTACTCTCCAGGAATGTCCGGGAGACTCACGCATTTCTGGGAGACCTCCCGGGAGAGCAGGGCAACCTCCCGGGTTCTCGCCCCCCGATAAGTGGTGGGGGAGGGGCTTAATGCCGCAAATATTGCATCATGTTAGCCCCTCCCCCTGCTGTAATTATTCAAAATTGGACAATCATTTAGGGGGCGGTGCCAAAATTCTGCAATTCGTCAAGCCTCACCCCCGCACGCCCACCTCCCCCAGGATCTCCCTGAAGCCAACAAGGAAAAATTGGCAAGTATGTTTTATTGTATAATTTGTTCCTTATTTGCATTCTTCTCCGTTAATCAGATTTAAATGTGCACAGGTAGTGTAATTGGAGCAAGGTGAATACCTGGACAGGTAGGAAGAGAAACACACGTTTATGTACTGATACCAGCATTGTACTACTTATTTTGTCCTGCAAGCCGGAAAATGTGACAAAACTATATTCACATCTTTATAAGTTACTGTTATTTATCTTCATTAACATAATAGCTTCACCCGCAATTAAACCACAACTACTATTTAGCTTAGCCACACCCACTGCTTACCTGGTCACTACACAAGCAGCAAAATGCATCTTTCTTACTGGTATGACCCATGCACGTTTATTCATATTATTAAACCAGTGTTGTGCCCAGACACAATCCACCAGCAATTTCTCATCTGGTTTTGCTGCTTAGACATAAGTTATAATATTCATATACCTAGGTATATTTTAAAATCTTCTATGGACCACTGCACCAGGAAGTAATAGCAGGAATTATGCAGAGCAGTTTCTTAGAATGTTATTCGTGCCTCGTGCCTCAGTGATGTCACTAGTCTCTAGGGTATTGATAGGACAAACATTATTTCCTCACACAAAATGCCAGCCCCGCCTCCATTGTGTGTGGGTGATGGATCCACTTTTAGATTATGGAGACTAATCTGGCAAGTGTAATAGTTGTGTCTTATATTTGACAAGACAGGCTGGGGAGTCTATATATTATTATTCAGCGATGGCAGAGATTATCTACTGCCGCTTATAACAGTGATAGAAAATCTATGATCACCACAACTTAACAAGAACGTATCGCTGGAGCAGACAGGGGCAGATCTAGACAATAATTTTATCGTGGACGATTTAGGGGGGGCAATTTAGTCCCCGCCCCCTTTTTGACAGCTACGGCTGCCGGTGGCTGCACACCATGTGCAGGTCCGTTCGGCAGAGACAGGTGCCGCTCTGATTTTTTAAAAACACAATCAGAGCAGCCGGGCAGCACAGTCTACCTGCCTCTGCCGAATGGACCTGCACAGTGTGCAGCCGCCTGCAGCAAGCCCCTGCTAGGGGAGGCGATTGCCCCGTACGCTCCCCCTGGATCCGCCACTGATAGCAGCTGAGTTCTACTCAATTGACCAGTGATACTGGCTGGCAGTAGTAAGAATACCCTTCCCGCTTTGCCATCCAGTCTGGTGACCGCACAATGGTAGCGCATCAGATCGGGCTTTGCTCTAGTTAATAAATACGCCCCATAAAATCTTAAGAGTGACATAGTCAGAAAGTGAGAAATTTTTTAGCTCTGACAAAACAGCAATTTTACTAAACTTTACAATTTTTCAGCGACACAGAAGCATTGTAGTCACTCAGCCATCTATATGGACTGTGGTGACGGCAAATTGTGATTTGAAGCTTTGTAAAGATTACACCAACTGGTGTAAGTGTCTCTGATAAGTAAATATATAGTACGGGCTGCAACTGTTCCTGAAAACATCCTGTAGTCTGCATCACAAATCACTAGTGAAACTAACGCTTTTCTTAATGTTGCCAGTGCAGCCAAGATTTAAAGTAGAAAAATGACTTGTAGCTGGAATGTGACATTGGGAATGTGATACAACAGGAAGTGGTGGGTGCGTTCTGGGAAATGTTACAATGAAAATGTAAAGATTCCATTAAAATATCTGATTTGTAGCTCTGGAGGGAAACACTAGTGTGTTTGGTGTAGTGCAGAGCGTTCTGTTAAAAACTCTGGGTTCGTTCTGGATTTATAGTTGTCTTAGGAAACCTGCACGTTGGCACTTGTAGTTCCACAACAGCCAGAAAGGAACATGTTACCAACTTCCACTGCACTGTAAGCGGCTATGCATTGTGACTCACAGGCCTATTTATTATAAAGTGGCAATAGAGCTGGTTCTTATCGCAGCGACCAATAAGCTCCTAACGCCAGGCTTTACCAAGAAAATATTGGCCGCCGAAAAATCCTCTCGGGTATAGTTACCGCTTCTATGGGCCAGTTTAGGTGGATCTGTGCATGTGTGACCATCATGACCAGTGGACCTTTTAGTCCCACTTGTTAATAATAAAGCAATTTTTATTGAATATTTCCTGCTATTGCCATCCCGGGATGGAGATAGCAGAAGATGGATTGTGATGGTAGCGGTACCGCCACAATCCTTGTTAACAAGGCTTTTCCATTCTTTGCAGTGCTATAGCGCAGGTGTTAACCCCCTGATAGATATGGAGAAGCCTTATATAAGGCAAACACACCAGATTTCGACAGCGATAAGATTTTCTCTCTTTAAGACATAAATGAAGCTGGTTGGGCATGCTGGGACTTGTAGTTTCACAACAGGTGGGCGGTAATAGGATGCCTACCTCTGCTCCCAAGTAACCGTACATGTGCCGTGACTCAGTAAGGATCAGTTTGAGTCCAGAACTTAATTATATTCAATTATAATATAGAAAAGTTAACCAACATAACAGAAATAACGTGTGTTAATCTATCTTGTTCCCAGGTACATACAGATCCAGGTCTCTCTCTCTCTCTCTGTCTCTCTCTCGCACGCACTGTCTCTCTCGCTCTCCCTCTCCCCTGTTCAGGAACCTGCCAAAATATATTTATTTATTGAAAATATTTAGAATTTTTTTACTATCTTTGAAAGACAGAAAAGATCATACCCAGAATATTTTACAAATCTGCATAAGGCAACTTGCTGTACGTGGCTGTCAGCATATTCATATTACACTGCTGGCTTCAGCAAGAAGGACTTTGTAATACTTGTGAGATAGACTGTTACCTGTCTCTATGATTTGTCACAATGACCGTCCGGCGCTGCAGAATTTTGTGGAATTTTACACATAAAAAATTACAATAAAGACTCATTGACCTTTATTTTATTTTCTTGTGTCTTTGATAAATCCTACTACAGTTAATTTAGTTGCGTTTTAGACATCCCCCTCTTACATAGCCTTCATTTATAATTCCTTAAGAGTTAGCCATTAATCTCTCCTTTACTATTACCACCTTCAAAGGCACGTGGTACAGTAATGTATTGAATGATTGATAGAAACAGCAATAAAGTCACAGTGGGAGAGAGGTATGCTGGTCAGCGAAGCTTGCAATTGAAGCTGCAGAGTCAATGAGCATTCCATGCTAATTGGCAGTCAGCAGCCTGTGACAATCTGGTACTGTTGTACTAGCACAAAGTCATTTTGCACCTCTCTCTTGTCCATTCTGTGGTGGATGAGGGGGATGGTGAGCAGAAGTTCCTACAATGACAATATACAGAATATCAGACACATATCAGACAAGCACAGTTCATCTAATGTATCATTATCATACTTGGCCACTCTCTCGGAATGTCCAGGAGACTCCCGAAATCGGGATTGGTCTCCCAGACACCCGGGAGAGCAGGGCATTCTCCCGCATCTGCCCAATTGCTAGTGAAGTGAAAAGAATTTGGACCTTCCATGATGCGATTCTCAGGGAAATGCGTCAGTATGGCCCGCCCTGCGGTAAAATGATGCGTTTATGTCATTGTGTAACTGGGAGACCAATGCCGGAGACCAACATTCAAGACAGACAGACAGACAGACAGAGACACAGACACAAACACACACACACACACACACACACACAGAATCAATTTGTCAGCACCCAATTAACCTACCAGTATATTTTATTTGGGAGTGTGGGAGGAAACTCTACACAGATAATTTGTTTAAATTGGTGATAGTGAGAGACCACTTTATATTGTACATGTGATTGGTTCAATAGGGCTTAAGTGAGTTTTTTAGCTCTGCAATTGTAGTTTTGTTTTAATTCTTTAAAACATACTAATAGCTAAGGAAAAAGGAGAATTGTTAGTTTGTTTTCATAATGTTTAATGTTATAATGTATATGTATGTTTCTTTAATAAATACAAAGTTCAAAAAAACACCATACATTAGTGCTGGGTGATAGAGAATTTAGATTGTAAGCGCCACTGGACAGTGATTAATGTGAATGAATATATATTCTGATCATTTGAACCACACCCACAGTAATATTTATTAGAGTGAACAAAGTCTGGGTAAGTTGGAGCTATAAACAAACGCTACATGCCCAGCGTGTATTGTGCAGGTGATTGCTGAGAAGGAGGAGTTCATGGGTTATTGTTCCCAAAACTTCATTCATCTATTTTTTATTGTTGCTGAATTTACAGAATATAAACACTGAATATTTACTGTGATTATGAATCTCCAGCAGCTGGAGTTATCCATTGTTGATTCTGTTTTATAAATGTCTGTATTTTGACAGTTTTTCAGTTACATTTCAACTATACACTTGTACATGGCACAAAGTTGTTTCTGTTGGCAATTTGTCTAATCCTGGTCCAGCTTATTTTGCCAACATCCCAGCAGATCACAATCTACTGCAAGTGCAATTGATGTATGTCTCTACCATTTTATCTGCTGTTAGGTGAATTATGTTGCTGCTCAGTTTCCTTCTCAATTATTTATGCAGCCATAAAAATGCATTTCTTCTATTTTGCATCATATATTTTTCATGTCCAGGTTGAAGGAGTATTTATGAAATGTACAAAGATACTTATAAAATGCCCACTTTGCTGTCAGATCAGGCAAGGAAAAATATATATCATACTTGCCAACTTATGGCAAGTATGATCTGGGAGCCTGCCGGGGAAGGTGGGCGTGCAGGGGGCGGGGCTTCAAAAATCGCGTCACTTTGCCCCCTGTAAAATTATGCGTTTTGCGTCATTACGTCACGGGGGCGGGGCCAAATGCTGCGATTCCCGGTGATTCGCTGCATTTTGGACCCAATTCTGCCCACTTCACTAGGAAATGGGCAGATCCGGGAGATTGCCACACTCTCCCGGGAGTCCGGGAGACTCGCGCAAAATGCGGGAGTCTCCCAGACATTCCAGAAGAGTTGGCAAGTATATATCGTTATAATACAAGTGATGTTAATATATGTATAATCTCCTGTAAATAATAACTGTACAGCCTTGTTATTTTATATAGTTCTAGAACTCCCCAATGCATTCTAATTCCCATAACATTTACAAATGTACATCTAAAATGCCCACTATTATGTCACACTTGTCAGTATTATTAGGCATCCTGGTAATTTGAGGCAGCATAGGACAATAGTTTGGAGCTCGTCACAGCAGTTGTCATGTCATCGGCTCATCAAGAAATGTAAGGTCTCCAAAATGCAAAAATACAAGATCTCCATAAATAACAATAGCACTAGAACATTACAACAACATTTTTTTTATGTGTAGGAACATTCCCTCACTTTGCTGAGCAGAACAATAGCTTGGATTATAATTGATAAACAGTGCAGGCCCCTCAGAAATTAGGTCCAGTGCTGAAGTCGTAGGAAATTTGCCAATTTTGCGATTCACAACTTTGTGGCCGAAATTCATCTGAATTTCAGGGAATAGAATTAACACAGCCCTACTTGGTAACCAGTAAAATGTTCACTCAACTTGAGAACAATGACCATATTTGCATAATACCAGTTAGTTTGCATACAGTGAAAGCTTCCAAATACCCGCAGACTGTAAAAATGTAAGAAACTGTACAAAGTGTACTCCCACTAGTGTCAGTAGCATGGCATTCTCTGTGAGGCCAGTTACTGTATACAAACTAACTTGTTGCTTTAGGGAAATTTTTGTAACTCACATTTTATGCAAATGTAACATTCATTTCACTAGCAAGTTTGTTATACTTTGGATTTGTGTGACTATACTAAAAAGCAGGGGATTAAGCATTAAGCATACCTCCCAACCACCCTGATTTAGGCGGGCCAGTCATTTGAGTGCTCTGTCTCATCATCCCAATTGGGACAGCTTTGTCCCGATCGATGGGCAAGCTGGGGCAGATTATGCGTCTGCACATTAGAGCAGCAGTGAGTGCTTGCTGTGCGCAGTGGTTTACGGGTTTGGAGGGGAGAAGAGAAAAGGGCAAAAGCGAGTGGATTAAAGTTTCTATTTATTAAATGGAGAAAACCCTTATCTAAGACGAAACAGGACAACCGTTGCCCACCATGGCCTGCCAGCCGGTTATATACAGAGACTGGTAATTCAGCAGATTAAGAGATACATCTGACCTCTTTGTGCTTTAGGGTCTTTTACAGTATGGGAAATATCACTGTACTTGTTAGTTATACAGGTGCCATACTAGACATGGAGGATGAGCTGTGCATCTATGTAGATCCTGACCTGTGTCCTCCGCTGCTCTTCGATATTTATTTCTTGTACCGGCCCTGGTTCATTGAGGCAGGCAAAACAAAGGTATTGTACGTTTTTTGAATACGTACAAGTCCATATTCAACTACAAGCGTGTCACGAGATTAGAACACTAGTAGTTACCTGCAGATATTAGCGCTGCTCGAGAGATAGGTGCGGAACATAACGCGTCTCCTGTCTTCACCAGGGACTCCCACAAGGGGGTTTGGAACTTTCTGCGGGAGACGCGCGGGTCGCGGTCCTCAAACTGAGCCACCAGAGAGGCAACAGAGATTAAAGGGTAGTCAGACAGGTTAGTTCGGTAACGTTCAGACAGCGATGGTACACCAAGGTAATGCAGGAAGAATAGTCTCAGACAAGCCGGGTCAATGTGGTTCAGGTCAGCACTGTACACAAGGGAGGTCCAAAGAGAATGGTCACAGGCAGTTGGGTCAAACACTGGTAGACAATCAGAGCCAAGGATAATCCGAAAGCAGGTCAGGAACAAGCTGGGGTCATGCACAGGAAATCAGAAACATAGTGGTAAGGTAAGTAGCGCTGGAGCTATGGGACCCAATGCTCTGGCACCAGGGTGCCAGAGGCATCTTAAATAGTAAGAGGTCCCAGATGATTAGCGCCGGTGGAGCAGCAGCACAAGGTGCCGCTTGAGCTTCCTGTAGTGTACCGTTGCCTAGTAACGGGACGCGCATGTGCGCTGAAGCCGGTGCGATAGCCGGAAAAAGCCGCATCTGGTTGCTAGGCAACCAGGCACGGCCGAGAGAACAGAAAGCGACCATCCCTGAACAGAAGAGGAACAGCGCCTGACAAAGCGGATCTTAAGAAACGTCTTTTGTTGAATACGGGTGTAGCTAAGCTGCGCATAAACGGATCTTGACTGCTATTTTAGCGAAAACTGTCTTGAATTGTAAATCAAATTGTTAAAAGAATCAACCACAGGTAGCCCAGCGATAAGAATATGAGAAGAAACGACGTAATAAATTATTAGGAAGGTCAGATACCTGTCATATTCTACAGATACTCCTGTATTGTTCTGGTAACCAGTAATTTGGTAGTATTACAGCAATTTGCATTAAAACAGCTCAGACATGGCTTCAGACTTAACTTCTACTGTAATTTGCAGCTTTGTTGCTCTATAGTAAAACGTAATGGAATAACGTGTTATGTAAATGTCTGTAATCAGCTAATTCGTGCAGTCAGAGGGAGATGCTAGGAATGCTGCTGAATGAAGTGGGCTGTTTAGCAAGTTTGGGGACAAGTAACATTCCAGATATGTCACTTACACTTCACTAATTGTGGCCTATCTAATGTAGAATGCATATTATTATTTTTATTGTAATTCCTCTGTAGTCAACAGAGACTAGATATAACAGGCTGATAGCATTTTACAGTTGTTCATTATTGTGATAATTTGCAAGATGATTTACAAAATCCACTGAGGGTGGAATTCAGTAAAAGAAGCAGCGGTAATAATGGGATTTGGGGATAATGGGATCCGTAGATAACACCACTCAATTCTATAATTATAGTTCTCTCTGGTGATGTTCCCCACATTACAAGATAACATGGTGCTTAGACAATGTGATAACAACAGTGTAGGCATGTTGAACATCAAACATTAATTACCCACCTGCAGTATGTTGTCAGGAGCCAGTCATCAAATCTATGCATGCTGGTAGTGTGCATCATGTGATCGGAATACGAGGAGATCTGTGAAAGGGGTGACGTAAGACGGAGAAGAGAGGGAAGAGTGCTAGTAAGATGGAGAAGAGAGGGAAGAGTGCTAGTAAGATGGAGAGGAGAGGGAACAGTGCTAGTAAGATGGAGGAGGAGAGGGAACAGTGCTAGTAAGATGGAGAGGAGAGGGAACAGTGCTAGTAAGATGGAGAGGAGAGGGAACAGTGCTAGTAAGATGGAGAGGAGAGGGAACAGTGCTAGTGAGATGGAGAGGAGAGGGAACAGTGCTAGTAAGATGGAGAGGAGAGGGAACAGTGCTAGTAAGATGGAGGAGGAGAGGGAACAGTGCTAGTAAGATGGAGGAGGAGAGGGAACAGTGCTAGTAAGATGGAGAGGAGAGGGAACAGTGCTAGTAAGATGGAGAGGGAAGAGTGCTAGTTAGATGGAGAAGAGAGGGAAGAGTGCTAGTAAGATGGAGAGGAGAGGGAAGAGTGCTAGTAAGATGGAGAGGAGAGGGAAGAGTGCTAGTAAGATGGAGAGGAGAGGGAAGAGTGCTAGTAAGATGGAGAGGAGAGGGAACAGTGCTAGTAAGATGGAGGAGGAGAGGGAACAGTGCTAGTAAGATGGAGAGGAGAGGGAACAGTGCTAGTAAGATGGAGAGGAGAGGGAAGAGTGCTAGTAAGATGGAGGAGGAGAGGGAACAGTGCTAGTAAGATGGAGAGGAGAGGGAACAGTGCTAGTAAGATGGAGAAGAGAGGGAAGAGTGCTAGTAAGATGGAGAGGAGAGGGAACAGTGCTAGTAAGATGGAGAGGAGAGGGAACAGTGCTAGTAAGATGGATGTAATAGTGTGTATTAGATCACAAACACTTCACCAGAATCTCAGTATCTTGAGACTGGACCACCAAACATGTGAGAAAGAGCCATCCTGACCAGAGCCTCCAACAGGACTTTGTAGATTCAGGGTATATCACATGGAAGTGGGTAGGAACCAGGAAAATATATAGCTTAAGGTCTTTGTCTTAACCCTTTCAATGCTAAAAGTACACCTGTCAAAATGTAACGCAGGTGTCCTAAGGCGAGCTTAGGGAGGACAGAAACTTCCCGTGGAGCAGAAGGGCATAAAGTATAAAGTAATGTGTAAGCATTTTCTTTAGTGCGAACAAAAATGGAGCTCTTAGAAACTTTCAGTCTTATTTTGGCCCAGTCCTCAACTGTAGGAGTCACCCATGTCCTCTTCCCACTTGAGTTTGTATCGATCCCTTTCACGTTGACGATGTGCTATAAAAATTCAGTAAAAGGTGAAAATAAGACCACTGGGAGGGGAACTGACTGCTACAAAATGACTCAAGAGGAGGCAAGTTGGGGGTGTTGTTTAAATTTGGAGATATAGCGGTAGGGGAAAGCAGGGTTATCCCAAAGTGGAATCACAGTAGAGAGGTTGCTAATTAAACAGTAGGTGCAGGTGCTATATCCCAAACGTCTAGGGAGATTCGTGTAGTGGATGGTAGCAGTGAGAGGGATGGAAGATGCTTGATAGAGATCCAGAGTAGAGTGTATGGGAAGAGAAAGTGAAGGAAGTTAGCTTCAATATTCACCCAAAGTCTCGTGCAGGTAGGGAAGTGGAAGAGGACCAGTTGGGTGAGAGTGGGTAGCGACATAGTATATTCGAACATTTAGTAAGCTGAGATCACCTTCCGAAGCATGACGATATAAAGTGCAGGCTCGTACCCTAGGGCATCTACCCGTCCAGACAAAGCGAGCAATTTTTTCCTGTAAGGTCTGCAATGCCAGGGAAGGGGGCTTTCACTGGTAGGGTATGAAATAGGCAACAAATTCATTTTTATTGCTGCTATGCTAACAAGCCAGAAAATACAGAGCTTGTTCCACTCCATCAAATCAAGTTTGAGAGAGTTCAATAGTTTAGGAAAATTAGCTTCATACAGCAAATAATAGTGACTGGTCAGGTAAACACCCAGATATTTGAGCATATCCGGATGCCACTTGAAACCATGTTGTTGTTGAAGGTATTGAGAAAGAGAAGAGAGGGGGATATTGAGAGGTAGAATTTCTGATTTATCTGTGTTGTTAAAGTTAGAGAGGTCTCCATATTTCTGGAACTCAATCTGTAAAGAGGACAGGGAAGAGAGGGGATTTGTGAGAGTCAGGAGGATATCATCCAGTACATTGAAATCTTGTACTCTCCAGGGCCTGCGTGGATCCCAGCAATATCCGGATTATTGCAGATAAGAAGGGCAAAAAGTAACAGAGAAAGAAGGCAGCCTTGCTGCATGCCATTTGCAATGGAAAAAGGAGTTGATGAAGCACCATTGGCAAGAATGGCAGCAGATGGATTAAAAAATGGACTGCCAGGCCACATAAAAATCTACCTTGTATCATGAGCCCCTGCGTTATCCACGACGGCTCGGGTGAATGCTGTGCCCTGGCAGCCGTGACATCACTTCCGGCTCTTCACATCCCAGCCATTGAATGGAACGCCGCTCTCACTGCCGCTGTGCTCCGAAAATTAGCAGGCAGCCAGGGTGTGCGGCTATAATCTATTAATCACAGCCTCCTGAGTAGGGGGTCTGTGCTCTCCCTTCATGTGATTGGCCCTTACTGGTTATAGCGTTTATGCCCTGCATTAGCTAACCTGTTCATTGTGCTGTGTACACTCTGACTAACTTTGATTGATTCCTGTTGTGACCCTTGATTTATTTTCTGGACCCTGCTTGCTCAATGAGTGTTCCTGACCTCTTGGCTCATTCTTTTGGATTATTCCTGTTTTCTGCCAGCCCTGACCTTTTGGTCTGTTTATGACACTCCCTGCTCGCTGCTGACCCATAACCTCTGGCCTGACCCTGGTTATCCCTGTACTGAGTCGCCTTACTCCCTGCCTTCTATCTCTGCACTACCGGTTCCTACTCATTAGCTTTTACTACGTTGAGTTAAGTCCTGTGGGCATGAAATTACCTGTGAGTGCATCTAACTCTATATACGGGAAAGGTCACTGCTATAGGTGAAGACCTCTCCCGCTAGTTCTAAAAGCTTATGACAGTTACTAGGAAGCTGTAACACCTTGAAAGCCCATGGTTGTCAGAGAGTGTCTTATAAAGGGCCAGTAGACCCTATTAAATGCCGTTTCAGTGTCTAGAGACACCACTAGAGCAGGTACCCGAAATTCATTAGCTGCACTGATTAGGTCTATCACCCATCTCGTATTGTTCGTGGCTTGATGATTAAAGATAAAGCCCACTTGGTCTGGATGGACTAAATCGGGAATCACTGCAATGAGCCTGTTCACTAAAATCTTTGCAAAAGCTTCAAGTCAATGTTCAACAATGAGATGGGGTGATAGGTTTTAGACCCATATCTTTAGTTCATTCAGGATTTAGGTCTGTGCATTTCAGTTTCAGGTTTAGAGCCTGTGGATGTAATAGATCCGGTTAAGAGCCTGGGAGCTTTGCTTTTCACCACTAGCACAAAAAACTTAACGCCATTTCTGGATGGCATTACCTATTCCAATGAAGTGCAGCAATACAGGTCCTTAAGTACCGCTGCACTCTCACCACCAATGTGACCACCTAGTCTGAGTTGTTAGTTGCGCAGCATAGTGACCACTTAGTTGTTTTTAGGGTCATTGCGCCTTGGGTGACAGACACTATCTGGAATAAACCATGTGGAATTGTTGTTTCTGCATGTTTAGGCAAATTTAGGATTCGGGGCTATTTAAGATATCTCCTGTGTTAGACAAGCTAACACAAAATACCGCAGAATTCTCTATGGGATCTGCGTTGTGGAGTCATTTATCCAGCTCCCAAAGTTTAGTTTTTTCGAAGCTGGTCCCCTATAGCAAACACCATCTCAGTCTATGTAATTGTAATGTGTGTGAAGCAATCACTCATTTTTTTTTGTAATCAAGCTGAAAAGGTTCTAACTGTAACATGTACTTAAACTGTATATTGATGTAATTGTGTATTGTGTATTTTAGCCACATTGTTCCTTTTAAACATATACCCAACTTCTCACTGAATGCAAACTGTAGTAAAATTATTCTAAGATTTCTGCCCCCAAACATTCTCAATCCTGTTCTATCAGCAACTTGAAGTGTGGTTAAAAATATTTATATGTTAAACAAATTGCATCTAAAAGCAACCAGTCTTCCAGTCTTAATGGTCAATTTAATAAAGTCATGTAGAAATTCTGTTATTGCCGCCATTTATCAATAAAATACCGCAGGGGCAGCTGAGCTATACTCAGCTGTCTCTGTGATACTGTCTGAGAGCGGTAAGGATTAACTTACCGCTTTGCCAAGCCAGTCTTGGGGGAGATGGGCATGCATGAGCTGGCCAGCCAGTTTGCACGTGTGCCGTGGACTTTCAGTTCCACTAATAAAGTATATTTACCAGGTATATTTTAAAACTATTGACAATTGAAAAAATACTTTATTCAAATAATAAATAATTTTTTAATTAGTTTGATTTCTGCTATCGTCATTCTGAGATCCTTGTTAAATAGGCATCTTATCACCAGTATGGGTTACCAGTAGTGCTATCACCAGTAGTAGCCGCTTGATAGATAGGGCGAGTCCCTACTTTTGCCTGCCATAGAGCTTTTTTAGATCCGTTCATGCTGCTTGGATGTGAGGAATGATTAGATTCATTATATTTGTGAGGAATGATTTGTGTATGCTTTGTACATTAAATAGAGTATATCTTTCTGCCACTTGAACTTCTACATTAACTATCACGCAATAAATCACTTATATTATTTTCTATAAAATATATGATCTCGGAATATAAAACATTTTGTTTTGCAAATATGTAGATTAATCCTGCAGGACCACACCCATCCTTTGGCTATAAGAGTAGCCTTAAAACAGGTGGAATAATTAGCCATTTTCAAATCCACCTGCACTAATGACAGACAAACCTGCCATTTAACACATTCCTGGTGGAAATACTTAGATTACAACTGAAAATTATTCTGCTTCATTTTCTAGAAGTACATTGTTTAATATCGTACTTAGAAAAAGAACAAAGACAGTGGGCTAATTATCTGTTAATTACAGACATCTCAGAATGTGGCCTATCCGTCAATCATGGTGATAATCTTATTAAGGCATGAAATCTGCATCATTCATGCATATCAGGGTACAGGTGGATGGAGAACCTATATCTGGCCAGGGTGAAAGCAGCCATTATTTTCTGGATCAATGCAGCAGTCGCTCATTGAGGTTCTGCATCCACAATCACTGCTTCTTACATTCCACTGAATGGTTTTGGTTTCCCAGGTGTCTAGAGACCATCATGTTTCCAAGTGTTCTGTCAACATCATCATCATCACCATTTATTTAAATAGCTCCACTAATTCCGCAGCGCTGTACAGAGAAATCACTCACATCAGTCCCTGCCCCATTGGAGCTTACAATCTAAATTCCCTAACACACACACACACACACACACACACACACAGACAGATATACAGATGAGGGTCATTTTTGCTAGTAGCCAATTAACCTACCAGTATGTTTTTGGAGTGTGGGGGGAAACTGGAGCACCCGGAGGAAACACACGCAAACACAGGGAGAACATACAAACTCCTCACAGATAAGGCCATGGTTGGGAATTGAACTCATGACGCCAGTGCTGTAAGGCAGAATTAATAACCACTTAGACAACAGCAGTGGAGACCTAGAGGTGGGCTTCCTCATATCCTGGGGAGAAACAGAAAATGGCATTTTCTAGTGGGGGGATTTCTGTAGGTGCACCTCTCCTTAAAACACACTTTAAAATATTTTTTGGGGGTATAAGAACTGTACAAATTATTACCGGTACATCAGGAATAAACACCCAGATAGCATTTTTAGGTAATTTAAGAAGCTGCCACTAACACCGCTATACACACTGTTTGGCCTCACCATAAGTTGCTGGTAAAGTTGAGTAGACTATTCCTGTTTTGTGGTCTCATATTAAAAAGTAAATAAGATTTTGGCTTATTTTTAATCACTATTCTAAACTCTGGTCTACTAGTTTTACATACTCAGATGTGCCATGTGAGCTGCTCACACATCCCTGTTACTGTTTCATAAGGTGGCCACTTCAAATCCTTCCTATCACAAATATATGAGGATATGCGATTGACTCCAGGCATACTGGGAGACAGCCGGCTGCGTCTTTGGTGGTGCCAAACAGCAATTTGTTCACTCATAGCTCACAGTGTCCAACATCTAAAATCCCATGTCCTAGAGCAGGAGCAGAGGTGGGAGGAAGGTCATTCATTGTTTCATAGTCTTCCTTTTGTTTACATCATTCCATGAACAGATGTACAAAGTGATGGTGCTGAATGTGTTCCTATTTTCTCCTATGTTTTCATTGTCATTCCTCTTTAGTGATAGTAGTGCTGGTAGCATACCTGTCCCAACGGTGGTAAGAATTGGTAGCAGGCAGTTTCTGGCCTATTTATAAAATAGGAATTTGGAGCCCTGGATTCTGAATAAGCCTCAGCACAGTGGCTCAGTGATTAGCACTTCTGCCTCACAGCCAGGCCCGGCGCTCCCATTAGGCAAGGTTAGGCACTTGCCTAGGGCGCCGGGCTATGGAGGGCGCCACAGAATTCTAAAATACTTTAAAACTGTGCGGCGACCGCTGACCATACCTGTCACGGCCGCCGCACAGCATTCAGGTGGACGGGGAGGGGGGGGAAGAGGCTATTTTGTCACCACCACCGCCTCTCTGCTCTGTCTCCTCCCCTCCACTTACTAGTAGCAGTGAGTGGAGGGGAGGAGACGGAGCAGAGAGGCGGCGGTGGTGAGACAAGGTAAGGAGAGGAGGGAGGAGGGAGGAGGGCGGCGATTTTTTAAAAATGCCTAGGGCGCCGTGGACCCTAGCACCAGCCCTGCTCACAGCACTGGGGTCATGAGTTCGATTCCCGACCATGGCCTTATTAGCTTAATACTAGTTACCTCTCCTAGGACCAGTGATGACGAACATGTGGGATCTGATATTAGAACATGTCAAAAACAACAATATATTTAACAGTTTTTCTTGAGATATTTGTACCACATGTATTATAATGTCTGTGCATTATTATGCATCAATAACCATGAGTTTACCTAGGAAATACCGCCAGAGCACCTGAGTGATACTGGCTGTCACCCCTGTCACCCAGGTCTGCACATGTTGGACCCTTCTTGCAAATTCACGCACAAGCTGTGTAACTAGAAGCCCTGCCTTGGATATCCACTCCACTTCTGAAGAAAGTAAATAAATGAAATAAATAAAAATGTTTAATTAAAAATAAATAGAAAATATATAAAAATAAAGAATTATTTGGTGATTGATCCGATTAGAAAAAATACTTTATTTAAATAAATGAAGCATTTATTTCTATGCTTATCTCCTGTTATTATCCTCCTGAGATGGTGATAGCGATAGTAGGATTGTAGCCGAATATGTACCGTAGCATTTCTTGTTAAAAAGGCATCCTCGTGATTATCATCAAGGGCTACCGCTGCTCAGCAGCAACTCTGGATGTAGAGGGAGAAGCCCCATCTATGGCAAAAATACCTGTTTTTGCCTGAGACAGGGCTTTCCTCTAAATTGTAATAGACTCCTATATGGTTATAATATACACTAGGGCATACACTGTGTTGTGCCTTAAGATTAGCCAGACTCACAAGGGTAGATTCAATTATTACTTTTACTACGATAATGGCTGCGCATTATTTCCTTTACTACGGTCATTTCTTCGCTCATTTTTGCTCGTAATTCTATGAGTTGTGAGCAAAAATCTGCTGAAAAATTACCGTACTAATGGTAATAATGCGCGGGCGGCTAATTGAATCTACCCCACAGTCTCTCAAAACTTTAAATGCCCAAAGAAGCGCCCTTATGATTTTTATAAGGTGATTATTAATTGTGATATGGGGAACGCACACATACCTCAGAATTCTTTTTCTTAGAGAAATTAACACAGCACAAGACTTACTATATACAGATAAAATAGTACAAAACACTGCAGCAGAAAATACACAAAGTAGATGCCATTACTTTAAATTAAAGACCAAGTAAACGTATCAGTAACAGCATACTTACCTACTTTCCGTAGGCGATGTCCGGGGGAGGGTCTGTGACTAGAGGGCGGGAGGGGGCGGGGTGCATTGAATTGCGTCATTTTGACCCCACCCCCATAAGTAAAATTACTTTTGCTGCAGAGGGCGGGGCCAAAATGACGCGATTCACCGAGAATCGTGTCATTTTGCCAAGGGAATTTCGGGATGCGGGCAAAATGTCAGCTCTCCCAGGAGTCCGGGAGACAGACCCGAATTTCGGGAGTCTCCCGGACTTTCTGTGAGAGTTGGCAAGTATGAGTAACAAGCATTTGATGAATTGATTGATACAGATCAAGGCATCAGGCTCTTAAAATTGCCAATTGTAATTAATAATATAAGTGAACACAAGGATATGTGTCTAAATTTCAAACCACTCTCTCCTTTTAACTGGATTTACAGAAAATAACAGTTACATTGTTCATTGTTGGCCCCAGTATTTGATTATACCAAAAGACACCAAAGGTTACAATTAATCTTAAAATATACCAGAAAGGAATTGTTTTTCATATTCCAAAACAGGTCTGGTTAATAAAGAGGCGTGCAGGCTTATAGCAATATTATACTATATATATATATAATATAATATATCATTCTAAAGTGCACCATCAAAATCATATTAATATAACTTCATAACACAGATTAAGAACATTTCTGATAACTAATGTAAAAATCCATATAAAAAGAGTATAAGCTTTATCAGGGCCGTAACTAGGGCTGTGCGACAGGGGCGACTGCACAGGGCGCAACGCTGAAGGGGGGCGCAATTTAGGAATATTTTAGGTTCATTTGGTAAAAATTGAGGGCTAGGGGGGCGGCATTTGTCTTTCTCACCCCAGGCGCTAGAATTCTTAGTTACGGCTCTGAGCTTTATGGGTCAGTGATGTCTTCTGCTGTGTGTTTTTAAATTTCAGCATATAATACTGATCACTGTATTTCTTTATATATTAATTTATAAAACTGTTTTGTTATATAATGTTATCATTAATATCAATGTATAGAGTACTGAATATTGTCTACGGTGGTGGAGAGTAGAGTAGTCCTAATATCAGGGATCAGATCCTTAGGACTCCTTTTTGGGTATGACGCCTCAGTGCCAGCGTGGAATATGTAGATTGTGGAATTTAAAGCAGCCGGTTCATCTATCACTGTATTGTATGTCCCATTCATTGTGATAAGATTACAAAGGGAGTGGAGACACCTAAGGACCCCAGCTGGCAGTTTAGGAAGCAGATGGTCAGGTTGGAAGAAAGGCGGAGGCTAAATGTGAGAACAAAAGAAGAGGAATGAAACAGGAGGCAGGTGTGCAGGAAACTGGAATGGTAAATACACCACTTTCATAATATGTGCTGAAGACTTATTGATCACAAATCTGCGCGCCTGGAATGACAAACACATTATGGTTTCTGCTGTGGTTGCTGTAATTATCTACAACAAAGATGTCAATCTTGGCAGAATAAGAGTTTGTAATTATAATTACTTAATAGGTTAATTCATCTGAAATAAAAACGGTGCTAGTAAAGATGAACTTAATATATATATTAAGTACTAAAACAGCAGCTAATGAAAACAGGTAAGACACTCATGAAGCATGCAAAATAAGTATGGTACAGATGGAGCCCCAGGCTGTGACATCAGCTACCCTGTTAGTGAGATAATGGGCAGCATATTGTAGGAATTCAACGTTGCTCCAGTTATAACCAATGCTCACAACAACATACAGTATATTACACTGTCATGTGTATCTGGGGGGATCGGGGTCACTTTTGGGCTCAGCACCAGGGAAGTAATAGACTTAGATGTAATTCTTGTCGGCAACTTCCCCATAACTCAGCTAAGCCAATGGCCCAGTTTTCTTTCAACAATGGAGAAACTGGTATGAACAATGTTTTTTTGGAGCTTTCTGCTATCTTCCATCCATACCTCTCGTGTCCATGTACATGGCCCTAACAAGACCCTGGAGCCCAAGGCTGAGATTAACCTTTGTCGTTCCCACATTAGGTAGGTGAATCAGCTTTGTGTCATATGGTTTATTTTTAATCAATAATTACATTTATTTAATTTCATTACCTAAGTATAATATTGTAAATAGATATAATGTATAGGAAAATTGGGACTTTAAAAAACTAAAGAAAATTAAAATATGATTAATAATTAAATTATTAGTTGACAATAAGTATGATTAAAGAAGATCACGGCAGCCCACCCTAAAAAGTATGGTGGTAAATCTTTTCGGCCCTTACCAAAGCGGTAATGCTGGCCACACATGTTGCAATGATATCAGGGGGGGCATTGTCTACTATCATATGGAGACGAGGGGGGGGGCACAGTGTCTACTATGATATGGAGAAGGAGGGAAGGCACAGTGTCTACTATGATATGGAGAGGGAGAGGGGGTGCAGTGTCTACTATCATATGGGGAGGGGGGGCGCAGTGTCTACTATCATATGGAGGAGGGAAGGTGCAGTGTCTACTATGATATGGAGAAGGAGGGGAGGTGCAGTGTCTACTATGATATGGAGAGGGAGAGGGGGTGCAGTGTCTACTATCATATGGGGAGGGGGGGGCGCAGTGTCTACTATCATATGGAGGAGGGAAGGTGCAGTGTCTATTATGATATGGAGAAGGAGGGGAGGTGCAGTGTCTATTATGATATGGAGAAGGAGGGGAGGTGCAGTGTCTACTATGATATGGAGAAGGAGGGGAGGCACAGTGTCTACTATGATATGGAGAGGGAGAGGGGGCACAGTGTCTAC
The DNA here is from genome assembly GCF_038048845.1 of Mixophyes fleayi. Taxonomy (NCBI): domain Eukaryota; kingdom Metazoa; phylum Chordata; class Amphibia; order Anura; family Limnodynastidae; genus Mixophyes; species Mixophyes fleayi. Next base: position 63,474,265 of record NC_134404.1, on the reverse strand, counting down.
TATCATATGGAGGAGGGAAGGTGCAGTGTCTACTATGATATGGAGAAGGAGGGGAGGTGCAGTGTCTACTATGATATGGAGAGGACGGGCGCAATGTCGACTATGAAATGGAGAGGACGGGCACAGTGTCTACTATGATATGGAGAGGGAGAGGGGGTGCAGTGTCTACTATGATATGGGGAGGAAGGGTGCAGTGTTTACTATGACATGGGGAGGGAGGGCGCTTTTTCTGCTATTACATGAAGAGGGGAGAAGCGCAGTATCTACTGTGATATGGGAAGGGGGAGTGCAGTATCTACTGTGATTTGGTTAAAGGGGAGCGCAGTATCTACTGTGATTTGGTTAAAGGGGAGCGCAGTATCTACTGTGATTTGGTTAAAGGGGAGCGCAGTATCTACTGTGATTTGGTTAAAGGGGAATGTAGGATCTACTGTGATATGGTAATGGGTGTATGTATGGCAAAAAGGGAGGGGCCCTGCCAGATTAATTAGTACTGGGCCCCACGGTTTCGGATGGCAGTCCTGACTGGAGGGCTTAGGTAACGATACACAATGATGATGACCATCATCAGCACATGCTAGCAGCTTCTGATTGCATCTTGACCGCTCCCACTTATAGTACTCCGGCCATATATTCACATTACTTAATTGATATTTCTATTTGGACTCCAAAACTATATATTTTACATTTGAATTATACATTTGAATTCAAAAGGAGAAAACAACAGTTTATGCTTTATATGGTAAATGAGAAAATAGAATTTATTAATAAAACTGCCTAGACAGTCTCCTCTGTTGTGTATACGACACTTCATTACATTATCATACTGTGTACAAATAGAGTAATGCGACTTTCGCATTTACTGCTAACATTGTCATGTCACATCTCTACACTATGCTTCTGCTTTCTCTAAACCAGTGTTTCCCAATGCCAGGCCTCAGGTTCTCCTAACCGTGCATGTTGTCCATGTCTCTTTTCTGGAGCATTACTAAGGCATGTACCTTGTACAGGCGGCGCCTCCTTAAATTAGTACATTAAGAACTCGGATCACATTCAGTCTCTGAAAGGTGACGTCATTGCCCGCTGCCGGGTTGTTCAGGTGCCGCAATTGAGGAAAGTCTGCGTTTGAAGCTGTCAGTCTTTTCAGTGAGTCGGCGATCAGGTCTTTGGTTTCATCCTGCGGGGGTGAGTACTGATGGGTTTTTACCACCGCACTGAGGTACCAGACTACTTGAAAAGTGTTAGTGTCATTTTTCAGTTTCTGTGTTTTTATGTTTTATTTTAAAGAAAAGGTCTTGCCTTTAAATTTGTGTATGACAACTGTTCATTTGTATTCCCGTACCATTGTGAGTTATTCTCATGATAGATCCTATTTAATAACATCTTGTCTTTATGTTCTTAAAGAAGCACATCACTCCACATAATGTCTCAACAGACTCTGTCACACTTCAATTCTCCTCCTGTCATGTATACTTCATTTGATAACTATGCAGTCTGACATATATATATATATATATATATATATATATATATATATATATATACATATTTATTTGTAACTAAACACAAACTGTTTTTAAATCCATCCACCTTGAAAATCTGCATTCTTTTGAATTCCACGTAAATGTTTTTCCAATGCTCTAGAATGTTATTTTTAGTACAGAAAGCGAGCTAAACCTAAAAATATTTCCATAAGGTAGATGATAAGCTTCTTGGTCTAATCTCGACTGTCAATTCTATTTAGGATGAACTCAATTGGTCTTTGCATGCAGGGATCTTCAGATCACACTAGGTCCTAATGGAGCCGAAAGTGATCCCATCACTCAGCCAGAGGTGCCAAATGGCTCAATCTTGTCCAAATTGGTCACTTTTATCGGTAGTCAAACTGGACATTAATGTCATAGCCCGTTGCTTGCGATGAGCAGATGGGTCAGTACATGACACATTCCAGAAGATTATGAGTCTTGTTTGAAATAAGGTTGTGATCATGAGGGGAGATGGTTTCCCACACACATCAGACTTCCTGTCACTAATCCCATTTAAGGACATTGTTATCATCCTCCTTTAGCCATCTTTTGCAAAAAATATCTGATATAATGTCAAATAATTCAGATTTTTATGTCAAGATATGAACACTTTTCCCACATATTTCTGACTGGTATTTATAACTCTTTAATATAAGGTAATTTTGGTTTAGTGTTATGAGCCGCGGCGGCCACGGGCACCTCCGCAACTTGCTTCCCTCTGTTCCTGGCGTCCCGGTCGTCATTTCCAGTTTTCTGGCTCTACGGAATCTATGACGCTGTGTAAAGAAATGTTGATGATGATGACATTAAGATGCAGGCTTTGGTGCTTAAAACACATGTTAAATCTAGTGCAGCCAGGTTTGACGTAGCCTTAAGTTCAACAGGAAAACCCCCCTCCAATGAGAAGCAAAGACACTTTTTTCTACCAAAATGCATATCAAAAAAGGTAACCATTTATATGCAGGGTTGATCATATTCCATATTGCTACACTACCCCGCCATTAGTAGAGCACCCAGTCTATGTCAGGCTACTCTAATTTGGAATCTCTGTCTTTTAAACCCACATTGTCCTTCTTCCACTAATCTCATGGCGCCCCTATTCTACAGAGGAGGCAGTAGCTGGTGTGGCTATGGGCCTGTAGTCTTACTAGTTATATTGCATGTGTATAAACAAGCTAACTACACAGGAAACAAAAGCTGTTCACCTATGTTTCAGCTACAACTAATAGCGTGCCATTTGGTATCACAAGAGTAATAAGTGTAGCTGTGAGTAAAGTTTTAATTGGTTGCACATAACAAACATAATAATCCTAGGATGGAATCACAGACATTGTAGGGGGTTCTAGAAAAGTATTAAGTAATCCGGCATTGGGATCTATTAAGAGAAAGAGGCCTTACCAAGTGATTTATATACTGGTCTTTCCTGCCTAGCTTACTGACATTAACTCAGTTTGCCACCTTTTTATTCACAAAATGATTTCATGAGGGAATGCAGTACACAGATGATATTTATGCAATGTAGCTGCGTCCACATTCACTGCTACTATTCCATGCTGCCCACTAGATCCATCTAGCTCAGACCTCCTGGAAAGCGTACAAGTTCCTAATTATTTCATGCTGCAGATATTCTCCGAACGTAGCTGACATTCCTCCATATCCAATGTTACTTGTTTCCCCTGAGGGATTTGCTCCAAACTCGTGTCCCCCTCCCCTTTTAATTCCTGAAATGCCAAGAACAGACTGTTCTCCAAGTTTGTAACGAAGGACAGCAGAGACACACACACAAACACACACACCTACACTGTGAATTTATATGTGCCCTTTGTGTAAAGAGAATAAAGGTGATCCATATCAAAGGTCTGGTAAGAAGTGATTCAAAGTTCTACATATTAATAAATTTGCTATGCTTTTTAGCAACTCATACCACAATGAGATATACAAAAATGTATAGAAGTTCTCTAGGGGGTGTCAAGAATTACATGTTGTTTTTATAGTTGGGTCAACCACAAAGCATTAAAGTGTTTAATACATCATCATCACCTTTTATTCATACAGTGCCACTAATTCCGCAGTGCTGTACAGAGAACTCACTCACATCAGTCCCTGCCCTATTGGGGCTTACAGTCTAAATTCCCAAACATACACAAACACACACAGAGACTAGGGTCAATTTGTTAGCAGCCAATTAACCTACCAGCATGTTTTTGGAGTGTGGGAGGAAACCGGAGCACCCGGAGGAAACCCACGCAAACACGGGGAGAACATACAAACTCCACACAGATAAGGCCATGGTCGGGAATTGAACTCATGACCCCAGTGCTGCAAGGCAGAAGTGCTAACCACTATGCCACTGTGCTGCCCATGAGGCCACTGAGGAACAATGGGAATTATCACTCATGTATGGGTCTATTTATTAAACAAGGAAAAAGACCAATCTCTGGTTTTCGCCAGAGACAAGGCTTCTCCCTATCTAGCAAAGGCTACTAACCTGCTACTGCTGGGGAAGAGATTTGCTGGCTTTCTCCAGCAAAAGCTCTTGAGCAAGATGCTACTGGCTGCTTCTCCTTCAGGTCAGAGGCTGAACCTCCATGTGGGGGCATTAAAATCACTGGACACCATGTTACTTATTTAGCGTTTTGGGTGTTCCTTAACGATTGCCACCTTAGGCAACCACCTAGTGCCTAATGGCAGTGCCAGTACACTACAGTCTAATTATTGTGTTCCCATCGGTTGGGACATGTTGCTATCGGTGTGGTGGAGAACAGCCTGACAATGCTCTGCAAAAAGTTATAAATCTTCTTAATTCTTTTATTTTATTGCATACCCATTAAAACAATCCCTTGATCTACTGGTAGTTTTTATTTCCCCTTTTCTCCAGCTCCCTCCATCCATGAATATTTGAATCAGTGAAAATCTGAATATAAGAGGATGACGATTTGCATCAGATTTCTAAAGTTAGTCGTTTCAAAGCAGGGATACCACTTACAGGGGTCTGTACATCAATAAGATGCGGTGCAGCTAAATATGCACCACTGAAATGCATAATGCTTGGGCTGCTTTGGCAGCCCCGGAGAAGTGACACCTCTGCCGCGATTAGTTTTTCCTATTTGCCAGCAGCAAAGGAGGAAGTGCTGTGTGCACACAAAGTCGAAGAGGCTTCAGCAGAATCCGATAGGAAAAGAAAGGTAACGCCATCCGGAGATAGTGTTTCTTTTCTGTGCGATGCATGAAGATAAGCTTCAGGCTTATCTTCATGCATTGCACAGATAAAGCATCAGGCATTGCAGAACATCGCAGTCCCCATAGTAAACTATTAGGACTGCGATGCTACATGATATTTGCCTAAACAGAGGCAGTTACTGCATGGCAACTAAACTTAAATCATGCGGAAATAACGGTTTCTGCATGGTGTAAGTGCTTGATCAGCTTGATGCATAGACCCCACAATAGGTGTAACAAGCCACAACATTTAGTGTAGTCCTTAATATTTTGATACATATCAAGATTGTAAAGTAGCTGTTTGAAAACAAATGTGTTTAATAATACACACGTGTCATCAACGTACTTTTCTTTAAATCTGAAAAATAAACTTCTTCAAAAAGATAAAATCAAAAATTATAGAGAGTCCTGCCTGTTTTCATGACATGGTTGTAAGTGAAATACCGTAATACATGCAAGCTTCAATATTCTGGGTCACTTTTTTATTTTTGTTTTACAAATCTAGAATAGTGTAATAAATTGCAATTTGTGTCTAAATGACCACATGGGGCTAGATTTACTAAACTGCGGGTTTGAAAAAGTGGAGATGTTGCCTATAGCAACCAATCAGATTCTAGCTGTCATTTTGTAGAATGTACTGGTATTAATTTCCAAAAGCTTCAACTTTAGTTCACATAATAATTTCCCTAACACTTGGAACTATGTGATGGCTGGTGATGTCCACATTCTGTGCAGAACATTCTTCAGTTACTCAATCAGCAGCGAGCACATGGAGCCGTAGGTTGGGAATGCAGGAAGCACCTTCAGCAGTGTATCAAGTCTCATGCAAGAGAAGAGGGGGTCATTTAAAATGTGCACAGGATGCACACAGCAAATAGGTTTATTTTGTTTAACCAGTGTGGAGGAAATTAGCAAAAGTTTCAAAATTGTCTTGCCAAATATTCACCTTACTCAACATGTGGCTGAGAAGTTTTGCTGGCGGAATTTAGTCTTGAGTGTTCCCAGTTCTACCCCAACCACAACGCACACCAGAAAGATTTGGCCATCACTGTCCCTGTTCTATTCATAGAAGATGGATCTACTAATGGAATGGTGGAGGAAAATTGCTTTTCGCGAGAACTTTGTACCATTGCTGAATCGATTTGTGCAGGATATCACTGCAACTTTGCTTATCTCTATTAACCAGCAATAAAATACAATAGCTGAAGTGAATCATTGTTTTTTCTAAAGATGGTAGCAGAGTGTCACATTTTATCCAGTATTATACTATGGTAAGAATAAAGTAAATAGATGTGTGTGTGTGTGTGTGTGTGTGTGTGTGTGTTTGTGTGTGTGTATATTAGGGAATTTAGACTGTAAGCTCCAATTGGGCAGGGACTGATGTGAGTGAGTTCTCTGTACAGCGCTACAGAATTAGTGGCGCTATATAAATAGATGATGATGATGAGAGAAAGGATTACCAAGTTAAACACCGGATTGTCATGGAATTTTATGGTAACTGGGAGTTAAATATTTTTGGTTCTGGAAGGGAAGGACATAGAGTAAACAAAACTGATGTGCATTTTATAATGTGAAATGTATTCTGGAAAACATACCATCACATTTATACTATTTCCCCCAATTTTTGTATTTAATGAACATGTGCGAAATACAGAGTAAACAGAACCTTTAATTAGGAGAGAGAGCAAGAGAAAAATAAACTCAACATATGAAGTCATTCAACAAGAAAAATAGATCCTTTCAGTAGCTCTTTCATATGGAAACACATTTCTACATTTCTTGAGATATTTGCCCCACCGCCCATCCTGTGATACATTACATCATACCTGTCATCTACACACAGAGAAGGCTGACTAATACTCAGCCTATCAACTCACTAGGAATTTGTAACATCACTAATGGTTTCTGGGACAATGGGCCTCCTGCTTCAGTGATGTTACTATTGCCTTGTGAATTGATAAGCCCCAATCGCAAATATATTGGTTTAGTTTACAAAATGGCTGCCTCCGTTGTAAGAGAGTGAAGGGTATATATTTTAACAGTATTCCTGTATATGCCACTAAACATGTGGTTCATTAAAATACACTATATGGACAAAAGTATTTGGCCACACCTGTTAATTATTGAATTGAGCTGTTTCAATCAGACCCGTTGCCAGAGGTGTATAAGATCAAGCACCTAGCCATGCAGTCTCCATTTGTAAACATTTCTGATACAAAATGGGATGTTCTGAAGAGCTCAGTGACTTCAAGCACGGTACTGTGTAGGATGCCACCTTTGCAATAAGACGGTTCGTGAAATTTCATCCCTGTTGAATATTTCACAGTCAACTGGAATAATAAGCTGTAAGTGTGTGTGTGTATGTTAGGGAATTTAGATTGTAAGTTCCAATGGGGCAGGTATTGATGTGTGTTAGTTCTCTGTACAGCGTTGCAGGATTAGTGGTGCTATATAAATAGCTGCTGCTGCTGATGTAATTACTAGAAAATGGAAGCTTTTAGGAACAACAGCAATACAGCCACAAAGCGGAATACTATGTAAAATCACAAAGCGGGGTCAATGACTGCTAAGGCACATAGTGCGTAAAAGTCGCCAATGCTCTGCTGATTCCATAGCTGAAGAGTTCCGAACTTCCACTGGTGTTAATGTAAGCACCAAAACTGTGCGATGGGTGCTTAATGGAATGGGTTTCCATGGCCGAGCAGCTGCCTGCAAGCCTCACATCACCAAGACCAATGCTTAGCGTCGGCTGGAGCAAGGCCGTCTCTTCCATTAGGCACAATGGGCAGGTGCCTGGGGGCCCTTCGGGCAAGGGGGCCTGTCCGAAGCAGCGCTGCATGCAGGGTTTGCCCAGTTTCTGTGTACGGATGGCTGGGAGGCATAGCGGTGTTGCAGCACGACGGAGGAGTCCCCAGCGCGAGAAGAATTATAATCAGGAGGCAGCAGCAGTGAATCGGAGAAAAGAAAAGAGGATCGCATCTGAGAACAAGACGATTAAAAGGTAATAGATATATATATATATATATATCACTGCATTTTTTGTACACACACATATATATTTAGATGCCACTAAATGTCTTATTCACTCTCTGATCATCTCCCGCTTGGACTACTGCAACCTCCTACTTACTGGTCTCCCCCACTCTCACCTCACTCCCCTTCGATCTGTACTTAACGCTGCCGCTAGGCTTATCTTCCTCTCTCGCCGCTCCTCTTCTGTCTCCCCCCTCTACCAATCCCTTCACTGGCTCCCCCTACCCTACAGAATCCTGTTCAAGCTCCTTACTCTCACATACAAGGCCCTCGCCAACTCCACTGCACCCTACATCTCCTCCCTCCTCTCTATTCATGCTCCATCCCGCCCTCTCCGATCGGCCAATGACCGTCGCCTCTCTTCCCCCCTGATCACCTCCTCCCACGCGCGTATCCAAGACTTCGCCCGCGCTGCCCCCCTCCACTGGAACAAGCTCCCTCCCTCCATCAGAACTTCCCTTAATCTGTCCAGTTTCAAACAGTGTTTAAAAACCCACCTTTTTCTTAAAGCTTTCCAGTCTCCCACTTAACTTCCTACCTTTACTTCGGACTCTTCCCCTTCACTCCCCTTCCCCTGTCCTTATCCTCCGCTCCTCCGTCTCTCCCTCTCTCCCCTATGTCTCTCTGTCAGTCTACCCCACCCCTTAGATTGTACGCTCCTTTGAGCAGGGCTTTCTCTCCTCCTGTCTTCACCACTTTTAACTCTGCTCGCCAGCTACCCAGCCTTCCTCCTCGAGGACCTTCTTCCCCCGTCCCCTCTCGCTCCCTCCTCTTCCTCCTGGGGGTCTCCCTCTCATCTGTGCCCTCCCTCCTAGGTGCCGTTGTTGGCTGACCTTCCCCTCTCCCCTCCCCTCTAGCTGTGCCTTGAGCTCACTGTGTTACTGTGATTATTGTTTACTGTTCTGTGCTGTCTCTCCTCGTATTGTAATCTCTCCTGTCCCTGTACGGCGCCGCAGACACCTAGTGGCGCCCTATAAATAAAAATATGTATATATGTATATATGTATATATATATATATATATATATATATATACATATATATATGTGTGTGTGTGTAGGGGCCCCGGTGCACTGCTTTGCCCGGGGGCCCGTAATGTTGTTAAGGTGGCCCTGGGCTGGAGTGGTGTAAGGGCATACCGACACTGGAGCAGTAGAAACGTGTTCTATGGAGTGACGAATCACGCTTCTCTGTTCAGCAGTCAGATGGGTGATTCTGGGTTTGGCAGATGCCGGGAGAACGTTACCTGCCTGACTGCATTATGTTAACTGTGAAGTTTTGTGTAGGAGGGATAATGGTATGGGGCTGTTTTCAAGGGTTTGGGTTATGCCCTTTATCTCCAGTGAAGGGCAACCTTAATGCTTCAGCATACCAAGTCATTTTGGACAATGCTATGCTTCCAATTTTGTGGCAACAGTTTGGGGAAGGCCCTTTTCTATTCCACCATGGCTGTGCCCCAGTGCACAAAGCAAGGACTGCAAAGACATTATTTGATGAATTCCGTGTGGAAGAACTTGACTGGCCCGCACAGAGCCCTGACCTCAACCCCATTGAACACCTTTGGGATGAACTGGAACAGAGATTGTGAGCCAGGTCCTCTCATCCAACATCAGTGCCTGATCTCATAAATGCTCTGCAGAATGAATGGGCGCAAATTCCCACATAAACACTCCAACATCTTGTGGAAAGTCTTCCAAGAAGAGTGGAAGCTGTTATCGCTGCAAAAGGGGGACCAACTCCATATTAAGGTATATGTATTTGAATACAATATCATTACAGTTTCTGTTGGTGTAATGGTCAAGCGTCCGAATACTTTTGTTCATATAGTGTACATTGGGGGGGACGCAAACATTTATTAGTAACATTTCAAAATTAGCCATAGAGGTGTAACACATAGAAACCTACACATAAACAACTTCATCCTACTTCTACAAGACTGTCTGGTTGTTTTACTTCTGTCATCTACATTTCTCATCAGTTTGTTTTAGTAATGGAAAGTTTCATGCCTTCTTCAATGAACTGAAGTTGTTTTCTATTTTTTATTACGTATTATTTTTGAGTGACAGATCCTCTTTTGGACCTTAAGGGTTTTATTTATGAAAATATGGCAATGAAAAAATCACCTATCACCACAATTTACCATTAAAATCTTGCCGAAGCAGCTGAGTCGGTTCATGAATGTAAAAAAGAAAAAGTAAAAAAATAATATACTAGGTATTGTCGAAGTCAGCAAATTGGATAAAGTCATTTCAATTAAAGTCTAGCAAACTTGGTTGTCTTTGTCTGAAAAGATGCGTACGGTACGCTACGACGTACAAGGGCACGCTACGGCGTGAAAGGGCGTACGCATCCACTACACGTGGCAGCAACAGTAATCGGTCTTTTACCATACATTCGCACAAACACGCATACTTATAAAATAGTACACATTAATGGTAGTTGCAACACATAGTCAGTTATGTCGAAATATAGTAGTATTTATATGTTATATCAGAGTTACATGTATATTAGTGAAATACACGGAACGGGTTAAAGGAATAACATCATGAGTGGTATCATAATGAACCTTGTTACATATCCTACTGTTTGGTTCACTCTGCGAGGGAATCGCAGAGTGCATACGCAAGTCATGAATGATAGGGAATTATGAACTACTTAAGACTAAGGAATCCTGGCGGGAAGAGCAGAGCATACCCCCTGCAGAGATGACCCCCTCCTTTGGATTCCTTAGGATGAACCAGCCAATGATTGACGACCCCTTGGACATTCCTGAGACCCGGACCAATAGATGCAAGCTATACCATCTTCATTGTATTACTGTATTTGATTGTGTATATAAGCAGCAGCTTGTGACCCAGAGTGCAGACATCTTGTCCCCAGACTTCAGGATTGAATGACTGCACTGGATCCAGAGCGCCTGCGATAAGTAACGGCTGTATTTACTATTACTTCGCTTGAGCATATTATTCCACTTATTGCGAATAAATCTTTGTGCTTTGGAAACACAAATCAAGGTTCGACAATCGTTATTGGTTAGCGACAATATGCACATAACAGTATAAATATATTTAAAAATTAAACAATGAAATATATTTTCATACAGTTATTAAATATACAATACATAATTTGCAGTTTAAAATCTGGACAGTTAAATGGACCATATAAAATTTAGTCATAGTGAAAATCGTCTAAGACCGGAGACACATTTTAGTAAAGGGTTTTCCTTCAAACCTCTTGTGTCCATGGGCAATTCAAAAAGAAATATAAATATACAACAGTCTCGCCTAAATGACAGATATCTCTAGTGGATTCGGTCCCTGCCCTAGGCTTCATCTGTGTTGGTAGTCTTAGGGGCCACTGGGGGACAATTGCCTAGGCATGGTCCGTGTGTATATTCACTAGGATACTTCCCTACATGACACATTCATTTCACCTTGCCTGTCAAATATTGTAAACTGGGACTATAGCCTCTGATTGTCTGAGGGCCATTGTATTCCTCCTCCTACCTCCCAATATGAAGGAATCTGTAGATTTCAGCCCAAACAGCCTGACCATTTTCTCTAAGATCACATACAATATAATAAATTAGAATTCAGAGCAATATTAAACCAATTTAAAAAACAATCTGCTGCATATCTAAAAAACACCAAAACCAGAAGTTTTTACGTTAAAACAATTTAGAGGTTAGGCACATATTTATCAATATAAACTGTATCTTTGTTCATAAAACCACATTCTCAATTGTTCCCACGAGAGAACCCCAGATCAGCGTTCCCTCCACCCTCTGAGCAGAATTTAATTTTGGATCACTAAAATGAGTGCTAGGGGGTATATTTACTACACTGCGGGTTTGAAAAAGTGGAGATGTTGCCTATAGCAACCAATCAGATTCTAGCTGTCATTTTGTAGTGTTCTAAACAAATGATAACTAGAATCTAATTGTTTGCTATAGGCAACATCTCCACTTTTGCAAACCCGTAGTTCAGTAAATATATCCCTAAGCGTTCCCAAATCAAACTACTCCTTCTGATTTGCATACCAGAGCCCCTGCAGTAGAAGGAAATAAATAACTAGAGTAAGGTGGAAAAGGTAATAAGCATGAAATGATTAGTTAGCTATATGCTATTATATTAAGATATGTTAATGTTTGATGATAGATGCACTTTAACGGAATTGGATAACTTCATATTCAATTTCTTCAATTATACATATTTTGTCTTACTGGCAACTACTATTCATAATAAGCTGTAAGTGTGTGTGTATGTTAGTGAATTTAGACTGTAAGCTCCAACGGGGCAGGGGCTGATGTGAGTGAGTTCTCTGTACAGCGCTGCGGAATTAGTGGCGCTATATAAATAGCTGCCGATGATGATGTAAGAAGGAGGCCATGAGTTTAACGTCACCTCGAAGAAACTCATGTTTACTAACAGGTGCACGTTTACATCTGCATCTAATTGTTCACAGGATAATTGTGGATATATTTACTAAATCTCGGGTTTGAAGATGTGGAGATGTTGCCTATAGCAACCAACCAGATTCTAGCTGTCATTTTGTAGAATGTACTAAATAAATAAAAGCTAGAATCTGGTTGGTTGCTATAGGCAACATCTCTACTTTTTCAAACCTGCAGTTTAGTAAATATACCCCTTGGTGTCTGTGAGGGTGGTGTTAGAAAGACACCTTTGCTACAATCCAGTGAGGATACAAAAGTGTTACGAGGCGGTATTCATTTTCATACCTCTGGGACTTTTTTTTATTTACCAGGAAGTGTCATACTCTTAAGTAACTGTAATAACACAATAACACCAAGGAAAGCTCTCTGAGTTTGTAGGAATATATAGTAATTCTTTCACCCTTTATCTTTTCTCAAGGTCGTACTTGAGTTTAACTAGGTGATTTCTGGGCCCCCTTACTGCCCGGGGCTGCTTGCTACAATCCAAAGTGCCATTTTAATAATCCACCTCTGTTATAAACCTCAATGTTGATCCAGAAAACCACTCGATAGACACTTGGGTTCCAAAATGGCAATTTGACAATGTCATGGCATTGATTGATCAGCCAAATACTAGGTGATTTCACAACTATGTCCTGATCACAATATTTAGTAAGAAGATGCTAGGTTGTAAATCCTGCATGACACCTCTGAACGTAAGCCAGGGACTGCAGCCAGTTATTCCCAGCAGCTATGGGTATTTCTATAACAGAATGTACTTTTTACTAGTTTGTCTGTTCATCTATCCTCCTCAAATAGGACATGTAATATACGTAGCTATCATTATATATAATTCATGCTCTGGAAGTTTCTATAATTTAATTCACACAGCCCTGCAAAGAGGATCCAATTTAATGTAAGACAGTTTGCATTTTAATTGGTAAGTCTGGTTTAGAGGGGATCTGATTTTCTGTAACCCCCCTGTGATTTCCTTTTTATAGTTTTAATTTATTGGTACAAAGCCAAACTAAAGGTTTTCTTCTCAAAATGTTCAGATACATTAGTTATAATAACGGGCTCTGAGGTTTAAATGGCACAAAGAAGGGGAAGCCACACTGATCAAGGAGTTCTTATCTGCTAACACATTCTGCGTTTCCATAGTGACCCTAGAATGATTGAAGACCTTGCTGTTAAATGAGATTGCATTAACTTCAGACTAATTTCCTGCAGTACAGGATGTAATAGGTAGAGCATCCTGTCCTCTCCGCATCAGTCAGCCATGTGGTCTGTCATCCCCACTTCCACAATCATCTGCATGAGAGAGGACGGCCATGCTTGTAATAGCTCAAGCACAGGAACAGGGCAGGTTTGTCCCTTATCTTATCACATCTGACAGGCAGCCCTTGGGCTCCCCCCATCCTATCAGATAGCAGGCACCTGTAGGATCACAATAAAGGAATGAACAGTAGTGTAAAGTTAATAGATCAATTAAACCTGTGTTTTCTGAGAACTTGGTTAGCAAAGGGTTTTAGCTTCCATTATGTTACACTGGCTACAGGAAACCTATGTTAAAATATCAATACCAACACCAATCACCCCTAGCTTGAATATCTAGGACAGTGCTCTGCAATTGGTGGTTAGTATGGCAGATGCAGTCCCCCTCCCAATTCCGACAACTCAAAATAGCCTGTGTTTTGAGACATAATTTATTTTAACCTCTCCATGGTTTTAACCTATCCTCATGGGTTTGGCCACATAGTGATCAGACCAATTTTATTTATTTATTTTTGACAAGATGGTATAAATAACATTTCTTGCACAGTGGCCTAGTGGTTAGCACTTCTGCCTCACAGCACTGGGGTCATGAGTTCAATTTCCGACTATGGCCTTATCTGTGTGGAGTTTGTATGTTCTCCCTGTGTTTGCGTGGGTTTCCTCCCACACTCCAAAAACATACTGGTAGGTTAATTGGCTGCTATCAAAATTGACCCTAGTCTCTCCCTCTCTGTCTGTGTGTGTGTGTGTGTGTGTGTGTGTGTGTGTCTATAGTAGGGAATTAGACTGTAAGCTCCAATGGGGCAGGGACTGATGTGAATGAGTTCTCTGTACAGCGCTGCGGAATTAGTGGCGCTATATAAATAAATGATGATGATGATGATGATTTCTTCAATGTGCCATATTACGTTTTATTGTAGTGTTTACCTGGACATATAGGACTTCTTTATGGTAGTTACATAGGGAAAAATGGAAAAACTTTAACCCAGCTATTGCAACCCCTCCTAATCGTGTTTGGATAGTCCTCAGAATTATAGTGATGCTACATAGTTGCACCTCAGAAAAGATCCGTACTAGTTATAAAGACCGAGAATAAAGTTAGGCATTTAGTTTAAACCTTTTTGTTTCCCCCGTGATAATGTGACACATTAGAAATATACACACCTATTTTACTTACAGAATTTGTTTACAGCCGTCATCGCATGTGAATGGTGTATTCACAGACAATACTCAAGATCTGTAAATTAGGCGTAATTAAGTATCAACATATGATTAAGGTTTACAGGAGGATGGAGGGGAAAGGTGCAGTAATACCATAATTATAGGTCACATTCCAAGATAGATAAAAGTATAAATACATAAACAGTGAGGCCGGCAACCATGGGGATTGAGTAAGCTTAACGTATGCTGCACGGCTCTTTAAGTGTCATCATCTGAATCTCTCTCTTCAGACTGGAAGCTAGCAGAGACCTCTCTATACTCTGTTTAATATTTGCACCTCTTTCATCTTCTAAACCTCATATGCACTTGTTCTGTTTCTATGTGCGATTTATATTCTGTATGATTTACAATCGACTAGAGTTTTGAGATTTGGGGCATTACAAATAACCAATGATTTACAGGGGTAGCATGGTGGTGTAGTGGTTAGCACTTCTGCCTTACAGCACTGAGGTCATGAGTTCAATTCCCAACCATGGCCTTATCTGTGAGGAGTTTGTATGTTCTCTCCGTGTTTGTGTGGGTTCCCTCCGGGTGCTCTGGTTTCCGCCCACACTCCAAAAACATACTGGTAGGTTCATTGGCTGCTATCAAAAAATTGACCCTAGTCTGTGTCTGTATGTTAGGGAATTTAGACTGTAAGCCCCAATGGGGCAGGGACTGATGTACGTGAGTTCTCTGTGCAGCGCTGCAGAATTAGTGGAGCTATATAAATAAATGATGATGATAATGCTCTCTTATTTTATTCTTGTGTACCCAATCCCATCAAATATACTGATGGTACTAGGTGGTCTATCTATCAAAACAATGCAATATTGAGGATTTTCTGTCGCTGTTTATCGATAGAACACCTTGTCTTGCTCATTTATTGATAGAATTTCACCTGGGGCAGATGAGTGATGCTCAGTAAGAGCTGTCATGCAGTGGTAAGAGGAGTCTTACTGCTTCGCCAGCCACTATCTCATGAACCAGTAACGCACAGTGATACTGGAAGCTCAGACTTGGGTTTCCAGTATCACTTTCACTTAAAATAAATAAATGAATAAATTGGAAAGAAAAAATAGAAAAAAAAAGAAAAATAGGTAAAAAAATAGAAATGAAAACACTTTTTTTTAATAAATCATCAACATTTGTCATCAACATTTACTTATAGAGCGCCAGCAAATTCTGTAGTGCTTTAAATGTTACTTTGGAAAAAAATTATTTAATAAACATAAAGTAAATTTTCCTTGGGTATTCTCCAGCTATCCTGACATGGCAATAGCGATAGGAGGACAGTGGCAGTATGGGGGAGCCTACACCACAGAGACCCGGTGATAGCTACCGCCTGCAGTACCAGGCGATAGCTGCCATCAGTGGTAGATTTCGAAACATTTGGAGAAGCCCTATCTCTGACGAAACCTGGCTTTTCTCCATTTAAACAATAGGCCCCTCTGTCTGATATCCAGGTCTAATGTCAATAAATATGTTGGACAATGAAAGGGATATTAGGGCTTGAGAAGACATATGTAGGTTACTGGGGTCGTTTGGTGGATTTCTGTGTGAGCTTTAGGTGACTGAATGACAAACAAGTTACTATTTGATTCAGGTTACACAGAACCTAATGGCGTTAGTGTCCAAGGAATCTGTGCTCCCATTGGGCCCGTGAATCCCCAATGATGTCATCATGAAATTAAATGTTCACAGTTATTTGTCCTCCAAACCAGTCGATCGTTTAGTACTTAAATATTATGTGGCTCATGAGAACACGGCTCTGTTTTTCTTGTCGCCACAAACAAACAAAAAAATCCAAATAATTTTCATAAAAACACTAGACAGAATGCCTTTCTATTCACGCCAGAGCTCGCATTGTTCAAATAGTGACAATGATGATACTGTAAAGATAAATGGAAAAAATGTAGGCATGCTATATATGTAAATGTCTCACAGATGCATTGGAATGTCACTTCCCTGTCACTAAGATGGTGAGTTCTTTGGTACAGAAGACCAATCTATTACGCTGTACACAGGACTCTATAAAATGTCTACAGCATACATAGTATTTCTTTCAAAAGATATTTACTAATTTATTTACAATCCATATGTAGTCCCTGCATTGCAGGTTGCCTCAATGAACCTGGTGGGGATAGGATTGATAAAGCTCACGGTCAGAGTAATCTATCCTTTTTCTCAATTCCTTAAACGCAGTGCCTCCACCTGAGTCATGTTCATGTCATGTTCTCTCTTCAGGTTTGTAGATCTTGGCAAGGTCTACCAGGGGTTGACTTAGGAAACCCCTGCCTGACTCTCTAAAAATTACTCGTTACAACTCACTCACAGCAAGAGAAGGGGATAAGTCAGGGGCGGACGTAAGTGCAATGACCAAAGGTTGGAGTAGTCCCTTGGACACTAAACACTGATAAATGCTATGGATGAAGGTAGGACTATTCCTTGCAATGCCTAAGGTAGTTTATGGCCAAGCCTCTGGCTCAAATAGACTGCATTACTTACAATTAGCCCTGAGTATGATGTTGTGCAGAGCGCTCCAGGTTTTGGAAACCTGAAGGACTCTTTAAACATGGGTCAAAGGCCTGGATGGTGTTTCACTGATGGCAATTTAGCAGGGTTAACAACAGCAGCGAGGACTTGAAACAATGGAAAGGAAACAGGGTACACTGCAAACAACCCCGGCCTTCCCGTAATGATTCTGGAATCTGCCTGGAAGTTTGAGTGGGTCTGGACTCTCTCTGTTCCTCTCGGCTAGACATGGACTCCTTTGGACTAGAATTTAACACTCCCTGGACCCCCCAACAGGATTTGGATTCCCTAGGTACCTCTGGCAGCTTCTACAGGATTCCTGGCAGCTTACACTCTGGCAATGACAGACTCCCATCTGGAATTGTCAGAATTCTATAGTAACTTTGACAGCTTTTCCTGATAGATTGGCAGCTCTTTTGGCAAGTCTGACAGTTTTCTATGTAATATTGGCAGCGCTGGCTGTCAAACATGATGCCCTCTCTGTGAGACTTGCAGCTCTATCTAAGGGATATATAGCCCTTCTCATCTCCAACAGTCTCACAATGCTCTGCAGCACTTGTCCCCACTGTACGCACTCTTAGCTGCAGACTTAGTGGGAGGACAGTGTTCTGTCTCCTGACAGCTCCTCATGGTTTGCCCACGGCCTCCGGCATGCTGAGAAGTGTAGATTCCAGCACCTGAGGCAGTGCAGGACTGTCCCTACTGTCTGTGGCTCCTCCCCTGTCACTTAACTCCCAGGACCCAGCCTCCCTACACAGGTTCCTTTTACTTCAAATTAAGTAAGTGTACATCAGAAAAAAGGCACAACAGCATAAAGAAAACGCACCACATTGGTTCCACTCACAAGTAGAAATGCACACAATCGCTGAGACATTTTGCACAAACCGAGCTTTGTAACAGTACAGACTCTTTTGCAGAAGTGCAGAGTTCCAGTTATACAATCTTTGAGTGCTCCTTTTGCTTCCCCATTCCGCACTGTATTTCTAAAATTGTGCAATTTATATTGTATAAATAGAGGAAAACATTGTTCAATTTGTGATGCTTTGTAGTGTGGTTGGGGCAGAACTGGGAACACATAAGGCCAAATCCTACCAGTGAAACATGCAAAATTTTTCAGCCGAGTATGGAATGGCAAATATTTAATTAGACATTTTTGTAAGTGTTGTTCAGCTCTTCTTAGAAACGATGAGCGTGCAGGTGTATGTGCGTCTGGTATACCCGAGCAGACACAATATATGAGTATGCAACAAGCAATGCCTCACATCATTTGTCTCAAACACACTCTGTACACTATCTAACACAGCGAGAGGCAACCTGAGAAATTTCATTGGCTGCATGTAACATAGTAACATAGTAACATAGTTGATGAGGTTGAAAAAAGACACCAGTCCATCAAGTTCAACCTATTTTGGATCTCCTGCGATCCTGCACTTATATTTGAAATTAATCCAGAGTAGGCAACCGCCCATCTGTTTCAATTTTGAAAATCCCCCCAGACTCAATATTGCAATCCAATTTTTACCCTATATCCACTACTATCCTTTATTTTAAATTAACGGTCGTATCCCTGGATACACCTTTCCGCTAAAAATTTGTCTAACCCTTTCTTAAACATATCTATTGAATCTGCCATCACAACCTTCCCTGGCAATGAATTCCATATCTTGACTGCCCTTACTGTAAAGAACCCCTTCCTTTGCTGGTTGTGAAATTTCCTCTCCTCTAACCTTAGGGGATGACCACGTGTCCTGTGTATGGTCCTTGGGGTAAAAAGTTCCCATGAAAGCTCTCTGTATTGACCCCTAATGTATTTGTACATAGTAATCATATCTCCCCTTAGACGCCTCTTTTCTAAAGTAAACATGCCTAAACTGGCTAACCTTTCCTCATAACTTAATGACTCCATACCCTTTATCAATTTTGTCGCCCTTCTCTGAACCCTTTCTAGTTCCAAATTATCTTTTTTATAGAGTGGTGCCCAGAACTGTACTGCATATTCAAGATGAGGTCTTACCAATGATTTATACAGTGGCAAAATTACACTGTCTTCCCTTGCATCTATGCCCCTTTTTATGCATGCCAATACTTTGTTTGCCCTTGCAGCTGCTGCTTGACATTGAGCACTATTGCTAAGTCTACTGTCTACGAGCACTCCCAAATCCTTTTCCATTATAGATTCTCCCAAATTAATTCCGTTTAATTTATAGATTGCATTCTTGTTTTTGATCCCTGAATGCATAACCTTACATTTATCTGTGTTAAACCTCATATTCCATTTAGCCGCCCAATCCTCCAGTTTATTTAAGTCCCTCTGTAGAGAAGCTACATCTTGCTCTGATTTTATTACCTTACAGAGTTTAGTGTCATCTGCAAAAATAGAAACTTTACTCTCTAAACCATCACCAAGGTCATTAATAAATATATTAAAAAGGAGTGGTCCCAGCACGGAACCTTGAGGAACTCCACTTAAGACCTTTGACCAATTAGAAAATGTTCTCTAACCTTCAAAAGAGTCACACATTACCCTTAATCTCAATAATAAGTTAATTACAATGCATTTATCAAAAAAGAGACAAAAAGACACCTTAGAATGAGCTCTACATGCCATTCAACCCCCCCCCCCCCCCCAACACCCTAAACACCCCCCTAAGCCCTTTACAAACCCATTTACCCCAAACCTTTGTTCAGGCCTCTAAACCACCACTCAGCCTCTCATTCCCATATTTAATAAGAGGATTGGGAGCTGGGGCATAAATCAGAGAGTACTTAAGCAGCTGGGGGCCACAGGCAAAGGATTGGTGGGCCGCATGGACCCTCAGGCCACCTGTTGACCATCACTCCTTTATGTCGCTTTTTCCACACAAACTTTCTCTTGTTGTTTATTTAGATGCATTCACTTTTATAGTCTTAGTACTTACACTATTTCCTTTTTGACCTTAGTCATTTTGTAGCTGTAATTCATGTTTTTAAACAGTCACATTTTTCTGTCAGTAAAACACACTATTACCTGCTATGCCAAACACAGGTCATACTGTAGATTTCATAGTTAGGAAGCGGAACGATTTGTTTCTATCAGCATTTTTCTCTGTATTCAGCAGCATCTTTATCATGCAGTTTATCTAGTCAGTTATGCAGGTAAAGTATTCATTGACTTTTACTTCAGTGAAACTGCATCTACAAATTCAGCACTGTGACTACAGTTTTATTTTACCTTAAATGTAACCTTGTATATTCTTTTTTTTTTATACTTTATGTACAGTGGCTATAAAAGCTTTCCACCCCTTTTGACATTTTTATCATTTCATTTTCTTATATCATTTAATCAAAATGAATTTATTGTTAATTCCAAACATGGATGAACACATAGAGGCAGATTCAATTAGCTGCGTCTGCGCATTATTACCATTACTATGGTAATTTCTAGCCCGATTTGTGCTCGCAACTTAATCAGCAGAGAAGAACAACATGGAGACTTGAATCTGCCCCAAAGCACTTCAATGTCAAATAAATAAAGACGGCGCTAATCTTTCTCTTGATTGATTAAAAATATAACAAACAATAATTGACTCCATTATTCACTGTTCACTGTTAAAGGCAAGTGGTATATGTCCCACTCGTCCTCGGTTCCTTCGAAAGAGGGATTTCTCATCAGTATCTCAGCAGCACAACAGTATTTCCCCCATTCAGCGCCAGGGAGGGGCAGAGAGCAATGACGTCATTGTGAACATGTGCAAATATGTCACAGAGAGTCAGTCCTGACCCAATTACACTATAGAAAATAAAACAAGCCTATGGAAAGGAGAAAAAAAAAGAGCCTTATTCACCCCTATCATGCATAATACAGGTATGAAGGTACCCTTGTTTAAAGGATGAGAGCCCCCTCTTTCAAACTCTGGTCCCCTAATAGATATATTGTTTGTGATCAGTTGTGATCACAGACAACATACCCATTACACTATTACACTAGAGAAAATAAACGAGTCAACACATACAAATGTCAATACAAAATATAAAGAAACATGTTTTACTCGCACTCATCTTTGCTATTTATGTGTAACTGCAGTAATACGAGCTTATGCTCAGTGTCATTACCCGCAGCCAGTCACTGCGTCCTCTCACCCATACAACACCCACTGGCTGTATCGTGCAATTTATTTCCTGGTTGGGCTGCTTCATCCTATCAGACAAATAACTGATCATCATAACTAATGTGCAACAAGTTAAATCCTGCCCTGGGCTCTGATTGGTAAGGTGTGGCGCTATATAAATAAATGATGATGATGATGATAAGGTGTCGCCCATTTTCTTGTAGTTTGCATATTCTGCAGGAAGGGCATGAAGATGAAACACAAACTCTCACTCTGTATCCTCATTTTTATCCCTTGATTTCTCTTGACAGCCATTTTCTTGTGGTCCAGTTCGGGAGACATAGTGGCATACCTGCCAACTATACCAATTTCAGCGGGACAGTCCAGATTTCAGTGTCTGACCCACAGAAATCCCCCTCTGGGGGCATGGCAATGCCCCTATCATGACTAGGCCCTGCCCCTTGTCCCGCTACCGGGGACTGATATGTTGGGAGGTATGCAGTGTGGATGCTTGAAGTAAGTTTTCCTCCCTGGTAGCCTCCCGGACATTTCGGGAGAGTAGGCAACTATGCTCCAGTATCCACAAAAAATACCTCTTAAGATGCATATGTGGGGATGCATCTAAATCTAACTCCAGAGGGACATGCTATACTTATGTGTATACCTTACTATACTCAACCGATGCTTGCCCACCCACACTCCACTTCCCCAGGTATAAATGGCCTCAAGTCTAAGCTATGTACAAATCCAGATACAGATGCATTTTGGCATGCAGACGCAGTACAAAAATGCACATTTTTTTTGTCACAACTTAAATGAGCCCCAAACTGTTTATTGGTGGACTTAAAAAACCTCCACACATATCTTAACAGTTCACTTTCTTGCAGCTTCACTCTATCGGTAGATTTTCTTTGCCATTTCAGGTGGTGTAAAGAAACCAATATTACTTTTGGAAAATACAAACTGTTCTTAAAAAAAACAAGGTATGGTTTATGTGGGCACCGCACAGAAATGACTTACATTGATTTTGGAATGTGACCAGAAAAATAAGCTCGGCAAACAGGTGATCCGTGGTAAGAATTCCAGAATAAATCCAATTAGTTCCATGATGTAAGAAAATTTAATGTGAAAAATTCCTAAATGTGTAAATACTTTTCATAGTCTGTATACTTTCAGTTATTACTTGGTAATGCCTTTAAAGCATCACACAATTCTGCAACTGTTTTGTGGCAGTGGTCGATAGAGGATAATTTTGGATAACTTGCCAAATCTATGAACCTTATGCCACAATAATTAAAAGAAAACAGCTGCCAATAATTAGCTGTGATGGTTTAATGGCTTCATTTAATTGCTAGGAGGAATCTTTCCCTATAGACAGCACAGGGGCCGACTTTCCTCAGAGTCATTCCCCCTCTGTGTTACAAACACCCAGTGCAAATTGTTTTATGTGCTGGAAATTTTATACACAGCTGATGATGTGGCTGGTAGACAGGACTGGTGCTACCGTTAGGTGAACTGGGCAGCTACCTAGAGTGCAAACATTTCACAGGTGTCGATTCACCCATTCAGTGCTTTATCACTCATATAGCGCCTGATTCATTAAGGTAAGTAAAAAAAAAAGTGAGTAACTTTTCACCTGGGCAAAACCATGTTGTATTGGAGGGGAAGATCCATTTAAAATGTGGGACAAATTTATAATTGGGGTAGGGCATGTACTAGATCAGGCCTGTCTAACCTGCGGCCCTCCAGGTGTTGTGAAACTACAAGCCCCAGCATGCTTTGCCAGTAGACAACCTGTTGATAGCTGGAAGGGCATGCTGGGACTTGTAGTTTCACAACATCTGGAGGGCCGCAGGTTGGACAGGCCTGTACTAGATCAACTTCAAATGTCAGTGTAAAAATAAAGCTACCAAGTATTTGTGTACTACATGACAAGAACAGCCAGAATTTTTCTTCTGTGTAGAATAATAAACTCATTTGCACCCTTTGCATTGTAACATGGTTTGTCGAGGAGAAAACTTACTCATTTTTTTGCCTTACTTTCCTTAATGAATCAGGCCCATAATGCTCTATTTATTAATCATGTTATCAAGGAA
This sequence comes from Mixophyes fleayi, assembly GCF_038048845.1. Classification (NCBI taxonomy): domain Eukaryota; kingdom Metazoa; phylum Chordata; class Amphibia; order Anura; family Limnodynastidae; genus Mixophyes; species Mixophyes fleayi. The sequence goes on along the minus strand of NC_134404.1, from coordinate 63,450,862 downwards.
AGAGGTGATGACGAACAAGAGAACAATTACATCTACCTCTAGCTTACTGAAGCTTTTGAACATATGATAGAGGTAGGTGCCTTCATTTAATAGAACAATAATTGTGGCATAGGGAACATAGTTTAGGCAAGTTTCCTAAAAGTAAAATGATTTGTTCATTTTACCTTTGAAGTGAACAAAATATGGCAGCTCTCCAGCTCTAAAAATGCTTATTAATAAATAATAACTATCTCTGCAGAATTCATGCTCATGTATTGTACCAAACATTTATTGAAATAGTGCTTTTTGGTAACGTTCTGGATAAGAGATCCCACACAAATATAACAATAGTGCTGAATGCATCTTGTAAAGAAGCTTTAATTTCCCTTTCATTTGTGTTTTTTTAAAAAAAATTTAAGTTAAAATATATATATTATACTATTTACCGCTTAAGCAAACCCAACAGATATCTCTGTTCAATATGGCAATAAATGTCTACTGACCATTTGTAGGTAATTGTAGAAAGACTCTGATAACAATGGGATACCCAGTTTATCTTGTTCTACATTCCAAAGGCTGTGTAAATGCAGCAATGTGCATTCGGAATGTTGCTTTGGGGACACACACTCTGGGCAACAGTTTATGTACAATAAACAAACAATACCACTACAGACTACAGGACTACACACTCAAGAATGCTGGTACATTAATATTCAGACCCATCCTTGTTGTGATCTTTCCCATCATTGTTATCCACTAAGCAATTCCAGATAAATACGTGTTATGTGGTATCACAAATAACATCTGACAGATGCAAACAGGAAACTGTGTATATATCTGACTTTTAAGAACCCTGATGATTTTTACAAGGGTAATTATTTGAAAAGGTAGCAAAGAAAACACGAGCAAAGCATCAAGTCGAGGCAAAATATCAAATAATCTATTGGGGGGGCATCCGTACGCCCCTGATACTACCAGAACAAGAACCCACTTCTCTTGGCTCAGCACTGGACTCCCCTGCACTGGTGGTGCCCAGGACCCCCCCCCCCCCACACGGGTGGTGCCCAGGATCCCCCCCCCCCTGCACGGGTGGTGTCACAACTTAAGCTGCATTATGAAGGAGAGTGCTCCACGACCATCTCTTACGCCAAACCAAGCCCGCTGACTACCGTGCTCTGCCTCGCTGTGCCATCTGGAACTAAAGATGTTAGTGCATAACAAATAACATTTCGTATACATCAAAGACACAATAAAGGTGTGGGGTATATGAGCACAAAGCCAAGAGGAACAGACTGACTCCAATAAATAGACTCCCAAATCCTAAGAACCCTCAGTATTTCACACCAAATGGTTCTATCCCATAAACGAGCCCAGCAGCAGAATTTTACCTGTCCTTTAACCCCTACCCTCCCATGCGCAGGAACTGTAACCCAACCTTGGTGTTTAAACATCTTTGGCCTTATCCTATCATTCTGAGTGACTACAGGTCTTGGAACGTTTTATACACTATAATAAGGACACACAATGGAGTATTCTGTATACTTACTAAGCGCACCCATTAGGATGTTCTATATACATTAATAAGTACTATTTCCAGCAATGCATCTGGATGGATGGTGGCACAGTGGTTAGCATTGCTGCCTCCCAATGCTGGGGTCATGGGTTGGATTCCACCCAAGACCATATCTTTGTGAAGCTTGAATATTCTCTCCGTGTTTACAAGCGTTTCTGCTCACAGTTCAAAAACATACGTTAATTGGTTTCTGATGAAGTGTGTGGTGAAGGATTTAGAATGTAAGCTAATGGGGCAGGGACAGATGTGAATGGTTACATATTCTCTAATAGTCATACAAGAGTTAGTGACTGTGGACTACTGGCTTGATTGAGTTAAGGAGGAAGTTGGTGCTTATAGTATACTAGTTACATAGTGCTGAAGTGTACTGTCTATTAACCTTGATGTACAACAGCGCATTCTAAATATTATGCAAGGTTTGATGGCTCAGCAATCCACCGTCCTTCCTGCCTTTATCATACCCTATTTAATGAAAGAAATGGGGCTGAATTTGTAAACAGCTATCATCATCATCACCATTTATTTATATATTCCTCTGAATCCACCCAATCACACCCACATTTCTCAAAGACCATGCCCTCAATCACTAAGCTGCATTGCCTTTGGACATGGAAATCATTGCTGTTAGGGGTGTGCTGGGAAGATATCACTGGATGCCAGAGCCGTAACTAGACATTTTAGTGCCCTGGGCAAGACAGAACACTGGCACCCCCCTCCCCCTCTTGCATCTTGGTGGGAATAAATGCTGCCTCTCAGCGCAATGCACCACCAGAGGGGGTGCACATAGCTCTTTACAAGCACAGTGCCATTCCCCTACACTGTGCTGCGTTCTCCTATCTGTTCTGGCAGCTTTGGCTACTGCATGATGCTGCCGTTGTCTTAAGCTCAGTTGCTGCTTGTTGGGGCCCTGTAGAGATTATTAATGCTTACTAGACATGACCACCCTTTGAATATATTACTGATTTATTTTTTATAATGAATTACTTATGATTTTATAGTATTTATGTAGCATATATTTATTTAATCCCATAAAAACCCTCTCTCCAACCCCTGTCCCCCTGAATCTCTTTCTGTTCCCCCCCCCTCCATTCTCTCCAGCCCTTGTACTAAATTAATTACCTGAGGTCTCCTGAGCATCTTCTTGCTGTGCCTTCTTCCAGCCTCCGCTTGCTTCATCATCATCATCATCATCATTTATTTATATAGCGCCGCTAATTCTGCTTGCTTTCACGGTGGCTCCTCTCGGCTCTTTTACACTGACGGTGTTCTGACATCATTTTTGTACATCAGCGACGCTGCAGTGAGCAGTGAGCTGGTCGTCTTCCTCATTGTGCTGACTCACTGTCACTGGGCAAGTCCAGAACTATGGAGCCGCCCTGTGGCATAGACCACATTAATGTTTACCTGGAAGGCTGGGTTACCCATTGGGAGCTGACCCAAAACTCAACTCTCAAGTACATGTTAAATATACATTATGTGGTATAATGTATATTTCACATTTAGGCGATACTCACAGTGCCTGCTGCACACACCTGTCTCCTTGTCCTGGGTCACATTAGACCCCCTACATTCTTCCCTTGTAACATATGTCCCCTATTCTCCCCTTGGCACATACGTCACCCAAGAAACATCAACAAGAAACAGGACTAATTTTATGAAAAACCTACCTCTGCAATAGTGACATTATTCAGTACCCCATTCTTGAGACTCAGATAGCATTTTCCAGCACTGCATGGTTTGGATAACATGGACCTAGATAAAAGGTTATAATGAACGCAAGTTATTGCAGGAACATTGTGTACTCTGGCCACACGTGTATGCCCAAAATGACTGGCCACGTTTATTGTAAAACTCTGGCTGTGTTCCTTACAATCTGTGCCTGAGTGCTCTGTATACTGTACAAATATTGCAGGCATTTCCATCCAGAGGCAGTTGTTTGTTTTGGCAACACAATCTTAGTATTTTTCTACAATCAACAGTTTGTAACCCTGTTGCATACTAGATAAAAGTTGAGTGTTCATCAGATTGTGCTGCCTGAAAACACCAGTTAAAGGGCAACAAAGTAAGGTAAAGTCTATTACATATTTAGAAAATATTTGTAACTTGGTAGTTAGTGGTCACCAGGTTTGTATTAGGGATATCCTGTCCAATGACTGAATATAGGAAGGGAGGAATGTGGGAGAAAGGAAATAATTCAGTTTTGCAGCCTTAAGAGTTTGATTTAACTTAATTTTAAAAGCATTTACACACACACATATATATATATATATATATATATATATATACATACATACACAGTTGGCTTGAAAATCTCCTTCCAATTGGCTTGAAAATCTCCTTCCATGCTATGAGCAAGATTGTCCCTAGCAAGAAAGGGTTTTAAAACCTCTGAGTCTTTAGTGCACCTCACCAACGCAGATATATAGCAATACTCCAAAAACATACTAGTAGGTTAATTGGCTGCTATCAAAATTGGCCCTAGTTTCTCTCTGTGTGTGTGTTAGGGAATTTAGACTGTAAGCTCCAATGGGGCAGGGACTGATGTGAATGAGTTTTATGTACAGCGCTGCAGAATCAGTGGCACTATATAAATAAATGGTGATGATGATGATACTGTGTGTTAAATATGCATATTTGGTAAACTAAACTGCAGTGGACATGTCCAAAGAAGATCGCTGCTTTATTGTCATTGCAGCATATATCAATGTCACTTTAGTTAAGTAAATCACTTCCTGCAGTATTTTTGCCAAGTTTGAGTCTAGGGTGAATTGTTTTTTGCATTGGTTTATTTCAATCAAAAGGTTTTTCCCTTGTAAAACAGGTGCTGTGCTCTCTTGTATGCAGCCTAACATATGATATGTGTGTCTCAATGAGCTGTCAATGTTAACTATACTTCCTATCAAGTGAAAAGTGCAAATGAGCGCTCTGGATTCCTGAGTCAGGCACAAACCTCTTGCACTGTCACTAAATGATGCAACAGATGCACATTTACAAATCAGAGAAATGAATGCAAGTAAACAAAAAACGATGGAAAGAGAAGAGCCATCTACTTAGAAATAAGGTAAAACAGACAGAAGCAGCTGATAACAATAACATACCTATAATCATATGTAATTATTCTGAAACCCAATACCCAGATATAAACATGTGAAGGGGGAATGAAATTGACCGCAAGTTAATTTTTTTTCCACCGGGTTAAAAATAAAAAAGGCCCTGCGTGGGTTTTGACCCGCTGGCGTGACTATTTTTTCGCTAACCCCGCGTAAAAAATCATGCAATTCAATTGAAAACCAGATAACGCTGCCCCCACGCATTAATCATTGGTGCTTGTGAAATTTTAGGGTTTAACGTGGTCATGTATAAAAAAAAAAGGATTGGCATACATTTGCATACATTAGAATGCATTACACAACCTTTCTATTTTATAATATCTATATACAGTACTTTCTTTTAGGCATATTTTTTTACTTTACTATTTTTTACTATAGAATCATCTATACCATGTCAAAACACATTAGTACATACATATTAGTACAAAAAACATACATAAATATAATTAATTAGTGATTTTTGTGTTTTTTTTATTTTTATGGGTTTTTTTCATTCTTTTTTTAAAATAAAATCAACTTTTTCATAAGTTGCATAGTTTATCTTTTTTTTTCATTATTACATGATTTCAAACAGTTTTCTTAGGTTTTTTATGTTTAGTACACCCCAAAGATGTGCGAGATAAAACAGCATATTGGCCTGTTTAACGCACTGCGTTAAAAAACAATTGAATAGCTTTTAACGCGGCTGCCTCTCGCACACCCTATACTTTCAATAGATCTTCTACTTGAGCACGATAGGACCATTTGAGCAAAAAAAACCCGGTGCGATAAAAATTGAATTGAATAGCGGATAAAGTTAATGCGCTCCAAAATGAAGAAAAAACGCGTTAAAATGATTTAATACGGTGTAAAAAAATAAATTGCGGTCAATTGAATAACCCCCTAGGGGGTAGTAATTATGTATTAACTGAAGAGGAGGAAACCCTAATAAAAAGGGCTTAAAATGTTTCCCTGTGTGTAGTCTAAAGCCCTTTCATTTTTTTATTGACGTCCAAAAATTTCTTAGATAGTTATCTTTAAAAAAACAACAACAAAAAAACAGAATGAAGAGAATAATGTAGAAATATAGGATCTATGCCTAGAGCCCAATAAATTCAAGAAAAAATATATGTTTAATCCCATTCATATGAGAAAGGGTCAAATAGGGTCAAATATAAGTTTTTGGTAAACTAGTACTTGATGAAGTGGGAACATGGAATGATACTCTGAAGTATACTAATAACCTTACAAAGAAAGAGAGATTATCGATAGATTTCCTGATATCAAATAAAGAAATTGTAATTAAGCCCGCCGATAAAGGCGGAGCTATTGTAGTCATGAATCGATTTGACTACACGGAGGAAATTTATCATCAATTAAAGGGAAAGACTTATAAAAAATGAAGAGGTGATCCCAATAAAAGAATAGAAAAAGATCTTTGTGCTCTAGTTGAGAAATATAGAAAGAACATAACGGATGGAAATACACTTGATTTTATTATTCTTACTAATCCAAGGGTGCCATCTATATATGTTTTCCCGAAGATACATAAAAGTGTCACTGCATCTCCTGGTAGACCAATTGTAGCAGGGGGAATTCAATCACATCAAACCTCACTATGGTCATTTATTATCTGTTACAACCTCATGTTTTGGACATTAGATCTTACCTTAAAGATGCAAGAGATATTCTAGAAAAATTTAGTAAAATCACATGGCAGGAGGAGTGGTTCACAGTTGTTACATCAGATGTGTCCTCTTTATACACCATTATTGAACATGAAATAGATGTGAAAGTGATTAAAATCACCTTACAAAAGAAAGATATATCAGCTATGGGCACCGGGTTTGCCCCTTGCTATGCCAATATATTTATGAGTGTATGGAAAGATCAATATATTTGGAATGAGGAGGGGTGGGGGGCAAGCCTGGTGTCTTGGCATAGGTATATCGACAATATCCTCTTTATATGGAGAGGGGATAAGCAGTCATTAGATTCTTTGTCAACATTTAAATCAGAACCCCTTTGATATTGAATTGTCATATAACGTCAGCCAGGAATGTGTTAATTTTTTGGATTTAACCATTTACCATATATTAAAGATAATGAATTGCATACCAAGACATATTCTAAACCTAGTGACAGCAATTCATATATCAATGCGAATAGCCATCACCACCATAATTGGTTAAATAACATTACAGCTGGGCAATTCATGAGAGTAAAACGAAACTGTACTGAAGAGTAGGTTTGTGAAGAGCAAATTTCCAGTATGAAGACCTTATTTCTCCAAAAAGGATATGCAAGTGAAGTAGTGGAAGGGGCTCGTCAAAAAAATTAAAAAGATTGAGAGAATGTCATTACTACAATCTAATAATGATATGAAGAAGAAAACATCTGATTGCAATTTAGCATTAATTACACAGTTTAATAGATATAAGAAACATGAGTATGTTGTGTCAAAGCACTGGAAAGTGCTTTTGAATGATCCCTTTGTGAAAACAATACTACCAGTGTGTCACATGCTGGTCCCATAGACAGGTACCGGCACTGTTACCTTCCTCTCGTAATCGGTGATCAAGGCTGCTACTTCGTTATTCATCACCTGTAGTCTCTCCTGCACACGTGCTACCTGTTACCTTTACTATGACCTCCACCTGTTCTCATTGGTTCTAGCATGTTGAAGCGCTATTTAAACCTCCCATGGTTTCCTGTCCTTTGCCTGTTCTTCGAGTTACCCACTCTCAGTAGGATTTGGCTTCCTGAGATCTACTCACCTGTTGTCTGCTGTACGTCTGAATCAGCTATACTCATCGCTGTTACCGCTTGTTTCACCTGGATTCATCTCTGCTCCGTTACACCCTCATCTCTCTCCAGCCAGCTAATACCTCCATTACCTCGTTATTGGGATTGCTGCTGAACTACTGAAGCACGGATCAGCTAAGTTTCACTCCTCCGCTACTTCCACACATTGAACTGTTTGATGAACGGCTTGTTACACCTGTGCTCGTCTCTGCTGCTCTAAATTGCCATCTGGGGATCAACGTTCAACGCTGCTGCTCCTGCTACATTTGAACCGCTGCTGTACCAATACTCATTTGCCGCTTTGAATCACCATTCACGGATCAGCTAAGTTGTATTTCTCGTTATCTGTATTATTGAACTGCCGCGGTACCAATACTCATCTGCTGCTTTGAATCATCATTCCGGATCAGTTAAGTTCTATTTGACGTTATCTATATTATTGAACTGCCGCTGTGTCACGGGCACTAGGAGTCTTTACCCAGGGATCACCAGGTGGTAGGCTTACCAGAGCAATGTAGATGGTAATAGGGTACTCTGGTAGCTAGGTGATCACGGAACAGGAAACAGCAGATGATGAGATGCTCAGGAAAGTCTATGACTAGCAGCACTGGTAATATGGAGGTAATAGTACACGAGGAACTGTAGGACAAGGACACGTGAAGGTAGTCAGTGGTCTGCGATAGCAAGTTGTACCACTGCTATAGTGAGGAGGAATGTCCAACAGAAACGAGGAGGTGATGAGAGTCAGCGGTCTGCGGATAGCAAGTGGTACCGCTGTCTGAGTGAAGGAATGGAATCCAAGTGGAGGTATCCGGGGAGTCAGTGGTCTGCGAGAGCAAGTTGTACCACTGCTATGTGAGAGGATACTGGAACAGGTGATACTGGAAACAGGGATCAGTGGTCTGCTACTAGCAAGTTGTACCACTGAATATATATGTGAGGAGGTGCACGGGGAGAGACTGCAACACAGGATATACACAGGCACCTTATACACGATCCACAGTAACATGCACAATATATATAAATGACTGAACAGGTCTGCAAATATAGAAAGTCTCTTGAAGTAGTCCAGCACAAGTTAACACAGTCAATGATGGCAATAGACTCAGCGGATAGCAGACTCCAGAGGAGAACCAACACAGTCCAGCAAGATATGCAATACACCAGCACAGTCAATGAGAAGTATGCATACCGTGGTTCAGAAGCAGGCAGTCAGATAGGAGTGCAACGATACCTGAGCGGCAGGAGGCCGGCTGGATGAAAAGTCCCAGGATAGATGAGGCAGCGGTCTAGTAGGTGCAGCGCACAGATAAGTAGACCCACAGGGACACGAATCCACAGGAATCAGTAACACGTGGAACTGGACTCAAGGAGGGCCCAGGAGAGTGAAGATGATCCAGCAGAGGAGTAGTTGATGAGATATAAATCCAATGCTGACAGGAGGGTAGACCAGCGGGGCACGTGAAGGCGTGGAGAGCGGGTCAGCGGTAGATGGGTGATAGCGCGGTCAGCAGCAGCAGGACTCTGCGGTACAGGAGGTAACCAGTAGCAACCAATAGGTGTCAGTAGCGATGGAGCACGGGAGAGCAGAGTAGACCAGGAGCTGTTGATCACGGAGAGTAGCGAATGGCAATGAGAGCAGCAGTCTCGAGGAAACACAGGAGAGCTGAGAAGAGCCTGCAGTGCACAGGGGCAGCGGAAAGGAATCAGCTAACTTGTCACGATGATGAACACAGGCGAGTTGTAGGCTGGAGGCTGTAGTGCACGGAAGCAGCGGATAGACATCAGCTAACAGTCACGATGATGAACACAGGCGAGTTGTAGGCTGGAGGCTGTAGTGCACGGAAGCAGCGGATAGACAACAGCTAACAGTCACGATAATGAACACAGGCGAGTTGTAGGCTGGAGGCTGTAGTGCACGGAGGCAGCGGATAGGAATCAGCTCACGGACTTGATGAGGAACAGGTGAGTGGATGTAAAGTAACGGTTGGAGTGCACAGAGGCAGCGGGTAGGAACCAGCAAACAGTCACAGTGAAATATAATAGCGTGATGTGGATTAGAGGACTGTAGTGCACGGAGGCAGCGGATAGGAATCAGCAAACAGTCACAATGATAAGTAATAGCGTTGAAGTGGTTTGGAAGACTGTAGTGCACGGAGGCAGCGGATAGGAATCAGCTAACAGTCACGATGATACAGATGATGGTAGAAGTGGTATGGGAACCACAGAGGTAGAAGTGGTTTGGAAACCACAGGAATCAGCAGCGCTGAAAACACGAGGAATACAGGAACACCTTCAGAGACTCATAGGAAATGAGACTCCAAGATCAGGCAACGTGGTGTTGACCACAGGTGCTTAATATAGGCAGTGTTGCCTGATCTGCCAATTGAGTTAAAGGGACATACACTGAAGTATAGGAAAGGGCTGCGCATGCGCAGACCCTCAGGATGGAGGACGGCCACGGTTCCTAAATGTCCGGGAAGAGGCACTCACAGTACGGTGAGTGACAGTACCCCCCTTTTAAAGGTGGGCACAGAACGCCTGGAACCGGGCTTGTCCGGATTTTTGGAGTAGAACTTCTTCAAAAGAGCAGGAGCATTAAGATCTTCAGCTTTGATCCAAGAGCGCTCCTCAGGACCAAAGCCCTTCCAATGAACGAGGAAACGGAGGACTCCTCGCGAAATTTTTGCGTCTAGTACCTCAGTAATCTCAAAATCCTCCTCCTGATGAACTTGAACTGGCTGCGGAGCTGAGGGAGGATTTGAGAAACGGTTGATAATAAGAGGTTTGAGTAAGGACACATGGAAGGCATTAGAAATCCGAAGATTCTTAGGAAGAAGAAGTTTCACGCATACTGGATTGATTACTTGAATGATCCTATATGGACCAATAAAACGAGGGGCGAATTTCATAGATGGAACCTTCAAACGAATGTTTTTGGTAGATAACCAAACACGATCTCCAATTTTTACTGGTGGAATAGCCCGCCTCTTCTTATCTGCGAAAGATTTATATTTGATAGATGTCTTCTTTAAACAGGTTTTGACCTGAGACCAGATATTTTTAAAGGTCTGACAAGCAGTCTCCACCGCAGGCACTTGGGTGGGCGGGAGGGCAGGAAATTCCGGAAAGGACGGATGGTGACCGTAGACCACAAAAAATGGAGTTTTGGATGATGACTCATGGTACATGTTGTTATGGGCGAATTCAGCCCAAGGAAGCAACTCTACCCAGTTGTCTTGATTGGCTGAAGAGAACATCCTTATAAAAGTCTCAAGATCTTGATTGACACGTTCAGTTTGTCCGTTAGATTGCGGATGGTAAGAAGATGAGAGTGCTAATCGTATGCCCAAGGTTTTACAAAGGGCTCGCCAGAATCTGGAAACGAATTGTACTCCTCTATCCGACACGATCTCAGAAGGACATCCATGGATACGGAAGATCTCTTTAATGAAATGTTCAGCCAGAGTAGACGAGGAAGGCAAACCAGATAGAGGAATGAAATGAGCCATCTTCGAAAATCTGTCCACCACGACCCAAATAGTGTTATGATTCTTACTAGGTGGTAAGTCAGTAACGAAATCCATACTAATATGGGTCCACGGTTTGGACGGAACGGGTAATGGTCGCAGCAACCCTGCTGGAGTTCTGCGGGAGGATTTGAACTGGGAACATAGCTCACAGGAAGCAATGAACTCTTTGACGTCTCTCCTCATTGAGGGCCACCAGTAACTTCGAGAGAGGATCTCAAAGGTCTTGTGTTCACCGGCGTGTCCAGAAAAACGAGAGGCATGGAACCACGAAAGGATTTTCCTCCTTAGAGTAGAAGGCACGAGGGTCTTCCCAAATGGTAGCGTTTTGGTGGATGAAGCAGCCAGTGAGATACATTTGGGGTCTAGAATGGTATGGTTGGAAACCTCTTCTATATCAGAGGACATCACAAAAGCTCTAGATAAAGCGTCAGCTTTTTTGTTCTTGGCAGCTGGTTTGAAGGTTATTATTAATTCAAAACGGGAAAAGAAAAGAGACCATCTTGCTTGACGAGGGTTCAAGCATTGGGCAGACTGGAGATATGACAAGTTCTTATGATCCGTGAAGATCGTCACCGGATGGCGAGCTCCCTCCAATAAGTATCTCCATTCCTCTAATGCAGCTTTGATAGCTAGTAACTCCTTGTCCCCGATAGTATAATTCTTCTCTGCGGGCAGGAGGCCCCGAGAATAGAAGGCACAAGGATGGAATTTTTGCTGTTCCGAGCGTTGAGAGAGAATAGCTCCTAAGCCCACATTAGAGGCATCTACTTCCAGGAAGAAGGGGAGTGTCACATCAGGCTGTCGAAGGATTGGAGCCGAAGAGAAGGACTCTTTTAGTGTTTGAAAGGCTTGAAGAGCCTCAAGTGACCATTGCTTAGGATTAGCCCCCTTCCTAGTCAGGGCCACAATAGGAGATGCAATGGAAGAAAAGTCTTGAATGAAGCGTCTATAGTAATTGGCAAAACCTAAAAAACGCTGGATAGCACGAAGAGTAGTTGGCTGGGGCCAATGTAGTACAGCATTCACCTTGTCTGGATCCATCTTCAGGCCAACTCCGGAAACTATATACCCCAAGAATGGAATCTGGGGTAATTCGAATGAACATTTTTCTAATTTACAAAACAATGAATTTTTCCGTAGCCTGGAAAGGACTTCTGCCACATGTTGGTGGTGAGAAGGCAGGTCCTGTGAAAAGATCAATATGTCGTCCAGATAGACGACGACACATACATATAATAAGTCCCGGAAGATCTCATTGATGAAACCTTGAAAAACAGCGGGGGCATTACACAGCCCGAAAGGCATTACCAGATATTCGTAATGCCCATCTCTGGTGTTAAACGCTGTCTTCCATTCGTCACCGGAACGGATTCTGATTAAATTGTAGGCACCACGAAGATCCAACTTAGTAAAGATACGGGCTCCCTTGATGCGATCGAATAGCTCAGTGATCAGCGGAATGGGATACCGATTCTTGATAGTAATGGCATTGAGTCCACGAAAATCTATGCAAGGGCGTAAAGATCCATCCTTCTTTTTAACGAAGAAGAACCCAGCTCCAGCGGGAGAGGTGGAAGGTCGAATAAACCCACGCTGGAGGTTCTCCTGTATATACTCAGATGTAGCTTGAGTTTCAGGTAACGAGAGTGGATAGACCCGACCCCTGGGGGGAGTCTTGCCAGGTAGAAGATCGATCGGACAATCCCAAGAACGATGAGGAGGAAGACGTTCAGACTGAGCTTTATCAAAAACATCAGTAAATGAAGCATATTGAGGCGGGAGTCCCGGTGAGGTAGATGAGATGGAAGATTGCTGTACTTTGAGAGGAATGACTTGGGAAAGGCAACGATGGTGACATTCAGACCCCCAAGACGTGACTTGAGGGGTGCGCCAGTCAATCTGGGGAGAGTGACACTGAAGCCATGGAAGGCCTAAGACAATTGGACTAGTCGTAACAGGGAGGATTAAAAACGATATTTCTTCATGATGCAGGGCACCAATCAGAAGGGTTACTGGAGACGTACTCTGAGTGATGAGACCGTTGATGAGACGTGATCCATCTATAGCCGTCACAGTAATGGGTGTTTTTAAGGTAATCACTGGTAGGGACCATTGATTTACTAATGATTTGGAAATAAAATTTCCTGCTGCTCCGGAATCAATCAATGCCTGTGACTCAAAGGTTTTGGTAGCACAGGAAATAGTAACATCAAAGGCGCAGACTTTAGATTTCATGGACGATGGAGAGGACTCCAGGGACCCTAACTTCACCTCTCCAGAACTAGTTAGGGCCTGGCATTTCCCGATCTCTTAGGGCAAGAGCTGAGCATATGAGTGGAATCAGCACAATAGATACAGAGTCTATTCTTTACTCTTCGTTTCCTCTCCTCTGAAGATAATTTGGAACGTCCTATCTCCATGGGAATCACAGAGGGTGAAACTGGACGAAATTGAGGGTTAGAACGAAGAGGTGCTTTAGCAGAAGTTGTTTTCTCAGCCTCTCTTTCACGAAATCTCATATCAACACGATGGCAAAGAGAGATCAGATCTTCAAGTGACGAAGGAAGCTCCTGGGTAGTCAGTGCATCTTTAATTTTATCGGAGAGCCCCTGCCAGAAGGCGGCAACTAGGGCTTCAGTGTTCCACTGAAGTTCAGAGGCTAAGATCCTAAATTGAATGACGTACTGTCCTACTGTATGAGATCCTTGTCGCAGACGGAGGATGCTGGAAGCAGCGGAGGTCACACGACCTGGTTCATCGAACACACTTCGGAATGTAGAAATGAATTTGGCACTATCTTGCAATATTGGGTCGTTTCTTTCCCACAGAGGGGAGGCCCAAGCCAGGGCTTGTCCAGAAAACAAAGAGATAAGATAGGCCACTCTGGAACGATGGGTAGAAAAATTTTGAGGTTGGAGCTCAAAATGGACTGAACATTGGTTAAGGAAACCCCTACAAGTTTTGGGGTCCCCATCGTACTTTGACGGAGTAGGCAGGTGAAGCGTAGAAGCTGTAGACACCTGGGATGGCACTGGGGAAACGGAGGAAAGCACAGGAGCCTCAGTAGTAGCTGTCACAGTCTGTCCAGATGTTCCTTGGGAGGTTAACGATTGATAACACTGAAGTAACAGCTGTTGGCGGGCATCCTGTTGCTCCACACGGCTGACCAGATGCTGCAGCATCTCTTTGGCTGTAGGTTCCGTATCTGGGTCTGTCATGGCCTGATCTTACTGTCACGGGCACTAGGAGTCTTTACCCAGGGATCACCAGGTGGTAGGCTTACCAGAGCAATGTAGATGGTAATAGGGTACTCTGGTAGCTAGGTGATCACGGAACAGGAAACAGCAGATGATGAGATGCTCAGGAAAGTCTATGACTAGCAGCACTGGTAATATGGAGGTAATAGTACACGAGGAACTGTAGGACAAGGACATGTGAAGGTAGTCAGTGGTCTGCGATAGCAAGTTGTACCACTGCTATAGTGAGGAGGAATGTCCAACAGAAACGAGGAGGTGATGAGAGTCAGCGGTCTGCGGATAGCAAGTGGTACCGCTGTCTGAGTGAAGGAATGGAATCCAAGTGGAGGTATCCGGGGAGTCAGTGGTCTGCGAGAGCAAGTTGTACCACTGCTATGTGAGAGGATACTGGAACAGGTGATACTGGAAACAGGGATCAGTGGTCTGCTACTAGCAAGTTGTACCACTGAATATATATGTGAGGAGGTGCACGGGGAGAGACTGCAACACAGGATATACACAGGCACCTTATACACGATCCACAGTAACATGCACAATATATATAAATGACTGAACAGGTCTGCAAATATAGAAAGTCTCTTGAAGTAGTCCAGCACAAGTTAACACAGTCAATGATGGCAATAGACTCAGCGGATAGCAGACTCCAGAGGAGAACCAACACAGTCCAGCAAGATATGCAATACACCAGCACAGTCAATGAGAAGTATGCATACCGTGGTTCAGAAGCAGGCAGTCAGATAGGAGTGCAACGATACCTGAGCGGCAGGAGGCCGGCTGGATGAAAAGTCCCAGGATAGATGAGGCAGCGGTCTAGTAGGTGCAGCGCACAGATAAGTAGACCCACAGGGACACGAATCCACAGGAATCAGTAACACGTGGAACTGGACTCAAGGAGGGCCCAGGAGAGTGAAGATGATCCAGCAGAGGAGTAGTTGATGAGATATAAATCCAATGCTGACAGGAGGGTAGACCAGCGGGGCACGTGAAGGCGTGGAGAGCGGGTCAGCGGTAGATGGGTGATAGCGCGGTCAGCAGCAGCAGGACTCTGCGGTACAGGAGGTAACCAGTAGCAACCAATAGGTGTCAGTAGCGATGGAGCACGGGAGAGCAGAGTAGACCAGGAGCTGTTGATCACGGAGAGTAGCGAATGGCAATGAGAGCAGCAGTCTCGAGGAAACACAGGAGAGCTGAGAAGAGCCTGCAGTGCACAGGGGCAGCGGAAAGGAATCAGCTAACTTGTCACGATGATGAACACAGGCGAGTTGTAGGCTGGAGGCTGTAGTGCACGGAAGCAGCGGATAGACATCAGCTAACAGTCACGATGATGAACACAGGCGAGTTGTAGGCTGGAGGCTGTAGTGCACGGAAGCAGCGGATAGACAACAGCTAACAGTCACGATAATGAACACAGGCGAGTTGTAGGCTGGAGGCTGTAGTGCACGGAGGCAGCGGATAGGAATCAGCTCACGGACTTGATGAGGAACAGGTGAGTGGATGTAAAGTAACGGTTGGAGTGCACAGAGGCAGCGGGTAGGAACCAGCAAACAGTCACAGTGAAATATAATAGCGTGATGTGGATTAGAGGACTGTAGTGCACGGAGGCAGCGGATAGGAATCAGCAAACAGTCACAATGATAAGTAATAGCGTTGAAGTGGTTTGGAAGACTGTAGTGCACGGAGGCAGCGGATAGGAATCAGCTAACAGTCACGATGATACAGATGATGGTAGAAGTGGTATGGGAACCACAGAGGTAGAAGTGGTTTGGAAACCACAGGAATCAGCAGCGCTGAAAACACGAGGAATACAGGAACACCTTCAGAGACTCATAGGAAATGAGACTCCAAGATCAGGCAACGTGGTGTTGACCACAGGTGCTTAATATAGGGAGTGTTGCCTGATCTGCCAATTGAGTTAAAGGGACATACACTGAAGTATAGGAAAGGGCTGCGCATGCGCAGACCCTCAGGATGGAGGACGGCCACGGTTCCTAAATGTCCGGGAAGAGGCACTCACAGTACGGTGAGTGACAGTACCCCCCTTTTAAAGGTGGGCACAGAACGCCTGGAACCGGGCTTGTCCGGATTTTTGGAGTAGAACTTCTTCAAAAGAGCAGGAGCATTAAGATCTTCAGCTTTGATCCAAGAGCGCTCCTCAGGACCAAAGCCCTTCCAATGAACGAGGAAACGGAGGACTCCTCGCGAAATTTTTGCGTCTAGTACCTCAGTAATCTCAAAATCCTCCTCCTGATGAACTTGAACTGGCTGCGGAGCTGAGGGAGGATTTGAGAAACGGTTGATAATAAGAGGTTTGAGTAAGGACACATGGAAGGCATTAGAAATCCGAAGATTCTTAGGAAGAAGAAGTTTCACGCATACTGGATTGATTACTTGAATGATCCTATATGGACCAATAAAACGAGGGGCGAATTTCATAGATGGAACCTTCAAACGAATGTTTTTGGTAGATAACCAAACACGATCTCCAATTTTTACTGGTGGAATAGCCCGCCTCTTCTTATCTGCGAAAGATTTATATTTGATAGATGTCTTCTTTAAACAGGTTTTGACCTGAGACCAGATATTTTTAAAGGTCTGACAAGCAGTCTCCACCGCAGGCACTTGGGTGGGCGGGAGGGCAGGAAATTCCGGAAAGGACGGATGGTGACCGTAGACCACAAAAAATGGAGTTTTGGATGATGACTCATGGTACATGTTGTTATGGGCGAATTCAGCCCAAGGAAGCAACTCTACCCAGTTGTCTTGATTGGCTGAAGAGAACATCCTTATAAAAGTCTCAAGATCTTGATTGACACGTTCAGTTTGTCCGTTAGATTGCGGATGGTAAGAAGATGAGAGTGCTAATCGTATGCCCAAGGTTTTACAAAGGGCTCGCCAGAATCTGGAAACGAATTGTACTCCTCTATCCGACACGATCTCAGAAGGACATCCATGGATACGGAAGATCTCTTTAATGAAATGTTCAGCCAGAGTAGACGAGGAAGGCAAACCAGATAGAGGAATGAAATGAGCCATCTTCGAAAATCTGTCCACCACGACCCAAATAGTGTTATGATTCTTACTAGGTGGTAAGTCAGTAACGAAATCCATACTAATATGGGTCCACGGTTTGGACGGAACGGGTAGTGGTCGCAGCAACCCTGCTGGAGTTCTGCGGGAGGATTTGAACTGGGAACATAGCTCACAGGAAGCAATGAACTCTTTGACGTCTCTCCTCATTGAGGGCCACCAGTAACTTCGAGAGAGGATCTCAAAGGTCTTGTGTTCACCGGCGTGTCCAGAAAAACGAGAGGCATGGAACCACGAAAGGATTTTCCTCCTTAGAGTAGAAGGCACGAGGGTCTTCCCAAATGGTAGCGTTTTGGTGGATGAAGCAGCCAGTGAGATACATTTGGGGTCTAGAATGGTATGGTTGGAAACCTCTTCTATATCAGAGGACGTCACAAAAGCTCTAGATAAAGCGTCAGCTTTTTTGTTCTTGGCAGCTGGTTTGAAGGTTATTATTAATTCAAAACGGGAAAAGAAAAGAGACCATCTTGCTTGACGAGGGTTCAAGCATTGGGCAGACTGGAGATATGACAAGTTCTTATGATCCGTGAAGATCGTCACCGGATGGCGAGCTCCCTCCAATAAGTATCTCCATTCCTCTAATGCAGCTTTGATAGCTAGTAACTCCTTGTCCCCGATAGTATAATTCTTCTCTGCGGGCAGGAGGCCCCGAGAATAGAAGGCACAAGGATGGAATTTTTGCTGTTCCGAGCATTGAGAGAGAATAGCTCCTAAGCCCACATTAGAGGCATCTACTTCCAGGAAGAAGGGGAGTGTCACATCAGGCTGTCGAAGGATTGGAGCCGAAGAGAAGGACTCTTTTAGTGTTTGAAAGGCTTGAAGAGCCTCAAGTGACCATTGCTTAGGATTAGCCCCCTTCCTAGTCAGGGCCACAATAGGAGATGCAATGGAAGAAAAGTCTTGAATGAAGCGTCTATAGTAATTGGCAAAACCTAAAAAACGCTGGATAGCACGAAGAGTAGTTGGCTGGGGCCAATGTAGTACAGCATTCACCTTGTCTGGATCCATCTTCAGGCCAACTCCGGAAACTATATACCCCAAGAATGGAATCTGGGGTAATTCGAATGAACATTTTTCTAATTTACAAAACAATGAATTTTTCCGTAGCCTGGAAAGGACTTCTGCCACATGTTGGTGGTGAGAAGGCAGGTCCTGTGAAAAGATCAATATGTCGTCCAGATAGACGACGACACATACATATAATAAGTCCCGGAAGATCTCATTGATGAAACCTTGAAAAACAGCGGGGGCATTACACAGCCCGAAAGGCATTACCAGATATTCGTAATGCCCATCTCTGGTGTTAAACGCTGTCTTCCATTCGTCACCGGAACGGATTCTGATTAAATTGTAGGCACCACGAAGATCCAACTTAGTAAAGATACGGGCTCCCTTGATGCGATCGAATAGCTCAGTGATCAGCGGAATGGGATACCGATTCTTGATAGTAATGGCATTGAGTCCACGAAAATCTATGCAAGGGCGTAAAGATCCATCCTTCTTTTTAACGAAGAAGAACCCAGCTCCAGCGGGAGAGGTGGAAGGTCGAATAAACCCACGCTGGAGGTTCTCCTGTATATACTCAGATGTAGCTTGAGTTTCAGGTAACGAGAGTGGATAGACCCGACCCCTGGGGGGAGTCTTGCCAGGTAGAAGATCGATCGGACAATCCCAAGAACGATGAGGAGGAAGACGTTCAGACTGAGCTTTATCAAAAACATCAGTAAATGAAGCATATTGAGGCGGGAGTCCCGGTGAGGTAGATGAGATGGAAGATTGCTGTACTTTGAGAGGAATGACTTGGGAAAGGCAACGATGGTGACATTCAGACCCCCAAGACGTGACTTGAGGGGTGCGCCAGTCAATCTGGGGAGAGTGACACTGAAGCCATGGAAGGCCTAAGACAATTGGACTAGTCGTAACAGGGAGGATTAAAAACGATATTTCTTCATGATGCAGGGCACCAATCAGAAGGGTTACTGGAGACGTACTCTGAGTGATGAGACCGTTGATGAGACGTGATCCATCTATAGCCGTCACAGTAATGGGTGTTTTTAAGGTAATCACTGGTAGGGACCATTGATTTACTAATGATTTGGAAATAAAATTTCCTGCTGCTCCGGAATCAATCAATGCCTGTGACTCAAAGGTTTTGGTAGCACAGGAAATAGTAACATCAAAGGCGCAGACTTTAGATTTCATGGACGATGGAGAGGACTCCAGGGACCCTAACTTCACCTCTCCAGAACTAGTTAGGGCCTGGCATTTCCCGATCTCTTAGGGCAAGAGCTGAGCATATGAGTGGAATCAGCACAATAGATACAGAGTCTATTCTTTACTCTTCGTTTCCTCTCCTCTGAAGATAATTTGGAACGTCCTATCTCCATGGGAATCACAGAGGGTGAAACTGGACGAAATTGAGGGTTAGAACGAAGAGGTGCTTTAGCAGAAGTTGTTTTCTCAGCCTCTCTTTCACGAAATCTCATATCAACACGATGGCAAAGAGAGATCAGATCTTCAAGTGACGAAGGAAGCTCCTGGGTAGTCAGTGCATCTTTAATTTTATCGGAGAGCCCCTGCCAGAAGGCGGCAACTAGGGCTTCAGTGTTCCACTGAAGTTCAGAGGCTAAGATCCTAAATTGAATGACGTACTGTCCTACTGTATGAGATCCTTGTCGCAGACGGAGGATGCTGGAAGCAGCGGAGGTCACACGACCTGGTTCATCGAACACACTTCGGAATGTAGAAATGAATTTGGCACTATCTTGCAATATTGGGTCGTTTCTTTCCCACAGAGGGGAGGCCCAAGCCAGGGCTTGTCCAGAAAACAAAGAGATAAGATAGGCCACTCTGGAACGATGGGTAGAAAAATTTTGAGGTTGGAGCTCAAAATGGACTGAACATTGGTTAAGGAAACCCCTACAAGTTTTGGGGTCCCCATCGTACTTTGACGGAGTAGGCAGGTGAAGCGTAGAAGCTGTAGACACCTGGGATGGCACTGGGGAAACGGAGGAAAGCACAGGAGCCTCAGTAGTAGCTGTCACAGTCTGTCCAGATGTTCCTTGGGAGGTTAACGATTGATAACACTGAAGTAACAGCTGTTGGCGGGCATCCTGTTGCTCCACACGGCTGACCAGATGCTGCAGCATCTCTTTGGCTGTAGGTTCCGTATCTGGGTCTGTCATGGCCTGATCTTACTGTCACGGGCATTAGGAGTCTTTACCCAGGGATCACCAGGTGGTAGGCTTACCAGAGCAATGTAGATGGTAATAGGGTACTCTGGTAGCTAGGTGATCACGGAACAGGAAACAGCAGATGATGAGATGCTCAGGAAAGTCTATGACTAGCAGCACTGGTAATATGGAGGTAATAGTACACGAGGAACTGTAGGACAAGGACACGTGAAGGTAGTCAGTGGTCTGCGATAGCAAGTTGTACCACTGCTATAGTGAGGAGGAATGTCCAACAGAAACGAGGAGGTGATGAGAGTCAGCGGTCTGCGGATAGCAAGTGGTACCGCTGTCTGAGTGAAGGAATGGAATCCAAGTGGAGGTATCCGGGGAGTCAGTGGTCTGCGAGAGCAAGTTGTACCACTGCTATGTGAGAGGATACTGGAACAGGTGATACTGGAAACAGGGATCAGTGGTCTGCTACTAGCAAGTTGTACCACTGAATATATATGTGAGGAGGTGCACGGGGAGAGACTGCAACACAGGATATACACAGGCACCTTATACACGATCCACAGTAACATGCACAATATATATAAATGACTGAACAGGTCTGCAAATATAGAAAGTCTCTTGAAGTAGTCCAGCACAAGTTAACACAGTCAATGATGGCAATAGACTCAGCGGATAGCAGACTCCAGAGGAGAACCAACACAGTCCAGCAAGATATGCAATACACCAGCACAGTCAATGAGAAGTATGCATACCGTGGTTCAGAAGCAGGCAGTCAGATAGGAGTGCAACGATACCTGAGCGGCAGGAGGCCGGCTGGATGAAAAGTCCCAGGATAGATGAGGCAGCGGTCTAGTAGGTGCAGCGCACAGATAAGTAGACCCACAGGGACACGAATCCACAGGAATCAGTAACACGTGGAACTGGACTCAAGGAGGGCCCAGGAGAGTGAAGATGATCCAGCAGAGGAGTAGTTGATGAGATATAAATCCAATGCTGACAGGAGGGTAGACCAGCGGGGCACGTGAAGGCGTGGAGAGCGGGTCAGCGGTAGATGGGTGATAGCGCGGTCAGCAGCAGCAGGACTCTGCGGTACAGGAGGTAACCAGTAGCAACCAATAGGTGTCAGTAGCGATGGAGCACGGGAGAGCAGAGTAGACCAGGAGCTGTTGATCACGGAGAGTAGCGAATGGCAATGAGAGCAGCAGTCTCGAGGAAACACAGGAGAGCTGAGAAGAGCCTGCAGTGCACAGGGGCAGCGGAAAGGAATCAGCTAACTTGTCACGATGATGAACACAGGCGAGTTGTAGGCTGGAGGCTGTAGTGCACGGAAGCAGCGGATAGACATCAGCTAACAGTCACGATGATGAACACAGGCGAGTTGTAGGCTGGAGGCTGTAGGGCACGGAAGCAGCGGATAGACAACAGCTAACAGTCACGATAATGAACACAGGCGAGTTGTAGGCTGGAGGCTGTAGTGCACGGAGGCAGCGGATAGGAATCAGCTCACGGACTTGATGAGGAACAGGTGAGTGGATGTAAAGTAACGGTTGGAGTGCACAGAGGCAGCGGGTAGGAACCAGCAAACAGTCACAGTGAAATATAATAGCGTGATGTGGATTAGAGGACTGTAGTGCACGGAGGCAGCGGATAGGAATCAGCAAACAGTCACAATGATAAGTAATAGCGTTGAAGTGGTTTGGAAGACTGTAGTGCACGGAGGCAGCGGATAGGAATCAGCTAACAGTCACGATGATACAGATGATGGTAGAAGTGGTATGGGAACCACAGAGGTAGAAGTGGTTTGGAAACCACAGGAATCAGCAGCGCTGAAAACACGAGGAATACAGGAACACCTTCAGAGACTCATAGGAAATGAGACTCCAAGATCAGGCAACGTGGTGTTGACCACAGGTGCTTAATATAGGGAGTGTTGCCTGATCTGCCAATTGAGTTAAAGGGACATACACTGAAGTATAGGAAAGGGCTGCGCATGCGCAGACCCTCAGGATGGAGGACGGCCACGGTTCCTAAATGTCCGGGAAGAGGCACTCACAGTACGGTGAGTGACACGCTGTACCAATACTCATCTGCCGGTTTGAATCATCATTCCGGATCAGTTAAGTTCTATACTATTATTATCATTGTTTGAACTGTCGCTGTGTCAGTGATTCTACTGCTTGCTCTGAGTTACATCTATGGATCAGCTTAGTTCTAACTTTCCAATACCTTTGTCTGAACTGACGCTGTATCAGTGATTCATTTATTGCTTTGAGTTACTAACTCCAGTCCAGCTGAGTTCTACCTCCGTTACCATCTCTGTTGCTCTACTATATTCCCTGCAGTTACCATGAGTTACCAAATGTGGAGTAGTGTGTTGTGATCTATTATTTCTATCTGTCCAGGCATCATGTTCCCGTGCTTGCTGTTGCCCTGAGTTACCGCCTTCATTTAGCTACATTAGTGTCTATTGCAATATTCCTGTCGCATCATCATACTGCTGTTATCATTGAACCAAGTCTATTAGTTCCTGTATCCAGATTCTCTCCGATCATCTGTATCAACTTATTGTGTCCTAAGCTCCACCATTACCCTAAGCTCCACCATTACAGGAGTGGCAAAGTCCATATCCCCTTGCGGGGGTCACTGGCGAAGACCACCTACCCGTTAGACTCCGCACTCCTGAGTGGGTTCCATCTTGGCAGGAACAAGGGATCCTCTAATACTACTCTGAGCACAGTGAAACCCAAATTCATCTATAGAAAACCCCCGAGTTTGAGGGACAAGATTGTTAGAAGTGTTTTACCTAAGAAAGAAACAACTAATCTTGTAAAAACAAGAGGTTTTCATAGATGTGGCACATGTCTACCCTGCAGAAATATTAAGAGTAAAGATTCTAAGATTGTGGAGTATGTATCTACCACCACTGGGGTGAAATATCATCATCATCATCATCATTTATTTATATAGCGCCAACATATTCCGTAGCGCTTTACAATTGGGGACAAACGTAATAAACTAATAAACAAACTGGGTAAAACAGACAAAGAGGTGAGAAGGCCCTGCTCGCAAGCTTACAATCTATGGGACAATGGGAGATTGACACATGAGGTTAAGTATCCATTTTGCATCTTGGCCCAGCCAGACTGCAAAGGTAAGGTGACTCATAAGCTAAATGATCCTGTCACACAACAATGTTGGTCCGGGGGTAGTTGTCTTGTGTGAAATTGTGTAACAGGCTAAAGGTAGTGAGGTTAAGATGGTGGTTGAGGAATATTATAAGCTTGTCTGAATAGGTAGGTTTTCAGAGAACGCTTGAAAGTTTGTAGAACAGAGGAGAGTCTTATTGTGCGAGGGAGAGAGTTCCATAGAGTGGGTGCAGCCCGAAAAAAGTCCTGTAACCGGGAATGGGAGGATGTAATGAGGGTGGATGAGAGACGCAGATCTTTTGCAGAATGGAGTTGCCGAGTTGGGAGATATTTTGAGACAAGAGAGGAGATGTATGTTGGTGCAGCTTTGTTGATGGCCTTGTAGGTTAGTAAAAGTATTTTATATTGGATTCGGTAGAAGACAGGCAGCCAGTGTAGAGACATACAGAGTGATTCAACAGAGGAATAGCTATTTGCAAGGAAAATCAGTCTTGCCGAAGCATGCAAAATAGATTTTAGGGGTTTGAGTCTGTTTTTGGGAAGACCAGTAAGGAGGGAATTGCAATAGTCAATGCGGGAGATGATTAGTGCATGAATTAAGGTTTTAGCAGTGTCTTGTGTGAGATATGTGCGGATTCTGGAAATGTTCTTTAGATGTATGTAACATGATTTAGATATAGAGTCAATGTGGGGAACAAAGGATAGGCGTGAATCAAGGATTACACCTAGGTAGCGAGCTTGTGGGGTGGGATTTATGGTCATGTTATCAACAGAGATAGAAATGTCAGGTATGCTCTTGTTGGCGGGTGGGAATATTATTAACTCTGTTTTAGAAAGATTAAGTTTGAGTTGACGAGAGGACATCCAAGATGAAATGGCAGAAAGACAGTCAGTTACACGGGACAACACAGATGTCGAGATATCAGGAGAGGATAGATAGATTTGGGTATCATCCGCATAGAGATGATACTGAAAGCCAAATGAACTTATTAGATTTCCAAGAGAAGCGGTATAGATAGAGAACAGCAGAGGACCTAGCACCGAGCCTTGTGGTACTCCAACTGATAGGGGAAGCGGAGCAGAGGTGGCTCCAGAGAAATTAACAGTGAAAGAGCGATTAGAGAGGTAAGATGAGAACCAGGATAGAACTGTGTCTTGAAGACCTAGGGATTGCAGCGTTTGTATGAGAAGAGAGTGGTCAACGGTGTGAAATGCAGCCGAGAGATCAAGGAGAATTAGGAGAGAGTAATGGCGTTCAGTCTTAGCAGTGATCAGATCATTAACAACCTTGGTCAGCGCAGTCTCTGTGGAGTGTTGAGAACGAAAGCCAGACTGAAGAGGATCCAACAGGTTGTTTGTGGAAAGAAAGCGTGTGAGGCGAGTGTAGGCAAGTCTCTCTAGAAGCTTGGAGGGGCAAGGGAGCTGAGAGATGGGACGGTAATTTGAGAGAGAGTTTGGGTCGGAGTTTTGTTTTTTTAGAATAGGAGTAATCACTGCATGCTTGTATAGTGATGGAAAGATGCCAGTAGAGAGTGAGAGATTACAGATTTGAGTTAGAGGTGAAATGAGCACAGAAGACAGGGATCTACCAATTTGCGAGGGAATAGGATCAAGAGGACAGGAGGTAGAGTAGGAAGATAAGAAGAGCGTAGAAATTTCCTCTTCATTTGTGGGGTCAAATGAAGAAAGGGTGTCAGAGGGTAGTGGGAAGGAAATGAGCTGATGGCTTGTTGAGGAAGAGGATACCATTTCTAGTCTGATCTTGTCAATCTTGTCCTTGAAGTAGGAAGCAAGATCCTGAGCACTGATAGTAGATGGAGGGTTCGGGGTGGGAGGATTGAGAAGATGATTAAATGTATTGAAAAGGCGTTTGGGGTTAGAAGCCTGAGCATAGATAAGAGATTGAAAGTATGTTTGTTTTGCAGTGTCCAGAGCATTTCGATAGGAGTGGTAGACAGAAGTATATGTGAAGAAGTCATTAGAGCTTCGAGATTTACGCCAGTGACGTTCTGCTTTACGGGACAGTTTTTGAAGATTTCGTGTTGCTTTGGTGTGCCACGGTTGACATCGAAGTCGACGTGTAGTATGAAGTGTCGCTGGAGCCACTTGATCAAGGGCCGTTGCTAAGGTTAGGTGAAAATGAGGTACTGCCATCTCAGGGGATGAGAATGTAGAGATAGGGGAGAGAAGGTGTTGGAGAGAGGTGGAAAATTGTTGAAGATTAATAGAATTAAGATTTCTACGAGTATGAGGAGGCTTGGTTGAGTTAGACAGTAGAGAGGTTAGAGCAGTGGGGGTGAGAGTGTAGCTGATAAGGTGATGATCCGAGAGGGGGAAGGGTGTATTAATAAAATTAGAAACTGAGCATAGTCTAGAGAAAACAAGATCAAGGCAGTGGCCATCCTTATGAGTAGATGATTCAATCCACTGGGAGAGGTCAAGTGAGGATGTTAGAGAGAGTAGTTTGGAAGCAGCTTTGGAAGGTGGGTTATCAATGGGGATGTTGAAGTCACCCATGATGATGGTGGGGATGTCTGAAGATAAGAAGTGAGGGAGCCATGCAGAGAAATCCTCAATAAATTGTTGGTGTGCTCCAGGGGGACGATAGATCACCGCAACACGTAGGGAGAATGGATTAAAAATGCGAATAGCATGTACTTCAAAAGATGTGAACGTGAGTGATGGGACATTTGGTAGAACTGTGTATGTGCACTGTGGGGAGAGAAGTAGTCCAACCCCACCTCCTTGTCTGCCTTCAGGTCTGGAGGTGTGGGTGAGATGGGGGCCACCATGTGAAAGTGCTGCAGGTGAGGCAGTGTCTGATTGCATGAGCCATGTTTCTGTTATTGCCAGAAGGTTGAGGTTTTTTGAGAGGAAGAGATCATGAACGGAGGTAAGTTTGTTACAAACAGAGCGTGCATTCCAAAGGGCACATTTAAAGGACTTGGGAAGAGAGGGGAGACAGGTGATGTGTTTGAGGTTTGCTATAGAACGGTAGTGTTCTGATGTATGTGTGTGTGAGGAGTGTGGGGGACCTGGATTAGGTGATATATCACCAGCTAATAGAAGCAGAGTGAGCGAAAGATAGGCAAGGGGATTGTAAGATGTGTGGCCTTTTATCTTCTGGCGACAGGTGGAGGCTGTACTTGTTAGAGATAATAAATAGGATAACAGTTCATGGGTGTTAAATAGAGGTGAGTGGAGTAATGCAGGTGCAATATGAACAAATTTGTGTGTTGGTGGAGGGTTGAAAGATGACACAGTCCTAAAGATCATGCCATGAAATGAGACTAAGAAAAGCAATTTGTGAAACATTGTGATAAAAGGGGTAAAAGCAAAAAGCAAGGGTATTTTAAGAATTACCTCTTAGCAGTCTTCCATATAAATAGACAAGTAGTGCAGAAATAGGCTGTGGCAGATGCAGCTTATTGCTGGGAGTAAAATCAAGTCAAATGTAGTCCAATGTTTGTCCAAGTGTGTTGTCTAACTGTGCATTTTCGTCCACTTTGTGAGAAAATCCCACTTAGTGTAGAAATCACACACGTGTAACCCCACATACGTCTCCCCATAGAATGAAGCTAAGATGTAGTCAGTCTAATTTAGGAATACACTACAGATGTGCTAATTGGTCAGCTAATCAAAGGAAAAGAAAACATTTGTGGGAAAGGATAGAGGAGGCCAGATACCTATCATAAATTAGGCAGCAATAAAAGACTGTGCCAACCTAAGTTTAAACAGATAACAGTTTCCTATAACATACTTTTAAACACAGATTGCAGGGATGAATTTCACAGAATAATGATCAGAGTAGTAGTAGCAGCATGGATGAACATACTTTAAACACAGATTGCAGGGATGAATTTCACAGAATAATGATCAGAGTAGTAGTAGCAGCATGGATGAACATACTGGATGAAATATGAGATTCGGGATTTCATCACGTCATTCAAAGAATGTTATTTATCTGATTCAATGTATATGTGACAAACAATATGTAGGAAAAACTAGTCGATCCTTGAAAATACAGATTGCTGAACATCTCCACAATATAAAGAAGGGTTTTGCAAATCATTCCTTATCAGCACATTGTAATGAGAAACATACATGTAATGTTGAGTCTATAAAATTATTTTGTGGGATTAAACAAGTTAAGTAAAATTGGAAAAGTAATGATTTGGATGTTAGACTAGCTAGAGCTGAAATGGATAGAAATTTTAATCTAAAGACCCAAATCCCTGATGGGTTAAATACTGACTTAAATTGAATTAAAATGTTTTTTTTTTGCGTTTTTAAATATATGTGCCCATTGGAAGTTGTAATTATGTTCTATTAGGTTTACTGCACGGAACAATGGGGCTATGATAAAAAGTTTATGTATAAATATTGAATGTAGAATTTTTATTTTTTGGATAACGTCTCAAAAAGAGGACTAGTTATTATCTAGGAACAGAGATAACGAGAGTTGTTTTGTCAACAGGTATAACATATATCGGAGAAGTATTTTAACTTCGTTAACATTCTAAACCAGAGTCTGGTTAATGTTTTATCACGAGCACCCCCTTAATATAGATGGGAGGTATATATGAAGAAGGTTTTCATCATAAAGAAATTAATCTGTCAATATCGTTTTTTATGTATTTTATTGGGTTTTTTATGATGTATTGTATATATATATATATATATATATATATATATATATATGAGTAAGTACCTTACGATTCAATATTATATTGTTTTTTTAACCTTCTTTGAGATGCGTGTTTTTGTCCTCGGTGGGCACATAGAAAGCTTGATGTTTTTTATATTCATTTATGTAACAATTATGAATATTTGGTATGGTCTATGTATTTGTATAGAAATAGTATATATTTATTATGGAATATTATCTTTTTGAAGATTTACAAATAACAAATTGTTATCTGCTCTGTGATTGGTTGTTCCTGATATATATACCAACATCGGATGACCGAGTTACATTTACCTTGAAAAAGACCCCAGGAGTTGGGTCGAAACGCGTTGGTGTTCGAGCGGAGTTGTAAGATTCCCTATCCGGACGGGGATTGAGAGAAACATCAGATTAAACCCGGAACTGTTTTGACATAGTATTTATGCTGACTACGTCTCATGTCTCCGGTAGTAATGAATTACCTTATTATCTGAGGATATTGTGAATGTTTTTATTTCACCAGTTTAAGGTTTTTTATCAGTGTGTTTGCATTAAATGATCATTTAAAAGGTTAATATGCCAGATCGAGATATTGTCTTGTTTCATACATGATCCATTAGATACTGAGTTTGGAACTGAAATCAGCTGGAAGAACTAATGATTGACATGAGAGTAAAAGGAATTGAACTCTACACACAAGCAGCGTAAGCATATTGAATGGGGCGGCTGCCCCGATATTGATGTTTTTATGGTGAAGCACGTTCCACATTGCTGTGTTTGGTTTTGGTTCACACATGGGAGTTTGACTCCACATCACAAACACCATAAGGCTATACCTGTCTTTTAGAACTTTATGTGTGCAGTTCTATTAGTTAAAGCTGATTACCATTATTTTTCTCTTTTCTCTCCCTAATATATGAGATCATCGGGAGATCTGTCTTTCAGGATTTCAACTCCACATGAAACGATTTATGAACTTTTCCAAATTAAGACTTTTTGGAACTAAGCCGTTGTATACTGGACATACCTTTGTTTAATGGATTATTTTATCGATCAGTATTGTTATACTAAGATATGTGTTTCTTTGCGCCTGAGATACATATGGTTTTTGTCTATGTGATTCTAAGAAGCCTAATTATCCCCCTACAACCATTGTTATCAACAGGGAAAGTTCTTATTTTCATTTCACCCTGTATACTAATGGGGATAAACCCACCAGCGCAGGTATAGCCGGTAAAAGGCTTATGTACATAGTATGGTAACAATGCTTCTACCTCTGCAAGCCTGTTGACACTGTCTCAGAATGGCACTAACCCAACAAAAGTATTTAAATTAATATATTTTTTAATACAATAGGGCCACTGCATTGCCTAAAAGATGGACGAACTGATAGTATATCTACTGCTGTATTGTTATGTATAAACGTTTAATTAAAAAAAAAGAAGCTTTTATTTAACTTTTTCAGTAGTGAAGCTCAAGTCTAGGCTTCCAGTTCCACGCATGGGCCACCGTGCATGTCCAATAGAGTGTGAGCCTCTGGAGCAATAAGCCTCTCATCACATCATCATCATCATCATCACACCACGCTTTGTCTCACTCTGCTGCCAAGGTGATCAAATATTGTTAAATGCTGGCGGAAAATAATCAGACTGGTTGGATAATGATTCATTCAGTAATGAGATTTTGCATAATAAATGGAATTCACATATATAGATCAGACATTAGTATACATTGGTTAAGATGTAATTGGAGTGCTATAGTTTTGACTATTGTGGTTGATTGAAGCAGAGGTAAGTCGCGAGTGACTTTTTCAAAGGAGTGGAGCTGTAGACTGCCTTTGAGTGGTAGGGTCCGCTTCCAAATCGTACTACAATTTCTAGAGCGATGCTTACATATTGGTGCATATATTGTGCCTCTTGTTGCAGCTATATTATGCCAAGATGCGTCTGTCAATACACAGTTTTTGTAATTTTATAATTAAATGTCTATAGCACATGGCAGAAGTTCACATGGGAGCACTCGCTGGCAAAATGTTATGTGCCATATCTCTGCTTATGGTTATGGCCGACACCAGAGCAGGTTTTTTTCTGGAGCCCCACAAAATTGGTGCCCCTACAAATTAAATGGCCCCCCCTTGCCATGCGGCACACAACGCCCTCCTTATGGCGCAGCAGACTGGTGGCAGAGAGCTGTGTTTGCTCAATGCCGGCGCTCTGGCAAGGCCAGACCACTCTAACTGTAGGCACTTTAGTCCAGTGCTTGTCAGGCTTGCGCATGCGCGGCCTGATGGCAGCACGAAGGCTTCATGCAGGCAGAGCTATACATGATTTACATAACATCCTTGGTACTGAGTTAGTGTGTTTTGCTGCTGTTGTGAAACTGTACAAAGCCAGGTTATATGGACTGTTCTTATAGAGAGTTCTTGTTGAGAAATATTTAAAAGCAACATTTTCAAATGCTGAAATTCGTCTGACAATATACTTGGCAGTGGTTGAAGTGGGGGTGTGTATGGTGGTATACCATACCGCAACTTCTCCTACTACCTTAATTGTAAAATTATTAAATTGTATTCACTTACATTCCCATTTTATTTTTCATACTGCTTCTTCTAACATTCCGTACCCACTCTTCTAAATTTCTACTTCAACCACTGATACTTGGCAATAATTGTGTCAAACAGCAGTGGTGAATAGTCCTTTTCCAAGGTAGAGATAATGAAGAACAGACTGAGAACAATGAATCAAAGTCATATTTCATGACTCACATTAATGAGCACTGAACGTGATATACTGCATGTACTGGATTTCAAACATGTCATTGACATATTTGTTTCTTAGAAAGTTTGGAAGCGCAGTTTGTTTTAGTTTAAAAAACGTAAATTAAATAAGTAAAGGATATTTGGCAACTGTACCCAATTACAATCCGAATTCTCAGAATGGGAATGGAAATTTTTCAAGTTCACAATTTACATAGGGGCGCAACCGAAATTTAGGCCATCTAATTATTTGGCCCAATTATCTTACATGAGTTGAAGGTTAAATTAAATATATATCATAAAACTAATCAATTAACAAATAATTGAAAGTTTTATTCTTAAATGTTTAATATTGTAAATATGTGTAATTTAAGAAATATTCATGAAAAACTAAAGTATTGTGTAAAAGAGTATATACCTATAACAAATAGCATATACCTGCTATTAGAATACTGTAAATTGAGAGAATCCTCTTTTGGACTTTATATTTGCATTTTCATGGCCCGATAATTATTCTGGGGTCTATTTATGACCCTTCATTTTTTTCTGTAGAAACTTTTCAATCCTCATCGCATAGATGCGGATTGAAAAGTTTCTCATATGTATTAAAAATCAACACAGGAACAGCCGTTCCGAAAAACGGCTGCTCCTGTGAAGTCTTACACTTACCTAACACTGGATTCTTCTCTTTTCCTCCCTCTGCGGTGCTGATCGTCCCTCTTTCAATCCCTGTGCGCATGCGCCGACCGGTAAACTCGGGCATGCGCACAGAGATCCGTGTCTGCAGGAACCTGAAGCATGTGATGGAGGGATCATGTGATCCCTCCACACATGCGCTGTGCAGCTCTGCTCGTCAGAGCAGCGCTGTTTTCAGTGTAATGTTTCACTTATGTTAATGTACGCCAGCTTCAGATGGCGCCAGCTTCAGATGGCGCACATTAACAAGTAAAAAAAAGAGAAATACTTCACCTGCCAGTCTTTAATACAAAGCGTTACTGAGCACTCCCCATACATTGTTATGGGGAGTGCTCAGAAAAACGCTAATGGGTGCAAAGCAGCAGATATCTCCGATATCTGCTGCTATGCTAGATTAATACATAAGGATTTTAACGGTAAAGCTCCGAAAACGTTGTTTTCGGGGCTTTACAAGGGGGAAAAACTTTAATAAATAGACCCCTCTGTCCTTTCGTGACCATAGTTCATGTATCAACAAGAATACCTGTGACTCAGCACACTGTACTGCATACATGCCAACTCTCCCGGAATGTCCAGGAGACTCCCAAATTCCAGGTAGGTCTACAGGACTCCCAGGAGAGTAGGGCAACCTCCCGAATCTGCCCACTTCCTAGTGAATTGGGCAGCATTAGACCCGCTATGATGTGATTCTCATAATCGTGTCATTTTGACCTGCCCCTCGCTGTAAAATGATGCGCATACATCGTTACATCGAGGGGGCAAATTGATGCAATTTGTCAAGCTCCACCCCCTCTGCCTATACCCCCACCTCCCCTTCAGAGCAGCAACATATGCGGCAAGTATGCTCTACTGTAACCTAGCTTTGTATACAACTAAAGTGGAGAGATTGTGCAGCGCTCATGTACTGAAATTGGACCACTCATGTTGAGATGTTGTCACATAAATGGTGAGATTGATCAGAGGCGGAACTAGGTTGCTGGGGACCCCGGTGCAGGGAAGCGGGGAGGACCCGCTAGTTCCCTGTGCAGTGGGTCCCATTATCTCCATAACCCGGTGCACAGCACCTGCTGCATCAATGGTAGTTCTACCACTGAGCTTAATACTGCTCAAGACGTAATTGATCTATTGTTAAACTAGATGGTTTATATAGGAAAACTTGTTTCCTTAGGAGAGGGTCACTTATTTTTCGGTTATCAGATATTTGTTTAAATCATTCACATAACTGCACTCACACGTTCTTCTTTTATGTCACTCTATTCCCAGTCACATGACCACTGTGTGATCTCTCCCCTTTAGCTGTGTCTGATTCCAGGTTATGTAGACCCCCCCCCACACCCCTTCAATCACCTGTATTTTCATTAATGGAAGCTGTCAAGGACACATACTATAATTAAAAGGTTGGGTAAATGCAAATATAAATCCTGTTGTTTTACATTGTTCCAATAGAAGGTATATTCTGTTCATAATGAGTAATTACCCTTTTTACAATAAATGTATTTTTAAAAACCACCAGGACCAAGTGAAGATGAGTGGAATGGAGACATGACTGGATTATCTAGTAATAAGCAGGTTTTAAGAAATTACATTGGGAGAATAGTGATAGTGATCTAGGGTTTAGATAAGTCTAGCGGTTAATTTGTGTTAAGCAGGTTGGGGCTAATTAGTTGTTAGTTGAGACTGAACAACATATTGCAGTAATACTTTTCTTGCCTGACCTTGAATATATTGTATTGAGATTTTTGGATTGAGTATTGAGATGGTGCGTATTGAGACTTCGGCCCAATTGAGAGCAACTGTATTGGAGAGAGGAGAGTGGCTTCAGGCCATCGGATGCGGTTTGTATGCCATAGTACTGTATTGGAGAGAGAAGAGTGGCTTCAGGCCACCAGATGTGCTCTGTATGCCATAGTACTGTATTGGAGAGAAGAGAGTGGCTTCAGGCCACCAGATGTGGTCTGTATGTCATAGTACTGTATTGGAGAGAAGAGAGTGGCTTCAGGCCACCAGATGTGGTCTGTATGCCATAGTACTGTATTGGAGAGAGAAGAGTGGCTTCAGGCCACCAGATGTGGTCTGTATGCCATAGTACTGTATTGGAGAGAGGAGAGTGGCTTCAGGCCACCAGATGTGGTCTGTATGTCATAGTACTGTATTGGAGAGAAGAGAGTGGCTTCAGGCCACCAGATGTGGTCTGTATGCCATAGTACTGTATTGGAGAGAAGAGAGTGGCTTCAGGCCACCGGATGTGGTCTGTATGCCATAGTACTGTATTGGAGAGAGGAGAGTGGCTTCAGGCCACCAGATGTGGTCTGTATGCCATAGTACTGTATTGGAGAGAGGAGAGTGGCTTCAGGCCATCGGATGCGGTTTGTATGCCATAGTACTGTATTGGAGAGAGGAGAGTGGCTTCAGGCCATCGGATGCGGTTTGTATGCCATAGTACTGTATTGGAGAGAGAAGAGTGGCTTCAGGCCATCGGATGCGGTTTGTATGTCATAGTACTGTATTGGAGAGAGAAGAGTGGCTTCAGGCCACCAGATGTGGTCTGTATGTCATAGTACTGTATTGGAGAGAAGAGAGTGGCTTCAGGCCACCAGATGTGGTCTGTATGCCATAGTACTGTATTGGAGAGAGAAGAGTGGCTTCAGGCCACCAGATGTGGTCTGTATGCCATAGTACTGTATTGGAGAGAAGAGAGTGGCTTCAGGCCACCAGATGTGGTCTGTATGTCATAGTACTGTATTGGAGAAAAGAGAGTGGCTTCAGGCCACCAGATGTGGTCTGTATGTCATAGTACTGTATTGGAGAGAAGAGAGTGGCTTCAGGCCACCAGATGTGGTCTGTATGTCATAGTACTGTATTGGAGAGAAGAGAGTGGCTTCAGGCCACCGGATGTGGTCTGTATGCCATAGTACTGTATTGGAGAGAAGAGAGTGGCTTCAGGCCACCGGATGTGGTCTGTATGCCATAGTACTGTATTGGAGAGAGGAGAGTGGCTTCAGGCCACCAGATGTGGTCTGTATGCCATAGTACTGTATTGGAGAGAAGAGAGTGGCTTCAGGCCACCAGATGTGGTCTGTATGTCATAGTACTGTATTGGAGAGAAGAGAGTGGCTTCAGGCCACCAGATGTGGTCTGTATGTCATAGTACTGTATTGGAGAGAGGAGAGTGGCTTCAGGCCACCAGATGTGGTCTGTATGCCATAGTACTGTATTGGAGAGAGGAGAGTGGCTTCAGGCCATCGGATGTGGTCTGTATGCCATAGTACTGTATTGGAGAGAGGAGAGTGGCTTCAGGCCACCAGATGTGGTCTGTATGCCATAGTACTGTATTGGAGAGAAGAGAGTGGCTTCAGGCCACCAGATGTGGTCTGTATGTCTGTCACTCACCGGACTGTGAGTGCTTCTTCCCGGACATTTAGGAACCGTGGCCGTCCTCCATCCTGAGGGACTGCGCATGCGCAGCCCTTTCTATACCTCCAGTGTATGTTCCTTTAACTTAATTGGCAGATCAGGCAACCTCCCTATATTAAGCACCTGTGGTCATCACCACATTGCCTGATCTTGGAGTCTCATTCCCCATGAGTCTCTGAAGGTGTTCCTGTGTTTCCTTGTTTA
Source organism: Mixophyes fleayi (assembly GCF_038048845.1). Lineage (NCBI taxonomy): Eukaryota > Metazoa > Chordata > Amphibia > Anura > Limnodynastidae > Mixophyes > Mixophyes fleayi. The sequence goes on along the minus strand of NC_134404.1, from coordinate 63,415,473 downwards.
TTCAGCCCAGCTGATTCCTGTGGTTTCCAAACCACTTCTACCTCTGTGGTTTCCAAACCACTTCTACTACTGTGGTTCCCATACCACTTCTACCATCTACTGTATCATCGTGACTGTGAGCTGATTCCTATCCGCTGCCTCCGTGCACTACAGTCTTCTAATCACTTCAACTCTACCATGTATCATTGGGACTGTTAGCTGATGCCTATCCGCTGCCTCCGTGCACTACAGGCTTCAACCACATCCACTCACCTGTTCATGATTGTGACTGCCAGCTGATTCCTATCCGCTGCCTCCGTGCACTACAGGCTTCAACCTGCAACTCGTCTGTGTTTCATCATCGTGACTGTTTGGCTGATTCCTATCCGCTGCCTCCGTGCACTACAGTCTTCAACCTGCAACTCGTCTGTGTTTCATCATCGTGACTGCTAGCTGATTCCTATCCGCTGCCTCCGTGCACTACTGTCTTCAACCTGCAACCCGTCTGTGTTTCATCGTGACTGTTTAGCTGATTCCTATCCGCTGCCTCTGTGCGCTTCAGTCTTCAGTCCTTGTCAACTCTACCGTGTTTCCTTGAGTCTGCTGCCACTATTGCTACCCGCTACTCTCCGTGATCATCTGTTCCAGTTCAACTCTGCTCCGGTGTCCCATCGTTACTGCACCTGCTGGTTGCTATTGGTTACCTCCGTGTTCCCGCAGAGACCCGCTGCTGTTACTTCTCAGCGCTACTCATCCATCTACTGCTGATCCGCTCTCCACGCCTTCCTGTGTTCCCTGCTGGTCTACCTACCTGTGCGCTGCACCTGCTAGACCCCCGCTTCACCCATCCAGGGACTTGTATCCTGCTGGCCTCCTGCCCTTCAGGTATCTCTGCACTCCTGTCTGACTGCCTTCTCCTGAACCACGGTATGCATACTTCCCATTGACTGTGCTGTGTATTGCATACCTTGCTGGACTGTGTTGGTTCTCCTCTGGAGTGTACTATCCGCTGAGTCTATTGCCATCATTGACTGTGTTGGTTCTCCTCTGGAGTGTACTATCTGCTGACTCTACTGCCATCATTGACTGTGTTATCTCATGCCGGATTACTTCAAGAGACTTTCTATATTGGCAGTGTTGTTCAGTCATTTATACATTTATATTGTGCATATTACTGTGGATCAAAGTCAAGGTGCCCGTGTATATATTGTGTTGCAGTCTCTCCCCGTGCACCTCCTTACATATATATTCAGTGGTACAACTTGCTAGTGGCAGACCACTGACTCCTGTTTACAGTTTCACCTGTTCCAGTATCCTCTCACATAGCAGTGGTACAACTTGCTAACGCAGACCACTGACTCCCCGGATACCTCCACTTGGATTCCATTCCTTCACTCAGACAGCGGTACAACTTGCTATCCGCAGACCGCTGACTCTCATCACCTCCTCGTTTCTGTTGGACATTCCTCCTCACTATAGCAGTGGTACAACTTGCTATCGCAGACCACTGACTACCTTCACGTGTCCTTTGTCCATACAGTTCCTCGTGTATTATTACCTCCATATTGCCAGTGCTGCTAGTCATAGACTGTCCTGAGCATCTCATCATCTGCTATTTCCTGTTCCGTGATCACCCTGCTACCAGAGTACCATATTACCACCTATACTGCTCTGGTAAGCCTATCACCTGGTGATCCCTGGGTAAAGACTCCTAGTGCCCGTGACAGTAAGATCAGGCCATGACAGACCCAGATACGGAACCTACAGCCAAAGAGATGCTGCGGCATCTGGTTACCCGTATTGAGCAACAGGAAGTTCGCCAACGGCATTTACTGCGGTGTTACCAGGCGTTAGCCTCCCAAAGACCGTCTGTGCAAGATGCCACAACTACTGTTGATGCTCCTGTGCCTTCCTCCGTTTCCCCAGTGCCATCCCAGGTGTTTACAGCTTCCACGCTTCACCTGCCTACTCCGTCAAAATACGATGGAGACCCCAAAACTTGTAGGGGTTTTCTTACTCAATGCTCAGTTCATTTTGAGCTCCAACCTCAAAATTTTTCTACCCATCGTTCCAGAGTGGCCTATCTTATTTCATTGTTTTCTGGACAAGCTCTCGCATGGGCTTCCCCTCTGTGGGAAAGAAACGATCCATTGTTACAGGATAGTGCCGAGTTTATTTCCACGTTCCGAAGTGTATTCGATGAACCAGGTCGTGTTATTTCCGCTGCATCTAGCATTCTCCGTCTTCGCCAAGGATCTCGCACTGTGGCTCAGTACGTCATTCGATTTAGGATCTTAGCCTCTGAACTTCAGTGGAACACTGAAGCACTAGTTGCCGCCTTCTGGCAGGGGCTTTCCGATAAAATTAAAAACGCACTGACTTCACAAGAACTACCCTCCTCTTTAGAAGATTTGATCTCTCTTTGCCATCGGGTAGACCTGAGGTTTCGTGAAAGAGAACCTGAGAAAACAACTTCGGTTAAAACACCTCTTCTCTCAAATCCTCAATTTCACCCAGCTTCATCTCCGGGGATACCCATGGAGATAGGTCGCTCCAAATTAACTTTAGAGGAGAGGGACCGAAGAATAAAGAATAGACTTTGTATCTATTGTGCCGATTCTACGCATATGCTCAATTCTTGTCCCAGGAAATGCCGGCCTCTAACCAATACTGGGGAGATAAGGTTAGGGTTCCTGGAGTCCTCTCCATCTTCTACGAAATTAAAAGCCTGCACTTTTGATGTTACGATTTCCTCTGCTACCAAAGCCTTTGAGTCACAGGCATTGATTGATTCCGGAGCAGCAGGAAATTTCATTTCCAAATCATTAGTGAATCAATGGTCCCTACCAGTGATTACTTTGAAAACACCGATTACTGTGACTGCTATGGATGGATCACGTCTCATCAATGGTCTCATCACCCAGAGTACGTCTCCAGTAACGCTTCAGATTGGTGGGCTACACCATGAAGAGATTTCGTTTTTAATTCTTCCGGTTACGACAAGTCCGATTGTCTTAGGCCTTCCATGGCTTCAATGTCATTCTCCCCAGATTGATTGGCGCACTTCTCAAGTTACATCTTGGGGAGCTGAATGTCATCATCGTTGTCTCTCTCAAGTGGTTTCATTCAAAAGACAGCATTCGTCTATTCCACCAGGTCCTCCTCCACAGGATCCTTCATCTACGGATCTGTGTGATAAGGTTCAGTCTGAACGCCTTCCTCCTCATCGGGCGTTCGTGAAGTCATCGGACGTTGAAGATGGATCTCAGGAGTCATCTTCAAAAAGTCAAGTGCTGGTGGTTCACGGTCACCATCCGTCTTTTCCGGAATTTCCTGCCCTCCCGCCCACCCAAGTTCCTGCTGTGGAGACTGCTTGTCAGACCTTCAAAAATATCTGGTCTCAGGTCAAAACCTGTTTAAAGAAGACATCTAACAAATATAAGTCTTTCGCAGATAAGAAGAGGCGGGCTATTCCACCACTAAAAATTGGAGATCGTGTCTGGTTATCTACCAAAAATATTCGTTTGAAGGTTCCATCTATGAAATTCGCCCCTCGTTTTATTGGTCCATATAGGATCATTCAAGTTATCAATCCAGTATGTGTTAAACTTCTTCTTCCTAAGAATCTTCGGATTTCCAATGCCTTCCATGTGTCCTTGCTCAAACCTCTCATCATCAACCGTTTCTCGACTCCTCCCTCAGCACCGCAGCCAGTTCAAGTTCATCAGGAGGAGGATTTCGAGATTACTGAGGTATTGGATGCAAAAATTTCGCGAGGAGTCCTCCGTTTCCTCGTTCATTGGAAGGGCTTTGGTCCTGAAGAGCGTTCATGGATCAAAGCTGAAGATCTTAATGCTCCTGCCCTTCTGAAGAAGTTTTATTCTAAAAATCCGGACAAGCCCGGTTCCAGGCGTTCTGTGCCCACCTTTAAAAGGGGGGGTACTGTCACTCACCGGACTGTGAGTGCTTCTTCCCGGACATTTAGGAACCGTGGCCGTCCTCCATCCTGAGGGACTGCGCATGCGCAGCCCTTTCTATACCTCCAGTGTATGTTCCTTTAACTTAATTGGCAGATCAGGCAACCTCCCTATATTAAGCACCTGTGGTCATCACCACATTGCCTGATCTTGGAGTCTCATTCCCCATGAGTCTCTGAAGGTGTTCCTGTGTTTCCTTGTTTATTCAGCCCAGCTGATTCCTGTGGTTTCCAAACCACTTCTACCTCTGTGGTTTCCAAACCACTTCTACTACTGTGGTTCCCATACCACTTCTACCATCTACTGTATCATCGTGACTGTGAGCTGATTCCTATCCGCTGCCTCCGTGCACTACAGTCTTCTAATCACTTCAACTCTACCATGTATCATTGGGACTGTTAGCTGATGCCTATCCGCTGCCTCCGTGCACTACAGGCTTCAACCACATCCACTCACCTGTTCATGATTGTGACTGCCAGCTGATTCCTATCCGCTGCCTCCGTGCACTACAGGCTTCAACCTGCAACTCGTCTGTGTTTCATCATCGTGACTGTTTGGCTGATTCCTATCCGCTGCCTCCGTGCACTACAGTCTTCAACCTGCAACTCGTCTGTGTTTCATCATCGTGACTGCTAGCTGATTCCTATCCGCTGCCTCCGTGCACTACTATCTTCAACCTGCAACCCGTCTGTGTTTCATCGTGACTGTTTAGCTGATTCCTATCCGCTGCCTCTGTGCGCTTCAGTCTTCAGTCCTTGTCAACTCTACCGTGTTTCCTTGAGTCTGCTGCCACTATTGCTACCCGCTACTCTCCGTGATCATCTGTTCCAGTTCAACTCTGCTCCGGTGTCCCATCGTTACTGCACCTGCTGGTTGCTATTGGTTACCTCCGTGTTCCCGCAGAGACCCGCTGCTGTTACTTCTCAGCGCTACTCATCCATCTACTGCTGATCCGCTCTCCACGCCTTCCTGTGTTCCCTGCTGGTCTACCTACCTGTGCGCTGCACCTGCTAGACCCCCGCTTCACCCATCCAGGGACTTGTATCCTGCTGGCCTCCTGCCCTTCAGGTATCTCTGCACTCCTGTCTGACTGCCTTCTCCTGAACCACGGTATGCATACTTCCCATTGACTGTGCTGTGTATTGCATACCTTGCTGGACTGTGTTGGTTCTCCTCTGGAGTGTACTATCCGCTGAGTCTATTGCCATCATTGACTGTGTTGGTTCTCCTCTGGAGTGTACTATCTGCTGACTCTACTGCCATCATTGACTGTGTTATCTCATGCCGGATTACTTCAAGAGACTTTCTATATTGGCAGTGTTGTTCAGTCATTTATACATTTATATTGTGCATATTACTGTGGATCAAAGTCAAGGTGCCCGTGTATATATTGTGTTGCAGTCTCTCCCCGTGCACCTCCTCACATATATATTCAGTGGTACAACTTGCTAGTGGCAGACCACTGACTCCTGTTTACAGTTTCACCTGTTCCAGTATCCTCTCACATAGCAGTGGTACAACTTGCTAACGCAGACCACTGACTCCCCGGATACCTCCACTTGGATTCCATTCCTTCACTCAGACAGCGGTACAACTTGCTATCCGCAGACCGCTGACTCTCATCACCTCCTCGTTTCTGTTGGACATTCCTCCTCACTATAGCAGTGGTACAACTTGCTATCGCAGACCACTGACTACCTTCACGTGTCCTTTGTCCATACAGTTCCTCGTGTATTATTACCTCCATATTGCCAGTGCTGCTAGTCATAGACTGTCCTGAGCATCTCATCATCTGCTATTTCCTGTTCCGTGATCACCCTGCTACCAGAGTACCATATTACCACCTATACTGCTCTGGTAAGCCTATCACCTGGTGATCCCTGGGTAAAGACTCCTAGTGCCCGTGACAATGTCATAGTACTGTATTGGAGAGAAGAGAGTGGCTTCAGGCCACCGGATGTGGTCTGTATGTCATAGTACTGTATTGGAGAGAGAAGAGTGGATGTGGTCTGTATGCCATAGTTCCTTCACTGCACACTGAGCAGTTCTGCCCTCATTGCCTCAACCCTTGCACCCTGGGATTAGTTTGAGGCCCATCAGAGGGGACTCTCCAGGTGCCTTTGCGAAGCAGGCTCATGATAAAGCTGGTAGGTGTCCTAACAATAGCCACGGCCTGTGCAATGGGAGGACTTCAGGAACAACTATGACAGCAGACAGGACCAGTACATCCCAATTGTTTTCATCTCTTGGGATGTGCGTGGGAAAAGGGAATTTACAAGGATAAGTGTCTTCCCATTGGGTTGTTTGATTTCTTGCACCTATTTTCAAGCTTATAGTATGTTTTGGGAATGGGTAGTGAAAGGGGAGACAGGTATAAAATTGCTACAGGTATTTTTGGGCAATCTTTCATGGTTATACTAAAATTTGCCTTTAAGATAATTTCCATGGGACTGATTCCGAGCCGTTGCATTGCAAGGAGAACAGCAGGATACGGGCTCCACATAATTTTATTTGAATGCTGATGGAAATGATAATAAACATCTGGTTATTAGATAATTTATTGGGCACTTACAATGGGCAGTCGGTGAGGTAGATTATAATGTGTATATACATTTATTCATACATTGAGTTTTGGCTCATTCTTCTAGTGTAATAGGTCTAAGATTGGCCTTCAGAATGTCAGGAGAAGGATTGGACAAGGAACCTTACATTTTTTCCTATCGTGGAAGTGGTAAAGCTGTGGGTAGAGGTTTTTTTGTGACATACAAGTAAGTTTTCATTGTGATAGTGTGAGTGTATTTTTAGTTATTAACCATTTATATTTACCCCCTGCCTTCAAGTTGATGAGGCATTGGGTTCTCATACATGTACCAGGAGTTTGTATTGTCTTGCTTCCAGGCGGGCAAATTCCGTAGAATGTAGCCAGACACAGATGAAAGCGGTTAATCCTGTTCGGTTTAACTTTGGCAGATGGTTTACGGGAAGTAGTTGTGCCTGTGGGACGTTTCTTTGTGGACAGCACATGGTCAGCATACAGGACAGTGAGGCAGGAGTGGCAGTGCTGGATTGTGCAGGTAAGTGGATGTTCTAGCAAACAGGGGGCTGCTGCTTTGGTTTTTAGGGTATTTGTTTTGAAAAATGAGCATTACTGGTGATGGGGAACAAGTGCCTTGCAGCTTTAACTCTTCTTGTCAAGCTGCAGGAGATCTGGGAACTGACTAAGGACAAGCCATGACCAAGCCATACCAAGGACCAAGCCATGACTAAGAACCAAGCCATGACCAAGGACCAAGCCATGACTAAGGACCAAGCCATGACCAAGGACCAAGCCATGACTAAGAACCAAGCCATGACTAAGAACCAAGCCATGACCAAGGACCAAGCCATACCAAGGACCAAGCCATGACTAGGACCAAGCCATGACCAAGGACCAAGCCATACCAAGGACCAAGCTATGACTAAGAACCAAGCCATGACCAAGGGACCAAGCCATGACTAAGGACCAAGCCATGAAGGGGCATAGATGGGGTAAGATGAAGAGGCACGTATGAAAGGCCAGCCTCTTTTGATAGTCTGTTAGGAATGGGTTCTGTGTTTGGGCAAGTTTGTGCTTAAGTGGTTGAAGAAAAACCGATCCGGTTGGCCTGGGCTATTTAATGAGTTATTGCTGGCAAGCTTTGAGAAGTAGGTTATTATGGGATTAAACTGTTTGTTAACTAATTGCTTCTACATTTAATGATAATAAATGCCAATTTGTGTCCTTATCATGCATTTGAATCATTTTGTTGTGTGAGCATTACAGGTCACACCGTGTGGGAGCAAAGCAGATTCGATGCTGGACAGTCATGATTTCCTACAATTACACATATTTACAGTGTTAAAAATGATTTATTTGGTTTCATTTTTTATTTTTTATAGATCTCTTTTAATAATTAAAAAACGACTAGTAATGTAATAAAGTTGGTTATAAGATATAATTATACCTCACACTCTTGTGTCTTTAAATACAATGTCTCAAAGGATTAGAACATAGGATTAGTAATAAAGTAGCAGCTGAGTTATATTTGTTCTCAGTATCATACGTATTTCTCAAGAACATTATAAAGGAGATCAGCCTTGTGGTTATGGTAGATAAGAGACTAGGCTGGCTTTGTGGCATTCGTGGAATTTTTTGAAGGGGGAAGTGATTCTGTACTTGTACAAACCTTTGATCTCCGCATTTTCATGTACTGGTGAGAAATTCCACTGTTTTCAAGCATTTCCAGGCTGCACTGGTATTGAGAACGGAAGCTAAAACCAAGCCAAAACTGTGCTTTGCCAAAACAGCAACAAATATATAAAAAGTAGGTTATATGCACATTGGTGATGTACAGTGCATGCAAGAAGAACATGACGAAAGTGGTAATTAGTGGCATAGAAACAAGCCCCTCTTTATCCAAAGAGTGATCACATTATGGAACTTCCTTGAATAGGAAGTGGTGACGGGAGAGATCCAGAATGGGAATGTAAAGGTGTAATTGGAGAGGCCTCTTGCGAGAAGGAGAGTTATAAGAATGTCAAAGAAAATATGTTACTCTGCAATACAGCACGGAGATCCATTACAGCATCGCTAAACCAGTTTTATAGACCCATTAACCACGGCTGAGGCCTGGATGCAATTTTTGGATTTAAGTTATGCAGTAATCCCAAGTGAAGAATTTATATTTAACCCCATCAAACACCACAGAAAAGCAGCCTTGTTTTTCAGTTCCCCCTGTATTATTAGAATAGCTAGCGCCGATAGTAGTTTATTCAAAGGACAGATGTTTTAACATAATATTTTGAGAGAGGTACATCTGTAAGGGTTCTTGTCATTGGGAACCCCATTGCTATTGAGAGCGAAAGCCCATTGCTTTCTAGTTGATAGAAAAATGCAGATGATCACCTTCCTTTTAAGTAAAGCTGTGCATGAAGATTGAAATGCTAAGGGCCAGATTTATCAAACATTCTGAAAAGGAAAAGTGGAGGTGTTGCCTATAGCAACCAATCAGATTCTAGCTATCATTTATCTAGTACATTCTAGAAAATTATAGCTAGAATCTGATTGGTTGCTATGGGCAACACCTCTACGTTTACTTTTTTAAGGTTTGATAAATCTACCCCTAAATCACGTAACTGTTGTAAACTCACTGGGTATGAGCTTGTCTCCATTCTGATCAATTAGGTAAGAGCACAAAGAAAACATGATTGGGTACGACAGAGCCAAACTTGGATATTCTGAGCTTTCCTTGCAAGACTAATATAAAATAACATATCATCGATATATTTGACTAGAGTCACAGCTCCTATCATAATATTTTTTCAAAATTGGATATGGAATTAGTGGCGGTATATAAATAGCTGCTGATGATGATGACGCACACAAATGTGCAGAAGATGAAGGCACAGGGCTTGAACCACCTATAGTTGAATAGGGCATTACAAGGTTCGCCGTAATACAGATTATTTCATCCTTGTCTCTCCATACGTAGGCAAACTTGAAGTGGGAAGAGCCAGGCCGTTATGTAGCCAATTTGCATTGCCAACAATACAGAACTGTGATGTGAGGCTTCTGTTAAAACAATGACGAAAGACTATCATCATCAGCTATTTATATATATATTTATAATTCTGCAGTGCTGTACAGAGAACTCACTCACATAGGTGATATCAGTAAGACATCAGGTTATGATGTCATACTCAGCTTTACGAGAAACAAAGTTCATACATCCAATTTCTTTCAAATAACTAGTATTTAAAGCATACTTGCCAACTTTTCCTTGTTGGCTTCACAGAGATCTCGGGGGTGGTGGGCGTGCGGGGGCAGGGCTTGACTAATCGCGTCATTTTGGCCTCACCCCCCCAAACGATTTTGTCACAATTTTGGCTAATTACAGCAGGGGGTGGGGCTAAGATTACGCAATATTTGCGTCATTAAGTCCCGCCCCAACACTTATCTATTGCAGGGGCAAGAACCAGGAGGTTGCCCTGCTCTCCCGGGAGGTCTCCCAGAAATACGGGAGTCTACCGGACATTCCGGGAGAGTAGGCAACTATGCGTTAAAGAAAAGCAGCTAATGAATCTCTAGAGACTGAAGTGTCTTTTACATTTCTGTCTCCATTACTGAAGTCATGTTGTCTTACCTGTCAGTCTTTGATTACATCTTGGTCTCCATGAAAATGGCCACCTCCATAGGGATCAATACATGAACATAGGACACAATTTCTGAACAGTTTCATCATGTCACAGATGGCGATGCCAACCACGTCTTGTACTGGCTCAGCATCAGGGAGAATACCAGACTCTTCAGGGAGCGAGGGAGATCACCCCTATTTCAGGGAGTCTCCCTGACATTCAGGGAGAGTTGGCAAGTATGATTTAAAGGCTCAGTAAGTCCTGCATTTGGTAACATTTTAGGTTCTATAAATGCATATTTATATGCATTTGCCAACATTTAAAAATGCTTTCCTGGGACAATTTGCCGGTGAGCAGGTATATCCAAACATGTCATGTGGGGAACTGTCTATATTGACCTTCATGTAATATAAGTCACATCATGACTTTACTGAATTAGGCTGTAATGTTGTTTAAATGTTCCAACAAATAATTTTTAAAGGCCAGATAACAGGAACAGATAGTGATAGTGAATCACACACAATATAAGGAACCAGAACATTTTTATTGTACAGATGTTACATATTGAAAAGTAGGGACATTTCCAGTAGCAATGATTTTGAGAGACAAATCTTGTAACCCTGGCCCTGGGCCTGGGAATTTATGACTGTTTACAACTATGCAGATAGAGAAAAATGCACAAATGGATAAGCTGTGAGGTCTAATTTGTACATCTCTACCTTACATGTTGAAAGCGCTAGTTCTCACTGTGTCGGAGGAGAACTGCTATATTTAATATCAATTTAAATCTTGTCTAGACTGGTATCTGCCTATTACATGCCTGTGTAAATATTCCTACTCTTTGCATTTTGTAGCTTGGATTTATTAACAGAGAGAAATTCCTGAGCCGTTCTTTAAGGATGGTTTATAAAAATGTCTACAAGCATCTTCCAGTCTGATAAATCAGTTGCAGAGAATAGCGCAAGACACAGGGAGAATTCCTGCACCGAGTCTGCATTCTTCTCGCACCATAAACATATTCAGCCAAATGCTCTCTTGCTCAACTTTCCATATCACAATAGATAATACATACTTTTACACATCACCCCAAAACAGCGATTCGTAACTATTTCCTATGCAAGTGGAGAATCAGCTAAAATACCATCTGCTCCCAAATCCATATATAGCATTTGTAAATACTAACAGGGATATTTAGTGAGGTCAGATACGTCTCTCAAGGCATTCCACATCCCCTAGCAGCAGAAGACATCAGGCAAAGTGATACCTGTTCTCCCTGGGCATGCTGTTGGAAAATTACTTCTGTTGTGTCGTTGGCACAAGAGGTTTGATGGGGGATCTTGCAGATGTAATAATATCAATGTTTGAGTCAGTGCTACAGCAGCAGTGTCTGACTGGAGTACCATGTGCCCAGCCCAGGAATTTATCATGAGGACCCAACCGTAATTTAAAGTGCTGCAAATGGCAGACTCCTATTTTTTACATTAACCCTAAAATATATACAGTGCCAACATACACCTTGTGCCCAGCAGTGTACACATATATATTATTGTGAATGATGTCAGGTCATTGTGCCCAGCAGTGTACACATATATATTATTGTGAATAATCTCAGGTCACTGTGTCCAGCAGTGTACACATATATATTATGGGCACAATGACCTGACATTATTCACAATAAGTGCTCACATACATATTTCTGCCCAGCAGTGGCCACATACACATTACTGTACACATATTGGTGCTGATGCAGAGTTGGAGGCAAAATGGGAGTAACTTACTCTTTGGGGGAAAAAAGAAAAAAAAAAGGAAAGTGAGCGTCTTCCTGCCCATATGCAGAGCCGTGCAGTCCCGAGAAGCGTCCACCTCTACAGCATATACACCTGATTTTGATAAGTCATCAGCACATACATGCATCTGCCCTATAGCAGATGCAAAACACACATCTCTTAACAGGCGTATATGTGTGGTGTGACAGGACCCGCATTTGCAGTAACACGTCGTTAGTGTTCTCGCCCTGTGTTTACACACCTATTTCCTCCACGTCCCACCTCTCCAGATGCAGACAAGATTAATCACGTATTGGAGTATATGTGTTGCTTTCTGGACATATGAGATTTCACTAAAGAGACACTGAGCAACCTGGCATATGTCCCACTCTGCATGAGCCCCAGTGTGTCCAAATACATGCTGCACCCAGCAGTGCCCACACACACATTGTACACAGGGTATGGTCACAACATGTGGAGGCATTGCTTGTGTAATGTGGGCACATGCAAAAAATGTGTAATATACCACATTTAGCAGTTTCTCATTGGTTCCCTGCTCCCATCTGTATAGGTGCATGCCCCTGCCCCCACATTTTTCTGTGCACCAATGAGTGGGATTGTGTTTGCTGGGCAGCACGGTGGCTTTGTGGTTAGCACTTCTGCCTCACAGCACTGGGGTCATGACTTCAATTCCCAACCATGGCCTTATCTGTGTGGAGTTTGTATGTTCTTCCTGTGTTTGCGTGGGTTTCCTCCAGGTGCTCTGGTTTCCTCGCACACTTCAAAAACATACTGGTAGGTTAATTGGCTGCTAACAAATCAACCCTAGTCTCTGTGTGTGTGTGTGTGTGTGTGTGTGTGTGTGTATAATTGTGTGCTGTAGCTTGCTTATTCTACAAACTACCCAATACTGACCTAGTTTTGTCTTTGACCTTTCCTATATGCTTGTGACCTTCACCTTTTTGCTTTTTTTTTACATTGCACCAGTGCAGCCCATCCTGACCTCTGACATATCTCCCAACAACGTGTGTGCCCTGTCCTCAGATATACTCAACATCAGCAGCTGTCTAGCAGGGCCCACCAAGGGGCCACAGCCTGTGGGTGCTGCTCAGCAAAGTCCATCACCTCCTTTTTGCGGTCCCTGGTGAAGAACAATCACCCATTAGACAGGTGAACAGAGCATGAAAAGACTTCAGAATAGTAACTGATAGATCACTATGATGAATGCACTATCATTACTCACTGTACTGAAATAACACTAGGCGGATTAAAAATACAGAACGTCGTGTCTAGTGAATGTGATGCAAGGAAAGGCACAATATGTAGTCGTACAACGGTCAATGAGAATGTATCCTTACCAAATTCTGTTTGCAAACACGAGAAAGTTATGGAAGATGCTGGAACTCATCCTGCAGAAGTTCTTCCACAAGTGAATGAGAACTAGGAAACCTGGCCGCTAGCGCCTTAACAGGGCAGTCAGAGCCACAAAACGATTGTCAGTTGCATGTTTGATATCTACAAGAATCTCAGTCCAGTATTATTACAGATGCTAAGACAGCAAATTAATATGCTCTGTTGGCATCTACGGGTGTGTTAGTTGCAATGTCTTTTATCCTGGCTGGGCACAAGACTGGCACTTGCTATGTATAAACACATCTATGAATTTATGTGAGCTGCAAAGTTACAACATTGTTCTGACATGATTTGCCCATAGACAGATTGAATGCTTGGCTTCATTGTCTGTAGCGTGAACTGTGGATCAATTGTACGTGTTTTAGGTGAGCACAATTCATTTTAGAATACAAGTAATTTCTGACTAAATGAAGCCCCAGAAGTGTACTATAGAGTTTTAATGTTACTACTTATCAAGAATACGTTTCAACAGTTCAAAAATATCCAGGTTATTATTGCTTGGTTCAAATGTTACAAGATCCTCCACAGCACTATCCACCATATGACTCATCACGGCATTATCTATGAGCCAGACCTATTACTTTTTTTTTATACAGCAGCTTAATTATATAGTTATGCACTCAGATTTATTACGGCACAGTTTACCTGCCAAATGTCCCAAAAGCTGATGCTGATCTTCAGCCCTGTGTCTCCAGCCAGTTTCCCATTGTCATTATTATAGGTCATTGTGTGTGCATAAAACACATAGCCATATCTAAGGTGGTTTCCAGGTCCCTATGTGCTGCTAGGCACATCAGTCAAGGTATGGGTTCTTCAGCTCTGTATAATTGTGCTGTTTCTGAGTCCAAACACAAACACAGAAGTAGTAGTTCTGATCTCTCTCTTTAAACTTTGGTCAGTGTTACAGAAATGACACAGGGAGCTAGATTTACTAAGCAGCGGGTTTGAAAAAGTGGAGATGTTGCCTATAGCAACCAATCAGATTCTAGCTATCATTTTGTAAAAGGTACTAAATAACTGAAAGCTAGAATCTGATTGGTTGCTATAGGCAACATCCCCACTTTTTCAAACCCGCAGCTTAGTAAATCTAGCCCAGGGAGTTTTTTAAAGTTATGGTTTAATACTGTGTAAATTCAAGGGGTTATATTTACTAAACTGCAGGTTTGAAAAAGTGGAAATGTTGCCTATAGCAACCAAATAGATTCTAGTTATCATTTATTTAGTAAATTCTACAAACTGATTGCTAGAATCTGATTGGTTGCTATAGGCAACATCTCCACTTTTTCAAACCTGCAGTTTAGTTAATATACCCCAAGGAGTTTATTTGCAAGAGCTGCATGGTGGCACATTGGTTAGCATTGCTGCCTCACAGCACTGGGTTCATGAGTTCTCTTCTGACCAGGGCCAGATCTGTGTAGAGTTTATATGTTCTCCCCATGTTTGCGTGGGTTTCCTTCCACAGGCAAAAAACATACTGGTAGTTTCATTGGCCTCTGACAGAAAAGACCCTCGTGTGCATTTGTGTGTGTTAGAAAATTTAGAATGTTAGTGCCAACTGGACAGGAAATTATGTGACTGATTACACATCCTCTGTATAGTGCTGCGTTATATGATTGGCGCTATATTAATAATCAATAGTAAAATTACAAATTAATGATTCATGATTCCCTCTGAATTCATTCATTACTGCTGAAAATCTCTACTCCAGAGATTCAGGTTCTTCAGTTGATTGTCATACAGTGGAAAAAATGCTGCCTAACAAAGAAGTGACGTTCTGTGTGACAGATATTTGACTCGTTCAGTAGAGTTCTGTCCGCTGGTCTAAAGCTCTGACAACAGCGTTAGCGAGTGGATTGCAAGAGCATAATCCCTGGTGACCAATCTATGGATGTCTACGGCTACATCATTTCAGGTGCAGGTTTTACGAACATAGGTGCAGCTGGAAAATTGCCCATGTGACGTAGGGGAGAATAAGGTAGAGAGAGAAGAAAAGGACAAGCATTTCTAAACAAACAAACAAGTACCATGTGATTTCCTCTATTAAGCAGCTGGGCAATTACATTTTTGGCTGTCATTTTTTTTAACTGAAAACTGGAGCCACACCTTGGCACAGAGAGAAATCTGTTCTCAAAAATTACATGTGACAACATATTTTACTTAAGGTAAAACAATCCATAATATAATGTCAGACTCTCATACCCTTTTGCGAACACCAATAACCACGACTACTCGTCATTTACATCTATAGCTAGATATCATCAGCAGCTATTTATATAGCGCCACTGATTCCGCAGCGCTGTACAGAGAACTCACTCACATAAGTTCCTGCCCCATGGGAGCTTACAGTCTAAATTCCCTAATATACACACACAACAAGAGAAACTAAGGCTTTTAATAGCAGCCAATTAACATATTAGTATGTTTTTGGAGTGTGGGAGGAACCTGGAGAAAACTCACGCAAACATGGGGAGAACATACAAACGCCACACAGATAAGGCCATGGTCGGGAATTGAACAGAAGTGCTAACCACTAAGCCACCGTGCTGCCCACTAGATATGCTCACCCATAGGCAGAACTAGCGAGCTGTTGGCCCTGGTGCAGTGAGGCCATGAGGAGGGAACCAGGAACCCCAACCCTCTGCATCTGCCATGCAGGAGGCCCTATTATCTCCATAGGCCTCTGTGCACGGCACCTGCCGCACCAACGGTAGTTCCGCCACTGTGCTCACTGGTACTCTGTTGCCTCCAGGACTTTTGCACAGAGCTATTGATGTTTATTACTTAGGTATAGAAAATAGACAAAAATGGACGGAAGACAAAGCCACAAAACGAACCAAGGTCAGGAACCAGGCCAGCAAAATCAATACCAAACAGGCTAAGTCAAAGGAAACAGGGTCAGGAACCAGAAGGGCAGGAAAAACAAAATCATCAGGCTAAAGCAAGGACACACAGCACAAAGGTTAGGATTGGAGGTTCTCAATCAAAGTAAAAAATTCAGGCAAAAAACAAGCATAAAACTTAACAGTAGAAACGAGCACCCAACCGAATCACACACATGATAGTAATTGGTATGCAGGGTGCCCAGCTCTGTCACGTTACTGAGGCTCATGATAGGTGCATCTGTCTAGCAGCTTGTACCCCAGAGACAGCGTGCCCATGGAGCCCATCTTACAGATGACTTCCTAAAGTATTCACACTCTCAAAGCTATCTTATAACAATCATTATTTCCCAGAACCAAGCAGTGAAATAATAAACTTCGCCCTGGGAATAACTGATGGAGTATTATACAGAAATACAATTTTCAAAGTCCACTACCTTTGTGTTTACTGTGATTGTACAGTAGTATTCTTTTGATTTCAGCATCTTGCTTTTAGCCACCCCATAGACATCATTATGGTAGTAGAATTAGTTTGTTGATTTTTTCATATGGGCAGCACAGTGGCTAAGTGGTTAGCACTTCTGCCTTACAGCACTGGGATCATGAGTTCAATTCCTGACCATGGCCTTATTTGCGAGGAGTTTGTATGTTCTCCCCGTGTTTGCGTGGGTTTCCTCTGGGTGCTCTGGTTTCCTCCCACACTCCAAAAATATGCTGGTAGGTTTATATGGCTGCTAACAAATTGACCTTAGTCTGTGTGTGTGTTAGGAAATTTAGACTGTAAGCCCCAATGGGGCAGGGACGGATGTGAGCGAGTTCTCTGTACAGCGCTGCGGAATTAGTGGCGCTATATAAATAAATGATGATGATAGAAGCACTATTGTTGGTTTGCAGACCTAGATTGACATAAGTCACTGTACAACAATGGCTTTGTACATTGAATGTGACAAAAAGTACACAGCGGTTAAGTACTTCAGCACCCTCTGCTGTCAGAAGTGAGAATGTGCTTTGTGTAATTCTGGGAGAATGATGCACAAAGTCATGCATCATCTTAAAAAGTTTGGTATAGCCTCAATATCTGTGACCTTTTCATTAGCAATAGGATGTAAACAGTAGTCATATACTAATTGAAAAACAAACAATATTTTCTAAAATTCGGCAATCCATGTGCTGCAAAAAGAGAGCAAGGCTAATCCCAAAATATTTTTTAAGTACATAAACAGCAACAAAAATGAGACTTATAGTACAGGGTCACTAAAATGACGAAGTAGGAGAAATAATCTAGAAAAAAGAAAGCTGATAGTTTAAATTATTTTTTTTCTCTAAACAACTTCAAGTTCACAAAGGTGGGAAACATACCAGGGGGGAATTCAATTGCTGGCGATGTGGAATGCGGACATAGCGCCATGCACATTGTCGGCAATTATCGTAGAAATCTCCACTCATTTTTCCATACACCTCTATGGGCATGAGGAAAAATCAGTAAAGATTTCTGTCAAAATCTCCGCTGTGAAGTGACACTTCGTTGCTAATTGAATTCCCTCCTACAAAAAACGGGTTGTGTACAAATACCATATGCAAAATAATAAATGTTACTTGCCTAACACAGGATAAGGTATAGCAATACATTAATAAGATTAAGACAGATAATGCAAGTGGAAAACATTCCATCCATCCAGGTGTGCTAAAGGAACTAAGTTCAGTAATTGATGGGCCATGATTCCTTACATTTATGACCTAATCGAGTGAGAAGTGGAACCAATTTTTAATAAGGGAATAAAATCAGCACCTGTTAGTTATAGACTTGTGAGCCAGAATACTGTCGTAGGTAAATGATTTGAAGGTAATAAGAGGGATGTAAAAAATATTTTGATAAAAGTGTCACCATGGTTTCATGGTGCCTAACAGTTATGGTTAACAAAGCAAGTTTCATAGTGGATATTAGTAGAGAACTAACTAAAAGATAGAGGACAAAGGTTAGCGATAAATGAAACATAATTAGACTGTGCTAAACCATACCTCCCAACTGTCCCGATTTTAGGGCCCTGTCCCGCGGGTGGAAATGTTGAGGGAAGAGAGGTATGTAATGGGCAGCAGCCCTCTGGGGGGCGTGGCCACACCAACATCGCAGCATGGCCACACCTCTTTGTGACATGATCCCTGTCGAGGACAGACATGTTGCTAAACTTATTAGTGGTGTTCCACAGGGATCACTATTGGGTCCCGTCCTTTAAATCTTTTTATGTATCCGCTTGACATTTTTTTTAGTAAATGTTTTAATTTTCTATCTCTGCTATAAGCGACTATAGGAAATCAGCCTTATCACCACAGATAAATAAATAGGCCCCTAAGCAATGGTCATAATAAGCATAGCCCCAATCTTTCCTGACTGTTCTTCTCTTTCTCTCCTGCATACTTTGATACATTTCTCCCTCCTCTTTGTGCTTCATTCCTATTTTTAAATTCCTCTTGCCTTTTCCAGGCCCTCAGAGACCTGCTCATGAATTTAAAGCATTCATATCCACCAATGTTTGTTGCCATCCCGAAATACAGTTGCTATGGCGATCCAAATTCCACTCGTGCTGGACGCGATCCCAGATTCACTTCGTAATATCTCGAACGCCAGAGAAGGAGAAAGGAGAAGGGGCGGCGGTGGTGGTGGTGGTGGGGGAGAGAAAAATATTTAAAAACATAATAAATAGAACAAATTAATAAATGGCTCATGGGACTTTGTTTCATTTACTGCTGTGGTGTTTGGTTTATAATATTGCACATGTAATAGGCCAAGCTCGCCCTGGCTCTGCGTGTCCCAGGAATTCTTGTCATTGGTATGTGTACATACAGCGCACATATGGGACAAATTAAAATACCATCTCGTGCTCTCAAAATTAACCCATGTGGACATCAAGTAAAAGAATCCATTGTGCTCTAGGGTACTTTTTGAAAATATGCTGTTGTAGAGAGGGAAATGTGTACATTAAAAATATTTACATTTTTTGTTTCAATGTAATGCCGTAAAATTTCTGTTTCAGTTGACTTTTTTTCCCACATTGTTTTTGTGTGTTTGCTCAGTCGCTTAACAATCCAATATATATATATATATTTAATTTTCATATAATATCTATATACATCATTACCTATATTTATCTCATATCTATCCAATATATATGTGTCTATTATATATCCCATACCTACCTATATGTATTAAATATATTTGATCAATGTCATTTTCTATGCATCAATCTCATATTTTTCAATGTATTTATCTACAAAAAAGGATTTAAAATGTAGCAATGTAAATATCTGCACAGATAGAAAAATTGTAGTCTCAACTTCTATAAATATCATTGTATTTGCTATATGCATGGCTGGTCTTAGGAGATGAGTGTGTCACAATACACTACCACCGCAAAGTGCTACCAGTGCGATTTCTTACTTTATCGACTGGTGTTAGAACCCATTAGAAGGAAAGAGAATCTGATTAGAATTTTAAAGAAATTGAACTTGATGGACCGGTCTTTATTTGAACTGTACTAAATATGTATTTTTTGCATACGTTGAACAGACAGGCAGTGTATGTAGACTTAGAAAATGGTAGAACCTTATAAATTACTTCAACCAAGAGTTCAAACGTATTTCTAGCGCTCCTCTTCACACACCTGCTTCAATTAATTTACATAATGTGTCGGCTTTGTATGAATCTTCCACTTGAGGGCCATTTACTGTGACACAGGTACCTTTAAGATGGCGCTCACAAAGTATTTCTGGTATAACAGTCTTCTGTTCATTTTTAATGCCAAACAATTCTAAATGAACATCAATTTCCTTTTGGTGATCTGTATCACTAATCTAACACAGACCATCTGTAGACAGTCCAGCTTCTCTGGCATCAATCCTGTTCCTGACTGACAGATGTCAAACTGCATCCCCTCCCGAGTTTGACACAACCTACCTTCCCTATATAAATCTGAGTAAACAGGCTGATTAGATTTGCCTGTCTGTAAGGCCTCATTACAGCCACACTCCAACTCCTGCTCTGCTACACACATGGTAAGTTACTCACTTTACCACACTTTCCTCCCCCTTGTGGATTCAAGTTCCACAACGCAGACTCCACGGGGCGCACACTTTTTTTCATATTGGGGCATCAGTGTTTTTATGTTTGACTGTGAAGCGGAATGACTGCAGAGCTTCTTGTTTACCTTGTCATTGGTCTGCATCCACCGTAGTGGCGCATTGTAAGTGACCAGTGTGAACGCTCTACCCAACAGGTAATATCAAAGAGATTCTGTAGCCCATTTCATCACTATACATTTTATTTCTACCATAGCACACTCCTGATGCCAAGGAAGTAGTTTGCGGTTCAAGCACAAAACTGAATACTCTACCCCATCTCTAACTTTTTACAAGACAGCCTCCAAACCCGCACAAGATGCATCTGTTTGAAGGAAAAATCTTCAACTAAAATCTGAGGCTTGCCAGAGTTGAGAGGAGCAGAGCACAGATTGAAGATCTGAAAATGCTGTTTCAGCGGCATTAGACTAAATTAATCAATCTGGACAGCCCTTTTTTTAACATATTTGATAATGGAGCAACTCTAGTGGAAAAGTGTTTTACAAACCTTCTATCATAGCCCCAGAAAAGTACAGAGTTGGCTATTGCTGCCTAACACCAACACTTTATCCCTTGGTTGAAATTACTGGACCACTGCTGACCTGTCATAGTTTTCCCGCTGCCTTACTTCTGCCTCTTCTAGATATTGCCACAATACAGGGGCTATCTTAACCTCTCTTGCGTGCAGGCTACAAACTGCACAAGACTTGGTTCTCTTGATGTATATTGCTCCCATCCGTCTTTTACCAAATCCAACAGTCTTCTTGGCTCTCTCCCATACACAAATTTAAAAGGGCTGAAGCCTGTAGACATTTTGGCTAGCTGCCATATCGCAAACATGTTGGGCAGGAGGGTATCACAATCTCTTTTCATCTGTGCTACAACTTTTCCTAATATATGTTTCAGGGTTCAACTAACGTGTTCTACCAAGCCATCAGTCTGGAGATGGGAAACTGAGGTACGAAAAGCTTTGACATGTCTTTCATTAACTTGTCCTTCAGAATCTCCTTGACTATTCCAAAGCATGTGAACATCAGTACCAACTCTTTAGTTATGGTACTAGAGTGTATATTTCCTAGAGGTACTTCCTCCGGATAGCAGGTGGCATCGTTTACCACTACTATATGATGTCCAGCTGTTTACTTTTCCAGCTGACCAACAATGTCTATGGCAATGCATTTAAAAGGGACCTGCAAAACAGGTATAGGTATAAGAGGGGCCCAGTAAGCAGGTTTAGGACAGGTTCCCTGATAGACGGGGCATGAATGTCAATACTTCATAGCTGTCTCATATATCCATGGCCAGAAAAACCTATGAAACACCCGCTTGCATGTTTTGTCTTCCTAAAGATGACCATGCATATGTTTATAACACCACTGTGAAATGTATTTATGGGGCCAACAGATGCTCTATTTTCTCCACTTAGTGGGTACAGACCCTGTACAGCAAATTATTTTTAACTGCAATATAAATTGCAGCTCCAATAGATTGAGAAGTCTTTTCTACCTCATTAACCTCAACCACAGCTTTAAATGCATTAACTAAGGTAGCAATGTTGAGTTAATCCTGTGCAAAGTTCTACAGAGGAAACTCAACAGGCGCCATGTTTCAGTACTCTTAGCTTCCCCATAAGGCAAAACCTCCAAGATAGCTTTATGTTCTGTCTCTAGATCCAGTAGGATCTCCTCCTCAAAGTAGGGAAAGTCCTGTCCTAAAATGAGTGGGTGTGGTGGTTTTGTCACTGTGTTGGCTACTACAGTCTGTCATAGGTTTCGGTAGTTCCATGTAAGCAGGGAATTCAAACCCTTGGTAGTCGTTTCATCACAGTCTTGAGCAACACATTTACTTCGCAAATACACTAAAGCAAGCACTACTTTCCTGTCTGCCATTATGGTTACCCAGATCAATTGAGGCTTTCCTGTACCAGGTGCATAGCTCAGTAGTGCATGTAAACTGAACCAGAGCAAGACAGGTTACAGTCCATTGGTTCTTGTAATGTTGGACATTGGTCCTGTTCATGCATTCAAAACACTCCAAACCACTTATTTTCCGTGGTTGAGCCCTCTCCATTTGAGCACGCCCAGCCGCAGGGGGCGTGGTATGGACTTTGTCGGGAACAGCAGTAGTTTTGACATCTACTGCATAGTCCCAAATCTACCCACAATTGTGTTGTGACTTCATTAAACATTTGTGGGTGGGCTTTATATAACCCATCACTCCAGAGCTCTTTCAAGACCTTGGGTTTAAGTTTGGAGCCATTTCATAAGGAGTTAGTTAAAATATACAGTTGTGGCACAACTGGTCTCTCTCTCTCTCTCAAACTGCTAGTTATGGAACTGTTGAGCTCTAACTGCAGTAATAACTAATTCCACACAGCTTTTCAGTCTATACTCAATGCTGCTGCCATAGCCATAACTTAAAATTTTAGCACCTGGGGCAAGAAAAATAAATGCCGCCTGGCCCTCAATTTTAACCAACTGAGCATAAAATATTTATAAACTGCGCCCCTCCTTCAGCGTTGCACCCTGGGCAGTCGCCCCTCTCGCACAGCCCACCTTATATTCCTCTCTTGGGGCTCTACCTCTCCCTCTCTACCAGTTGCAAAACTGTCTCCAACAGAATGAAGCTCAAACTCCTCACCAACAAACACTCCTCTCCCTTACATCTCCAACCTCATTTCTACCCACCCTCCCATCTGCTCTGTCATCACCGCAGCCGCATTCATCCAATCTGATTACCTCTTAAAATTTCTGCCCCCAGGATTTTACTAATGCTTCTCCTGTCATGTGGAACATACTCTCACATCCTATTAGATTAGCCACTAGGCCCTCAAAATTAAATTCTTCATTGAAGCCTATCAGTCTTCCTTCACCAAACTCATCTGAACCTTTGCTTCCACCTTTATTCCCCTCAGTGCCATACTTCTGTGTCTCCCCCTGCCCTCTGGCGTGTAAGCTCTCATTAGCAGGGCCCTCTTTCCTTGTGTTTTCCTTCCTACCATTGCACCGCTAGGCCTGTCTCCCCAGTCGTTTCTTGAGCCCATGCTCATGGGCACAGGCCTACTTCATGCGGATGCTACTTACCACTTGTGCTCACTGTCTTTTCAATAGCTGGATTGGCGATTCTATGTTATCTGTTTATACTGTTAAGTTGTTGTTCACTGGTCATTGTATAATGTTGTATTGTGTAATTATGTACAGTATTATTTGTACATGGTTGTGCATTGTGTAATGCTGTTAGATATGTACTTAGTTCGCCTCCTATGTACGGAGCTGTGGACCATCTGTGGCACCTTATAAATAAAAGATAATAATAATAATCTCTTGCTAAAAGTGTCAGTAGTCCAAGGCCTCCATTGCAACTAAATCCATGTAACATAGAGCTAGACTCTCAGCCAACCATTCCTCTTGCCATTTTGTACATTTAATGGCCCGGGGGAGGGGAGATACACTGCTACACATAAATGGTAAGCTACTCACTTTGCCACACCATAACTACAAAATCGGTGGATTCACAATGTGTGTGTCTATGTCAGACTGTCTATCTGTCTTGTGTCCGTCCGTGAATACTGGTGTATGCAGGGCTGAAAAGAATTCAGGGCCCCGCTAAAACATCTTCATGGCCCCCCCCCCCCCCTTTATAGTTGAGCATGGCAAAAAATTTGCAGCGGCGCAAAAGTGTGTATGGGTGTGTTCATACAATTGGAAGTGTGGGCATGACGTGATGAAGTCACACCCAACATTCAGTGCGAACAGAGCAGGGAGGAGGGAAGAGGAATGCCAGCAGGATCATGATTTTTTTGTTGTTGTTTCTTTAAATACCCAGCTCCCCACTCCAACGAAGGACGGGGGGGAGGAGCAAAAAAAAAAAAGAAAAAAGATAACTATTTAGGATTAAAAAAAAAAAAAGAAGTCAGTACTAAAGGGCCCGGACCGGGCCCCCTGGCATGTTGGGGTAATTAGTACCCCCTCCCTTCTCGGCGGCCCTGGGTGTATGTATGTATCTGTGACCACATATACAACTCATGACTAAGTATGCATCTTTGTAAACACAATCCTAATTTAGCTGTACAATGGGAGGATCAAGCCAATCAATAGGTGTTGCTTGCTATGCAAATGTACCATTCTCTACTCAATGTGAAAACTAAGATGCTGATTGCTCATTTAAATATCGGGCTTGCACAAAGGAAGGGTTGAGAGGATTGACTATGCAGTAATCTATTCAGGTCTTTGGAGCTGCATACTGTAACTTTTCAGAGATGCAAAAACAGCCTCATTTCATCACTGGTTTGAAGGTCTTAAGTATAATTTATACTATCGTAAGTTTAAATGATATCGTTCTATACGTATATTGTTACAATGCAACACATTATAAGAATATACAGATGTAGCAACTTTACATTGACATTTGACACATCACATGCCATTCATTTCAATGGCACGCGTTGCATTAAATGTCAATTTAAAGTTTGCTATTAGATCTGTAAAAGATTCAAACTGAAAAAATTAACCCATGAATGAAACACATCCATCTACACTTATGTCCAGTGGTCAAAGTGGGCCGGTATACGGTGGTATGCCATAGCGATACTTTTTCTACTGCCTTCATTGTAAAACTGTCAAATTCCATTCACTTATCATTTTCCATACTGTCACTTCTGAATGTCCACGTCGACCACTGCTTATGTTCCTGGGTTTCTTAACATGTCAGTAAAATCTAGAGTAAATCACCGTATCATAGCCACCCTTTAAATGTACCCATCAAAGAGTTTTGAAAAATCATGCATTAATTGTAGTCTGAGCAAAAGCCAAACTGCAATGAAGAGTTATTAATACACATACTAGTGTTGAGGAAAATCAGATATACAGCTGTGTCCCTTCCACTGTATGTCATAAATAACTTAATCATTATTTAAATGAGCCATTGTGGTGGGCGAATGTTCCTGCGACACTTAGCTCATGTGATCATCCAGAGCCAATGAACTGAATGGAGGCATCTTGTTGATGGTATTGGGTTTCTCAGGAGCACATGCTCCCGCCAGTACATGGGCTGCTCACTAATAACCATGAATATGTATAACTGACCAGAGATAGCCAACTCAAGGAAGACATGTAATAATGTAAATATAGACGAAACTATAGAGCTGGAATACACATCTTCATCCGGGCAGATGAGCATGCGCAACAACACTGGAGTCCTTCAGCATCTGATGACATTTACATACAAGTTCAGCTTCCAACTGGCATTGTACACTGCAGAGTTCCAGGGGAGAAGTCCTGTAGTGCAGTGGTTGTACTGTGTGTAACCTTGTTACCCTGGCAGGGCTTCTAATGGGGGAGGAGGTGGGGTTATGGGGTCAAGTGGACAACCAAACATCAAAACTATGGTAAAGTTGATTTAATAAGGGGGGGTTGGCCAGAGGAACGGGGGCAGATGGTGCTTATCCAGACTTTGCACCCAAAAGTAATATATGTTTGCCAAGTAAGCAAGTATGTTACAAAAATCAATACTCGTACACGTCTGTTGTGAAGGGGCTCTCAAACATTGTATGACCCATCTTTCCCTCTAAAACAGACTTCATGTTTCAATTAAAAATAACAGCAAAAAGTTTTTTTCATACCCAAAACTTATGTTCTACAGAAATATATAATGAAAACGGTATTACCAAGTGCAACTCTACACCATAAGTTTTACTAAAAAACTGGCATTGCAAAAATTAACAGCTAAATAGCAAATAGAAGGTTGGCAATCTGCTATAGCCAGGTTAAAAGTCTTTGTTGAAAATGGTTTGTCAAAGAAAGGGTTACATACATACTGGCTGAAATTCCCCACATAACTCCCATCTTTTTACATAATATTTCTACATTCTTGCAGGCAACTGGAATGTTTACAGATAGCATAACTTGGTTTTTACTTCTTTTAGACTTAAAAGAAATGTATTTTTTTTTTTATCAGATTTCGTTTTTTAAAATATCCTTATCTAGGAATGTTTAAAACCACAGAAACATAACTAAAATCACTGATCACAAAGCTAAGAACGGTCAGGTTTCCTTATATCCTTGTTTTAGTCTACAATTGTACAACTTAATGTTTCATACCTTATCATCATCAGCTATTTATATAGTGCCACCAATTCCATAGCGCTGTACAGAGAACTAACTCACATCAGTCCCTGCCCCATTGGAACTTACAGTCCAAATTCCCTAACATACACACACAGAGACTAAGGACATTTTTTTACTAGCTGCCAATTAACCTACCAGTATGTTTTTGGAGTGCGTGAGGAAACCGGAGCACCTGAAGAAAACCCACGCAAACATGGGAAGAACATACAAACTCCTCACAGATAAGACCATGGTCAGGAATCGAACTCACGATCCCAGTTCTGTGAGGCAGAAGTGCTAACCACTAAGCCTCCATGCTGCCCACATACCATACAATACACAATACATTTTGTCACATTTACAAATACATATCTAACGTTTCTATGGGATCTATTTATGACCCATCACATTTTCTTCACGTTAATTATAATTTCATATCACAATATCGGATAGGAGCCTGTCCTGGAAGTCTATAGTAGAGGGATAACAATTGCAATCGCTGACCTGGCCTTTGCATAGCACATGCTCAGAATATACTGCTATAGGAAGGCGAGTACAAGCACAAGATCTACCGGGGAGGGA
This sequence comes from Mixophyes fleayi, assembly GCF_038048845.1. NCBI lineage: Eukaryota > Metazoa > Chordata > Amphibia > Anura > Limnodynastidae > Mixophyes > Mixophyes fleayi. The sequence continues at coordinate 63,388,507 of NC_134404.1, read as the reverse complement.
AGATTCCTTTCCTGTGATACTCTGCGCATAGGATAAAACGGCTAGTGCCATCTTCAGCAAAGCTTTTCGGAGCTTGGTAAACACCTATGGGGACTGCATCTGTGATGGCCGATGCTGGGACCGCAGCAGATATCTCCGATATTAGTTATAATACTTTAATCATGTCGGGATAAAAACCTTCGGAGGCTCAATAAATATCTTGTGGAGGCAACATCAATTATATCACTATTTTCATTTGGAACCAGCTATATATATGAAGCACAAGGTAATAATTCTGAGTGAATTTGTTGAATAAATGTTTTAGACCTCAAAAGGGCGACCTCAACTGTTTGTAGGCAACAGGGACACTTTACTATATATCATTTTTAGGGATAGATTTATCCTTCTAAAAAGAAAAAGTGGAGGTGTTGCCCATACCAACCAATCAGATTCAAACTATCATTTATCTGGTTCATTCTAGGAAATGTATAGAACGTGATTGGTTGTTATGGGCAATACCTTCACTTTCCCTGTTTAGAAGTTTTTATAAATCTGCCCCTTAGTTTGGATGCTCTGGTTCTGGTTCCTGTACAATGTAATGCCCTTTGGCTTCATAAGCTTTGTAAAAAAAAAGTTAAACAATTTGATAAACTGATTAAAGCGGAACCAATAACATATTTCAAATTCTTATTCAGATTCCCACGTGAAACCAGAATGACTGTCTATTCATGTTTTTACCCTTGAAAGTTAGTAAACTGAAGCTGCAATCTGCTAATGTAAAAGCCCATCGCGTTTAGCACCATCCATACTGCACACTGAGCAGGCGCGGGCTGGCAGATACCAGCCTGGGGGGTGCGCAGGCGGCCGCATCGCATGACACGGGATGCGGCCGCCTGTGCGCTGCTGCGGCCCTATCAATGGTGAGCCTAAGCGGCCCGGGGGGGGGGGAGCGCGATGCCCCCCTGCCTAGCCCGCGCCTGACACTGAGGATTGATTACTGACAGGGCTATTTACTAACAGTCTCAAAGAAGGTGCAAAACTGAACTAAAACCATAACGACCAATCAGAAATTTACTTTCATTGTTTAACTTGTACTTGCCAGATAAATGATAATTGCTGTTGGCTGCTGTGGTTTTAGTGCATATTTGCACCTTTGAGCCATATTATTAAATAATACGCACTATGTTCTTCTTCTGTTCTGGTGTAAATGACATATTGTTGCTTTGCCAGTGTGTGGCACGTATTTCTCATTATATTCTGCATTTTTCCATACTATTAGTGAAGATAAACAAACATGCAATCAACACACCCCACAGTTGCTCTGAAAAACAAAATTTATATGTTTCAATAGATGAGTGGAGCGGGCTAAAACAATAGTGGGCTTATTTACAGTTTGTACAAGAGAGTCCCCTTTTAGACGAACGAAATTAAATAGTGACAGTGTTGCATTCGTGTTTGCACTTACCTGAAAGAGTTAATGTGGGGTGTGGGTCTGGCCAGTGATGCTGAGGGGAGGTCCTTGTGGCTTTGTAGGCGATGCATTTCCTGGGGGAGTCACTCGGCTGGCAAAATCCCTCCCACCCACGCCAATTTTAAGTAAGCTTTAGTTTATAATGGTGGTTTAGCATAAAACCGGTTGGTAGGTTACAGTTTTGGTGGAGAGGAAGGCACTGTGATCAGCGGCTGATATAGACGGCTCTATCGTGATTGGTCGCAGGTATCTGTCCCCTTACAAGGCAATCGGTTACTCTTGTCCCTTCCGTGGGGAGGGGCCTCGCCCGACTCAGTGAGGGAGGGGGAGTGAGTAGTGAGGTGAGTGCAGTTTACTCTGACGCCAGGTTAGGGCCGGCCAAGCAGTGGGGTTTTGAGAGAAGTGGGTGGACTTAAGGCTATATTGCCATGTCCACGCTTGGTTGGGTTTTGCTGGAGCTGATCTTCAGTGCCCTTTCTCCGCCACCAGGTTTTAATAGGTTATAATAAAATAGTTTTTAGTGCCACTTTACTCAAATCTATGTGTCTTTATTTTATATACCGTAAATACTCGAGTATAAGCCGAGTTTTTCAGCACATTTTTTATGCTGAAAAAGCCCTCCTCGGCTTATACTCGAGTGACTGACCTGTGTCTCCGATCTCTCAGCTGTTAACTTCTGCAGTGGAACGCATGTGCTACACATACTGAGCACAACATATCAGTCAGCTTAGAGTGACAAAGGTCTGTTGCTGCTCCCACCACTACTTGACGTTAAAGAAAGCTTGTGTGCTATTATGGTGTGCCATGAGGATGAAATAACCATTATTGATAACTAGGGGACCCTCGTTCAATGCCTGTGCCCTTAGCTCCCAACCACAAGGGACAACCCGCTGTCTCCTCCTGGCTGGCGTCAGTCACAGAACAATGCACCCGGCCTCCTCCCCCGTCCCGCTGCCAGCACTCACCGTAACACGCTCCTGCACTGTTACTCTTGACACGATTTAAATCCCCCCCGGGGTCGCTGCTTTATATGCCGCTTCCGGGTTGTGCAGGTTGCAGGGGGTGGGGCCAGCTTGAGGTTGAGACCTCGTGTGGACGGAGTCCCATGATAACATATCACCGAGGCTCATCCATGTGTGGATACAAAACATTTTAACAGTGGACAGCTATGAAAGAGCCAGGTGGGTGATAACTTAGAGATTATAAACCTCTGCATCGGTGTTTGTATCATTTGCATTTACAGAATATAAACAATTGCATAATTTTTGGGTTTGGTGGCTATAAATAGTTTTTGTGTGTTTTTCTTTTTACTAAGGTGTAAGCATAGAAAATAAGCACTTCATAATAGTTTCCCATCCTCTTTTTTTACAAACTGGAATGTTTCCTATTTAATTTTCTTCTTTTTAAACAGCCAATCACCAAGTGGAAAAAGCTTTGCATACAATATAGATGACAGAAAGAGGCACAGTGTTCCTGCGATAATTGTACCGACAAGAAATGCCCATTGTCACACTCAGCCACTTACGCTCAACTCCTGTTTGTGTCTGTTAAATATACAAATGTTTACTTGACAAAAGCTAAACAAAAAAAAGTGGCTGAGTATATACATATATAGGTAGATAAATACACAGGGATAAATAATTTTAAAACAGAAAACAAGTATGCTTTCAATTTAATAACATAATTTCAGCATGTATTGATCAGTAGCTGCAGCATTTCCCACCCTAGGCTTATACTCGAGTCAATAAGTTTTCCCAGTTTTTTGTGGCAAAATTAGGTGCCTCGGCTTATATTCGGGTCGACTTATACTCTAGTATATACGGTAAGTTGTTTATATTATTTAAGGTATTGTGTAGAACGAAGAGCATACACAGTGAACTATTTAGATGCGTTTGCTCACTGAACTTTTTGAAGAAAGGACACAGGCAAGAATAAGTGTACTTATGTGTACATCAGGGGCGGGCTGGCCCGGGGGGCAGGGCCGCGCGGTCAGGTTGCTATTAGGGCCGGGGGGTAGGCTGGCCGGCCGCCCCCCGGATGCAAAATACAATACTTTCCACCGCGGCCGCATCTGATGACATCAGATGCGGCCGCGTCAGCGCACAGGCGGCCGCATCACATGACAGGGGATGCGGCCGCGTCATCAATGACGCGGCCGCATCCCTTTTCATGTGATGCAGCCGCCTGTGTGCCCCCCGGCCACGCCTCTCCCAGCCCGCGCCTGGTGTACATGTTCAAAAACAGTAGCGTCAGACATAGTCAGGCTTACACACATGTATACTTACGCCCCACAGTAGCATAGGGATGTGGGTTGATAGGGTTTGCATTAAATACGTATCTGCAGATGCATCTGTATAATTGTGTCACAGTTACATGGGCACACCATTATTACACCTGGCCTATGCTGATACGTCCTCATTCCGCTTCTCCAGGCGACTGTCAACAATAACCAAAAAATGTATATTGGAACATATGCATAAACGTTATTGGTGCACATGCGCAGTACGAAAATGCAAATCTTACACACACAAAAAAATACATATGTCCGCCTCTAAACGAGGGAGTGTTGTTACATTTCTGCTGTTTCAAATTATTTTGAGGAGTGTTTCTTCCATTTTTAGGATTTAATATTGGGAAAGGGGGTGGGGGGTAAGATATGAGCATTGTTAGGATAGTTTTAGAGGTTCAGTTCGATTTATGTGTATGCCTTGGGCTCGGATGGAAACGTAGATTCACAGGATGCAGGATTAAAGTTTGGCTTAGATTCAAATGACATTGGCTACTGATAGGTTTATGTAACAGTTAGAATTAAGAAAATGAATCAATATTAGTGATAAAATTGTTAGTTTAAGGTTAGTATTATCCTTCTTTTAAATTTTTACATTTTGTTCAGTTTCACAGACATACTTTGGGATCATTCTGGTCTAACAAATCTATTGAAATAGAGAATTCCTATATTTAAAATAATGGGACACTAGGGAGCTGAAATAAAAGTCATTTTAGGTCCTCTCCTATTCAGATGCCGTTACTGTGGAGTGTAATTGAGTGAAATGCCCCTTTACCCTCTATTAAAACACATCCATTTCCTCCTAAGGTTGACATTTGTTTCCCACAATTCCCTGCATATCTGCCTCCATTACGAATAAAAGTACTAAATGAAACATCCTATGGCATTATCAATTAGGAAAGGAGTCATTAATAGTTTAACTGACTCATTTCCCACTAAGCGGTTGAATAACTGAAATTAAATTCTGAATATAGCAGGAACACACTACAATGTTGTTTACAAACTAAATTTAACCCTATGACTCAAATACAATGACATTATCCAAACACTCATCTGTCTCTTTCTAATATTGGCAGATAGTTTTGTGGGGGGGTTTTCAATATTTTTTTCCTCTAAAAATAGTTTTCCTTGCATATTAACCAAGAGGCATAAAAAAGTAATATACTATGTAATTTCTGGAAAGAAACCTAATATGGATTTTCTTCATATGTACCAGGTACATAGTACAGTATGTAATACCCGTTTCCTGTAGTGTGACAGGAGCTCTCTGGCATCATATGTAAATGTTACCCTGAGTAACCTGTACTATGTCCCTTATAACCGCATAATCTCTAAACATTTGCCTATATTGCTAATAGGCCGCATTGTCCTCTTCTCCTGCAGTACACAACTACTTGATGTTACTTGCTGGTATGCTGCTTTAGGATCTCTCAATGGAGAACATACAGCGGCATTTTCATAAGTAATGTAGGCAAATAAGGAGGATAAATTTGCAGGGTTAAAAGTAGAATTAAAGATGGGGCCATTAACTTGGGATATAAACCTATTGGAGGTTCAGTTCTGCATTGGTACATAGTGCCTGTGTTCACTGCACTGTTAACCACCCTTTAGACCCAAAGCCAAAGGTCCTTCTATATTTTGGGTCTGATGTATTATTAAGACATCTATAGATTTCCAAACTCCTATTTCTGGGTGCAAAATTTGTAGTAACATTCTCCATGTGTATTATTAAATATCAAAGTGCTTTGTGACATTTATGGGTCCAGTAAGCCATATTTGATATTTCTTCGTATCAGAAAGTCTGCTGCACCACACACAAAACATTGTGCTCTGTAATAACCGGTTTAAAATTGCCGCTCTCTGAAATGTTGGGAGTATGAATACATTGTCCCCCTGTGGCAGTCTAAAGTTATTGCCATGTAATTGTCTGTAGTCACCCATCAATCACACTGTGGAGCTTAGTCAATAACATGGTACATGTGCTGTAATACACCTTCTAGCAGTCTAGTGTACTCCAACCAAACAAAGAGAACTGATCCTATGGGTTACAACACATGTTGTACTTGCACTTTTGTATTTATAAACCATATTGGGCCTGATTCACAAAGGAAAGGAAAGAAAAAAATGAGTAACTTTGCACCTTGGCAAAACCATATTGCATTGAAGGGGGAGGTAAATTTAAAATGTGGGGACAGATTTATAGTTAGTGTAGGACATGTCCCTAGATCAACTTTCAATTTCAGTGCAAAAACAAAGCTATCAAGTATTTGTGTGCTACATGAAAAATCAGCCAGTAATTAACTTGTTGGCAAAATAATAAAGTAATTTGCACCTCTTGTATTCTAACATGGTTTGTCCAGGAGAAATCTTACTCCTTTTTTTTTACCTTACTTTACTTAATGACTCAGGCTCATTGTGTATAAATCACAGATACGTTGTAACAATAATGCAATTGATATAAAATAATATAAAGTGCATATAAGAAAAAGCAACCATTCCATATGTGTTCCAAATTAACCGAGGATAAACTATGATCCATCTGCCCTCTGGTGGACTTTCTATGAATAAACATTAATACAAGAACCTTTTTATAATTTTCTTATCAATGATAATTATTATCCTTATTATGATCCCTCATGATGATTATTATTATCAATGAGGGATATGAATTTTAATATATATAAGTATATGGAATTTCCTTTTCAATCGTATGCACTTGTGTGATAATAAAAATGATAAAGGTCAGCATGAATACACTGGAAATTCAAGACCACAAACTGTAAACACCAACCTGTTTTAAACCTGAGAAGTAAAATAAAATATGTTACACATCACACGTGTTCCTTAACAAATTAAATGATGCTTTTTTCTGGCCATATCACTCACAAATCTACACTTTCCAATGTATTTATTTTTCTTACTCTGTGTCACTTGTTATGCCTCTTTAAGCTGATTTTGTTCAGAGCCAAAAATGAATAGCAAACAGTGAACGTCCATGCAACATGTAACTATAGAATTCATAAATGGTATCAGAGTCACACACCCAGAAACACAAAATAGTTCAGAGCTAAAAAATCATTCTTTATACAGCATGACCCTTATAACAGAAAAGCTTAATATTATATTTACACCTAATTGTAAAGCGCTATGGAATCTGCCGGCGCTGTATAAATAAATGCTGATAATGATGATAATACACCTGTACAACTCGGATGTAATAGCAATGTGAATGAACTACTGTATCTCTTAGAAACACTTCTGCATTAATACCAATAGATATTAATATTATTCTTGTTTATTTGTAAGGTGCAACGATGCTCCACAGTGCTGGACAGCGGGGGAAACTGAGCATACATAAAACAGAGACATACAAAATAGACCAGTGGTCGAAGTGGAAATTTAGAAGTGGGGGTATGAAAAATGTAATGGGAATGTAAACAAGTGAATGGAATTTGATACTTTTACAATGAAGGCAGTATGAGAAGTAGCGGTATGTCATACTACCGTCTACACCCCACTTCCACCACTGCTTACCTTTCAATTTACAAGAACTGTACCTTCTTATCTTTAACTAAACTTAGGTAATAATCATAACTAAAATGTCAAGAAGCTGCAGCTCATGGTTAGCAAGCCCAGTAATAAAAAAAACAACAGTCTCCTATCGCTATGTCACAGATCGTCTGCCACTACAGTTACTGACTGCAGCCCTCTATCTACAGAAACATATTAACATGGATTATTACATTCTAACACTTTTCATGTCAGTCTTCTGCATGCATCCCATAGTGCAGCATTTAAACAAGTCAGATCTTCTCATGATATATATCCCACCAGATTCAGGACAGTTGGCAGACTGTTCTGCTCTCTCCTACCTGTTCTTGTCACTTTCACCACCTTTGGCTGCTGGTGTCTTTAGATCAGTTGTTGCTTGCCTGGATCCTGGAATGTTGGGGACACTATCTGAAAAAAGAAATGGGTACATGAAATTTATAAAACTCCAACAAGTCCCAGTGTTAAATCAAAATAGCTCCCACATTTTATAATTAGGCCTCTCTCCAGCCCCAACGTTAAAATTAATAGCATACACATTAAATAAATAGACCTATTTCCCTCCAACCAGCCCCAACATTAAATTAATAGTTTTCCCATTTAAAAAAATAAACCTATTTCCCTCCCTCCAAACAGCCCCAGCAATAAATGAAATATCATTTACGTTTAATAAATATAACCACATCCCAGGCATTAAATAATTCTTAATCATATTTAATGATTAGACCTCATTTTCCCCAAACAGCCCCACATTCAATGAATAGCCCCCAAACCACCCCAGCATTAAATTAAAGGTCCAATCACCCCATCTTAAATTGATAAGCCCCACTATTAAATTAAATTGTTCCATCACCCCACAAATAAAATAGCACCCAATAATTAGCCCCCACTTTCACTCCACGATTAAATTAATAGCCTACCTCTAACATTATATTAAGACGTCCCCCCTCTTCTTTCACATATAATATAAACTGGCCCCTCTCACACACATATAACATAAATACACTGGTCCCTCATACACACACATAATATAAATACCCTGGCCCCTCACACTCACATAATATAAATACACTGGCCCCTCACATTCACATAATATAAATACACTTGCCCCTCAGACTCACACACATAATATAAATACACTGGCCTCTCACACATAATATAAATACACTCACCCCTCAGACTCACACATAATATAAATACACTGACCCCTCAGACTCACACACATAATATAAATACACTGAACCCTCAGACTCACACATAATATAAATACACTGAACCCTCAGACTCACACATAATATAAATACACTGAACCCTCAGACTCACATATAATATAAATACACTGGCCCCTCAGATACACACACACACATAATATAAATACACTGGCCCCTCACACTCACACGTAATATAAATACACTGGCCCCTCACACTCACACATAATATAAATACACTGGCCCCTCAGACACACACACACACACACACACACACACACACACACACACACACATACATAATATAAATACACTGGCCCCTCAGACACACACACACACACATACATAATATAAATACACTGGCCACTCAGAGACAGACACACACACACACACACACACACACACACAAACACACATAATATAAATACACTGGCCCCTCACACATATAATATAAATACACTGACCCCTCAGACTCACACATAATATAAATACACTGGCCCCTCACACACACACACATAATATAAATACACTGACCCCTCACACTCACATATTATATTAATATACTACCGCCCCTCCCCACATCTTACCTTGTTCCATCCATGAGCGCTGTGCAGTCTTCTTTCTCTCTTTACACATGGGACGGCACCTCTCACGTGCTGCACGTCCCATGTGACACTGAGCATGCCACTCATAGGGGAGGGAGGAGGGAATGGATCGTATGGATTCGCCGCCAATGAGAGGAGGTGGCTGGTTCCATAGAAGGGGCCAATACCTAGCAATAGAATCTAGGGACCGCCCCAAAACAGTCTTTATTTGTCCGGCCCAGCCAGCCCCTGCACCGATGTATCTGTCAGAGTACCAGTCACGATCTGTGCTCCGTCCCCCCCGCATCTCGCAACACCACCCACACCCCCCTGGACCTCTCCCTCCACCTATAAAGCAAAAGAAACAAAAAAATTGTCAGAGCCCTGGAACTGGAAACAGTCTGCGAGCAACATACTTGCTTGCTTGCTTTAGGACAGTACCAGTTTAGAAGTGCCGGTATGACATATCGTCTCATACCGGCAGATTTTGAGCACTGAAATAGGCAAGATAAATGCAGACATGAAAACAAAGGGTAGGGAGGGCCCTGCTCACGAGAGAGCCTCACTCTAACTGGATGAGGGCACTGCTGAGACAAGAGAAGCGAGTCTGGCTCAGAGTGGAGATTGGGACAATTGTGAGCGGTGATAGTCACTTTTCCGATTACAATTATCGCAACAATAGTTATAACTAACTAAAAATGGCGATTACTATAAGGGCGACATTGAGGAAATACAGATTTACCATAATTCAGATAGACACTATTTTCGACACGCCTAATAAACGGCTGCTATAAACTGCAACTGTACAAAACATCGCAAGTGTGATTCTCGTTACTACCAATGGCCAGAATGAGATTGTCGGTTTTAAGGCAGTAACGGCCGGCCTCACCGCCTGTATACATTATATATGTCTCTTTCCATAGGCAAATTGCAAATTATTTCAATGTGGCATCTCATAAATGTAATTTGGTGGTCTGTGGTGGTGTTAGGCTCAGTGAACTTCAGCTGCAGACGCGGCAGGGCTGCACCCAACCTCCTAGAGCAAAATAACGTTTGGAGGTGGCACTAAACCTATGCTGCATACATATGAACCCTGGAATAACCAGCTAAACCCAGACTACTCATGTGTTTCTCCTATAGCAGCCCCTTTTCCCTCAGAGCTCAACAGTATTCTATTGCCCCTAAGACTTCTGCACAGTTTTGGGTGTTTTTCGTACTAGGAACGAGCCTCTAAAGAAAACTAGGCAGCAGCACCTATTTTAAAGTGCCCATCTCACTCATAAAGAGCGTCCGTGGAGATCGAGCAGCCAGCAGGTATCAAAAGGAAGAATGCAGTGAGGCACACCAGGCGCCATATTTAACACGTGGTGCAGATTGGGTGGACAATTTAAAAAGATTAACTCTCCCAGCACAAGGTTGATTAAGGGGGCTGACTGCTGATATACCCACCACTACACCTGTGTAAAACATTGCATAAAAGGAGGCAGAGTGGTCCAGGTAAAGCACTACAATGTGGTGGTATATGTACATGCACTTGAAGGAATTGCCCTTATAAAAGCTAACTGAGTTCTGCTACCCTGCAGTCGCAATATACAGTTAGTGTTCAGGAAGGATTCTGCCAGAGCAACCATCAAAAAGATGTTGCAGCAGTGACATAATGTGCAAGAAAAGAGAGTAGTTCCAGGTGCCAGGGTCTGATGGTAGCAGCCGGCATTTTCCTTTGACTGTACAACTAGAGTAGTTGACTGGCTGGCTTGGACAAACAAAGTCAGTAGTAGTTAATAACAACTGAAACCAGCGGAACCCAAAAAAAGCTTGTTGGAGCAGAGTGGAGTAGAAAGCCTATCCAGTCACATTTCTAAAATGCAATTCACCCCTGCGAAGTTTGCTACTCCATTGTTTGTTTTATTTTTATGGTAAACACTGGCTGCAACTGTAATGATTAGTATTTGAGCCAAGATGATTAGCATCTATGGGCATAATATACTTGGTTTTTGGGAACTGACTTTTAGAAATGTGGATGTACACCGATCAGTCAACATTAAAACCACTGACAAGTGAAGTGAATAACATTGATTATCTCATTACAATGGCACCTGTCAAGGGGTGGGATATAGTAAGCAGCAAGTGAACAGTCAGTTCTTAAAGTTGATGTGTTAGGAGCAGAAAAAATGGGCAAACGTAAGGATCTGAGTGACCTTAACAAGGGCCAAATTCTGATTGCTAGATGACTGGATTATCATCATCAATTTATATAGCGCCACTAACTGCAGCGCTGTACAGAGAACTCACGCACATCAGTCCCTGCTCCATTGGAGCTTACAGTCTAAATTCCATAACACACACACACACAGACCGAAAGAGACTAAGGTCAATTTAATAGCAGTCATTTCACCTACTAGCATGTTTTTGGAGGGTCAGAGCATCTCTAAAACGGTAGGTCTTGTGGGATGTACCCAGTATGCAGTGGTTAGAACCTACCAAAAGTGGTCCAAGGAAGGGCAACCAGTGAACTGGCGTCAGGATCATGGGCACCCAAAGCTCATTGATGCACATGGGGAGTGAAGGCTAGCCCATCTTGTCCAATCCCACAGAAGGGCTACTGGTGACCAAATTACTAAAAATGTTAATTTTGGTTGTGACAGAAAAGTGTCATTGTTGCAGGCAAAGTACATCCCTTCATGGCAATGATATTCCCTGATGGCAGTGGCCTCTTTCAGAAGGATAATGCGCCCTGCCACACTGCAGACCATCTATGGGTTATGCTGGAAAAACAAGTCTGAGCCATGGACTTACAGGAGTTAAAGTATCTGCAACTAACATTTTGGTGCCAGATACCACAGGACACATTCAGAGGTCTTGTGAAGTCCATGCCTCGACGGTTCAGAGTTGTTTTGGCAGCACGAGGGGGGCCTACATAACATTCGGCAGGTGGTTTTAATGTATAGTAGGTATGTCATATTTTGGCACTACAAAATGTTTATGAATAGGAATCTGAAAGATCGTTTTTGTTTCAGAACTCAATCCTTAAACCAGCAATCCCATGAAAAAAAGAAAATTTTTTTTTAACAGAAATCACTAAAGCAGTCTATAAGAAGCATGCTAGTATTTCAATTTATTTTGTGTTTTTGTTAAGGCTACTAACAATGATTTAATATTCTAAATATGGCAAGCACAGTCACATGGCACATGTGAGTGAACAGAGAGGTTTTGGAACACCCCTCTGAGCTCTGTCTTGACTATGACATCCTCCTTTTATCCCCTCTGTTATCACATGACATTCTACGAGCCTCTGTATGTGTAGCAAACTATCTGTCTCTGTGTGTGGCACCCATTTTTGTTTGGCAATGAGAGCTTTTGAAAAAGAGATAATGATTTCTAGGATGAAACCTGAGAAATTATGTATGCCTAAAAAGTTACTTAACTTGCTAGTGAAATAAAAATAAATCTTCTGTGTTGGATTGCTGATTTAACTACAATTCATGCTACACAAGCCCAAGAATACAACACACACCGCAGCGCTAGTGTCTAATAGTTTAAGATTTTTACCACTGCATATACTGTTCATCATTTGTGCTCACAGTTATATAGGTGGTGAAAACATATAGTAGACCAAGAAGATTCCAGTAAAGAGGAAAGTGCCTGTCTTTAGTGTGAGCACAGGAGTTAAAACAAGCATCTACTTAAAGCAGAGACTTGGTAATATGACCTAAGTGCAGAGCATTGCTTGTTGATGGGAAAGTGAGGGCTTGTGAGTTTTTAAATGTATTTGGATTCCCTGATTCAATTGTATATTCTTTAAATAAAGTTATTTAATTCACCAAGTACAATAGGTCAGTAGTTACTTTCCACGTACATTTCTGTTGGGATTGACTGAGCTGAGTGTTTTCATACCCCAGATTCTCACTCACATGAAGATTTCATTTTCAAGGACACCAGCTGGTGAGTACCACTATTTGGAGGAAGCTGGTAGACACCAGAAGGCTATATAGACACACACACAAATCACAAGATGAAAGAAAGTGAAGAACATACCACTATTAACACATGGGACATTCCCCCTGCATAGTTGAAAGCTGTAAAGCAATTTAATACTGCTGGGTCAAGTCATTTCCTGAATAAAGATAATGCAGTGTGTTAAAATACCTTTCAAATATATTTCCCATTACTTATAACGGCATGTTTTGTTGCTGACCTAAGCTTAAAATAACATGATGAAAGGTTGTAATTGCATTATGCACTCACCAAATATGCATGCTATACCACTGAGCATGTCTTAGCAAGCCATAAAAAACAATATTATTATTAGTTACATTGTGGAAAATTAATATTAATACAAGACCTTATATAAGCACATTGCACTTACTTAGCTTAAAGAAGCACTTCCAGGTAGAGGAGTTTAAATACCCCAGTGAGCGTGGGTGGTGCGTTGAAAATCGACATGCAGTCGTGACAACATCTATACACCAGAATTAAAATAACCTTTATTTAGTTTGCATTAAAAGACTAAATTTGTCTATATAAATAAGAGAAACCAGCAAATTATTAAAATCTGTGAGTGTATATATTAAAAATCATACGCTGAGCAAATTCAACTACACTCATATATATTTAGTATTTTCGGTAAATATTCCTTTCACAGTAATATGAGAATACTGGGAGTGTTTGTATTAATGCTTAAATATGTCAAATGCTCCTCTTAATAAACAATATCGGGAAGTTGTTTTTAAATAACTGTCCTTGCTCTGGAAATCTCTTAACTGTATTGATCCTAATCTAATGTAAAGATGTATCAGAGTCCTTATCATTTACACATAGTAGTCTTATCAATTACACAGGACCGAGAGTATCTATAAAGGGATGGTATATGAATAACCTAAAGTTACAGCAGAGTAAGGCATGCTCAGAAGCCTGAGGATTTCAATTATGTGACAGGACAGTTAAGAAGTAAGAATGTGGCTCAGCAGCCGTATCGAAGTCTCTAACGCGTTTCGCTGAAGATTGTCTTATCAAGCATGTTGATTCCAGTTAAGTGGTAGCACCTCCCTTGCACATAAATATATAATATATCCATAGAGAGGATTATTTATGGAATTTTGATGGAGATAACAGTATAGCTCTATAGAATTCAATAATCTGGTGTGGTAGTAATATTTTATTTTTCAGGATTGATGACTTGTAAGATTTTGACTGGTCCAAATCCTGGTTAACTCATTCAGATTTTTTCGTTGGACTGGGGGAGATAAGTGGAGGAAAAATCAAATTGAATACCTATATGTTTACACAAGGATCTTTAAAATCAGATAACAGAATAAAAATCTTAAAAAATCTTGGCAAACCGAGTCCCAAGCAGAAATGTCAGTTTAATGTGGGAGAGTGAATCTGGAGCCAGGCTAAACACAGATTAACTGGACTAGTGGCTTAGGGAATGAAGAAAACTAAGATAGTATGCAGGGTCCCCACTTGGATCAATAGAGCAGCATGGAAACTGATGGTGGCACCAGGAATTCTGTTGACATCAATAGCGGTCAGGAAAACTGTGGGTTTTATTGGAAGCATTGGAAGCACCAGTTTGGATTCCAAATAACAGGCAATAAAATTTCCAGAAGCACCAGAATCCAAAAGTGTCCGTACGGATACATAATGGTTACCAAAATAAACAGATTATTCCTTGGAGCAGATTTAGAAGGAGAGTGAAATACAATTCCTAATCTGGCCACCCCTGAACTGGCTAGGGCCTGGCATTTCCCAGACGCTTAGAACAAGTGGCAATAAAATGGCTGACTCAGCACAATAAAGACCCAAATTGTTCTTGAATCTCCTTTTATGACAAGCGTGCACATCCCAGTTGCATAGGTTCTTCTTGGGTCTGAGAAGGAGGCAGAAAGCGTGGAGCCAATTTAATTGCCACTGTTCCTTTTCTTGGGAATTCTCAATGAATCGGATTTAAACCTTGTTACATAGAGAGATCAGGTCATCAAGAGAAGGAGGCAACTCAGGTGAAGTGAGTTCTTCTTGAAGTCGGTCAGAAAAACCTTGCCAGAAGGTATCCTGACGGACTGATTGGGAGCTTTGGAATAAAAGCAAAATGCTTGATGCTGCAGTAGATGCTTCTTCAGGCTTATCAAAAATCTTCTGGACCGTCTGTTAAGTGCTGTTAAGTAGAAGACAGTCATTGCTATCCCAAAGGGGAGAGGTCCATGTCCTGGAAAGCGAACTGATATAAGCAACATTGGCCCCCCCCCGAAGTTAAGTTAGCTGGGAGTAATTCAAATTGAGCTGCACACTGGTTTAAAAATCTGCTGCAAGTTTTTGGGTCACCACTGTATTCAGCAGGAGTGGAGATTCGGAGCGGTGAAGGCTCTGCCGAGGAGACGTAGCTTAAGGTGCAGGAGCAGATGGAACTGGAGCCAAAGTGACTAATGTGTTTTGTTGCCAGATGAGAGAAAAAGCCCTGAAAACATTGCACAAGTGGTCATGTGTCGGCATCTATGAATAGTTGGTATTTGCATACCAGAATGGCAGCAAGACACAGCATCTTCCTTGAAGATTTGATAAAGAAGCTCGCTGGACGCCGGGAGCAGTGAGTCTGGCATGTGCCAGTTGCTCTATATGAGTTTTATCATATTGATTAAGAAACAGCCAAAGCAAATCTGAGAAAAGATCACTGAAAAGTAATAGTCAATGCAAGGATATAGGAATAAGATTTGAAATATATGTTAAGCTGACCAACTCACGCTAAAGTCTATTATGTATTTGGAGAGTGCAGAGTATCCCTGTTTTTTGTCTATACAAAGTGGGCAACCCCCTCTTGCAGAGGGTCTATGTCTGTTTTTGCCTCTATATATATATATATATATATATATATATATATATATATATATACTGTATATTGAACATATTGCATCTCCACCTTCCAAGCTCCAGGGGAGATCTACAGGGAGGGCACCTGACATCACTGTTAAGCATAATCTTGAGCGATGTAGCTTATTCACTGTCGGTGACGTTGAATGCTGCAGTCCCTCTTCAGTCACAGGTTTTCAAATCTGGTGAGGAAATGGGGAAGGTGGGAAAGTGGCATGGAGAACATAAACAACGGGAAGGAGATATTCCAGTAATCTCTAAAATAAACATAACCATTATGTTTATTTTACCATTAACCACACAATTTTTTTTTGCTATTTGACTTGTTAAAGTTTTTCTGAACCAGAAAACAGTAGGAGGCACAATGTGAGGAGCAGGAAACACAGAGTTTCAGTTTTAATCAGTGGTCAAAATGGGGGCGTATACAGTGGTACACCATACTACTTCTCCAATTGCTTTGACTGTAAAACCATAGTTGCCAGCTTTTTAAATCTGTACTCCGGGAGATCGGAGTACAGATCATATGACAGAGGGTAGGAGAGGGAGTGACAATGTATATTCAAGGCCGTGAATTTCAGCATTTTACAGGGTCCAGGAGGTTTGCCTACTCTTCCGGGAGGACTCCCTGAAATTCAGGAGCCTCCCAGAAATTCCGCGAGAGTAGGCAAGTATCTGTAAAACTATCAAAATAAATACACTTACATTATTCATACTGCCACTTCTAATTTTTCACTGTGCTCAATGGTAAATTGAGCACACATGCAAGAAACAAGAGTATAGACTTTGCATATGTCATAAGTGAACAATTGTACACTATTCTGACCATCACTTATGCATTAGGGCAGACCACCTCATAATTATTAACAACCTCTAAGAACACATACAGCGTGAGTACAATCCTAATTATTACATTTGTATGTGTCCTGGAATCTTAACAATCTATTTGGTCAGCCTGTAGTTTCCAGCTGTGATAACACTGCCATCACCAATGCCTGTAAGCCTGCAACACTGCAGCCCGTCCGGTCTAACCCCGCCCTTTATATAGCAGCAACCCAGTTGTGACTACAAGAGCTCGAGCACTACGTTACCTCACTGTCTCCTCTTGCAGGCGCCATTTTTGCATGGATCGGAAGCCTATACTTAGTACAATCGGTCTCCTTGTAAATGGCCACTATTCTAACGTTCTGTGCAGACATTAACATACTGAAAGTTAGGTGTCCTGTAATTAGCGCTACAATATTTTAAACAACACTAGACTTATCTGGACGTCATTTATAGAGGACTGAAGGTTTATTGTTGGGTCTGATCCGGGGATTCCTGGACAGTTGTAGGTTAGTGTTATATTGTAGTCATAGTGTAATGCTCCTGGATTAGCAGCTCATTAACACCATCCCTGCAATGCTGGCTCATAATGCTTTGTACTTGTGAATCGGTTTACTCGTTGCTATCAATCTATTTTCCATAGTGTGGTAATACCCTGTTTTTGTTTCTTTCTGTTAATTCAACACATACTGTATATTAACCTGTCTTTATCTGAAGTAAATATTAATAAAATTATTTATTTTACATGAATAATCTAATTTTACCAGATTATTGGAGTTAAAGTGGGAAAAGTTGAAAAGTCTCATTGTGTTTAATAATATAAAATAGGTTTAGGATAACTTGATTTTCTAGTTACTGTGGAACTGCAGCACACCGCATGGTTGCCTGCATGTGACAGGCAGGGAATGTTGGGAGTTGTAATTTCACAGCAGCTAGACAACCACAGCTTGCTAACCTGTGGAATAAGTATAATGTTTTGTTTTCAGTGGACAGTGTAAGCCTGTTCTGTGTTCCCTTCGGGCTTATGGTGCTAAATTAACTTAGATCTAAGGCTGGATACACACTATAGAACATTTCTGATACAATATTGTTAATGATTTTACCAACGACTACAAAAAAATAGTCTAGATCAGCATGCTGATTCATGTGTACACATTAAACACGTTTAACATGATTTACCTTCAGAACTGCGCTCTTCATCTGTCATAATCATCAGCTGAAAAGATTGTGACTGTGCACACTCCATAGAGATCTATGGACACTGCCGGTCCTAAGTGCATACACATTGCAGAATTGGAACGACATTGTTCCATCGTTGAACGTCATTTTTAGTCCGGTTTAAAAATCAAATGATACGATGGAGTTTGGAATGATAATTGTTCCTCATTGCAGCGCACACACTCATGTGATATCGGCCCAAATGGTCGTTTATCGTGTGATTGGCCCAATAATCGTCTGAAAACATTGTAGTGTGTACCCAGCCTAAGTGATGCTTTCTAGTGTTTTTATGAACTTATGTATTGATTTAGGAAACTGATGCATTACAGTTATACAAGTAGTTGTGGTGCTGTAGCAGTAAACATATAACGTTCATTTCTATTTCATATTCCTTATATATTGTATTTTTTTGTTATTGGAGGCGTCCAGTGCCCAGGATGGAGGCTTTGTTACAAGAAATGCAGAAGAAGGAGAAGATAGGGTGAGAATTCATGATTTAGCATACTTAATATGTGCCTCTGTCCACGTATTGTTTGATATGGGGAGGAGGTTGGTGTTTTCTTCCTAGTTTGACTATACAGGCTGTTGTTTAAAAATATTTGCAGATATAATATTGTTCTGACTGCAATCCTATAATATATAAAAAAAACAGAAGTGTCACATATAATGACAGACTGTCCCGATGTCTCCTCACTCATGATTAGTGTGAGCCATAAATGAGGCCTAATGAAGCAGTATTTCAGGAGAAAATAGTAAAGTTTAATTTAATGAATGGGTGGTTCTAAGGAGATAGGAGGTTGGATTTTTTATGTGATGTTTGCACTCTTGCACAGTGTGTCACTTTGGATTTTTGCACACCTAGGTGCATTTCTTGTTGGCACGGCAGTCTATTGTGAGCAGCGAGTAGGCATGCACCGTGAAATGTGCTCAGGGGACCCTATAGGCGTGATGGTGCAAAACTAAGATGTTTTGCAGTGCACTTCCATTATGCTTTGTACATTATTATTCTTCTTTCTCTGACAGAACAATTTTTGGTTCCTGTGAATTGGAGCTGCAAGAACTCATGAAGCAGATTGATATCATGTTGGATCACAAGAAGTCAGAGTGGGAAGCCCATACTCAGACGCTCAACACTGTGCTACAACTTCGGGACCAGGAGCTCCGTTCTGCCAGAACACGAGAAGAATGGTTGAATCAGGAGGTAGAGAAAGGGAGAGTGCACGGAGGGGCCATACAGGATACCACTTTGTTTTCTGTGTACAGACAAAAACCCAGGGAAAGTTCCAGATTATAAGGATCAACTATTTAAGACTGCTAGCAATAATAATATATTGCAAGGATTATTTATAAGGTATACTAGGTTTATGCCTAGGGATGGCAGAGGCTGAGAGTGAGTATTTTTCTGTACAGTGCATATGTCAATCTTTTTCCTTAATTGGCAAAGAGGTAATAAGAGAATTAACTGATATTGGTTTAAATGAGGAGGTCATTGCTAAAGTGTGGTATATTTAAATTAGGGGGGTTTGGGATAATGTAAAGAATATGATTTTACTGGTTTGGGCTTAGGTAGGAGAAAATCCCAGTGGCACCTTTAAAAATACAAAACAGCTCATATTTTTTCCAGTTTCCCCAGCCCATGCATTAGTGGTGTCCTGTCCATAAAAGCTTATTGTTCATTGCATTGGATGGGTACCCTTAGAACTGCTTCCTGGCATTCCCACAATGTTCTATAAAGCTTTGTGGTTGCTTTGGTGAAAGTCTCATTTACACGTTCCATGTAGGCATTCCGAAAGTAATAGCCTGACGTTATGTGGTGCAAACATACAGCATGCTTCGTATTGTTCATTTGGCAGGTTTGAATAATTCACTGGGAAACCCCCTGACAGCATAATCATTAATTCTATGAGTGTGACTCTATGCATTAAGATTGAAGGTTGTATTTGGGACCACTAAAGAATGGAAACCATTGGAAATGGAGGACAGGTACAGTGTGTGGTGGGCACAGGCACTGGACTAGTATATCATATTGCTCATTGGCTGACTCATAAACTGTGGCCATTTTTAAGTGTTATCAGCTATGTTAGTATACTGTGCAACATATGCACATTACAAAGCCATGCCCTGCAATTTTATATATATTTTTCCCTATTAGCGGCTTGCATATTTTATACTATATTGTAAAAAAAACATGCATAAAAAAATCGCAGGACAACAGAGATTTTCTGTCTGAAACTAGTTCTATCTGTCTAGTGCAGTGAGGTTAGACTGATATACTACATCCTGTAAATTGATGCCTAGTATGTTGTAACTATGAAAAATCAAACTTCCAAAACACTTGTGTTGTAATCGCTAATAACATCCCAAGTTAATTTCTTTAAAAGTCTAAACGCAGCATTTCTCTATCCTACCACTGGGGGACACTGCGTTACCTTGGGGTATAGTAGGTGGGACTGGAGTTAGGCACTTATAAACTTGTTTGTTTCCCTGACTCCTCCCCCACTATGCCCCTCCTCTGTAGCTGACTTCAGTTGTTGTAAGTGCCTTCTGGAGAAAGGTCACTTCTGTATAGGCTCCTGCCTATACTTAGTTTAGCATTAGGTTTTCCTGTTTTTATTTTTGTTCCTTTTCAGGTGCAGCGCTGGACTCCATGCCAAGTCCCAGAGGAGTGGATAGTCCCAGTGATTCCTTCACTCTGAGTTCCAGCGCAGGTAAGCAGCTCTTCAGCTTGCTTCCCTCGCACCTCTGCCGGCAGTCTACCCCTAGAAAGAACGAGCAAAGGGGCCATGTTTTATTTTAAAGTATGCCTTTAAAGGCATCTTTATTTGGGGCATACATATATTTATTAATTTAGGCCTTATAGACGGCCGCGGCCATGTTTAAACATGCGGGCGGGAGTGAAGGTGTCTCAGCCTCTCCGCGCGCAGACTTGCCGGCAGCCTCCCCACCCCCTCCTCCGCCCCTAGACAACGAGCAGTGAGGGAGAAGGACAAGAATCGCTCTCTCAGGAGGCGATTACATTTGTCAGTGAGACCGCACGCACCCTGGGCACGGCAGCGCGGCGGTTCTCACTTCCAGCGGCTGCAGCCATATTAAGTATATGGGCTGAGCGGCGGTGATCAGAGGCGGCCATGTTAAGGGAGGGGAGTACACCTCCCCCTCTCTCTCCCTAATGGCGTGAATGGCGGCCATCTTGGATCCGGAGCATACACATCAGTGCATGCTGTTCCTGACTCTGCCTCTCTTCACCGGGTAATGTAGTATCATTTTTAATTCTGTTTTTAAACGATTGTCAGCCTGTTTGCCACACAGTCAGGACCTTTATTTCAGGACTCTATGACTGCTGTTTATATTATATGATTACCTATTAGACAATATGGTAGTTTCCTATCCTCCTGTGTCATATTTTGATTTTCAGGCAGATGTACATTGATATGGGAGTACATATCTGTATAATATTCCATATGTTGACTCGGGATGGACTTTTTCCATAAGTCTGGTAAAGGGAGTTCCGTATATATACAATCCCTTTTGCTACGTATAGCCTGTGTTCCCAAGTATTGTGGTTAACTTTTATACAGTTTTCCAAATATTCGGTATGTCTGAGGAATTACCTAAGGGGTAATAGACACGCTGTTTTATATGCTCTACATTATTTATGTGGCACAAAAATAATATACAGTGTTATGGTAGGCTGGTTGGCCTGTATTACATTGTGTATATGTGTGCGTAAATGTATATATGTATGTGTACATCAGGAGCTGGGGCTCATCTGATATATACACTGTTTTGAATACATGGTGTTGTGGGTTCAGTCTCCCTAATGGCACATATATATATATATATTTCAGGAACAGTGGGCAGCGTCCTCCCAAGACCCTTGGATTCGGGACATTATATCAGGGTGGTACATGATAGACCTGCTGGGTCCGGTACCACATCGTTTCTTCATAACCCCGTTACCCTGAGATCCAACAAGAAGACAGGCAATACAGGCTTGTGTCGCCTCTCTTCTTTCGCAAAGAGTCATCTGCAGGGTCCCAGACAACCAGAAGGGACAGGGGTTTTATTCAAATCTGTTTCTGGTCAAGAAGCCGGACCGGTCTTTTCGACCCATCTTAAACCTAAAGAACCTCAATGTGCACTTACGGGTGGACAGATTTCGGATGGAATCCCTGAATTCGATAATAAACGGCTTAGAGAAGGATCAGTTTATGGCTTCCATAGACATAAAAGACGCATACCTCCACGTTCCCATTTGGAGCGACGATCAGTCTCTCCTAAGATTCACAGTGGGGTCCTCCCACTATCAGTTTCGGGCTCTCCCCTTCGGCCTCTCCACAGCGCCGAGGGTTTTCACGAAGATCATGTCAGTGATGGCAGCGTGTCTTCACCTACAAGGAGTTCAGGTCGTGCCTTATTTGGACGATCTGCTCATCAAATCCTCCTCAGAGAATTGCTTACGTCATCACTTATCCCTCACCTTGGCGGTTCTCGAGGGCCATGGATGGCTGATAAACTTAAAGAAATCCCAGATGGTTCCGTGTCAACGCTTGGTTTTCCTACGGCTCATCATGGACACCAGCCAGCAAAAGGTGTTCCTTGTCTTCTCCCAGCCCCTCAATACACTTGTGCATGCGGCTGCTGGGAAAGATGGACGCCTCCTTCGAGACCATCCCCTTCGGTCGAGCTCATTCACAATGCTTTCAGTGGGATCTGTTGACGAAATGGTCAGGATCCCACCTACGCTTGGATCTCCAGAGGATCTCGCTGTCTCCAAGGGCGAGAGAATCGCTCCAGTGGTGGCTGATTCAAGATCACATGGCGGTGGGCAGGTCCTTTGCTCCATGGTCATGGATCATAGCGACAACAGACACCAGCCTGAGAGGTTGGGGGGCGGTAGTCCTGCACCTCAGGCTCCGTGGCTCTGGTCAGTTCAGGAATCAGCCCTATCAATCAAAACGTTGGAGTTGAAGGCAATTCTTTTAGCTCTTCGGGGGGCCCAGACTCTCCTTCAGGGCCACCAAGTCAG
Source organism: Mixophyes fleayi (assembly GCF_038048845.1). NCBI lineage: Eukaryota > Metazoa > Chordata > Amphibia > Anura > Limnodynastidae > Mixophyes > Mixophyes fleayi. Next base: position 63,365,496 of record NC_134404.1, on the reverse strand, counting down.
AGTTCAGTCCGACAATGCCACGGCTGTGGCATATGTCAACAGACAGGGAGGAACCAGGAGGGCAGCTGCAATGCGTGTTGCAGCTCAAATATTCCTTTGGACAGAACAGTACGTTCCAGCAATATCGGCGGTGTTCATTCCAGGAATAAAAAATTGTGAGGCCGATTACCTCAGTCGCAATGCGATGATGCCAGGGGAGTGGTCCCTCCACCCGAAAGTATTTCAGTCTCTAGTTCAGAGGTGGGGTCTTCCGTATGTAGATCTCATGGCCTCCAGACACAACAGGAAAGTTCACAGGTTTTGCGCAAGGGCAAGAGATCCCTTAGCAATAGCGGTGGACGTGATGTCCATGTCATGGGAATTCAGGTTGGGTTATCTGTTTCCCCCGATTACCATGCTTCCCAGAGTACTCAGACGAGTGAGGCAAGGTGGTCGGCCGGTGATTCGAATAGCTCCCTCATGGCCGCGTCGAGTGTGGTATGCAGACATAACATCCATGGCGGTGGGACAAGGATATCGTCTTCCGGCAAGAGACGACCTTCTTCTCCAAGGTCCTTTTCGTCACCAGAATTTACCTCAGCTCAGTTTAACGGCATGGCTGTTGAAGCCAGCCTCTGGAGAGCTTGGGGTTTTTCCCCCAGTGTAGTGAACACTATGCTGCAAGCTCGAAAACCGGTTTCGGCTCGCATCTATCATCGCATCTGGCGAGCATATATTAGATGGTGCGAAAATAAGTCCTGTCACACATCTTCCTTTCGTCTCCCCCGCTTGTTGGCTTTTCTTCAGGATGGGCTGGAAGCTGGCCTCCGTTTAGGCTCATTAAGAGTTCAGGTTTCAGCGCTTTCAGTTTTCTTTCACCTGAAATTAGCGGACTTGCCAGACGTCGGGACTTTTCTTCAGGGAGTCTTACATATTCAGCCTCCTTACGTTCCGCGTACAGCACCACGGGATCTCAACGTGGTACTGGATATGCTTAAAGGGCCTCCCTTTGAGCCATTACCTACGGCAGATTTTAGGTGTCTTACCTGGAAGGTCGTCTTTCTTTTGGCTATTGCATCTGCACATAGGGTTTCTGAATTAGGAGCTCTGTCTTGCCGGGAACCATATCTGGTTCTCCACGAGGACAGAGCGATTTTGAGAACCCTCCCTACCTTCGTTCCTAAAGTAGTTTCGGCTTTTCATTTGAACCAGGAAATTATAGTTCTGATCTTTTCATCTACTTCCAGTTCTGATCATCAGTCTATGGAAAAGTTAGATGTGGTTAGGGCTCTCCGCATTTATGTTAAAAGAACTTCTCAGATTAGACGTACAGATTCTCTGTTTGTTCTTTATGATTCTAATAAAAGAGGCTGGCCAGCCTCAAAACAGTCCATTGCAAGGTGGATTACGGCAACCATTAAGCAAGCTTACATAAAGGCTAACCGTCCTGTGCCAGAGAGACTTACGGCCCATTCCACCAGATCGGTAGGGGCGTCATGGGCAGTGAGAAATGTGGCTTCTGCAGACCAGCTTTGCAGGGCAGCCACCTGGTCCTCTGTCCACACCTTTACAAAATGTTATCAGTTTAATGTATTTGCATCTGCGGATGCAAATTTTGCTCGTAGTGCTCTATGAGCAGGGCTTTCAGAGTTGTCCCACCCTTAGGGGGCTGCTTTAGAACGTCCCCATGGTAAGCAGTGTCCCCCAGACTGGATGAAAGAGAAAAGAGGATTTATGTACTTACGTTAAATCCGTTTCTCTGATTCCGTCTGGGGGACACTGCGATCCCTCCCTTCTGCTTTTCTTCTGTGTGTTCTTGTTTGATTGGCCTTTTCTCCTTAGGCTTTTTAATTAACTGAACAGGAAGGGGCAGGGGGATTGTAGAGGTGAGGGGTCTGTCAGCAGTGCTAAACTTAACTAGCTAGGTGCCAACTCCCGCGCTCCCCTCCACAACCCCATGGTAAGCAGTGTCCCCCAGACGGAATCAGAGAAACGGATTTAACGTAAGTACATAAATCCTCTTTTTTAAATTATCTTTTCCACAGCTTAGCCCGAATGCCTCGGCACAGACTGCGGGGCTAGGGTCTACAAACAGGGGGCTCCCATTTCGGTGTCAGCTGTTTTGCAGACACAGGTCTGGTCTAAATCATTGTCGCTTCTGGTGGCCGAACACATTAAGGTGATTTTTAAATTTAAATTGGTACGTGAGTATACCCTTTTTCATGCTTCTACACACGTTTAAACTGTGCCGGTTAAGCACCCACACAGCTTATATCTGTCCGCTAACACAGAAGCGGCATTACGCTGTTCAGGTATAAAACCATCCAGACAAATATGCTGCTGTTCACCATCTTCCACAGATGGAGAGGATTTTATCTTTGACTGTTTCCACAGTCAATAAGGATGTAGTTCATTCCTCACCAGAGGATGTCTATCTCCATCTTCTTTTACTATCAAGAGGAATATTCTTGCTGATTACACTCACGAGGTCGATAATCCCAGCCTAAACTGTACACAGTTTTCGCATTTGCAAGACAACAGTCTATTCTTGGTTTTCAATTTTCAAACTAAGCCTTAGTGACACCCTAGTTGGGAAAATGTTTTTCCTCATATCTTAGACTCGGTGTCTGTCTTTTGTCAAAGACCAGGTAAACAGTAATATTCTGGCTATATTTTCACCTCCACTAATTCTCCAGAGTCAAAACAAGGGAGGTAGTCCCTGTTGGTGTCAATTCTGTGGATCTTCAGTTCTCTTATTCTGCTGTCCCCGGCGGGAGCAGACAAAGAAGTCCTCCTACACAGAGCAGGGGCTGGTAAAGGGGTTTATCTAGTGGCTTTCGGACAGAATAAGTGCTCTAGCCTTTATTCATGTTAAGGGTTAATTGGGTGGTTTGTATTCACCCAGCAGCATCATAGCTGGTAGGCATACAGCTATTCAGCTATAATACCTATAGTTGGCCACATGCTTACAGCACTTTGTTCCAATATCGGAACTCTCAGTTTGCACTATTTCAAATGAGTATCCAAAGGCTTCTGGCGGTAGGTGTGCTTTCTTTGTTTTATGTCTGCGACACCAGGCCATGATGTTTACGTGTTCTATCCGTTGATCCTCTCTGTTGATCTGAGGTCAGGGTGCCACATCCAGAGTCAGGCTTAGCCTTACAGGGGTGGTTATAGTTTATGTACTGTGGCAATCAGTTAAACATCCATAGGTTTGGGGACATTCCCCAGAGGTGGAAGTTATTTATTACACCCAACGCTTAGCTTACAGCTAGACGTTTTCAGCCAGAATTTTATACTTGCAGCCTCTCAGCAAGCAGCAGGGCTGCATTATTGGGTTCACAGGTGGTCACTTTGAGCCTACCCAGGTCTTTGCTTATTCTACCACACTAGAAGCGTTGGCTTATGCCTTATCTTCTAGTTTGGGGGTTTCAGTAGCTTCGTACCGAAGAACACGCTCATCTCTCTTCTACACCGTTCCAAAATGCTCCTGGCAGAATTTCCTTTCAGTAACAGCAGTTTCTGTTTTGCAAAATAGGATACCAAGTTTCTACTTGTATCTTTGGCTCTCCTTATTCGTAACATCTCCCATGTCTCAACAGGGAGATTCTCATCAAGGAAGGCTGCTTTCATTGTTTTGGACGTGCATAGCACCCCTTTGCACTGATTCACTAATTTACCTTTCGGGTGGTGCTGAGCCACAATGTTTTTATTAGTGGGTCAGTTGCTCTTCTTGTACAGAGGGTCAGAAAACCTGTAGAGATTCGGTCTCAAAAATGCAGTGCTGTTGCATATTTGTAGCACTTATGCAATTCCCGTATCCTAATGCAGGATAAGGGTCGACCTGTGTATGGTCGGAGGGGTGTTCCTTGTGCCATACTATGGGCCAAGCTAGACCAACTTATTATTATTATTGAGGGCCGAATGCCTTAGCAATCAATCCTTTAACAGGTGGAGTGGGTCACCTCAGGGTAATACCTTTGTGCTCTCCTGGTTAGATCATAGGGCTCTTTGAGAGGGAGCCCAGGTTCTTTTCACATGTTAACCTGTTTTCTCTATCGGCTCTCAATCTAATGACCCTCAGGTGGATTTGTCCATTGCCAAGTCGGATCTCCCTACAACTTAGGGGGTGTACAGGTGATTCACAGGTCCAATTTCCTCGTGGGGGTTCAAGAGTTTCTAGGAGGGGACGCATCCCAGCTAGTCTGGTGGTCCGCCGTGTGTCTCGCTAAGCAGTGTTCTACTGGTTTAGGGGACTTGTGTTGTCGTCCCTCTTTTCCCGGTTCCAGAGCGGCCCAGTCTCGTAGTTCGGCTCTTTGTTTTCATCATCTGGTTTGATGCTGTGGCGTTGGATGGCTATCCTTTTCGGCTAGAAAATACCTGCAGGGAGATGGTTGCTACCTTCAATTCAGCCGTTGAGCTTCTTCCTCAGCTGTTTTCTTTGGGCTAGAAACTATTCGATTGGTGTAAATTCCTAGAATTTCACACTCCCCACTCAGGAATCTTTAAAAGGTTTTCTTTACCAGCTGGCTTCAATTGGGTCTCCGCCCTACTTCTTTCAGCGTGCAGCTTCCGTGGCTCTCTGTCTAGCTCAGCGGAAGGTTGTTTTGCTTAAGCGGTTTCTTTAAGCTCAGCCCACCTTTGGTTGGTTGTAGATTTCCAGGGAGTCTAGTTCTCGTCTTCAGGAGGCTTGCTTTGGCCTCCGGTGACTCTCTGAATTAGTTAAGCTGTTAGCTCATGGTATGAGTGCTTCCTGGTATATATGTCGGGCTTATGTTGTTAACTCTCTATATGAGTGCTCCCTCAGATATCGCTTAGTTAGTTAAGCCGAGTTAGTTATCGAGTTAGTTAAGCCGTTAGCTCATGAAATAAGTGCTCCCTTGTTTATCTCTGAATGGTTTAAGCACTATATCAGTGCTCCCTTAGATATCGCTGAGTGGCTTAAGCTGTTGCATCTGTGTATATGGTGATCCTTTGTATATCATTGAGAGGATTGAGTTTTTAGCTCAATGCAGGCTGTTCTCTTGGATGTCACATCTCGTAGGGGATCTGGGGCGAGAGTGTGTATGGCTCTTCCTCATTTTCTTTACCAGAAACTTAGTGGCGCGTTGTACGAGACATTATTGGTTATGACAATTAGTGCCTGCATTCCACTGACACAGAGATTGTAGTTCATCATTCTTGTGCCTCTTCTTTTTGTGTAACGTTTCTCCGACGGGAGATAGTTTGTGCTCTTGTTCGCACAGTTCCTATTTAGGAATTTAATGCCCATTTAGCCTCTCTAACGCTAAAGAGCGTAGGAGGGACAGGGTCTAGGTGGTCTCCTGCCACTGCATCATGACCAACATTCTGTCTGTACCCCTCTGCAGGTTCCAGTGACTTTTACAGTGCACTTTCCAGGAGGGTTGCAGCTTTTTGTACGCCACAAAAGCGTCATTCAATGGCGCAGTTGTACAGAGTGGCAGCGTCTATTTCTGCTGCATATTGTTTCTTTGTTGCATGCCTTTGCATTCACAAATGCAGGGTTTTGAACACAAAACATTGCGCACAGCCGTTCCAGAGTATTCCCGCCCTTGGACACAGCTTTGGTAGCTCCCCAAGGTAACGCAGTGTCCCCCAGTGGTAGGATAGAGAAAAGAGGATTTTTACTCACCGTAAAATCAATTTCTCTTTCTACACTGGGGGACACTGCGTGCCCTCCCTTGCTCTGAAAGTAGTGCTGTCTTTGGTGTTGCTTTCTGAATTGCTTTTTCTCTCTTCCTGGCTTGGTTATACAAAACTGAAGTCAGCTACAGAGGAGGGGCATAGTGGGGGAGGAGTCAGGGAAACAAACAAGTTTATAAGTGCCTAACTCCAGTCCCACCTACTATACCCCAAGGTAACGCAGTGTCCCCCAGTCTAGTTAGAGAAATTGATTTTACGGTGAGTAAAAATCCTCTTTTTATGATACATGCTGCACACAGATTACATAGTAATGATTTGTTCATTAGACACTGGAGTCGCCCTGCAGGGAAATATAAGTTTGGGGAATTATTTGGAATGGAATGTTCACTCATGATTGAGAATTAGGCTTATTGTGATTCGCTTCTCTAATGAACATGTTTACAGATTAGGGCTCTGAAAAAGCAGCTGGTGGAGCAGGAGGAAAACAATCGCATTAAGACGACCGAGTACGAATCTCAACTGAAACACTTTCAGGAAGAGGTAAATGTCAGCAATCATTCTGCTCCTTGGCAGTATTGCGTATTACATAACTGCATAGATATTTACTATTTTAATTCCATTTTTACTTTAATGGTTTAAAGCACCATACATCACTAATTGAAAACATTTTAAATAGTATCTTTGTGTCCTGAAACACCCACCTCTTCACTATGCGAAGAGACTTGCTGGTGGAACACAGTTTGCTGACAGTAGAGTCATCTTTGACAGGTCAGCTTGTGAATGAGTCTCTATACAGCAACAAATGTGCGGTGCCCATCGCATTCCTCTTTCTAAAGAAAAGAGAACCACAGTTTTACCAGACTCCTGATGCCATCCTGCAGCGTTGGAATAATGACATAATGACTGCATTGCGATAGTCCTGAAACATTGTGGTCCCTGTACCTGCAGCCCAATCTCTAGTTTGGAATTGAAGCTCTAGATGACAACTCTGTCTTCACTACAATCTATACAATACTATGCAGAACATTATTCATAGTTATATCATATAATAAAAAAAAATGTTTCTTTTTGGCACCTGGGTTAAAAGCACTCTTTTGTTTAATTTTCAAAGCATAAGATATAGAGACGTAAAATTGAGTTGTCCTCAAGAGATGTCCAGATTGTTACATTTGTCTTTACTGCAGCTCAACAAGTTGAAGAGGACATATGAAAAGGTTCAGAGAAGACACCAGAGGTTGGATGTGAAAAACAGAGTTGAAGAGGAAAGGTTAGAGGTCAGCCGGCTAACACGCAGACTAGAGGTAAGAAAATGAGCAGGTTAGTCATAAATTCTGGGTATCCTGAATTGAGCATTTTACATTGAAATAAAAGGAGTTGGTATCCTCAAGGCCATACGGCGATATCTAATCAAATTATATAACTGTAATATTAGTAATTATTATTATGCATACTTGTCATATACTAAATTTAATTGCATAGTGAAGACTAGTAGCTTAATATTCCTGCGTTATGTATTCTCAATAGCAAAATCCGTTCTGGTAAAAGTTAGTGAGTATCTCGGCCTATATCACCATATATCACTTGTATCTCACCTAATTGTAATAAAATATAAGAGATTGAGCTTCAGGTTTTCTTCTAGGAATTTCGCCAGAGGTCTCTGGACTGGGAGAAGCAACGTCTTCTGTATCAGCAGCAGGTGGCAGCACTGGAAGCCCAGCGTAGGACCTTGGCGGAGCAGACTGAAACATACCAGGTAACTGTGGGTGAAGCTGACCTACCTGCCACTTTGTTCCCTCCAAGCTGGTTTTATGAAAGGGAATCTGTTTTATGTTTGTTTTAGATTATGTTGATATTAAATCTCCTTAAACCAGAAACAATCAGAGACTGTTAATGAACGGTTCCTGATGGATTGATCATTTCTGCACAGCATTCACTGTAACACTGTATATACAGTCGTCAGTACTTCTGCATCTTGTATCTCCCCTGTGAGATAGAGGCCTACTTGCAGGAGAGAGTCTTCAAGTAGGGTCTAAGGGCTAGATTTACTAAGCTGCGGGTTTGAAAAAGTGGGGATGTTGCCTATAGCAACCAATCAGATTCTAGCTGTCATTTTGTAGAAGGTACTAAATAAATGAAAGCTAGAATCTGATTTTTTGCTATAGGCAACATCCCCACTTTTTCAAACCCGCAGCTTAGTAAATCTAGCCCTAAGACTCAAATTAGTTCTCGCATGTAAAAAAACAATAGATAATCAACTTTATTTAAAATTGCTACCAAATGAAAGCCCTAAATGTCACCAAAAAAATAAAGCTCAGTATGATACCATTGCAAATTCTTATTTATACTTTATTTGCTCATGTGTATTTTAGGCTGAGTATACTTGTCCTACCAGCAGCTTCATTGTTTCCTAAATAACACTTTAACTGTTTAAAACCCATTGTTATGGAAGTTTATTGCCTCAAAATAGATCGGACAGTCCTCACATTATTGGGAAATAAAATGAATAACTCATAGAACATAAATGGAAAATAAAATTACATTATTACAGGTTATATTTTAAAAATGGTGCAAGTTGTTGTGTATTTCTGCTAAAAAAAAAAGATAACTGCTTCCAGCTTACATTAATATCCCTTCATGTGACATCTTTCACATTACTAGATTATACTCTTTGCGTTACATTTGATTATACTTTGCCCTCATGAACACGCATTGTTTTAAGGGGCTTTCCCCTTTAAAAATCAGTTCTTCTGAGGACAGGAGTACAGTACAACTCTCAATTGCAAGCGCAATATTCGTTTAGTCACATACTGTTTCTATTGCAAGTTAAAATAACAAAACTAATAGCATCCCTTATGGTGTTAAAGCACCTAATTAAAAATGATTACATTATTATTTTTTATTCAACGCACACCCACACACAATTTTATATATAACTTGTATTATGACACCTACTAGTAGACCTTAAAGTGCACATATTTGGTATCACTGTATATGTGTATATATAGTGTACAATGTAAAAAATAAATAGGGTCAAACCATAGTTAGGTGCTCCCCCTATTATTTCTAATTATTACCTGCAATTGAGGAATAAAAAAGACTATCTTTATTCCTGTGTGCTAACACATGAAAGTCCAGTTTGTTCCAAAAAAAAACTAACACTTATTTATGTAGACTTTGAAAATGAGGAGTTATTCCCACTGAAAACATCTTTTAGCGAGAACGTGAAACTCGATCTTATGGGGTGAAACATGTCCGATCTTGAACGGGTTAATAAACAAATCATTCAGATATTGCTCACCGTCCATACCAAGGCTCTGACATGAATGAATAATGGTTTGAAATAAACTCTTTTTACCTGTGTTCCTATAGCATGTTTTAGACACATTTCCGTGGGGAGTGAGTGCATTTTGTATTTGTTTTTCTATTGTTTTCATAGATGTCTATGTGTAAGGAACTTTTACAGCTCTAGAACAAACCTGTAGCCAATCAATGGATTAGAATGTTCACAAATTAGACCAATCTATAACCAATCAAAGCAACAAAATACCTGTGTATTTAAAATAATTATGTATCTATTGTAATTCCCACTTTAATAAAAAAAAATATATTTATGATATTTACCCGGTCGCTGAATCTGTAGCAGCAGTCGCAGAGCCGCAAACATATGTTGGAACAAACAAGTGTGGCTGGTCGATCAGAACTACAGCACCTCGGTGGTCAGCTGGTACGTGCTAATGACAATCTTTGTGCCAAAGAAGAGGAAGTTGAAAGTCTGAGATTACAGCTGAAGTCTGCTACTGCAGGGCAGGAGAGAGCAGAGCGTGAGCTTGAGCAAGCCCAGCAGACCGTAAAGGTGAGGGGTGAGCAGGACAAGCCTTCATCTAATTACTAACTAGATAATCTGTCCTAATAGAGGAACCTGCTATTTGTGGATAGAGTAAAGTAGCCCGTTATTGAGGCCCAACTTTGTGGTTTAAAATAAGGCAAAATGCAGTTTAAGGGTGAAGAGCTATGTATTAATAACTGGGGGCCCACGGGATGGATGAGACCCTCCACTGACAACCTGAATTAACTCTGGTGTTAATTTTATGTGTGTGTTATAACATAGATACAGCACTGTGCATGTAAATACCTGAATAGCACAGGTATACAGTGACATATCTATCTTTATAGAAATAGTTTTGATTATTAGTAAATATACGTTTCAGGTGTTCAGATGAGAAAATTGGTGGCGAACATTGTAAATATATGAAATTCACAATTATAATAATAATAGCCCAGTACATTTCTCACTAGGAAATGCCCTGAGGCTGGAAACAGCTGATTGCTATTACAGGTATCACTAGACAACATCACTGAGACCTTTCAGGAGACCTGATTTTCCTCTGACTCACCAGGTCCTTCAGGAGGAGAAAGCTGAGCTGCGGGCGACCATACAAGCTCACACTGACTTCCTTCAAGGGTCTAAAACCCAGAAAGATGAGCTACACAGGGAGATGTGCAGAATAAATCATATGCTGAGGGACAAGGAGAACAGCATCAGGTGATTCCTAAGCAGGGATGTGGTGTGTTAATGTAATGTATTGCTGCTATCCGCTCTCTTCTTATATCTACTTGAATACGTTCCTGACTATGGTTTACTTCAACTGCACCCATTGCCTATGCACAATAACGCTTATTGCAAATGTGCAGATACCCTAGGACAGGGGTAGGCAACCTGCGGCTCTCCAGGTGTTGTGAAACTACAAATCCCAGCATGCCTTGCCACCTATCTGCTGGTTATCTACTGGCAAAGCATGCTGGGATTTGTAGTTTCACAACACCTGGAGAGCCGCAGGTTGCCTACCCCTGCCCTAGGACATCATGTGCTTACTTTAGTGTTCATATGCCCATGTTTATAGTGGTGCAGAATTTTGCACTGTCTGAAGCAAACAAGTGAGTGGATTGAGGGGCATTCCTTTCTAAGTTCTCATTGGCCACTTAGATTTACACTTAAGTGGAAAAGCAATATTTCATATTGCAGGCAGGGTAGAGGATATTCATGTAGGGCGGTGTTCCCTATCTTATCTTATGTAAGAGCACAACATTTTCTTCCCTTGTATATGATAGCACATTCCTAGGCCCATTATGACCATTGTAAAAAAAAACATACAAACAAAAAAACAACAACTTGGCACACCGATGTAATAAAGACAGCATTGATGGCTCCTCCCTTATGCCTGCAGTATTTTAGGAGAAAACATGTAAATTAATAAAGGGGCTGTCCAAGCAGGTCGGACTTTGATTTGACATTTTTATTATTTATACCATGTGTCTTTTATAGATTTTTTTTTTATAATAATATACCCCCCAAAATCTGATTTTGGGGGGTGTTTCCACAGACCAGGAAGGGGGTCGTGCACCTTAAAATGGGGTTAGGCAGACAAGTAAGTGCACAAATAAAGAAGCTGCGCTAATCCGCATTGTTTTGTGATTCATAAATGAGTCTTCATGAAGGCAGTTATTTTGTGGGCGAATCAGTATTCACAACAAAGCAACCTACTGTGTATTCCCCCCTCAATTGGGTCTCCTCAATATTAGTCTTGACATCACCTCCTTGATGTCATTATTTCCTAGTTTGTTCTCTTGAATAGTGGTTCAGGTCACAAAATACAATATTAATTTAATATTTGTCTGTACTGTCTGTGGAGTGCAGGTCGTTAGAAGAAAGATTAAAAGAGGCTAGGCTATCAGATGGCCGGGAAGAGGTCGGAGTGATGAGCTCTCGGCTGTCGATCAGCCTTTTGAACGAGCAGAGGTTACAGGACGAAGTGACCCGTTTGGAAGACCATGTTGGGTCAGTGACGCTCCAGTGTCAGCAGCTCACCAAGGAAACGAGGGACAAGCAGGAATCTCTGCAACTCTTAGAAGAGGAACACAACAAATGCTGCACGGAGAATAAGAAAGTGAGTGAGCTGCTGCATAAAGTACTGAGTCTTATTTACAGCAGCTTTTCAGTGCTGGTAACATCCTTTATTTGAACAGAATTTGGAAATACATATGGAGATACTTTTCTTACAATGGAAAACTGGTGATGTATAGGTTCAACCTTGGACAACACCAACTCTAAGTATACACTGTAAACAAGGCAAGATAAGTGGGGCATAATTAAACTTGTAACTATTTTCTTAAAGCTACAGCTGAACGTGCTCACCGATACTCAGTTGCCCCTAGGTCTTTTACACAAAATAGTAGATGCTTAGTTTAAGAAGATACTGGCACAGGAAATATACAAGGCACTTAGGCAGTTCCCAATAAAACATGGTTAATGGCTGTGCACACAGAGAATACATAGGTTCAAATCAGACAAAGGCAAATCAAGGTTGAGGCAGAGGTCAGAGCAGGCAGCACACAACTGAACCAGGTTCAATTTCCAGACAGAGGTCAGGACAGGCAGCAAGCAATAGAATAGATCTAGACATGGGTCAGGGCAGGAAGTAAGTAGCAGAATCGGGTCCATAACCCACCAATATAGGTGCAGACAGCGCCAATAAAATACTCCAAAAGGAGCTAAGCCCCAGCAGCTGCATACGTCCGTATTTATCACCAGAATCGCAACTTTAAACTACCCGTCCCAACACTCTGACGCGTCCCTGGTAGCTGAGCAGTTGGCACGGAGGAGGAACTTGCGGTGGTGCATGCATGCACTCACCACTTGTAACAACTTAGTTTTGTGCATTTAATTAAGTTCCGTAAAATAAAGGTATAGTGATTTCTGTGTTTTACTGATCATTTTAGCAACCAGTGAACTAGTTAGCATTGCTGCTTTGCAGCACTGTGGCCTTGGGTTCAGTTCCAAGAAGGCTGCTCTCTCTGTGGCATGTGTGTGTGTGTGGTCCCCCCTGTACTTTACATGAGTTTATTCCAAGTGCTTCAATTTTCTCCCAATGTCCGGAGTGTACTAGTAGCTTAATTGGCTTCTGATTAAATTGTCCTGTGTGTTGGGGAACATAGGGCAGGACTGATATAAATGAATAAGCATTCTCTGTACAGTGCTATATTAGCTGTATATAAAGTATAGTAATATAATATTGTATTGTCTTCTGGCAGCTGAAGAGTCAGCTCTCCCAGGTTGAACTGTCATATAGCAGTGTCCTGGATGGGATGAAGAAGGAGATCTCGCAGCTGACTCAGGATCTGCACCAGCAGAGCATAAGTATTGCCTCTTCCAGCAATTCATCCAAAGCCTGGGAGAGGAAGGTCCAGGCTGAGCGAGAGAGAGCTGACCGAGAAGCAGCAGAACACAAGGTAGGAGCAGATGTTTGCTACACACAGTGGATACAGACATTTGCTGAACCAGGACTTGAAGAGGCAGCCTATACATTTACATTGCTGATTGTGCTTAAAACTAGATGGCTGCTCTTAGTTGGCAATATTATTAATTAGAGCACAAATTGCAGTTACAGGTTTTTGATTTATTTTTTATCCAGAAAGCTCTGAAAAAGTAACATTGCAGTAAAATGCTGCCACTAAATGAGAACCACTACTGCACAATGCCAGAGTCCGTGTGTGGTTAGACAGGGGTCATGTTTAAATGTAATTTAATATAGGCAACAGAAAGAACGCATTATCCTGGATTATAAAATACAGAATCCCATACCTCTCCTTGGACGAAGAAACGTTAAATATAAATGACAAAAGTGCAGAGCTCGACAGACGATTGGTGATGCTGTGCAGCTATTTTTACAGAATCTGACTTGTATTTAGTGACTTTGCATAGATAGGTGCCTTGGTAATCTTTGTATGTGGTGCAAAGTTTGCATCACCTGATGGGAGGAGTTGGCTAATAACACATCCTTTATTAAGAATTCGGATCGCAATATAGTGATCAAACATTAGTATCAATTGTCAGAAACGCGCTCCCAGCGCCCCTGACTTGGAATGTTCACTGTCCGGGGTTACAGAAGATTCCAGCGCTCAATATTTTGCTCACCTATCACACAGGTTATAGATTTGCTGAATCAACCTCAAACAGGGCTTTCACACCCATATACACTTATCAGGGCAATATGACCCCAAATACAGTCACACAAATCTACCTACTGGCACACACTATGCTCCTTGTTACACACAGGTTAGCGATGCACACACCAACATTCTGCTACACAATGTACACGCTGGCACACACTAGACTTGTAGTAAATTGTATTAACAATCCACACACAAGGATTCAAAGGGTTAACAGGGTTAAGCAATATTCTTCATAAAATGCTAATGGTTTCGTAAGAGTATCAAGAAGAAAACTTATTAAACTTTGCATGTAATATACAAAGGTACAGGGCATTTGGGTATTATAAAAAATATATATATAATAAATAAATGCAGTACAGCAAACTGAATGAAATTACAGAGGATAAAAGTTTCATATCCTAATCTGTGTGCCTGGGACAAAGCAAAATCAAATGGGCAATCCTTCAATTAGATTGCTCCCCAAGAGCTGACAGTTGTGTATTTAAGCAGGTTTCACAGGGAGAGCAGTCAGAGAGGCAGTGTATATGCTGATGTGGGGGAGGAAATGTCCCCTGGGTGTCAAGTATAGTTTGTCCAAAAATCTTTGCACTTCCATAGATTTTCTTGGACAGAACTCCCTCTTCACGCATATTTACATATCATATATGATGGAACAGTAGCCATCTGTACTTCACAAACCTTGTGTGTTTTTGTCCCTAAGTACAGAGTGGCACACTGATTTCCCACAACATGAAATATGAAGGTATGTACTTTGAAGTTCATCCACATCATCATCACCATTTATTTATATAGCGCCGCTAATGCCACAGTGCTATACAGAGAACTCACTCGCATCAGTTCCTGCCCCATTGGGCTTACAGTCTAAATTGCCTAACACACGCAGACAGACACACAGACTATGGTCAATTTGTTAGCAGCCAATTAACCTACCAGTATGTTTTTGGAGTGTGGGAAGAAACTGGAGCACCCAGAGGAAACCCACGCAAACATGGGGAGAACATACTAACTCCTCAGAGATAAGGCCATGGTCGGGAATTGAACTCATGACACCAGTGCTGTGAGGCAGAAGTGCTAACAACTTAGCCACTGTGCTGCCCACAAGATTGTATTGGCCTAAAAGGTTCTCTGGCTGCCTAGGATATGGTTTCCCCTAATTTATACCTAGTGGGTTTGTTTTTACAATTCCTTAATTCGACAGTCTACTCTAAGTAGGAAAGAACATGAATGATCATATGTTAAGTGAGTTTCCTGAAAGAATGTCTGGGCTCTGATGAGCTTAACCTAATTAGGTCCACTCTAAGTGGTATTTAACCACTTTTGTCTGAGGGGAAAATCATGTACATTCATATCTATTAATTTAATATTTCGAAAAAACACATGGTATTGGGTAGTTATTCTAGGGACTCATGATGGTTTGTCTGAACTGCTTGGATTTGTGGCATGAACCCCTTGCTATTCTAGTAGGGGAGGCTTGTTTATTGGGTAAATATGGCTCTAGAGTTAAGTTCTCTTTTTACATGACCTGATTCTCAGGTTACAACCCCTCCTACTCTTGTGTAGGTTTCCCTGGCAGCTTTGGAAACCTTAAAGGCGGAGAACCGGCAACTGACAGATATACTGGAGAAGCAAGAGCCGGATGTCCGTCTGGTAAGACGTGAGTGGGAACGTGCAAGTAGAGCATGTACTTGGCTCACTAAACTTAATCTACCTGCTCCTTTATAATAATTGCTTTTGACAGCTCTAGCTATATATTTTGTGGAGTGCAAGTTGGTCATCTGTTCTCCGGTGTTTGCGCTAAATTTAGAAATA
The DNA here is from genome assembly GCF_038048845.1 of Mixophyes fleayi. Lineage (NCBI taxonomy): Eukaryota > Metazoa > Chordata > Amphibia > Anura > Limnodynastidae > Mixophyes > Mixophyes fleayi. The sequence continues at coordinate 63,350,034 of NC_134404.1, read as the reverse complement.
CCATCTACATTCTGCTTGTATTGCTTCCCCTTGCATTTTTATTCTATTTATCTTGAGAAAACCTTTGGATGACATGTTCTTTGCATTCTCAGGCTTTGGATAATCTGGAATGTGAGAACCAGACACTGCAGAAAGAATTATCACAGACAAGGAGAAATCTAGAGCTTGTTCTACAGACGAGACCATCTGATATTCAGAGTGCAGTGGAGAGGTGAGTGGCCTGGTACACTGGAGTCTTAAGCCACTCACTTTAGTGGGCCTCTTGTACCAATTTTGACTTCTATTTTATATACACCAGATGTTCAGAGTTAATGCTGCATGTTAAATACCAAGGTGCTCTGTACTGTGCATTGCTATGCAGTATGCCTTTGTAGTATCACATAGTGATCATTCTGTGCAGGGTAGAAAGGCCTGGATTATGATTTCCATTTCCACGATCTGCTTAAAGCCATCGGGTCCAATATGATTATTACAGAAGTGAGAAGAAAGCTGTGTTTGCCAGAGTCTTTCCAGAGACTATAATCCATTTGATAAAGATAATTATAAAAACTGGAATCATTGTTAAAGGATAGGTGTCCCAGCGGCGAGGATTTAAAAGAAAACCTTGCCTCCTTTTGATGTTATGGGCAGCCTGAAAGATCAAATGGATAAGACGATAGAGGGAATGCTTTAGAAAAAAAATAAAAAAAATAATCTCTGGATTATATATTGGACATTTCAGGAGTCTGTATGACTAGCAGAGAAGGTTGCAGCCATTTATAATTCAGCTAGAAGGACACTTTGATCTGCCATCCCCTGACCAGGATTTCAGCCACAGTACAGACCTTGTACACAGCCTTTTGAGGGATTACATTTCTGGTTCATTATTAGATAATGTATTAGAAAAGGCAGCAGATGAGACACAGGGACTCCACATCCAGAAGAGGTGATTCAAAGTAATAATAATAAAACATTTTTTGTGGCAAGCAGACAACAGTCTAGCAGTTTAAACACCTTTGCACTTAAGGCTATTTCTAGGGACTATACTATACACAGATAAACAGGCATATTTTCTTCCTACAGTAAGATATCTGTCCCAAATTCAAAATATCTGCCCTACAAGGTGACAGACGCACATCTGTTACATGGAGCAGACTTGTAGAGCAGAAATGTTGTCCAGTCTGCACAACTTTAACTAGAAGATGAATATTCTGGCAAACAAGGATTTATCCTTTTGCCATAAAGTTCTTCAGATGAATGTCCACGGATTGTATTTATGAGATCTGCTGGTGGTGCTGTGTAAGTGAAAATGGTGAATACTCTTACGCATACTTCTTTCCTTGTAGCCACCATGACTGCACCTTGACCCTTCCACCCCCTCCTAATAACAGTATTAATTATTACGTACTCGGTGGCCTGTGTGGTTAATTGCAATGGAGAGGGAGGGGTACTTAACCTGTCCACTTCCTGTACCCTCAGATGGATGGGCCTGTCAGTACTGATGGTGCTATCATGGAGGTTACAAAGAAAGACCATTATTGGTAAGAGTAATCACCATTTATTTTTCCTGCCTGTTTGTGAAAGGTAATAATCATTCCTTAAGGTACAAATTAGCTGCAGTCATGAAGAGGCTAATTGTGTGCTGCTTTCATCGTCACAGGAGGTCACAGGAGCTGCTGAGCAGACATGAAGAGGAGTTGAAGGCCCTGAATGAACATTTGAGCAGGGTGTCCCAGCGATATGAGGAGGTGCTGCAGACTGTCCACTCTCAGCAGGAAGCTGCCTTCATTCTGAAAGGCTTATGTAGGACAAGCTCTCTGGACTCGGCATCTAAGGTCTGCAAGGGAGATGTCCAAGATGAACATGTGGAGGATTCCTGCCTAGATGCCCAGGTGAACCTTGTGTCTGCAGTAGTAGGAGTAAAATGAGTAAAACGCTTCCATAGTTTAAGTATAGAGTATAACATTTAATGGTAACAGATAACGTATCACTCATGTGTAGGTGAATTTTTAGTACGGCTCGTTTGCACTACGCCTGAATGGTAACCAGCCGGCCAAGTTCTGAGGGCCACCTTGTTGTTTTGTGTTTTGAGCACACAAAGTAACCTATTCATTGGGCTAATAGCACTCTGTAAATAATGTGGTGGGACAAAGTTTATTGTACAAACTACAATAGACTGATACTAAACGGTTTTATTGACAACTTTGATTTTACAGTATTTTTAGATAAATGAACATTTGTGGTATAGTTGTATTGTGTTTTGTAAACTTGATTATGTAATAAATGTAACAGCCGTGAATGATTTATGTATCTATACGTGGGGCTTGACTTCCACCACATTATTTCCGGAGTACCATTAACCTGAGGAAGAGGTTACTTTTGCCGCCTTGAAATGCATAACATGGCAGCGCTCGGTACCTAGTTACCTTTCAGATGTGGTGGGGAGCAGCCATAAGTCATCATATGCTGTACTAACATGACATTGGAGTGTAAGTGATACTATCTAATTCTTCTCATTAAAAACTTGATCTATGGAATTCTTTTGTTCTCTAAGACTGTGCAAAATTCCTCAATATCTTACTTTTGGTAACAAGTGTTACCACCCTTTATATGTGGCTCCCAAATACATAATATTCATAGTTTGTACTTCCTCTGTGCAGCCTATGGCTCACCAGTTGTACTGGAAGTCCCATAATGTCCATTTAGGCACATACCACAGTTAGGTATGAACGTGTTCTGTACTGAGCTAGCGTAAATATCCCCATGACTATATAAATAAAGCCTTATTTTTATAGCACCACCATATTACAATGCAAACACACGCACTATAAATGAAATAAGTGACATTTTTAGCTAAATATGATCACTCCAATCATGTTCTGTTTCACTTCTCTTCAACATGTTAGGAGACAAAGTGACTGACAGCTTTGTAGACTTGCTTTGCAGAAGTACATTGTGTGGACTGCTTGATTCATACATGGAGACAGGGCTCCAATGTGCTTTTAAATTCACCCACTCTGAAACTCTACTTTTTTTAATTCTACAAGAAATTTTCCCTAATACTGTCATATACTAATTCTAGAATAGAAAGTAAACTAAATCTTAAAATGTTTTAATAAAGTAGAGAGTGAACTCTCCAATCTAACCGTTCCTTGGATGTCCTCTCTGGAAGTTCTTTAGTTTAGTTGCTCAGTGATCCTTCCGAGAAGGTCCAACATCAGCACATTGACTGTATAGCAGTAATGGATTTTGGATTTTGCAGCAGAGATGATCCCACTCACTTGTTTAGCTCGGCAGCCATGTGTTGGAATAAAAGATGAAGAAAGTGACCATTGTGGCCATACCCAAGCAGAAAAGACTGAGAATGTACAACAGAAAGAAGTCCATACATATTTTTGACTTACAGGTGACCTATATAGTGGAACAGTTATTAAACAATCATAAATTATGTTTGATAACCATATTATCATTAAGTGTCAACAATGCTATATTTGTTGCATTGTTTCTCCTTAACTAAAGATGGCCATTGTTCTTTCACTCCTATGAATCAGTTTGCCATTTTGGGAGGAAGGTCGTTCTGTAGTGAACACAGAGTGACTGATGGTATAGCAGACTTGTTTTGCAGAAATGTAATTTGTGAATCGGTAGATTCATTCACAGGGGAAGTGCCAGAGCTGTCAACAGTTTAAATGACAATGGGCTCTGCTTTTTACCCTACATCAGATCCAATTCTAGGCTGATCTAGAGCGCTTATATCACTTTAACAAATGCTGGATTGCGGCATTTGTATAAATGAAAGTGTCTCAGAGCTACTGTTTTTAGACAAAATTTTAACAACTTGTGCATTTATGGAGTTTTAATGTATAGTGACAGAATACAGGAGATACAAAGTGAAACATTATTTAATGCACAACACTTAAAATGTTGCAATTGAGAGGTCATTTTAATAACAAGGAACCTTGTAAGGCAGTTTTTATATCTGGTATTCAATATATTTGGGCCATTGGAGAGCAGAGAAGATAATAAAGTGTAACACGTGTAAGATACGTGTATGTTGTTCTACATGTATGAGAGATACAGAGTTCCACTGGAGATCCAGTCTGTAGTGTCAGTGTCTGTCAGTATCTGTATTATATGTTATTATAGAGCGGTTCTCCTATGTACAGTTCCAGCCGGACTGCTAAGGTGGCCTTTCACTGGGATCACTCCTCTGTGTAATAGATTATATATTCCCGTAAGGGTACGTTAATAGTCAATGAGCAATCATGTATCATGTAAGTTAAACTTAAAATAGAAAAGACTTATATTGTATCATGGTCCACCAGTATGTAAATAAACCATAATGCAATCAGAAATGTGATATCACTTTGGATACCAATATGATTGCAACAATCATTGTCATATAGTTAGTCAGTAATTGCATTTATACCATTGAGTTTTCATAGGATAAACCATAACAACACTATTACATAGTTTTATGGCTATGAACTAATAATATTTCTTTTACTTCCAGCATAGTATCCAATCATTGTGATGTAGCTAGTCCGTAATTGCATTTGTAGGATAAAACATAGCGGCATATAGAACCTATTAATGAAATTTGATGTGTATGGATATGGACCAATAAAGATGAGTAAGCCCCATGTGTCATATGAACATGAATGGTTTTGAGGGTAAACATAGTCCTGGCATTGCCGCTTTAAAACAGGAAATGTCAGTCTGCCTTTCGAAGTGACTTGAAGTTCAACTGCCGGCCCTTTCTGTAGTCGCAATTTATTCAAGCCGTGTCAGAAAGGTTGTGTGTGTGTCTGATGGTAAGTCTGTATTTCTCACGTCACCCTGTTAATCTTCGGAATATTTATGTCGTTGATGTCATTGTCGGCAATGTTAGTAGCAAAATAGTGACTACCACCCACTGGTATAGGGTATAAAACAGGAGATTGGAAAATTGGCTCTTCAAGTCCTAAGAGTTGCTGAACTCTTAGATAAAGCAAAGTATCACTCTTTCTTATACCTCTATATCCATGAATCTGCAGGTATTTATTACTTTCTACAGTGACTATTCCATGTGACAACCTTGTATTTTACATATTTTTTTACTATTTATATGTTAATATCATTTATGAACAGTTGTAGATACATATTTGTTTTATTGCCTGAACTAAGCTTTTTTTTTTTTTTTTTAACCTGGCTGTCTGCTCATTAATCTGCTTGCTCGTTCATCTCTCCAATTGTAAAATGCTACAGAATATGCTGGTCCTATATAAATAAATGTTAATTAATTGACTGATCGCTTGCAGCTTCCAATGCCGCCCACCTCCCCAGCCAATGCTGTAGCCTCACGGTTCCTGCAAGAGGAGGAGCTCCGGTCACAGGACCTACTTCAGCGACTGGACTCTCACATTGAGGAGTTGAAGCAAGAAAGTCAGCGAACAATTCAACACTTCACCAACTCCAGGTAGCCCACTGTGGAATACTACCTGAGCCGTGAGTATACATCTGGGGTGTGGACTCTCGTTTTGTCCACAAGATGTCAGCGGTGAGACAGTTTTTCACCTCTTGCAATGAGTAAACTGTAGCCCTCTTATGAGGCGCAAACTGTCTGTATTTAATCCGTTTGGATGTTTTTATGTCTTCCGAATTCAACTCTGGTGCACCCAGTACACAGTGTAAAAAGCCAAACCGCTTGAATTAATAAATATACAGTATAAATCAGTTATGGAGATCTGCCTCACATAGCCACAATGTGAATAGTCTGGCAGCTGGTATGGAAATAATATATGTTCTAATTAATGACCCAGGAATGGGTTTTACTTATAGTGTAATATATTGTGTTCCCACCTGACACATAGGACAGGCAGCCGTATTGTGGGCTAACCCAATGTGATATATAATAAGCTAGCTTGTCAGTTCACTAGAAGCCTGTGACGGAGTTCTTCCCATAAAATGACTTCCAACATATATGTAGGAAATGGCTGCAGTTCAGCTTTTAAAGAAATGTTCCACTTTAATATTGAGTTTGACCAACCTACCTTCCATATAAGAGTATATTTATGTAGGTCCCTCACTTCATTGTGTACTAGATCTCTCCTGATCCGGAGAGACCCAAGCAGCACTCAGTGGGATCGGTAAAGGTGCCGGCTTCATATCTGTCTCTGGCCCGGCTAAATACATATTATACAGAGGGCTGCAGCACAGTTACACTCAATATTAAAGAGGGAAAACTGCCATTTCTGTGTTTTCCTACAGTATTGCTTATTGCTCCATACAAGCTTACATTTGTCTATTCCTAGTCTTGTTTCTTTTTCAAACCATCTAAATTTCACCCTTTGGAATCCTTAATTCTGTTTTTATTCACAAGATATCGGAGAACTTTATTTGTGGTTTAGTCTGTGTGAGGACGTTTTTTGTGTTTTTTTAGGCGATAACTAAACAATGCAGTTCCCTGAATGTTTACAAACATTGTAATTTGCATTTGAATACATTTTAATTCTAGAAAATGTCCTATTTATCTATTTAGTAAAATCCATCAGTTGTGTTATATTTTATGCATTCTGTACACGTGTTTTAGCTCATGTATTGTATAGTTTTATTTAGTATGTCATTGTTAATTTATTTCTGTATAAACTGTGCATGTACTGCCTAATTTTAATATTAATATTCAAAATTTTTATATTTACACATTTTTAAATTTGAAATAAATTATATTAATTTATAAATTCAATTGTATTGTCCTTTTTATAAAACTATTGATTTCAGCTTAGATTATTGGTTCACTTTTATATGTTGAGAGCTCAGACAACTACTTTTCCTTTCATAAATAATGATTTTGATCTTTTTAGATATAGACCCACCTGATCTCTTCTCTAGGGACCAATGGCATTGTGTGGGCACTTCCACAACATTAACGAGGAATGTCTAGTGTTCGTAAGGTCTTGGTTTATATGGAAATGATAAGGCCGCATTCTTATGCATATTAATTCAGCCCAAAAAATGGCTGCGTTTATTTTGGCAAATTTGAAGAGCCTGTTTCAGGAACTTACAGAAGTGGTTCTGTGACTTGTGGAACCCTGAAGGTGTCCTACTTGCATTGTCCGTCCACTCTTATTTCTGGTTCTTGTGGTTAAACCAGTGGCCTCGCAGCAGTGTGCAGAGGCGGTCACATGACGCAGAAGCTGCTCTGACTTACCCTCTGCTTTCTAATAAAACCGAATAAGTGAGAGCAGAGCACAGATATGGATATCACAAGTGAAGTCTCTACATGCAGCCTGTTGCCTACCACTGGTTTAGGTTAATAGAAGAAAAAAAGAAAAAAGGTGTCCCTGCTTGTCATCTAAATAGTTGTCTTATTATAGTATTTCCTGGGACAATAAGGAGGTATAGGGTAAATTTATTAAGCTGAGAGTTTCCGGCAGGTGTGGAAATTAGAGATGTTGCCTATAGCAACATCATATACACACTCCGGCCCGCTCCCTGCGCTCAGCCAATGATCGCCGCCTCTCCTCCACTCTTATCACTTCTTCCCACTCCAGAATCCAAGACTTTTCCCATGCAGCCCCCCTTCACTGGAACGACCTCCCTAGTTCCATCCGTCTCTCTCCTACTTTGTGCTGCTTCAAACGTGCACTGAAAACTCACCTCTTCCGCATAGCCTACCAACCATCTACTTAACCCCTCATCTCCACCACTCCTTCTCCCTTCTGGCTCCCCTTGTGCCTGATTCTGTCTACCCTCCTTTAGGATGTAAGCTCACATGAGCAGGGCCCTCTTCCCTCCTGTCTCCTAACCTGTTCTTCTGCTCTGTGTTTATTGCAGCAGCCTGCCTGGAGTTCTGAAGTATTGGTATTTTTGTTTATTGTTCTGTACTGTTTCACCCTGTATAGTCTACTGTTTGTACTGTGTACGGCGCTGAGGAAATCTTGTGGCGCCTAACAAATAAATGATAATAATATAGCAACCAATCAGATACTAGCTATCATTTTGTAGAAAGTACTAAATAAATGATAGCTAGAATCTGGTTGCTATAGGCAACATATCCACTTTTCAAACCCACCAGAAATTTACCCCCTGGACTGTTGACATACCTCTTTACTTGCACCTAAAAGACAAAGCACACAGGTTTTTGTATAATCAAACTACATGCCATGTGTATGAAAACAGTATATAAACACCTATAAAAAATAAAATGGGAGAAAATATAATCCTATAAGTGTACCAAGAGTTGCCATCAGTCATGTATTAGCTTGGACATCCTGTCTTTAATCCATGTTAATTTTGTCCCGTACTGAGCACCAAGAGTCCTAACTCCTGCTGGAAATAAACACTAGGGGAAGACAAGGTGGATAAACTTACAGCAGCACATGTCCTTGGAGCAGGAGATTTAGTGGCCTTTTCCTTGTTCAGCATGCCTTCCACAATGTACTAGCACTGCAGCAGTTTTTGTATGGTCCAGGGCAAATCTTGGCACTCATTATCCCCCTAACATCACTCTGTAACTGACTTGGGACTCCACAAGACCAGAAATAATAACTGACATACTTTTATGCTTATAAATAGAAGTGGATGGAGATGACACATAGGATAATGTAATCCATTCTGTAAATGATGAGGATATTACAAGTCGGAGGATTGATTTCCATGACTACATAAGGTTGTAGTCCGATTTGCTGTTGTACAAATCACAGAAATCAGAGATGACTAATATCTCTAGAAATTTACAGTAAGGAGTTTTAATCCTTGTACACACATTTTTCTAATAAACACCAATTATAAACAGTGTTAGAACCACATCATTTATACAGAATATTGGTTGTATGTTTTTAGCTTTTATTTTAGTTTCTTTGTTGGCATTACTTAAAGTGAATTCTAGGGATATACCATCAGTTGATATGAGCCTTGTTATCAGTGATAGTCCTGGATAGTTAGTGTAAAGTAAATGAACATGAGTTTGGCATCATCTAGTTGACAACCTCTTCTAATATATACAGTATATTACAATAGGTGTAATGTTTGTGTACATTTAAAGTGTATGAATCCAGGTAACACTGTCACATTTACGTGTATAATTATTAAACGGGCATGTAAATAAGTGACAACGTAGTCTGGATGTATACATTCCAGATGTATACTCCTATGACCACAATGTGAACATTGTATACATGTTGCCATATATATATATATATGTATTGTGTGCATGTACTCTGTATACTTATAGAACATGTGTGCTCTCGTCGTACTCCTGTACCTGGTCTTCTTACCGTTAGCTGACACTTATTTTGGAGCTGGGATGTTGTCAAAGCGATCTGTCACCATCAAATAACATGTTATGATAATACTAAGGGCTAGATTTACTAAGCTGCGGGTTTGAGAAAGTGGGGATGTTGCCTATGGCAACCAATCAGATTCTAGCTGTCATTTTGTAGAAGGTACTAAATAAATGAAAGCTAGAATCTGATTGGTTGCTATAGGCAACATCCCCACTTTTTCAAACCCGCAGCTTAGTAAATCTAGCCCTAAGAGTTTGTTCTAGCAGTACATACAACTTTTTTAAAGCCGTCTACATTTCCAATCTAATGTCCCTGGATCTAGTATGGAAATAAGAGATCCAGGATCACTCCAGAGGTGTACTAAGAAATAAGAATTTTTAGGTAGCGGCAGGTGCACTTTTATTGAATTGACTCTAAAATAATATTGCAAAAAAAACGTTTTCACTTTTTCACATTTATTAATAAATAATACAAGGCAAGTACATTTTTATTTATAAAATATTGACTAAAAAAATTCAAACTTTAGAAACAAAAGCAAAATCTTGATTCTTAAAGGGACAATAAAATGATTTTCTATATTTCACCATGTTAAGGTATTATTATAAAAGTTGGCACAAGTTCATATTTTTGAGATTTTGCTTAGCTGTTTGTTTTATGCTTTTATGTTGTACCCAAGTGTCCAACATTTGACACGAGAGGCACTGTCCATTGAATGGCACATTAATTTTGCTCTCTTATAAGGAAATGCTCTCTGATGTACTTATGATATAAAAAAAACCTGACATTTATAAATTCTCAGAAGTGGCCAGACCAGAGGTAGGCAACTTGTGGTTGTCCAGTTGTTGTGACTGACAGGGGATTCTGGGAATTGTAGTTTCATGACAGCTGAACCATAGGGTTGCCTAAACACGAGCAAGACTTTTTCTGTTAAGTATTTCCAATCAAATATAAAATTGTTATTTCATTGCAAATTTATTAATATGTGCCTATGCATTTAACATGTTGTACAGTGCCCCTTATAAAATGCAGCACCTGGGCACCCAGCTACAGTGCATCTCTCCCCCCTCGCTGTTCACTACAATTGGCGTCTCACAGTAAACTATACCAAAGGTAGAACCAAGGTTTGCTGTTTGCAGCAGCTGTTGGTATTGTTGGTGCACTTGCTCATTTGGAGGGTAGAGTGCTAATCTCTTTTATGTTGCAACATCTGAACCAAAATAAAATGAACACAGAAGGTAAATACATGCAGTGTGTGTGTATGTATGTGTGTATGTATGTGTATATATATATGTGTGTATGTATGTGTATATATATATATATGTGTGTGTATGTATGTATGTGTATATATATATATATGTGTGTGTATGTATGTATGTGTATATATATGTATGTGTGTATGTATGTGTATATATATGTGTGTGTATGTATGTATGTGTATATATATATATATGTATGTATGTGTATATATATGTGTGTGTGTGTATGTATGTATGTGTATATATATGTGTGTGTGTATGTATGTATAACATATTATATATGACACATACTGTTTTGTGGAGTTGTCAATTGTCATTTTAAAGTATATACCAATCAGCTACCACAATAAAACATTGTGTAGCCTCCCCTGCTGCAGCCAAAACGGCAATCAGATTGAGATCTGGGGGATTTGGAGGCTAAGTCAACACCTTGGACTCTTTTTGTCATGTTCATCAAACCATTCCTGAACAATTTTTGCAGTGTGGCAGGGCAGATTATCCTGCTGAAAGCAACCTCTGTCATCAGAGCATACAGTTTCCATGCAGGGGTGTACATTGTCTGCAACAATGTTTAGGTAGGTGCTACGTGTCAAAGTAAATCCACATGAATGTCAGGACCCAAGGTTTCCCAACAGAACATTGCCCAGAGCATCACACTTCCTCCGCCAGCTTGCCTTCTTCCCATAGTACATCCTGGTGTCATCTCTTCTCCAGGTAAACGATGCAGATGCATCCAGCTGTCCACATAATGTAAAAGAAAATGTGATTCATTGCTCCTTAGTCCAGTTCTGGCGCTCACTTTGCCCATTGTAGGCACTTTCTGTGGCAGACAGAGGTCAGCACGGGCACTCTGACCAGTCTGCTGCTACGCAGCGATGCACTGAATTCTGACACCTTTCTATCACAGCCAGCTTTTACTTTTTCAGCAATTTGTGCTACAGTAGCTCTTCTGTGGGATTGGACCAAAAGGTCTAGCCTTCGGTCCCCGAGCGCTTTAATGAGCCTTGGGTGCCCATGATCCTGTCACCGATTCACCGATTGTCCTTTCTTGGATTACTTTTTGGTAGGTACTAACCACTGCATACCAGTACACTCAACAAGACCTGCCGTTTTGGAAATGCTCTGACCCATTTGTCAAGCCATCACAATTTTTCCCTTGTCAAACTTGCTCAGATCCTTACGCTTTCCCATTTCTCCTGCTTCCAGCACATCAACTTGAAGAACTGATTGTTCACTTGCCCAATATATCCCACCCCATGACAGGTGCCAGTGTAACAAGATACTCAATGTTACTAAGTTCACTTGTCCATGGCTTTAATGTTGTGGCTGATTGGTGTGTGCGATATTACTGGAGAGGAGAAAGATGTATGGAATATAGCGTACATTGAGCTGCCAATGAGGGATCACTTTAAAACGCAGGACAAAAAAAATACATATTTAAAACTGGTCATATAACAAACATACATGTAGTAGTAAACACAATCAGTTTCTTTAAAGTTATTAAGATCTGTCTTTCTACAGTTCTAATTGCAAAATTCAGGTCACACCGGAATTTTCTAACTGTTCATTTTGCAGTAGGATTGCCCGTACTGCTATACTTAAAGCATTAACATGTACATTAAATTATATACAATGTGATCTGTATTCCTGTCAGATTCCCCTGATAAAAGCACCAGAAAAAAAATGTAGAATGACAGTTGCGTCTGTGATGAAAATGATTTCTAAAATAAAAGCAGCAGAGCTATTAAGTGTTAATTGAAACCTTGTTTGAGTACAGGCATATGACCTATAAACATCTTTCAGTGTAGTGGATCATCCATATCTGGTTTTAGCACCTCTGACAAGTGTACTTATCAAGATGATTCATATTGTAAGGGAGCTGATGCTTTGGAAGGGAGTTTCTCCCTTGCCAAGCTAGGAGGAATATGAGGTTTCTATTAAACACTGATGACCTGTACCCTTCACCTGATAACTAAGCACCAGTGCATAATTCTTGTTCAGATTATTTGTCATTAGCACCTGAATGTCCTTGCTTCCAGCTGTGCTGCAGACCCCTTCCCAACATCCGTCTCGTCCCAAGATCAGAGGCCAAAAGTTCTTGCCTTTGACGGACACTGCTGCCAGTCCCCTGGCCTTTATTCTGAACTGTACCTCGCTGTTGGCTGGCAGAATACCAGTCCGTGGTTCCAGCAGTTCGTAACTCTCATTCCAAGCATTATATCTCATGGGGAAGAATGGCCACCGTATTTTTGTGTTAGAGCAGCAAAGGAGGTAATTACAGGCATAGTCATAAACATTGCTGAGGTCTGTTTTCTTCTTGGTGCATATCTTCAGCACATAGTTACCAGCTTTAGGAAGTTGGATCTGAAACTCTACCCGACCTTCCTTTTCCATTTGGAAAATGTACCTTCTCCTGGCATCTTCCAATGTGATGTCCTCAGAGTGGAGGGTAGCTACACTATGAATAGTTTCATCCACAGCAAAACTGACGCAACAGCGACCATCATCTGTATGAATTGTGGGCTCGAGGTGGGACGGACGATAAAGGCCCTTTTTGTCTGAGAGATAGCTAGGTCCAACAGGGTTGCATAGTTCAGGTGGAAGCAAAGGCCACTTCACTTGAGAATTAACATAAGAAATTAGATAATTACAGGCAAACTTGAAATTGCCCTGCTCAGATTCAGTATAAATCTTCAGAACATACATCGCAGCTTGTGGCAGCTGTATGTGAAACTCCACTCTGTTCTGTCTCTGGACTTGCAGAACGTGTCTCCTTTCTCCCTCTTCTGTTAACAACACATCTTCAGACTGTAGCCTGGCAAATATACCCATATCCTTCTTGAGTGCGAAAGACAGATGGCATCGTCCATCAGTTGAGTGGATGATTGGTTCTGTTTGGGAGGGCTGCAGAAGGCCCTTTTTCTCTGACAAAGATGTAGGCCCAACAGGATTCTGGAGTAGATTGGGAAATGGTGGCCATGCTGCAGTCAGGCTTGAACACTGTATAAGATAGCTGCATACAAACTCATAGTTCCCAGGTTGAAATTTGTTATCTGCATAGATTCTGAGGTCATAGGAACCATTTCTGGGAAGCTGAATGTAAAACTCAACCTGACGCTGTTTCTGGACTTGTAAAATATATCTTCTTTCCATTTGACTATTCCACTGGTTATCCTCCAAGTGTAGTGTGGCCATACAGCTCATATCTCTATCAAGTGAAAAACTTAAAGAGCATCGCCCATCTGGGCTGTTAATTACTTGTCCTAACTGTGATGGCTGGATGAAGCCTTTTTTGTCTACCATATTGCCAGAGCCTACTGGTATCTGTGGTATGACGGGAGCTTCTATACATGATGTCTCTATACTAGAACAACAAATCAAGTAATTACAGATATATTCAAAGTTGGCTGGAGAAGTTTTGCTGTTAGCAAAAATCTGGAGAACGTATGAGCCTGTCTGAGGTAGCCGGACATGTAGTTCTAAGAGCTGCCCTCTTTGCATCTGCGTCACATAACGTTTCTCTCCGCAATCATTCAGAGATACATCATCACAGAGAAGCGCTGTTAGAATTTTGATATCATCCTTTAATGTGAACGATATAGATGAATGTCCATTTGATGTATAAAGAATAGGATCGCGACAAGAAGGTTGCAGAAGACCTTTCTTTTCCATTAGTGCAGTTGGCCCAACCGGGTTTTGCAACTTTTTCGGGAAGGGCGGCCATGCCACCTCTGTATTTGTACATATGATAAGGTAATTACAAAAGCACTCAAATTTTCCTGGGCCAGTGGAACTGTGTATTTTTAAGGCATAGTGACCTTGTTCAGGAAGATGGACTTTGAACTCCACTCTGTTTCCTCGTAGGGTTTGAAGGACATACCTCCTCTCATCTCCAGATTTCACGTGATCGCTATGTAAAGTTGCTATGACAGCATTTCTTTTGGCTAGAGTGAAACCAATAGTACAGCGACCATCCAGAGTATTAATTACTGGGTCCCGGCATGTTAGCTGTAGAAACCCCTTTTTGTCAGTCAGCCAGCTTGGGCCAACTATAACATCTAGTTCCTTAGGGATCTTGAATACAGGATTTACAGATCCGCAATAAAGGATATATTCTACAACATTATCATACGTTTCCTTTGTGCTGTCATAAGGTTTGGTATACAGTTCCAGTCTGTGTCTTCCCGTCACTGGTGGATACACCTCCAGCTGCATCCCAGTTTTAGTTAGTGTCATTATTCCAGGCTTCTCGCTTTTATTTAGGGTGAAAGAAAAGAGTGCAGGAGACTGTCCCTCGATGGAAAATGTGGCCTTTCCATTAACTGTAAGAGATTGAAAATGGTGGTGTTAACTATATTTCATAACTATTCATTGTTTCACAATTCTTAGTTCATGTGTATGCAGTGAAAGTATTACTGCTATGAAGATTTCCCTATGCCCTTTAACTACAGTAACACTTATGAATATGTCTCATCACAATGTATACAAATGTAGGTGGGAAGAACTAAGTGTTATACATCTCTCATACTCCTCTACACCTCTCTGCTTCTACCAACTCACCTACTCCTCTGATAAAAGAAAATGCAAAATCAACCATACTTACCAATAGTGTCTCTCACTTCTATTTTTCTGTAAGTTATTCATCTCAGGAAACTATAGATGGAGCAAGGCTGAAGGAGAACTCCAGCAAACTCCGAGAGTCTTTTTATTACATTACATGTATTGTTGTACCTGTTTCCACTTGGAGATTCTCTGGATATGATGCTATCAGCCCAGCATTGTAGAAGCTGCTCTTCCGACACAAGCTCCCTTCAAACTGTTTGAGAGACAGGGGAACCTGTAGGAGCTGCCAGTTCTGGTTGTCGGGGAAATGTTCTTCTATGAAAAGTGCTGGATGGGTCAGGAAGTAGAATTCATTGTACCTGCACAAATAAAAGACCTTCACTGTCTGATGAAAAACAACTAAACTTTTGTTTTTTTTATAGCTTGATTGCTATTAAACCTGTAGGCACGTGGTTAAGTTTTTGCCCCTCAGTCATCAATATTTTTTTGTTTTTAAAAACAATATATTGCTAAGCGTTCTTGGTGTAAATGACATGGAGACATTATATATATTCCCTTCCATAGGTACTGAATGTTTAACACTTTAAATTTCTGCGCCAATCAAATCAAATGCTGTTGTCACCAACCTCTGAACATAACAAGTCAACAAAACACAAACCAAGGTCATTATTAATGTAATGGTATTGTATGTTAAATACTAATCAATATTTCCCGTCGATATTAAGTTTTCAGCTTAAAATAAAGGCTAAAGATTTCATTTAGCAACCAATTGGAGAACCAGGCAGTTAATACACAGTCTGCACAGTACTTCCTAAGAGTAGCGTTTATCTTTTTACCTCTAAATTGTGTTTGGAACTATGGATGTTCATCTTTGCTTTGGCTTGTAGCTATACTAAAATGGAGTGAAACAGCTTTGGTCAATAGACACTCAGTGCGCACAGAATAGCTAAGGATAAAACAATAACAATTTTAAAAATCAATAGAAGGAAAAACTATAAAAAATGATAGATTGCCATGGCACCCTTTCTCTGAAGTCCTAGTGGTGGACACTGCTAGACATAGGGGTATAGTATTATTATTATTATTATCATATTTTATTTATGAGACGCCACAAAGGGTCCGCAGTGCCTTACATAGAGGTTGGGCTAACAGTACAGGGTGACAATCCATAGCATGCAATACATGGCATACAAGGTAGTACAAAACAAAGTGCAGTAAGAGCAAAGTGCAAAATGCATAAACAGGTGCCAATTTAGCAGAGAGAAGTGCACAGGGCAAAGAAGGAAAAGTGAATTTCAATGTTTGAGATGGGAGGGGAAGGAGAGAGGTGGGGGAGTGAATAAAGAGATGCACCTGTGCCCAGTAGAGTGGGCAACATTTACAGAATCAGGGCAGAGGTGGAGAAAAGGAGGCACGGGAGAGGAGGAAAGGAGGGGGCAGGAGTCAAGTGACGAAATGGAGAGAAGAGGCGGAGGGCTGATGGCAAAGGAGCAAGGAACAAGAGGAGAAGGACAGGAGAAAAGAGGGCTCTGCTCAAGAGAGCTTACAATCTTAAGGTGAGGGGAGGATGGGGTGAGGGACAAGAACACTGAGGGGAGAGGAGCAAAGAAAAAAATATGGGTGAGGTATAGAAATGTTAGCTAGATAGAAAGAAGAGGGTTGGACGAGGGTAGCGTTAGGCGGAGGAGGGGTAGGCTAACCTGAACAGGTGGGTTTTAAGGGAACATTTAAAGTCTGACAGGCTAGGTGAAAACCTGATAGAACGGGGGAGAACGTTCCAGAGAAGGGGGCAGCACGGGAGAAGTTTTGAATGCGGGAATGAGAGGTGGTGACCAGATGAGAGGTAAGGCGATGGTCGTTGGATGACTGCAATGGACGAGAAGGAGTGTGAGTGGAGATGAGGTTGGAGAGATACGGAGCAGTGCAGTTAGTAGGTGGTCCAGGGAGTCAAGGCACTTACATGGTTAAAACTGTGCTTAAAACCCTATCATACCCCTCTCACAGGAAGGAGTACTCTGTTTTAGTTTTAGTGCCCACAGCAGTCAGGTATGTTTTCCAGGGCTCCTGCCCTGGATTTTATTTTATTTTTTAGCGATTTTTTTTTAAATTTTTTTACTTGTAGGGGGAACTTTTGCAGGGCTCAGGGATGCCTCCCAGGGGGTGGATAGCCTGCGGCCTTCCTCCACCCCGGGTCCCTGAGCCGGGGTGAATAGCTTTGAGAGCTATCTCACCCCCAGCATGTCCAGCTACTAGTTCATTCATATATTTTTTTTAAATCCAGTATTTTTATTGAAATTTTTTAAGATATAAACATACTAAACAACAAAAAGAAAAGAAAAACAATCGCATACATATCGGAATTAAATGACGGAATTTACAAGATTACATTAAAGCATAATAATAATAAATGTGCTATATTCATTCAGGATCATACATCGTAAATGCTTATACATAAGTATGTTACACATGCAGGGTTTATTACATGGACTCAGATACTTATTATAAGAACTGCGGTAGCCATACATTTAAGTAGATAGAGCATCTGTACTAGATGACATAGGATAGAATGGAGACTCTAACCATCTGTACCATATATTCTCAAATTCCTTCAGAGCCTGTCTGCTAGTATAAACAAATCTCTCGTGCCTTATGGTGGTATTGACCAGTG
The DNA here is from genome assembly GCF_038048845.1 of Mixophyes fleayi. Lineage (NCBI taxonomy): Eukaryota > Metazoa > Chordata > Amphibia > Anura > Limnodynastidae > Mixophyes > Mixophyes fleayi. Next base: position 63,332,302 of record NC_134404.1, on the reverse strand, counting down.
CCTTCCAATTTTTAACCGTGGGACTCGTCGGGGCCAACCACAGCCTCGCTATACACACCTTAGCCAACATCTATAACTGTGAAATGTACATTTTTGTCAGTTTATTAACTTTCCCCTTCAATCGGAGCCCATCATCATCGGAGTTCATTCATATATTTACATTGCTGGCACTAGCTGTCAGAGCTGACACCCGCGACCACGTTCCCCTCCCCCTAAGACGACAAGCAGGGGGCCAGTGAGCAGCCACAGCAAGATCTCCGTTGAATTGGAGAGTTCAGCTGTGGCTGCGCTTCACACAGGAGGGCACAATGAACGAAGCCATAATCAGATCATTTTGCAGATAGGAAGGGAAAGTATTGAATTCCTCCCCTGCTTCCTGTGCCATTATTGGGATACTAACGCCATCTTTACTCAGTGGAGCAGAACAGAATGCTGCTAATCCCCTCCATACAGGACAGGTTTTTCTTGTCCAAAAACGCTCTTTTCTGCCATGTGTATAAGAGTGTGTGTGAGGCTGCCATTCTCTGTGGCTGATTAAGTGAATACTATTACAATTATATCCATCTTCCATAGATTTAATATATTGTACATGTTTGCAGAGGCTGTTGAATATATATATGGGTCACCAGATATCATCATCATCACCATTTATTTATATAGCGCCACTAATTCCGCAGCACTGTACAGAGAACTCATTCACATCAGTCCCTGCCCCATTGGAGCTTACAGTCTAAATTCTCTAACACACACACACACACACAGAGACTAGGGTCAATTTGTTAGCAGCCAATTAACCTTCCAGTATGTTTTTTAGGAGTGTGGGAGGAAACCGGAGCACCCGGAGGAAATCCACTTAAATACGGGGAGAACATACAAATTCCTCACAGATAAGGCCATGGTCGGGAATTGAACTCATGACCCCCGTGCTATTTACAATTATCACTGGGCCCGTATTGTCATACATTTATAGTTAAAATGTATATCTATATACATTGCATAACTGATAAATTACTATTTATATTCTCTGTCAGAGCAGATTTTTTTATTTTCTGTGGAGAGATTCTGGTGTTATATATTATACACCATGACTGACAAAGGGACCTCTAAGAAAGGGACTGCTGCAAGGTCTGTTACGCATTATAACTGCAAAATGTAATGCTAAATTGTCTTGTGGACACAGGAGACCGTGTGTACAGCCTGTGAGGCAGAGATTCGAAAACCAGAGCCAGACCCGCTTTGTATCTACGGCCGTGGAAGAACCTGCGTAGCAGCGTCCTTTGACATCAACCTTAGCAGAGCTCACAAGGGTAATATCACATTATGCGGTAGGTCAATCCTCCAATTCTACTTTTACATCCCACCAGTCAGGTTCACAAGAGACCTCCGTCCATGGTTTGACTATGACCTCCTCCTCTCTGGAACACATACTGAATGTATCACAAAGATCTTCTCGTAAGCGTCACGTCTCATAGGAGGCTAGGGCTCTAGATTCAACTTCATCAAAGGAAGAGGGTGAAATTCACAGATATTCTGGTGAGGAGGATTCAGCTACCCTGGACGATTCATCCACTGTTCAGGGTTTAGATAAGCTGGTGCTGGGAGTCCAACAGACTTTAGGTTTTGCAAATCCAGAGATATCACCTGTCTCTGGTTTCTCGCTTTTTAAAAGGCAGATGAAACTGCTCATTTCCTTTCCTCCATCCTCTCAATTATTAGATATGATTGCATAGGCATGGAAAAGACCTGACTGCCATTTTCACAAGCCAGGAAAGTTTAGATCTCTCTACCAGTAGAAGTATTTGAGAAATAGGAGACTCTTCCAAAAGTAGACCTTCTTCTTCCACATATGAATCAGCTGTTATGTCTGTACATAAGATTTGCAGTTACAAATATTCACTTACCGAAAGTTAAATTTATTACTACTGCTGTCTGCAAATCCTGCTCCCCATGTAGTGTCTAGAAGATGCCATTTCTTGTTTAGGAAAACTGCGTTCCAGGCATGGTTCGTCTCTCCAGAGAACGTCTGACCAAGGATGTAGCAGTGTCCTTTAGAGTAGCCACCAATTTTCAGGCACTGTATCCCAGCCAGTCTGGAGATGAGTAAGATGAGTGTCTAGTTAATAACACATACCAATAACCTTATAATAATAAAGGGTGTCCACAAAAGTAGCACATGCACCTATGGAGCAAGACTACACTGACACCTGTAGACACAACATGAAAAATTACATCTACCACCTAAAGTCTATGGGGTATATTTACTAAACTGCGGGTTTGAAAATATGGAGATGTTGCTTATAGCAACCAATCAGATTCTAGTTATCATTTATTTAGTACATTCTACAAAATGACAGCTAGAATCTGATTGGTTGCTATAGGCAACATCTCCACTTTTTTAAACCCGCAGTTTAGTTAATATACCTCTATGACTACTTGAGATCCCGGTAATCCGTAAGGAATACAAAGTGTAATGTCAGAGATTCTTAATTACTGAGAGCTTAAGAATCAGTGCTTCACATTCTCCATTATCTTACTCTTTTTAAAATGTTGTTCTTTCTCATTCAACTAAAGGTTATGACAAGACACAGACACTAAGGGGCATATTCAATTCCGATCCGATTCGCGGTAACGCGCGTTACCGTGGAAAATGCGCACAACTGCCGGTAATACGGTATCGCAATAACGCGGATTTTCGTACGCAGCCCTATGGGCTGCGAACGAAAATCCACGTTATTGCAGTACCGCGGATTAGGTACGCGGCCGTTCCGGCGCGATCCCGCGAATCGGGATCGGAATTGAATATGCCCCTAAGGGTGGTGTCACACAGGCACTTTAAATGCTAGAGCTTTTTGATGACAGGTTGAAGTGAAGGGGGAAAGCTTCAACCGTGTCACACAAGAGCCATTAATTTGTGAAGATGCTGCATGTAATGTTTTCTGAGCTTAATCACTCTCATGAAATTGTGTGTGTGTGTGTGTGTGTGTGTATGTGTGTGTAGCGGGGGCTGGCGACATTCCTGCTTTATTTCATCCTTTCACCAAAGTAGGGATTGAGTGCTTGTATACATTGCTTTTCTAGCTGATAGAAGCCCTAACTTTTCAAACATGTGTGATGCATCTCTAACACCTTATTCACGCAGGTGTTTTAGGCCTGAGTGAGGTTTCCGTTAGGTTCCAGACACTTTGTACTGCAAGAGCAAGGACCATTGTTTACTGTGCTGAATGCATGTAGTTGTTCACATGTTCATAAAGGTACAATGAATCCAAATACATGCTCTCCTTATAGTAATAGAACTAATGAACACTGTGTTTGCACTAAATGAAGGCACAGTTGTGTTCAATTTGGAAATCCGTTGTGAAATTGGAACTCACATTGGCATATAATCCCTGTTTGGTTGAGCTCATGAGTCTAGTCATGGCATCTGTATGGAAGGCTCTACTGGGTTACATGGAATATGGGAAAATTTAGTTCACTCTACCTATCAAGCACCCATTAACCTAATATCTATCCTACACTCTGACTCTCAATTTGCCTTAGAAAAGTCCAATCACCATTATTTTCTGCCTCTTGAATGCTTTATCTGACTCCTCAACAGAAAGGAATTAAAAGCATTATTAGATCTTAATAATTATTGAAATCATGTCGCCCTAGTACATAAGTCAAGTCAAAGTAAGACCTGATACTTCAAAAGATACTTAAAGCAATTTTAAGAACACAAAGTATACACTATTATTGTTTGAAACAATAAACAGCTTCACTGCAACTTGTTTAATTGTTCAAGATAGACATAATACAAATGTTTCACTGTGATTTGTTCAACTTTGTACACATTCTCACTACTATTAAAATATTCCACTTGTTTGTAGGTGATATAAAAAAAATCACACTAGTGCTAACTATTTCACAATCAAACTCCACTGAGGTTCCCTCATCTACATTGCCTCTCACCTGCACATTTCCTGGAACAGACCAGCATATCCTTCACAGGCTCCCTTCCCAGTGAGAAGAATCTGGGCTGGGTCACCAGACCATTTGGACTTGTCCTCCAGACCTTCTAAGGCATACTCTAAAAGAGATGGATGTTATGTAACAATACTACTCTTTGCTTAATCCAACATAGTAAAGCGACCTCTATTTAGCAGACTATTAAGTAATGGGTAAACCATTGTTAATTAATCTGTAGAGGTCTTGTTGTTGGTGGATCTACAAATCCCAACATGTCCTGCAAGATCCTGGATTGTAATCCCACCACATGTTGCCTTTGGGCTAGATGAACGTTGCCTTTGGGCTAGAGGGTATGAAGTTGTGAAATTGCAACTATTATTTAGACTATAACTTCCTGTATAGCTGTAGTAATCACTAAACCAGTGGTCGGCGAACAGGGGTAAATTACCCCAAATGGGGTAAAAATGACTTTTCCGGGGGTAACCACACACTGCGGCTCCAAAGCGTTTTTTTTTCGAATAAATCACATGACCGCACGGCGTGACGGCTCCCAGCAGTCCCCTCTCCTGCTCTCTCCCACTGAATGTCGGGCGTGACGTTATCACGCCTGATGCCAATTTCAGTGAGGAGCAAAGACGAGCAGCGGCAGAAGAAAACAAGAGTAGGAGAACAGAAAAGAAGAAAAAAGAGAGAAAGTCAATAGAAAAGTAAGTAAAGTAACAGAGGCATATAGGGTGAGGGAAGTAAGAGAGGGGAAAACAAACTAAGGAGGCACATAAGGTGAGGGAGGAAAGAGAAGGGGGAACAAAAGTATGGAGGCATATATATATATATATATATATATATATATATATATATAATATATATATAGTCAATTGCATTATTATTAGATGCTAAACTAGAGCCTTGCACAACAATCAGGCCCCACCTGGTGTTCAATTAGAGGTGCTTTGGTGTTTTTTTCTCTTTTTGGATGGTTTTCCATTGGTGCTTAAATCCATGTGTTCATTTTGTACAGCTTTCAGCAAGTCTCATCATTTTTTGTATCTGTCCAAAATAATTTCATACTGCTTGTTTTGGGGGAATCTGACTTCTTTTGGAAGTTTATTGGAATAAATATATTTTCTATTGTGTTTTCATTTCATTTTTTATATATGAAACATAATGTCCTCGTAATTATAGCTATAAATACGACTTCTTGAAAGAGATTTATCCAAACCGTTTTTAGATTTTGTGGTATGATATGGTAATCATCATCATCAATTGCTGCCAGGCTGTGTACCTTACTAGCAGGATATATCATCAATTTCTGGGGGTACAGTGTGCATTACAATTAATTTCAGGGGTTACTGAACCCCGTTTCTGTGCTCTCTAAACGTGTGCTGAAGGGTTACAACTTTTCCAATCACTGTCTTTTTTACCCTTCAGATGACATTAAATTTTTGGATGTCAGCAGCTGCAAAGGCATTCCGAATTGCACATGAGGAGGCAGTCAAAAAGTTGCTGCCTTTTGCAACAACCTACCTTTGCGAACAAGGATTTTCCACTCTAACAAACATAAAAACAAAGCAGAGAAATTGATTGGACGCTGAAGACTGTATCCAAATTGCTCTGACATCAAAATGCCCCAATATTGATATTCTCGTATCAACAATGAAGCAGCATCATTTCTCCAAAACCTGAAGTTTTGAAGCTGAAGCTGATTTCATACAGGTTTGAAGTCAAATAATTAATAATATATGATTTCCTTAATTACTATTATTATTATTATTTCCTTAATTTCTAATCAAGGGGGTAACGTCGCCATTTCTAAATATATTTTGGGGTAAAAGGTAAAAAAGTTCCCTGACCCCTGCTCTACACCATAACGAAGAGCTACTGTACCTTTTCTTAGGAGATTAATGTTGGCACAATCTCATCTCTATCGTTTGTCTTTGCTATTGATCTCCAGTGTGGAAATACAGGGCCTGATTCAATAAGGAACGTTTATGCTGATACGTGCTGTATTTTGCATAAAAATGGCCAGAAAAGGACTTTATGTCATTGAGCACAAGAATATCTAATTCTACTTTGAACGCAGAGGTCACTTCTGACAGCCTACGATTTCATGGGCAGAGGGTGTGTGCATGTAGTTAATGCACAGTAAGGGCACCTAAGGGTCGAGCGAACGCAGCAGTGTTTGGTTCAAGCTTTGGGCATCTCTAAGGTACGTGTTTTTTAGTTGTATCACTTGCACCAGTTACAGGTCAGGTGTAAGTGCCGAACGATAGTGTTGACTGTCGCGTATGCATGATAGAACATGTGTTTGCAATCAGAAGTAACTGTAAATATGTTCAGTAGACATTAATAACATCATGATAAATGTATTTCATTGGAAAAAAACAACTTTTTTAAATGTTTTATCAGTAATAGCTATTATTAACAGGTGACAATAATTGAATTTTCTTTTTTTCGTGTGTGCGTTCTCCTGGCACTTTATATACCACATATGTATTGGAAGTACCCTGAAGTGTATTGTGTCTGTCTGCATACAGCAAGTGCCATATATACAGAGCGTAACTAGACCCGTATTTAACAAGCGACGTGTCTTCAGATCTGCTGCCAGTTGAATACAGACATGTATATGTCAGATTTATCTGCATCTTTAAAAAAACGCACAACACGGTCATTTTGTGTACCTTAATGAATCGGGCCCACAATCTTTTTTTCTGATGCTATATATTTGGGTTTGGGGAATTCTGATTATCTGAACAGAACTCAGCATCATATATAAATTTGTGACATTCATATCTGGAACAGGGGGTAGATTTATCAAACCTTCTAAAAAGTAATAGTGGAGGTATTGCCCAGAGCAACCAATCTGATTCTACCTATCATGTATCTAGTACATACTAGAACATGATAGCTAGAGTCTGATTGGTTGCTATGGACACCTCCACTTTTCTTTTTAGAAGGTTTGATAAATCTACCATAACGAGTATTTCATGATGTGCTGCCTCTAATCTTTGGAACTCCCTACCCCGTCTCACTCGACTCTCCCCTAACTTTCAGTCCTTCAAACGCTCATTCAAAACTTGCTTGCTTATCCTACCACCTCTTAACCATTCTATCCGTCACCACCTCTTCCTTGCCTGCCTTCTCCATTTTCTCCAGGTTGGTCCTAATGTCACTCACCACCCCTCCCTCTAGAATGTAAGCTCTCTCTACCTATTGTCCCACGTCTGTCTGTCTGCTGACTCCCTTGTACGTCCTGTTATGTCTTTTGCTGCACTCTGTGTGAGCCCCCATATCATTACTCACACTCATCTGTGCTACTTATATGTATTACCTCATCTATTTGTTACTTGCTTCTGTATCCGGCGCTATGTAATCTGTGGCACCTTATAAATAAATAAATGATACAAGCTTGAATACCAATTCCATCTACTTTAAACCACTGATCTTCCTCATTCTTCCAAAATAATCCTTTACCATTTTGACCTTTATAATACTAATATATGCTGAAATGTTGTAGTTTTTTTTTATCAGTGTTCTTACCTATGTGATGACAGACCCACATCCAGATGGCTCGGACTTTCTCCAGGTCTGTGCGTGCCACCTTTAGCAGGGATCTCACTAGCTCTTCTACTGTACTTGGTTTGCCCACCTGAACACAGACACATCATCATGCTGAGATATTAACAAATTATAACAGAATACTAACTGGAGTGTGACTTTGTTGCTAATACTATGATCAAAGAATTTCACACACTGTGTATTCTGAGAACCTAATCTAGTGGAATAATGCTAATAACATGACTGTCTTTTCAACATCTACACACCAACATACATATACTATTAAAGTAATCATATTTATGAAGTGTGCCATTTAGGGTCCTAGGGCCTGATTCATTAAGGATCTTAACTTGAGAAACTTCTTATTTCAGTCTCCTGGACAAAACCATGTTACAATGCAAGGGGTGCAAATTAGTATTCTGTTTTGCACATAAGTTAAATACGACAAAGTCTGAGCCTAAACTCACACACCCACACCCCCTTTGTAACTCCTAGGAAACCATTCCACTACATTTACACTAATGTATTTGAGCGCAAGGTGACACCTCTATCTTTCCACATAAGTTAAATACTGACTGTTTTTTTCATGTAGCACACAAATACTTGATAGTTTATGTGTACACTGAAATTTAAAGTTGATATTTGTGTGCTACATGAAAAAACAGTCAGTATTTAACTTATGTGCAAAATAGAATACTAATTTGCACCCCTTGCATTGTAACATGGTTTTGTCCAGGAGACTGAAATAAGAAGTTTCTCAAGTTAAGATCCTTAATGAATCAGGCCCTTATTTATTATCTAAGCCCTGATTGTGAGGATATGGCTGGTTTTTATCACAGCTTATTGTAATGTTAAAATCATAATTTATTGCTGCAAGTTAACAAATGAATATCGCTGGTGCCAATGATACTGGCCTAGGAACAGTTTTTACAGATATGTGCATTCGTCAGCCAATATGTCCAGATTTTCATTTTCACTAATGTGTGAAAAAATAGTTAGAGATAAAATCACGTGGAATATTGCAAGTGTAGCACTATTCTTAATTGTCACCTTTAATAATCAATTTGATGCCTGCTTCTGGCTATATGTAAAAGATGTACTTCAGCTGAGCTGTACAGTTTTGCTTTAATTTCTTAATGTAAAGCTGTCCACACATGCAACAATTTTATGAATTTCTTATTTTGAATGATTTATGTGCACATAATTTATCTTAATATATACCTGAGATCTTAAGGTTGTGCAGAAAATTGCTTAGGGCTCTATGTATTATTATTATCATTTATTTTTTGGGCGCCACAGGGTTTTCGCAGCGCCTTACATAATACGAACAGTAGACCATACATGGTAAAACATTACAGAACAATAAACACTAAGTACCAATGCTTCGGAAACTCTAGGCAGACATATGGAGTCGGTATGAAGACAGGAGGGGAGAGGGGGCCCTGCTCATGCGAGCTTACATCCTAAGGGAGGGTGGACAAAACAGGCACGGAGGGAGGCAGTGATGCAAGGGAGAAAAAGGGACCAGGGGAGAGGGGGGAGAACAAGCAGAGTGGATGAGGGGTTAAGTGGATGGTTGGTAGGCTTTCAGGAACAGGTGAGTTTTGAGTGCCCGTTTGAAGGAGCACAGATTGGGAGCCAGACGGATGGAGCGAGAGAGGTCATTCCAGTGCAGAGGGGCAGCGCGACAGAAGTCTTGGACTCAGGAGTGGGAAGAGGTAATAAGAGTGGAGGAGATGCGACAGTCGTTTGCCGAGCGCAGGGAGCGAGCGGGAGTATGAATGGTAAGGAGGTTAGAGATGTAGGGAGCAGTAGACTGGGAGAGAGCTTTGTAAGTGGTAGTAAGGAGTTTAAAGAGGATTCTGTAAGGGAAAGGGAGCCAGTGTAAGGCCTGGTAGAGAGGGGAGGCAGAGGAGGAGCGACGTGAGAGAAAGATAAGTCTGGCAGCTGCATTGAGTACAGATCGGAGCGGGGCGAGATGGGAGAGAGGGAGGCCAGTGAGGAGGAGGTTGCAGTAGCCCAGGCGGGAGATGATGAGTGCATGGATGATGGTTTTGGTGGCGTCTAGTGAGAGGAAGGGTCGGATGCGGGCGATGTTGCGCAGTTGGAAGCGACAGGCTTGAGCAAGGGATTGGACGTGGGGGGCAAATGTACTAATATACATAGATTTAGGAGCAGAGTGGCACCATATGTGATATTTCTTTATTACATACAGCACGACTATGCTCAAAAAGGAGCATTTTGTTGCACAGAGGAGGGGAAGGAGTGTTATATTACTAGGTGTCTCCTGCCATAACTCCGGCCTGACTCCTTCTCCGCCTCACAAGGTGTCAGAGAAGAGGCAGATATATAGGAAAGAGTGGAATTGTGCCACCTTTTCCTCTAAATATGCCTTCGTTCTTAGACTCCTTAATGGTGATTGTCCAGTCTTTCCACACAATCAATCAGCAATTCAGTTATTGTCAAGACATGTGTAAGTAGAATTGGACAAACATATTTGTGAATTATCTTTTAGATTGCATAATTCTACATCATTCATATAACACACATATGTAGAGCAATAATTGTATGAGCTCAGAGTATGACCTTTACCAGTAAATTGTACATAATTACAGAGCTCCAGAGTGTGATGAGCAGTTTCCTACCTTCGCTTTGCTGTGTCAGTTAACACACTTCATCTTACATTTGTTATTGATATAGTGTGTTAACATTCAAAAGATGAAAATCAGAGACACATTTGACCTAATAAAACGACTTCAATGACAGACATTAATAGCCAATTCAATAACACAATAAAGAGGCCTAGTGCCACATACCTGCACAGCATAAGAATCCAGTTTCTCAAGGTTCTTTAAGTTGATTGCCATTGTTTTGAGGCTGGATTTATCCCAAGGGTAAGCTAAAAAAGCATACAGTTTAGCAGCAGATGAATGTATCACACAAAAACTTATCTAACAAACCATTACAGAGAACCTCAGTGAATTAGCTGCAAATAATCAGACTGCTTTAACCAATTAACCATTTTCCAGTCAAACTCTTACTGCTGTCAGTAGGCAAATGATTCATATGACATTCTAACCATTATGCCTCATATTCGTATTTACAAATTGGAACCAAGAATAAAAAAATGGATGTATGACCTTTGTTTCAAATACTGTAGACACCTCAATCTTCCTGCTCAAGTTTGACAAGAGCCTCTTATATAACTACTCTGTGATATTAACATGTAGATACTCAGGTTGGCTACATGTGGGTCTAGCCGCTCGCACATCAAGCTTGACAACAAATGCAGAAAGTGGCAGAGCGGAATACTCACTGCTGCTGTTAACATTCTAATGCCTTATTGATTACAGGTTGTTCTACCCTCCCTCATTCTTCTTCTGCCCATCTATGTGTAACAGTGAATATGTGTTGTGAAGTTTGCCAAACCCATCTAACTGGATGCACAATTCAACTGTGCACAATTCTTGTGGCTCATTCATAGTACTAAAGCTAGTGCAGAATTTTAAAACACGTTAAATAAAGCCTGGACGTATAATAATAAATAGCTACAACCATTTTGTAAAATAATGGTGGGGATCATTATACTTTTCCAGGGCTTCTTGTCACCTTGGTCCCACAAGCGGCTGCACATTTGCAGAGAAACATCAGATTATGAGAGATCAGACCAACACTGTGAAGTGCAATAAGCCGCCTATGGTCTGACGATTCAAGCAGTGAATACAGTCTGCTCAGTATGTGACATCAGAGCCACTAGGAAGAGTGGGACATTTTCTCTTTTCAGGAAAGTCTGCTGTTGCCCACCACTGCTGTAAAGCCATAAGGATTAACACTTTAATACTTTCTGGTTGCAACATCTTCCTGACTGTTGCTCACTGTCCACCACACATATGATTAGAGCAGTGTTGGCTAACCTGTGACACTCCAGGTGTTGTGAAACTACAAGTACCAGCATACTCTTCCAGCAATAAGCTGCTATATATTGGCAAAGCATGCTGGTACTTGTAGTTTCACAACACTTGGAGTGTCACAGGTTAGCCAACGCTTAATTAGAGCATGACTTGTTCATTCATTTGGGGAATTACACAATGGGACATTTAGAAAAGTAGAGTAGAACGTTCGAATACTTATATGTGAAATTTACCATTTTGACTGTGGATTTTCAAGTAATTCCACTTTTTACTCAACTTTTCATAAATGTTGCCCAATGTGTTCACCTTTACACCTATGCAGAAATATAAGCAAGCAATAGAATTAATACAGATTGAGGCATTGTAGAGTTAATGCAGAGGCACCTTACCATAAAAGTCTTTGGCACTGGGCTGTGGCATCTGCTCCCAACTGCTGCCATTTCTAGTGGGAACTGGCATATCTGCAAGATATAGACAACATGTTCTAGTACTCACTGACATTCCAGTCCAGTGTAATTTAGAAAGACTTTAAAGTGCCTTGGCATATATCCCAGTGCAGTTGTGTGCATTATCAGTACACTACAAGCCATCTAGGAACTCTGTGATGATGTTAAGGTGCAGAATGACCCACGGAATGTTTTATAGGGACCCTTTATACTAGTCAAATGTGTTTATTTTATTTGTTATAGTAAGGAGATGCCACAATGCTGCTACTTCAAGATGAGTCATTTGGACACTTTCAGATTATTGAATACTAATGCTAGTTGGCATAGCCTGAGGAATTTCGTGGTTAGATCCATATGTTGGTATATAATTCAGATATATTGGAAATAGTAGAGTGCCTGAATATTACATCATCCCTAGCATGGAATAGAAAAATAGTGTGGTTATTATTATTATATATCTAGTGCCAGCATATTCCTTAGCACTTTACAATTGGTGACAAGCACAGTAATAAAACAAGGTATTCACACACAGGTTAAGTGGTAAAATGGTGCTACTCACAAGCTTACAATGTAGAGGAAAATTGTTTGATACATGAGATTATATCTCACATATTGCATATTAGTCCTATCACATTGCAATGGGAGAAAAGTACCTAGTGCGGCTGTATGATCCAGCCAAGGTTAAGAGGGTAGTTTGGGCATTTGATAAACTTGTCTGAGGCAGTGAGTTTTCCAGGGGACGCTTGAAGGTTTAGAAGCGAAGGTAAAGTCTTGTATGAGAGATGGAATTCCAGCCTAAAATAAGTCCTGCGTTTCATAAGTCTCAGCCACTAGATGACTGTATAAAAAGCCCTTATTACCCATATGAAAAACAAGGGGTCCACGGTTCAGCTTTCAGTGGAAGTGAAATCCCTCTGATTGGATTATACTAAGTAGTACCCTACTGATTACCATGTTGGTCATCTGGGTCACTGAGATGAGTGTCAAGGGGGAGCTCAGTAACTCCTTGGATTTTGAAAGCGAGACATTGTATTCCTAGCTACTAGCTATTCTTACACTGGCCAATGCTCCAGACAGCCGCACCTTTCAAACAAGGTAGTTGTCAGCTAATGTTGGCAAGAGTCCCAGATTTTTACTCTTCCTCAAAGAACTATAATCATAGCTATATTTTATGCTGGTAAAAGGCACATAATGCATCTTCCTCGCGGAATAGTCAAGGCTGATGCCGTCCTTTTCTTGGGCATATAAATGGATCCCACTTATTCTTTACAGTGGTATTGCTTCAATTCCTATAATCACCTTTAAGACATCACAATGGTGTTCCAGCCGGTAAATGGGAGGGCTGGTGCAGGGTGAAGTGGACAGCTTTATAGCCAGTCGTGGAAACTCTTCCCCTTAAGGTGGGCGATCTGGAAATTATAGTGTTAAAATGGTAACTTGCTAGGAATAATCCTGCAGATTGTGAATTGAATTCTCGAGTGTGAAGTTCTCATTAAAAGTAATTTTATTATGTTTTCTTTTCTGGATTGAAGTCTTAGAGGATACATTATTGGTCGGTCACTGGGGGACTAACAGCATTTTGGCCATTACCATGGTGCCCAGAGCGGTAAGCGGGCAAAGACCTCCCTGTTTCCAATCAGTGGTGAAGTATGACCTTGATAATGCATTTTTTTTTTGTGTATTGTAATTACTTTGAGCATGAAGCTTTCTGTGTATATTAGTAAGTGATCCATAGTAGATATTAAGTAATATGTTATATTATGTTGTTATTATGCTGTAAAGGAATTATTTTTCAGTGAACATGTCAGGCTAGAAAAAGTATGTGCTACTGGGGCGCCGATGTTCATTGTAGTTTTAAATCTCTACTGTTGACAGTGCTTTCCAGATTGCTGGACATAGATAGCAGGACAGTGCACAGTCACTGTGTATAGCCGTCATGTGGCTGTTAACTAAATGTGAATGGTCTATAAGAACAGTCCAATAGCAGATTTCACCGTGACGATCCTGCAAGAGGTCACAGCTGTCAAGTCATCATGTCTAGCTATCTACACACTCCTTCCCATAATAGTCTATTAATGTAAACAAGGAACTTGTGCTTCACTGACACTGGCCACTTCCTTCTGTATCCTTTGGGATAAATGTTACCAGCCGTCCCCTGGAATGTCATGAATGAGCAACAGGACCTATACAATATATACTAAACAGAAGTTCACAACATGAGGCACAATATGGAAAAAGAGAAGCCAGCAGTAGCTAGTCCTAGAGCTACCCACCAGGGATGGGGACATCCTGTACATTTACTTGACATTTCTAGGAAAAAAGCTATGTTCATAATCCTAAAAGAGGTTCTTACCTTTTGGGGTTGGAGGCTTGTTGAAGAGCTGGGGCTTACTATTTTGGGGATGAATTTCTACTCGGACATGACTTCCTGATACAGAGAGGAAAACGTTTAGATTTTGAAATTACGTACAGAAACATTTACATATATACTTTACACTAATGCACCATAAGGAGATTTCTTTAAGATAGTTTCACATATTCTAGCTGAAATTGACTATAATTTTCATCATGACCAATTTCCTGAAGCTGTCCAGTTAAAGGCTTACAACACTTTTGTTAAATTTGTAGCATTAATACTCCAAGGCTAGATGAAGATTTTTTTTCCGATAGAATCACCCTCTCTTACCTGCTACCCCTACCTGCCTGTTTTTCCTCTTACAATTTGCTTACTAGGAGCAACATTCAATCCTGGATACATATTATTATTATCATTAGTACAGGACCCACCTCTTTCTCCCTTGCTGCATTATTTTCCTAACGTGCCTAAATTCAAAGTCCCAAGATACGTGTGAGTCTGCATAGTACACAAATAGCGTATATTTCAGTAAGATATGCTTAAAGTGTATCATACGTTAAAAGTATATGATACGCTTTACGTAAATATACTCTATAGGCCAGGAAAACTATGCCGTACAGGAGGGAAGCAGGTACAACATATACACCTCCTACTTCCACGCAATGGGCAGATACCTCTAAGTCCTGTTTTAGGCAGGACAGTCCCTATATGTGGGCACTGTCCCACTGTCTCAGCTTTGTTCCGCTCGGGCTAGAATGTTGGGAGTAGATCGACTTCGGCGCACTGTAATGAAAGGGTATTTTGTGTATAGGAGAGGAGGTTAAGGGGCGGCCTGGCGCTATCAAAGTACTAGGCACTCCCCTGGGGGTTTAGCTATGTCCCAGTTGGGAAACAGACATGACCCCTTTTGTTGACTGTCCTGGCTTTGAAGGACTCCAGTGTTGAGAGGTACGCTAAGTCTGAATACAGAATTAGATGTATGCCATCTTACTGTGCATGCTCAGTGCTTATGAGTTGGACAATGTGGCTTTGCCTGCTGAAATGAATTAATTACAAATTTCAAAAGCATTAACAATATGTACATTACATTACAAGCTGTTATACTGCAATCCCGTATTACAATAACACATTTAACTAAAAGAAATTGGAGATTTATTAAGATTAAAATATAAACTGTGCAGACATAGAATACTAGTAGTATAAAGTGCAGCTGCCGTGGGTGATGTTCAGGCAGGGCCGGATTAAGGGAATGGAGGCCCCTGGGCTAAGGGGGCCTCCATTCCCCCGTGAGGGCCCCCCCGTGATCCGAGCTGCCCGTGCCCCCCCCCGTGATCCGAGCTGCCCGTGCCCCCTCCCCCCCATGATCTGAGCTGCCCGTGCCCCCCCCCCCCCGGCACTTACCTCCTTCTCTGGTGCGCTGTGTGCTCTTTACTGAGGAGATCTCGTGAGAGTGAGACTCACAAGATCTCCTCAGTAAGGAGACTACAGCGCGCGGAGAAGGACCGCAGTGAAAGTGCTCAGAAGCACTGATCGCGCTGGGGGCGCCCCCGACCCCGACCGATCAATACTGCTGCTGAGCACTTTCAATGGCCCCCTGGATGCCATAGGCCCCTGGGCTGTAGCCCAGTTAGCCCTATGGTTAATCCGGCCCTGTGTTCAGGTGAGTTGGTCATGGATTCAATATAGGAAAGAACAGCTGAATTGTGAGAGATGTAAATTATGTAAAATACTCCTAAAATATGCCGAAAAATCCATCGAAAATATGTCTATTGGTACATTTTGAAGTATTTAAAATATTGTTTTCTGTGTTCACCATCTAAGGATAAGTAGTGGAAGTAAAAATGTTTTTACCTTTTTTTTCCCCCCCCGTTTTTCTCTGAATTGCACTTTTTGTTAAACTAATCAGAGATTAAAACACAACACAATAATACAGAAATATATTTTTCCGTTTACTTCCTAATAGGTTTCACAAAACTACAAGTCTTCTTAAATGGCAATAAATAGCTGGGTAGAGTGAACGCCACTATCTACTGTCCTATTTCAGAACATCAAATAAGTTACCGTATATAGGGACTCATGTTAAGTAAGCAAATTGCATTCTTGGTGTATAATACACTTTTTTTTTTACTTCTAGGCAAATACACAAAGCTCCGAAACTAGTGATGTGTGTGCATGCTCAAATATAGAAAAGCATATTTTATGCCAAGAACGCAATTTGCGCTCAACTTAACATGAGCCCCACAATGCACTCAAAGTTCTTGCTAAATTAATAAATAGGATATGTTTGGCCAGTGTCAGTGAGCGCTTTCCTCTGTCTGCTGTCAGACCTGGCCATGTGATAACAGTGAAGATTCTGAGAGGGGACCCCATTGAAAGACTACATGTGGGCTGCAGCTTATCCAGGCTTATCCAATATCTATGTTAGGGAGCGGGCCCTTGATTAAATAGCAGTGTTGTCTAAAAACTGTAACAAAAAAAGGAAAGAGTGAACTTTTTAATGCTATTTTATTAAAGTTGCAATTCCATTTCAGTGGTTTGCTGTCAGCTTTTTTACAATTCTCTTTTGCAATCATATACCATTAGGTAAATCCCTGTACTGCAGTGATAATACAAATGAATTAATTACAACATTCTTAATTAAACATTACATTATGCACCAAATTCCAGGACCTTATGACTAGAACCCTTTTTAGGTGTTTTTCTGAAAAATCCAGTGACTAAAATCCAGTAACTTTACTCTGGATATTGCATATTCTCTGATATGTGCCCACATCTCTGCAGATAATTAATATTTATATTAGATAGTGTATTGACTGGCAATCAATTTAGGAATATTATGCGATGTCAGCAGATATAAATGTTTTGAAAATCCCTGAGAAAGTCCAAAAACAACAGTCGAAATGCCTTGGATTCATTACCACCATAGAAAAACCCCACTGAACTACAAGCAGAATCTGAGCATGTGTTCTATTGTACCTGTTCCATGTTCCAATGCGGCCATCTTGCTGTAATAAAGCCTAACAACTGTACATTTCTAAGCATGCACCCATAACAAAATAAACTGCCCTTCTAAGTACAAACCAAGCATATAAACAATGTGGGGCTCATGGGCTTTAAACATATTTGAGTTAATAGCCTAATACCAAGGCTGATACTATTTCTATGAGCTATACAACTTGTGAGCCTAAACATTGCGATTTTCCCCACAAGATATACTAATGTTTAAGTTATTTCACCCTTTTGAGCTATAGTCATTTATTTTGCATAACTACCTTAGGGGCACATTTATCAAAACTCGCAGAATATGAAAAATAGTTTTCAATCCTTATCGCATTGATAAGGATTGAACTATTTCTCATATTTATTAAAAAATCAACACAGGAACAGCAGTTCCGAAAAACTGCTGTTCCTGTGAAGTGGAAATCATACTTACCACGGCCTCTTCAGTTCTGAAGCAGCAAGCGATGAACGGGGCTCCTCTTCTGACTCCAGTGCGCATGCGCCGAGTGAAACCCTCGGCATGCGCACAGACATCTCTGCTCTCGCTCTGCAACTATAGTTGCAGAGAGTGAGCGGTGAGTGACAGGGAGGGATCATGTGATCCCTCCACACATGCCCTGTCCAGCTCTGCTCTTCGGAGCAGAGCTGACAGCACTGAAACTTTTCATTAATGATAATGTACGCCAGCTTCAGCTGACGTACATTATCATGTTTGAAAAGTTAATTACATTCATTGTTAAATAGCATTACTGAGCACTCCCCATGCATTGTTATGGGGAGTGCTCAGTAAAACGATAGGAGATGCAAAGCAGCAGAAATCTATGATATCTGCTGCGATGCTGCTATCATAAATAGCAAATTAGTGTTTAATCCCCGAAAACTGTTGTTTTCGGGGATTTTACAGGGGGGAAACCTTTCATAAATAGGCCCCTTAGAGCCATAACCTGAACGTGTGCTATATACATATCAGAGCTGTACCATTTAGCCCAATTCCCATACAGAGTTCGCTCTTGTTCTTCTTTCTATATTTTCCCTTTTTCCTCCTTTTTTTCCTTTCCTTTTTCCCTTTTTATTCTCTCTTTTCCCTGCACAAAGTCTCCACTTCTCACCCACTTACCTAGCTCATCCCTGCACACCCCAATAATTCTCTATCCCATCTCAACACCTCCCCATCACACAAATATCACTCTCCCCCCCCCCCTCACTTTACCTCTTTCTACCCTCTACAAGCCTTCACAGCTTTCTGTGACTAGCTAACATTGACTCATCCACTACTAAACCCCTTCTTGCCTCCGCCCCATCCACTTTACACCATCACCCCAAATCCTGCTAAATACACATTTTCTACTCCTCTGCTCTCACAACCAACTACACCGATCTTCTCCCTATACCCCCCCCCCCCCCACACACACACACTCTCAACCATCCCGTCTTTCTCACCTCTTGTTCCCTCCACAGGCAAACAAGACAAGATCCAGAGACAGAGACAACTACCAAGATAATAGTTACATACTACAAGTACAATTGATACACCACACAGGGACAATCGATACACTCTTCACTCCATCATGACCCTCACAAACAATCACAACCCAACACAGAACCGCAACATACTGATCCCACCTATCAAACCTGGAGAAACGAACCAGGGTGTACTTGTACCATAGAGTTAAGTGCACCCCCCCCCCCTTATTTATGAACTGCAATAGGTGCGGACCCCCCTTTTTCTCCCCCTATCACATTTAAACTAGAAGACCACATCGTGGTACTTGGAATTGCCCTGGAAAACCAAATTTTATTTAGGTTTTCATATTGGTGTATACATCTGTAAATAGACATGTTAAAAGAGTGAGGGTACATCAAGTCTTCATTACATGTGAATTAGAAGAAGTGCAGAATGCGTAACATTTCTAGTATAGGACAAGACTGGATCACCGCTGCCTCAGAGGTGATGTAAAAGTCATGTCCTTTTGCAGAAGAAAAAAGTCATGCATGCTTCCACAAAGCAAATAACCCCCCTAAATGCACGCTCTTTAACCCTTTGTTTAATATATATTACTATCACCCTGCAAAACAAGCTCTTGTGTTGCATGTTGGTACAAAAGTGGGTACACTCTAATCTGACCTTCACCCATAAATCCATTCTCTTCCCATTAAAACGACTCAATTAGGCACAAGTAGACACCACAAAAGAACTTTTTTGTTCCAGGTTTGCACTTTTGTGGTTTCAAATTACCCTTATTGTATGCAACTGTAGCACACTATTCAAGGGAGTAAGTTTTTGAGTATGCACAGACACAGGTTCATGTCCCAGTGACATTTAGGGAAGCCATATTTTCCCAGCAATTTATGAAAACTCTTCTACAGGTAAGACTCCCTCCAGGTGCTGCAGACTTTATAAGATAGAAGTCCAGGGAAGGTTTTAAATGTCACACTCTGAATATAAATTTGTATCACTAGCTTAGGGACTTACCTGCAGGAGAGGCCTTGACGCTGGCAGGTGAGCTTAACCCCAATGTAGCTATATTGTGCACAAAATTCTCCTTTATGTATATGCTGACACATAGTGATTTATATATTGTTTGTTTTTGAGGGCCAGACAAGAACTTTCTATTGGTTTTTTTGTATGCACATTGGTCTTATTTGTACTAGGCTGCCATCTCAAATGATTTTATTCACTTGTACACATTTCATTAATTGAAAGAAGCACAGCTTTTTCTCTTTCACTAAATTCTAGGTAAGATTCTAACTGTAACTTTTCTAGTACAGTTTCCTGCCCATAGAACAGTTTTCAAAAATGTCCCAGACTGAGTCCCGAAGCTGCCATAGTGACACCTAGCTTTGGTTGGGAAATTCGGTTTCCTTATCATACAAGAAGCTGACTGCATGCAGCTGGAAACATGTGCCAGTGGCACACCAACCTTAGCATGATATAAAATGAAAATACTCTTGTAGTTTTAGCAGCGAAGCAGCTATCAGCTACATAGCATTATCTACTTAATAGTCGGCTTTTAATTATTCCCACTGGTTACAGTTGGGTGCACGCTCTTGCTTTGAATATAGATAATGTCACATACTGGGTATATGGTTACCACTTACAATCTTGACCCAAGTAGAAGGAGAAAGTCAAGCATGACTTACCTTTACTCTCATAGCTACTGATCATGTGTCTCCCAGCAAGAGGCTTCCCTAGAGACGGTCTCACTGCTGGAGAGGATGTTAATCAGATGTCACTGGACTATGCATACAATGAATAATCATTGTACAGAACAGCAACAATAGACATGCACAGCGAATATCATTCATGCATATGTCAGCTGTGCAAGCAATGTAACTTGGGTGACATCTATGTTTTGCCAAATATACCACCATCAAAACCGAACACTGTAGTTTTGAGGAAAGGTTTATTAGTTTAATATAATAATAATAATAATAATAATAATAATAATAATAATAATAATAATCTAAACTACAGAATGGGTTGACCTTGAATTCAGGTCACAATTGTAACCAGAAAAAATGGTCTTTTATATCCATCATGGTGCTGGTAGATTAAGTTCTAAAGCTAAAAAGACAATAATGGGACCTATGACTTGGATACTTCCTCTGTACCTAATATCCTTGTTAATCAC
This sequence comes from Mixophyes fleayi, assembly GCF_038048845.1. Lineage (NCBI taxonomy): Eukaryota > Metazoa > Chordata > Amphibia > Anura > Limnodynastidae > Mixophyes > Mixophyes fleayi. Next base: position 63,311,457 of record NC_134404.1, on the reverse strand, counting down.
TAGACTCTAATATAAGCAGTGATTAGTGAAAAAGCTGCTAAGACAGTCACACAATTTATTAATTGTAGCTTGAGCGATTTTCAAATTAAGAATGCTGTAATGAATCCAGTTGTGTTATCACTGCAGTACAGACACAACGACTTGCAGAGCAGTACAAAAATGAGATGTCATTTTGCAGAGCAAGATTATTAAAACAAGGCACATTGTCAAAGGTGTTCCTTACTTTGTGAAAGTAACCATAGTTCTGATTTTTTGCACCAGCTCAGAGCTGCCGGAAATCAGGACTCGTCCTATGCTTTTAATGCAACTCATTTTGCAACTTCCATATGTACTTCAATGGAGAAATGAATTTCTAGGTACACTTCAAGCCTTTAAATAAAAATTAAAGGCAGTAGCGATGTCCTCTCACTATCATTGAATTAAACCATGCATGAGTCTGTAGCGAGCAATATTTTAGGAGACAAATGGGAAAGACTAATTTAATGAAAATATTGGCAAGATGTTAGAATTTTCATGAGACGTATTTGCACAGTGCACCTTTTCCACTTCCCTGCAAAGCTCTGCGCTCGTCTAGTTTGTGTCCACAGACTAAAAAGTAGGCGAAGTTTGCCTGTCGGACCATATAGGTGCAGTGGTGCTAAACCAAAGCAACTTGTGGTGGGCAACAAGTGCGCTTTGTATATTAGGTCCTATTTATTTATTTGTATGTATTTATTTGCAAATTAATGTTTATTTAATTTTACATATGCTAAAAACCTTTATTTTGTCGATTGGTTTTCCTGTAAGTAAATTCCAACAGAAGCTTTCATCAAAATTGCAGCCAAATCACACTCTCAAGCACCATGCAATTGCAGCAAAGTTGCAGTGATGTAATATTTGTTGCTTGTAATCTATGAGCTTACTAACATACTAAACAAATCACACCCATTGTATTTGTAACAAGTATTCTATATGTACATAATGTATACTATTCTATTTATGCTTGTTAACAATGTAATGTCTGCATATAGCAACCTAATAACAACTCCCATAAAAGCTGCAGTGATTAATACAGAATATGTTTTCTTTTACTTTTCAAAACAAGTTCCTTATTTTGCCCACATCAAAGATGGCTTCCCCAGCACTAGTGTCTGAGCAATTGACCATCTGCAGCTGTCCTCCTTTTCCAAGAAACAGTATGTTTAGTGCTTTTGTCCACACCATGCACGCCTACAAGCAGAGACGTTGTTATTATTACTGGAGTGATTTGTTTGTACCTTGTTTTTGGAGACCAGATTCCTCATCTTTGTCCTCTTCTGTCTGTTTGTCCTGAGATTGAACTATAAGCATCAGATCTATGCGTAACGAGCTACAGTCCTGCCTTATCTCCATAGCTGATAGCAATTACACACTGTACCGTCAGGGAACTGCTGCACTGGCTGTGTAGTCTTTCTGCAGGACAACAAGCAACCAGCTCCAGCTTTTACTTTCCAATCCTCTCTCCTACCCCCTCCCTACAGAGCCAATGCTAACAAATTCTGATTGCAGCTTCCAGCTTTCCATTAGCACCCTGGAGAAAGGGGACCCTGAGGATTCTGTACTCAGTTACTCTGATAACTGAGACCCCCTGCGGATGGGGTTTCCTCTCGTTTTCCCTGGGACATGGTTTAGCAGCAATTTGCACACCTGTTCTGCATTATGTGCCAGCGTTCTCTGGCTCAGTGGGAGCTTGTCGAAGAGAACCCTTGGGACAGTTGCCAAGATAAAACCTTATTTAAACTCTAAACTAAGTTCCTAATTCTTAGGCCTCTTGTGGTGTAAATAACATTTGGTCGGTGTATATTGTTTGCAAAATGATTATTAGCTAGGTAAAATATACTACTACAGAGATGATATGATGGCCAGGTTATACATTTTCAGGATTGTACCCTGAGGCTAGCAGGACATCCTGTGACTTGTAGTTCTACATCAGCCGCATGCGGCCTAAGCATGCTTGTAGCATTGAAGAATCGATACTGGGAAGTTGTTTTGAAAACTTGCTATTGAAAGCAAAGTGCAAAGATGAAATTTTAGAATCACAACTTTCTCGTATTATACAGAATACGCAGGATTAGACTGAAGGGGAGATTTTAAATACAGCCCTTCAGGATGTAGAAGACGTTTAAACACTAAGGGGTCTATTTAACAAGACCCCTCCAAAAAATTGTGACTAGAGCAAGTTAATGATGCACATCTCCCCAGCGACACTGGCCAGCAGCAGTAAGAGGAGTCTTACCGGTCACCACCAGCAGTGGTAAGAGGAGTCTTACCGGTCACCACCAGCAGTGGTAAGAGGAGTCTTACCGGTCACCACCAGCAGCGGTAAGAGGAGTCTAACTGTTCACCACCAGCAGCGGTAAGAGGAGTCTTACCGTTCACCACCAGCAGCGGTAAGAGGAGTCTTACCGTTCACCACCAGCAGCGGTAAGAGGAGTCTTACCGTTCACCACCAGCAGCGGTAAGAGGAGTCTAACCATTCACCACCAGCAGCGGTAAGAGGAGTCTAACCATTCACCACCAGCAGCGGTAAGAGGAGTCTTACCGTTCACCACCAGCAGCGGTAAGAGGAGTCTTACCGTTCACCACCAGCAGCGGTAAGAGGAGTCTTACCGTTCACCACCAGCAGCGGTAAGAGGAGTCTTACCGGTCACCACCAGCAGCGGTAAGAGGAGTCTTACCGTTCACCACCAGCAGCGGTAAGAGGAGTCTTACCGTTCACCACCAGCAGCGGTAAGAGGAGTCTTACCGGTAACCACCAGCAGCGGTAAGAGGAGTCTTACCGGCAACCACCAGCAGCGGTTAGAGGAGTCTTACCGTTCACCACCAGCTGCGGTAAGAGGAGTCTTACCGTTCACCACCAGCAGCGGTAAGAGGAGTCTAACCGTTCACCACCAGCAGCGGTAAGAGGAGTCTTACCGTTCACCACCAGCCGCGGTAAGAGGAGTTTTATACTTAACTAAATATTTCCATCATGCTTTCCTTCACCCCTTAACAGTAGACTAGGCAGTAGTAGTAGTAGAAGTAGTAGTAGGCATTTTAAATGCTAATGACAACCATGAATCCAGAAGGGTATGTGATGTATGTGTGGACCTTGCAATCTATCTTAAAATGAAGTTAAGATGGATATACATCTCTATCTAAGAGGCCTGTTTACTATTAGTCCCCCGATCACGTTAATAGGTCTGATTGTGTATTGTGGCACAGGGGCAACAATGCGATACTCAGCTGCCCCCGTGATACAGACCCAGGATTACAAAGAGTTAACTAACCATTCACAATAGTCCAGAAGCTAGAAATTTGGTTGTGCATGCAGACACTGATGAGAAGGCTATTCTCCTTCAGAAGAAACTGCCAGTCTTGTCAGTAGAAAGTAGAACTATGTATAATCCGCTTAGTGGTTGATGTGTTTCTTTCTTAATATTCTTGCACCTAATTAAAGTTATCTTACCACTATAAATAACAACACAAGACACTTGTTTGCTGAAATAAAAGATCAGAAATTTATTGAAAGATTAAATTTATTTAAATGGTGGCAAATATAAGCAGACCACACCAATAAGCTGTAAACTTTGAACCAAATATTGGAACACTTCTAGACATTAGAGGCCAAATCTACCCATTTGGCTCATTAGCTGAGGCCCGCCCAACCAAGCGGAGCCCCATAACCCCAAAGAGGTATTCTCACTAATTGCCCCATTAGGGGAGAGTGCCTAACGTGCCACTCAAATTTGTACTAATGGCTGCTGATTGGACTGCTTTCCACCACAACTAGGTTCCCACAGCCCAGGACCCTAAGCTCGCCACCAAACTGACCTCTCAAAGCCAAACAAGACAATGAAAAATCTGCTCAACAAAATAAGATACTCCCACATGCGACAAGTGCGCACCATCTGCCCTATAGAACTGCGTGAAACGAGCCTTGATTTCAAGGTAACTGAAAACTTTGCCCCCGAAATCCATGAATATTGTCCTCACTGCTCTATTAACTTTTTAGTGAGCCTTTTCAATACGAGATGGTTTATCAGCTCCTATCTGACCAATTTAAGTGTACTGCTGGCCAATGCAATTTAATGACCTCCACAACCATTTTAATATGAGCAATGAGGTCCAAACCTTTCAACTTACCCAAGTCGTTCCCCTCCAAATGAATTATCAGAACGTATGGGTGGCTAAGCCTCGCTATCAAAAATAATCTTTAAAAGTGACGCCCAGCATAGCCCTCTAAAGCCTAACCATCTAACTAAATTAGCACGAGGAAAAATGCTCGAGTCACGAGCGGGGCCACTTTTACTGGACCGAAATAAAAATGAATGGCCAACCATCCAAACTTTCTTGACATCCCGCCGTGCACCTGTAACATGGAGTGAGAGTAGACATAAAACAACAGCCAATCCAAAAAAACCATATAAACAGATAGATAACACAGCACCAGACGCGCAAAACACAGGATGATCCATACGGAGCTAAAACCGAAAACCTTGAGGAGCCACCAGCCAATCAGGGCCCCATTAGAGGCAAAATATTGGAAAATCCTTCAGTGCCTCCTTTTACAAAGGGGTCAACTTCGCAATTAGCATTAAAAGTAAGCTTAGAGTGCTACAGACGGCCAAATATACATTTTGAAACACTTTGGGCTAGATTTACTAAGCTGCGGGTTTGAAAAAGTGGGGATGTTGCCTATTGCAACCAATCAGATTCTAGTTGTCATTTTGTAGAAAGTACTAAATAAATGAAATCTGTTTGGTTGCTATAGACAACATCCCCACTTTTTCAAACCCGCAGCTTAGTAAATCTAGCCCTTTGTCTTCCATCTTCCCAAAGCCATAATATTCTGCTAACTGTAATCAACTGTCCTTATAATACTTCCCCAGCTATAGTTCCTACCTAAGCCCTAACACTGATTGACTGAGCCTCACCCAAACCTTCCATGCTAAGTTAACTCTTCCTAAGCTAAATATTTTTTCTCTTTATAGACAACCTCATCGATTATGCTACTTCGGGCAATTCGTGCCCTCTTTTTTCTTTCTGGTGCATAGGGGTTACTCTACAAGGAGTAATCAAATTTGTCTGGAAGGTATAAAAGGGCCTCAACCATAGTATCAGGAATCCTGTGTAACAAGTGTTTGAATAATGCAAATCATTCAAGGTGGGTTGTGAGCACATGGAGAATAAAGTGCACACAGCAAAGTCTGAACAGTAGCCGAAGATGTGACCTTTGTTGAATCTGATTAACTCTTACAGAGTAAGGCTGGGTACACACTACAGGGTTTTCAGACAGTTATGGGGCCAATCACACGATACATGAGTATTTGGCCGATATTGTATTAGTGTGTACACTGTTCCAAAGAACCTCGTAATGTTTCATTTGATTTTTAAATCAGACTAAAAATGTTGTTCAACGATTGAACAATGTTGTTCCAATTCTGCAGTGCGCATGCACTAACGACCGGCAGTGTCTATAGATCTCTATGTAGTGTCATGATCTTTTGAATATGACAGATGAAGAGCACAGATCTAAAGGTACATCATGTAAAATGTGGTTAGTGTGTACACAGGAATCGGCATGCTGATCGGGACTTTTTAGTTTTTTTTAATCGTCGGTGAAATTTTTAAGGATATTGCATCGGGAAAATTTTTGAATAGTGTCTACCCAGCCATGACAATGACTGTGCAAGAATTAGCATTGAAAGTTAACATTAATAAATGTATTGTTGACACTATATGCCATAACATTCCAGTAAAGGCTGTGCGCAGTGCGCCAAAACAATCATCTCTAGAGCATAAGGTTGTGTCATTTTAATTATCAATGGTATTGAAGTATTCAATGGCAAATTCATAACTTCTTATCATAAGAATCACTTTACTCCTGAAAGGAGAAGTTACACTATGCAGTTGAGACATACAGATTCACCTTCACTCAAACTTGTCTAGACCGTGGAATCAGCAAACAAGGTATTACGTTTGATATAGGAAACGTGTTATTCATGTAGATTTCCAGGAACTGTTACATGACGGATTTACATCTCCAGACAATCATGGTTCTTTTAGAAGTTTTCAGTACTTCAAATTCAACAATCAGAGACAGAAACAAATCTTGTTTTACAAGCTGGTTTATTATCGGAAAAAGCATGTTAAGAATACAAGACATAAATCAGAGTGTGTTAGTAAACATTGCTCTTAACTTTTTAATAAAAGGTACGGCCAACATCTTTCAGCCTTAAAAGTCAATGTAGAGTTACACACAATCCTGCTAACTCCTTGCATACTGTACAGTACATAGCAATTAGCCCGTGCTCTCAGTGCAACAATATATTCCTGCTTACTACAGTGATATCCTCCAACCTCTTTGAAACCACCTCTAAAGAAGACTGACCAGGCCTTTTCCCCCAGCAAATGTCACTGGGCATACAGTGAACTAGGGTGAGAAAACTTTACCAATTCTTCTTATAGTTATTGTGATTGTTTATATACCACACAGTGGGAAAATAGAAATTCAAGTTTACCATCATCATCATCAAGTTTATTTATATATAAATACAGAAGGGGTAAAATCAATACGGAATAATACATAAGCACAAGATAATACATGGCCACAATTCAGCATAATAACATAAATGTGAGTAGCTATCATAGTAAAAATACAATGCAGAGAATTAAAGCATGTGGTGCAGGCAGAAGGCACATCACCACTGTACAGTGTAACACATAGCAGGGGCATACAAGATAGACCAACAGACAAGAGACATGGGGTAGAGAGTGAGAGCTTACAGGGAGACATTAGGAACAGATGGGGCAGATGATAATGTGAAGGGAGGGCAAATGATAATGTGAAGGGAGAAGAAGGAGGGTTTTAGGAGGGAGAAGGGTAGGCAAAAAAGAAGAGGTGGGGTTTGAGGGAGTGTTGAAGTCTTTAAAAATAGGATAGTCTGGTAGGTTGAGGTTGTGCCAATTTTGCAGAGGAGGAGACTACAGGACTGACAGATGGACTGGATGTGGGGAGAGAAGCTGAGAATGGAGTCATCACACCAAGGGGGAACCAGGGATAGAGTGATGTAATACATATGAGGGAGATGTAGGGGGGTACATTTGCATTAGAGGGTGGGAAGATTACAAGCTCAGATTGTGACATATTGGATTTGAGTTTAATGATAAGGGAAATTGCATTCCTGGGAGTATATTTACTAAACTGTGGGTTTGAAAAAGTGGAGATGTTGCCTATAGCAACCATTCAAATTCTAGCTGTCATTTTGTAGAATGTACTAAATAAATTATAAATAGGATCTGATTGGTGGCTATAGGCAACATCTCCATTTTTTCAAACCTGCAGTTTAGTAAATATACCCCCCTGATGTGATAATTACATCAACTGAATGATTTCACCTGACCATCCGCAAATAAAACAGCTTTCTCAGGCATATAGGCATCTTTTTCCTGGTCTGCATCCGTTTGCAATTGCATGAACACTCCCTTACTGTACTCGCCCTATGTTAGAATGCCCCGTCCCATGCTGGTGTAAGTGCCAGTATCATACAAATCTGCATGAACGCCGTATGCGTGTGCTCACTGTATGCAGGGCCGGATTAACCATAGGGCAAACTGGGCTACATCCCAGGGGCTTCTGGCATCCAGGGGGCCCTTGAAAGTGCTCCCGGCGCGATCAGTGCTGCTGAGCACTTTCACTGTGGTCCTTCCCCGGCGAGCTGTAGTCTCCTTACTGAGGAGATCTCGTGAGTCTCACTCTCACGAGATCTCCTCAGTAAAGAGTGTACAGCGCCCCGGGAAAGGAGGAGAAGGAGGTAAGTGCCGGGGGGGGGGGCGGCTCAGCTCACTGGGGGGGGGGGGGGGGGGGCTTCACGGGGGAATGGAGGCCCCATTAGCCCAGGGGCCTCCATTCCCTTAATCCGGCCCTGACTGTATGGGCCAAGCAATTTCACGCAAGATATGCAATGCAAACCTGCGCAGTACTCACTCTGCATCAGCCACATAGTCTGTGTTAAGAAGAATATGTTTAGACAAACTGTCCTACCCTAGATTTAGTAAAGTGCATGAAACAGATAATTGATTTTGAAGACTGTCTATTGTTTTTATATTTTCCTGTCAAGGCTTTATCCCCATCAATGTGCTTTAGTAACAAAGTTATTAAATTAAAATTAGCCTTTCTAAAAATAGTTGTTCTAGTTGATCCCAGATAACATTGCTATTATGGTCGTTCACTGTCATAGAAGGGATTAGAAGTAGAGGATTAGCCAGTAAGTATTTTCTGGACTTCTCGAGCCAGCGTTATACACATGGCTTTATGGGATTATAACAAAAGGAAAAGTACAGTATAGTTCATTACTTTACAGTAACAGGAAATTGCAGCTAGTTTATCTAGAGACAGTATCCTCTAATCTACGTAATTTATAATCTACTGGTGTTTATAGAGGCTGGTAACATGCCAGTTGTGAAGGATGACAGTTCTTAAAATGGATGGATCACTTAGATCAAAAATCAGGAGATGCAAAGCTATAAATACATCTTTACATGTCACAGATAAAAGTTTATCACACATAGCAGTCTCAACAATGACAACACTTTTTTTTATAAAAAGTATATATTACAGGGGAGGGCATTATAACTTTCACTATAGGGTAGATTGATCAAAACTCTTAAAGTGGAAAAGTGGAGGTGTCGCCAACAACAACCAATCGAAATCTAGTTATCATTTATCTAGTACATTCTAGAAAATCTCGCTAGAATGTGATTGGCTGCTATGGTCGAAACCTCCACTTTTCCTTTTTAGACGTTTTGACAAATCTACCCCCATGACTTTGATTTAATTTTATTGTTGCAGTTTTCACATTTATTATTAGGAAATGTGGTCCTGTCATTGCCCAATGTTATTTTTTAATTAATGAATAGAAATGTTTAGAGTAAATACTTTGCTAAAAACAATGGTGTACAGTACATGGTAGATACACTGTACACATGGTAAACATACTGACAGGAGTATACATTTTTATGATTTGTCTTACTTTTTCCTATGAGCGTCATCAGAACCTTAACATGCGTTTTTTTCTAGCTTTCGATGTCTTGTACCATTTCATTTGACATTGTACGACATGTGGCCCTTTCAGTTGTATCACTTTCCCTATTAAAAAGATATTGCAAAAAAAAAGAATACAATCTGGTTCAGTCACAAACATATTCATACATTTGAGAGGCTAATTACCCTACTAGGACAGTCTGGTCCATAAGTGACACATGGCAAGACATAGAGAAGAGAAAATGTAGAGCTTACACCTGTGTGGTATAGAGGCGGGGGCATGTGGTCAGAAAATTATAAAAAAGGGACATGTGAGATATTAATGGTGACGAGGGGTACATGTGGGGCACAGTAAAGTGGAAGGGGCATGTGGATCACAAGTAGGTGGGCACAGAGGCATGGCAGGCACATGTTGGTGAGGAGGGGGCAATGTGCAGATTAGACTGGTGAGAAAAGGGTCATGTGGGGCACAGACTGAGGATGCGGGCAGTTGCCCTGCTTTCCCAGGAACCCAGGAGAATTCTCAAAAATTCATGAGTCTCACAGACATTCCGGGAGAGTAGGCAACTATGGTTTATACAGGTCTAGGGGCAGGAGCCTGAGGAAGGACAGCTGGCTACACATGAAAAGATATTTCCCCACCTCAAGGAACAATTACCAGAGGAATAAGCCTATGGAGCGTCGAGATCTTGCAAGGTCATCACCAATTGACCTATGGATGCGGACCTTAATACTGTATCTGTTTTATGTCACTGCTTTTTATGACTGTACTGTCTATAAATTGTTCTCAGATTTTGAAAACCAGAGCGTTCTGATTGAAGCTTGTCATCGGTGCCGACCGCACAGGCATATGCATGCAATACTTTCCCCTGTAATCTATTTTGTGAATAAAACTCTTGTGCTTTGGAACCACAGCGATCGCATCAGAAAATCTTTATTTCATAGAATACACTGAATGTATCACCATTCAGGTTTGAGGTTCGCCATTAAAACAACTTAAAATGTGTCAATTTAAACTCTAACATGTTTGAGCTGGTTCGCAAATGTGGGAGAATGATCAAACACATTCAACTTTTTTGAATTTAGCTAGATTTTTTTTTATCAATCTTAAATTTTTTACATTTTAGCAAATAGTTTAATTTTTGCAACAAGTTGGCAATCAGGTTTTAAAATCAGTTTGCAATCAGTTTGAGTATCTCTATTTTCCATCAGCCGACTGTAGTGGTCTAGAGTGGGTTAAATCACTCTGAACATTTTCAATACCTTGGAAGGTTCCCACTAAATGAAGTACCTACAGGGAGTGGAGATTGGAGACAGGAATTCCTGATGACATCACAAATGGGACATCACAATGAAATATTGACAGTCAACCAAAAAATAATGGCTCCTGGTCATGCCAATTGAACCTGAGGCTGTCATTGACAGTATACAATCGCCATATTGAAGGCCTGTCTGCTATTGGCGTACATGAAATGATGGCAGGCAGGAATTGGTTAATCAGTTATGGCTTACAGAATTAAGGTTATCATTGCAATAATAATCATTGTTACTATTATATCCTATTGTCAAAGTTCTGAAATAGTCTGCAATGATGTACACTATAGTAAAGAGAAATACAAATGAGTCTCAAATAATATGCACTGAAAAAGGAGGAATAGTGGTTCCTGTACATATAAGCCTACAAACATTGTAGCAGGTGAACTGTTCTATAGAAATTAATAGAGTTATTGTAAATATCCCAGAATGCTTTGCTTTATAGACATTCTTAGTCTGCTTTAAAGAGTTACACTTTTACTGTTAGTAAACAGATTGCGAAGTCAACTACAAATAGTTTATCAGCCACTCTTCCATTATGCCCTTCACATTTGTCTGAGCCTAGATTCCCAGGACATTTGCATGGACAATTAGCTCTCAGGGAGCTGCTCACTGCAGGTGGAAAGAGAGGGAGGAAAAGGCAAAAAGCCATTCTAAAATTATCTGATGCATCCATCCGGCAGATAGATCTGTCACTGCAGCTGTTCTTGGCTGAGGTCCAGGGAGAAAGTTAACAACTGAGAATTGAAGGTCTTGTCATGTCACATGCAGGGTAACCACACTTGTACCTATAGGCTGGGATCTTATGTTCATGCTAATGTAAACTAAACAAACACGTTTAAAGGCTATGATCTGCTAGGAACTGTAAGGCTCATATCAGGGTGTTTTTGCCGGATATAAGGCTTAGCTCTATTTATCAAGGGGTTGCCACCAGCAATACCACTGCGATAAGATAAGATGGCGATAAGATAAGATGCTTAATATGGGGAAGTCTATTTAACAAGGATCATTTCAAGTACTACAATAATCTTTGTTCTCGCCATCTTTGGTGCCCACAAATTTCTAGTTACACCCCTAATAACCAGCCATGTATATTGTGTTCTATTGGCTTATCATGATGCATTATGATATATTGTGCAAAATTCAATATCACTGCCCCCAGCCTGTCTATGTCCTGGCCGTCTCCATGATGACGAAACGTAATTTCCGTCCGGTTGCCTGGGTAACAGCCAGGAAGCTGTCCTCTCTCTGCTGCCGGCCCGGCGAGCTGTCAAACAGCCGGGTGCGTGCACGCAATTCTCTGTAAGCTATTTCAGCCTCCTGTGACTGATTAGTGCAGAGGAGATTCTGCATTTTGCATTGGGCATCCGGGCGCATGCGAAAATAATGTTTAGCTTGTGGCTAATTAATGAATTCATTATTTATTATGCTGCTTCTGGGGCCCATTCGATCCACCTCTCCTCTCCTCTCTTCCTATTGGTCACTTTGTGTATTTAAGGCACGGAGGGCGTTCTGTTTCCTGGCTGCTGACTCTGGACATTCCGGAGCCCATGCAGTTAGGTGTCTACTGTCTTTCAATTAAAGAGAAAAGTTGACTGCACCAGGTATACCATTAGACCTCCTCCAATTATATAGATACCTCTTTCATCATTAATGTGGTGTAAATAACTGATAAGGAGGGGTGCACCCGGTCATAAAGGTTTGGTAACCTTTATTTTAAAGACAAGAAAGAGAGATGACCAAATGGGGCACTCATTAATGGGTATAAACATATATATTGTTATTATATTGATATGTTAAATGTAATAAAATCAATCTTTATTTGTATCTGATTAAAAACAATTACCTAGTAGCGAAATATTAAAAGATGATGATTGAGACATAAATTGATATAAACAAAAATTCTGTTAAGATAGACAAAAAATAAATTGTCTAGCCGCGAGGCTACTCATGTATCTTAAGACTTGTTTAAATAAATTCTATAATAGATCCACCTTATTTGATATTACAAAACTCCTGACCTAGACATTAATGCTGTGTATTGCCTCTGTTATTGCACCTTTATAATATGTTCTCATAAATAGAATCCAGCATTAAATAGTATAGATTCCAATTAACCCTCAAGCACCTTTCTAGGTAATAATAATTTCAACAGGCTCATAATAATCTGCTTGTGGATTTATAAGGTTAAATGTCCTATAATGTGGAACCTATTAACTTTCAACATGTGGGGATGATCGCTGATCATATCATAACTCCACTCTTTTAGATGATGCCAAAATGAGAGACATCAGAGGAGTTAATGAGAATAGCCTTAAGCTATATGATAATTGACCCTCAAGATTAGACTGTCTATGTAAATTGTTTATATAGGATAGGTCAGATATAGCTATCTATTCCAACACTGATAACCCCAGAGATACGAGAAACCTCTACTGCTGACCGCTGTTAAGTCAGTTCTATCTAATGCTTCTGTGGCACACACTAAATAAAAAGGTATGGGAGTTTGCACGAGTAGCGACAGCGGCCTCCACCGATGCGCGTTTCGCTAGTAGCTTTAAAGCTTTAAAGCTTTAAAGCTACTAGCGAAACGCGCATCGGCGGACGCCGCGTTTGCTACTCGTGCAAACTCCCATACCTTTTTATTTAGTGTGTGCCACAGAAGCATTAGATAGAACTGACTTAACAGCGGTCAGCAGTAGAGGTTTCTCGTATCTCTGGGGTTATCAGTGTTGGAATAGATAGCTATATCTGACCTATCCTATATAAACAATTTACATAGACAGTCTAATCTTGAGGGTCAATTATCATATAGCTTAAGGCTATTCTCATTAACTCCTCTGATGTCTCTCATTTTGGCATCATCTAAAAGAGTGGAGTTATGATATGATCAGCGATCATCCCCACATGTTGAAAGTTAATAGGTTCCACATTATAGGACATTTAACCTTATAAATCCACAAGCAGATTATTATGAGCCTGTTGAAATTATTATTACCTAGAAAGGTGCTTGAGGGTTAATTGGAATCTATACTATTTAATGCTGGATTCTATTTATGAGAACATATTATAAAGGTGCAATAACAGAGGCAATACAAAGCATTAATGTCTAGGTCAGGAGTTTTGTAATATCAAATAAGGTGGATCTATTATAGAATTTATTTAAACATGTCTTAAGATACATGAGTAGCCTCGCGGCTAGACAATTTATTTTTTGTCTATCTAAACAGAATTTTTGTTTATATCAATTTATGTCTCAATCATCATCTTTTAATATTTCGCTACTAGGTAATTGTTTTTAATCAGATACGAATAAAGATTGATTTTATTACATTTAACATATCAATATAATAACAATATATATGTTTATACCCATTAATGAGTGCCCCATTTGGTCATCTCTCTTTCTTGTCTTTAAAATAAAGTCTACTGTCTTTCTTCAGAAGAACATTCTAGATGATGTTGCCTGGGTCTTTGCATGTATTGTGGCAACAAGGGCCATCTACTTCATGCTTTCCCTAAGAAGCCGGGAAAAGACCAGGCCTAGGTGTTGGAGAAGAGGTGTGCCTAGGCCTTCAAATAATTTCTTCATATTATATCATGTTGATTCCTGCTCGCCTTGCCTATGGTGCTCAGTCCATTGATGTTTCAGCCCATTTTCGATAGTGGTGCAGCCGGTAATTTCCTTGACCTCAAGTTAGCCCAGACTCTTGGTATTCCCTGGATTAAGTTGGACTCAGGCATCACCATCGGTGGATTGGACGGTAACCCTCTAACTGGAGGTGGGATTCACGCCAAGACTCCACCTGTTCAGTTATCTGTCGGCATCCTTCATTCTGAGGTTCTCTCAATCTATTTGATTTAGTGTCCTTCTGCTCCTTTGATTCTGGGGCATCCTTGGCTGCATGGAAGAAAGGAGAGATCATTCGCTGGAGTCCTGAGTGTTCATCCACCTGTTTGACGTTAACGCTTCGAGTCCATCGGCCTGGTCTGGAATTACTTCCTGCTCCTTACCAAGAATTTCATGATGTATTTTCAAAGAAAAAGGTGGACTCTCTTCCCCCTCATCGAAATTATGATTGTGCAATCGATCTTATTCCCGGGTTTAAGTTGCCTAAAGGACGTTTATATGTTTTGTCCGTTCCTGAGACCCAGGCAAAACGTGAAGGAGAATCTTCAGAAAGGTTTCATTCGACCTTCCAAGTCTCCGGGTTTTTATTTGTAGTCAAGAAAGATAGCAGCCTGAGGCCTTGCATCGACTATCGTGGTTTGGACAAAATCACGGTTAAAAAAACAAACCCACTTCCTCTCATATAAACACCACAATATTAAGAGAAGTTGGCGCTTTAGGATTTAACATATAGGATATCCACATAGATCCTAAAATAGACAAAGTCACTATTTCTTGATAACAGTTTTCAAATAGAGCATAAGAAATCTTCTTCTTTAACTCTCTTCGTTGTGGATATTCCTCCAATGGACATATATAAAAAGATATAAAATTGATACATTATAGCCTGTTTATACCAAACAAATATTCACACGAAAAGACCTTTTAATAACCCGTGTTTTCTATTGTACAACGACACCACATGATGAAAAAGATCCTCATGTAACCCCTCATGGGTATGCACTTACTAGAAGATAGTAAAAAACTAGTGATGCAAATCTGGCATATATATTCATCTTTCTTTGTTCCTGATCTTTATCCCATAGAACAGACCTCCACTCCGTCACAATAATAAAAAAGAGAAGATTCCATAGTGTAAAATCCTCACAACATTTATTGATAAAATACCGCTCATGGACAACTTCATGGACAATAAAAATCAGACATAGCTACACAAGGAGATTGTGGACCCTTACCCTGTGATTATGCCAACCTTTAGGTTTATTATATTAAGATATCCACAAGATGCACTTTTTTTCTAGAATACAGTTGTCTTTTCAGGGCTTAAGTATAGATTGGACATTGGTTCATACCACCGGTGTCTTTTTGCTATGTTATTCTGATACATTGTGCCATACATTACGTATGGCGATGTTTTCACTTTTGTATGGTTAAGGAGCCAGGAGTTATACACTACGAAACAGGTTATGTGTTTATTTCATATGATCTAGTTGACTGTTATGTATTAAACAAGGAGGTCTCCTCTTCGGAAGTGATGGAGACAATAGTATTATATGAATATGTAAATTCACAGACTAATTACACTAAGAGAATTATCTAATTATTAGATGCACCATTTTTCTATGTTATTATTATGTTTAATTATGTATGTTTTTTTTCATTGCCCAGTATTTATGGATCATCAGTATTATTACTGTTCTTCTGTTTTCTGCTAGGTCACTCTGACCAAATTGTGCAATATATTCTGTATGGAGATATTTTTATTTATATATGTATAGATGGCCAGATTTAATATAATTCCGGAGAGTGTATGTGTGTATTTCCCTGATTTAGTATATGACGTCATTTTGAGAACACACTTCATTGGTTGAAACTATGTATAAAGGATTGTTAGTTTTGTTCACTCACTACGCCTGGATAAAGATTGTTGAATCGAAATGCGTCGGCGGACATTAGTGAGTGACGTGAGACCCTGGACGGGGGAATTTAGAAGTGGAAACCCTAGCCCTCTTCGAACGGCGTGCAGCGCTGAAGTGTTATCCGGGACATCTACGGCGGCTGTAATAAGATCTATCACGCTTGTTTGGAAGATCGCAGGGTAAGGGTCCACAATCTCCTTGTGTAGCTATGTCGGATTTTTTCGTCCATGAAGTTGTCCATGAGCGGTATTTTATCAATAAATGTTGTGAGGATTTTACACTATGGAATCTTCTCTTTTTTATTATTGTGACGGAGTGGAGGTCTGTTCTATGGGATAAAGCTCAGGAACGAAGAAAGACGAATATATATGCCAGATTTGCATCGCTAGTTTTTTTACTATCTTCTAGTAAGTGCATACCCATGATGGGTTAAATGAGGATCTTTTTCATCATGTGGTGTCGTTGTACAATAGAAAACACGGGTTATTAAAAGGTCTTTTCGTGTGAATATTTGATTGGTATAAACAGGCTATACTATGTCAATTTTATATCTTTTTATATATGTCCATTGGAGGAATATCCACAACGAAGAGAGTTAAAGAAGAAGATTTTTTATGCTCTATTTGAAAACTGTTATCAAGAAATAGTGACTTTGTCTATTTTAGGATCTATGTGGGTATCCTATATGTTAAATCCTAAAGTGCCAACTTCTCTTATTATTGTGGTGTTTATATAGATGTATGAGTACATAGAAGGGATTGTACATTTTGAGATAAGTGGCTGCTTCGGGATTGATCGCGCAGATAGACATCCTTTTGATCTTTTGATTCCACTTCCTCTCATCTCCACTCTCTTCGATCAACTGAAATTGACCACTATATTTTCTAAGATTGACCATCTGGGCACCTACAACTTAATTTGGATTTAAGAAGGAGATGAGTGGAAAGCAGCCTTTAATACTCACTCAGGGCATTACGAGTATTTGGTTATGCCATTTGGCTACTGCAACACTCCTGCAGTGTTTCAAGATTTAATTAATGATGTTCTGCGGGAATTCTTAGGCAAATTTGTTGTAATCTACCTGGATGATATCTTAATCTATTCACAGTCTTTGGCTCAGCACCGTCAGCATATCTGTGAAGTGTTCCTTAAGCTTCATCAGCACCATTTGTATGCTAAACTACAAAATGTGAATTTGAAGTCACCTGTGTTACCTTCTTGGGTTACGCCATTTCTCCCAGCAGGTTCTCAATGGATCTTGACAATGTGCGAGCAGTGCAGGATTGGGTTCTTCCCACTAATTTGAAGCTATTCAAAGATTCCTTGGCTTCTTCAGTTATTATCGGAGGTTTATACATTCATTCTCAGTACTAGTGGCACTTATTACTGCTCTCACATGCAAAGGCAAAGGTGCTGATACAGTTAATTGGTCGCCAGCAGCTTCACCATCATTTTCAACCCTTAAAGATGCCTTTACATCTGCTCCAGTCCTCAAGCATCCAAACCTGGAACTTCTGTTTATAGTTAAAGTAGAAGCTTCTCATGTATGGGCTGGTGCTATTCTTTCTCAGAGAGATCCTTGGAACCAAAGGCTGCATCCTTGTGCATATTTCTCCCAAAAATTCTCAGCTGCAGAGATTAATTATGATGTGGGCTACTGGGAATTATTAGTCATCAAATGGGCTCTGGAAGAGTGGAGACACTGGTTGGAAGGAGCTACCTATCAAATCACCATCTTCAGGGATCATAAAAATCTTCAGTACATTCAGGCCACCAAGATCTTGAATCTTAGGCAAGCTAATGGGCCCTCTTTTTTTAAACATTTTAAGTTCTTAATTACATTTCGACCAGGCTCTAAGAACCTCAAGGCCGATGCACTCTCTTGGAGCTTCATGTCCTGTCATGCTCCGCCTCCGGATCCTCGGCCCATCATTCCGTCCGCTTTGATTCATGCTGGTTTGACCCAAGACCTTGGAATTACGCTTTGTCAATTTCAAAGAATTGCCCCTTCTGAGACTCCTACCGACAGGCTGTTCTATCCAGTTCATCTTAGGAAATTGGTACTCACCGAATGCCATGAAAAAAAGAATCTGCTGGACATCGAGGAATATCTAAAACCATCGAAATCCTCTCATGTTGGGTTTTGTGGCCCACCTTGTCTTCTGATGTTCGAAGTTATGCACTTTCTTGTGAAGACTGCGCCAGAAGCAAATCCTCCAGAAACCGCCCTTTGGGTCAGTTGATGCCCTTGTCTACTCCAGCTAAACTATGAACACATCTTTCGATGGCTTTCATTATTAATCTACCATAGTCATCTGTTCACAATACCATATGGGTGGTCGTGAATCGCTTCAGTAAGATGGCTCACTTTGTACCGTTACCTAAACTACCTGATGCACGGACTCTGACCTTGTTGTTCATTCAACATGTTTTTCAGTTACACGGTCTTCCTGAGCACATCGTCTCTGACCGAGGTTCCCAATTTATCCCAAATTTAGGAAATCTTTCTGCAGCCTGCTGGGAATGAAGGTTAGTCTATCATCTGCTTACCATCCACAATCCAATGGCCAGCCGGAGAGAACTAATCAGCTCCTGGAACAGTTCCTTCACTTGTATATCTCCAAATTTCATGATTACTGGTCTTCTCTACTCAGCGTCAGACTGGGGCATGAAGGGCCCACCGAGGGACTGCAACACTAGGGGCCCACCAGAGGGGGTGTGGCCAGCCATCATAGAGGCGGGACCTGACACTAGAGGGGGAGTGGTCAATTCACAAAGGACAGCTAGCACCTTAGTGTAGTATATAAAGCATACAGTGTGTGCATAAAGAATACACAGTCTTGACCTGCCTCTTAGATTGGGCAGAACAGTCACCAAAAATCAGGATTGTCCCACTAGACCAGGCTTGGCTAACCTGTGGTACTCCAGGTGTTGTGAAACTATAAGCCCCAGCATGCTTTGCCAATATATAGCAGCTTATTGCTGTAAGGGTATGCTGGGACTTGTAGTTTCACAACACCTGGAGTACCACAGGTTAGCCAAGTCTGCACTAGACTCAGAACATTTGACAGACTGTCCTAACTGTTGTCACTTTTACCACTTGTGGCTGCTGGTTTCTTTAGTTGCAGCTTGTCTGTTTCCTGGAATTTTGGGGGCCCTATTTGGAAAAAATAATGGGTACATTGCGAAAATTCCAACCAGCCCCGGCAATAGGACCCACAATTAAAACTTAGCCACCACCTACCACACACACATTACATTGCCACAAGCCCGCTGTGCCATCACACACACTACTGTGCCCCTTAATCACCATGATGTGCCTCCTTATGATCGTAGAGATTGGGTAGCTCATCTGTTAAAGGTTAATTAACACCAACACTGAAAACTGTTTTGTGTGGAACTTAAATAAGTTAAACATAAATAAAAACCTGTGTTCCAGCAATTCTCCCCATTCGGGGACCTCCCTATTCCATCAAGGGGGGGGGCTGTCCTTGCTCCTGTCAGCAACATGATATTGATGGACAGCTAAGAGAGCATCGCTGGATTGCAGTGGGCTTTTCATGCAGACAGCGTGTGAATCGCCCACACACTGCTGGCAGGAGAGAGGACCGCATGGATGGCAGCAACACCTTGCCTTTATGTTTAATGTATTTAATTCCACCATAAAAACTGTGTTTTTCAGCTTTTATCTTAGAAAGTTTTTATTAGTTTTGAAGAATTTTTGAAGGGGTACAAAAATAAAAATGGGAGGAAGGGAAGGACAATAAATCAAAATGGGGTAGGGGGGTACATAGTGGGTGAGGAACACAACCATATATCAAAAGGTACATATTATAGCCAAAAGTCACACATCAGAACCATTGCAACAAATACTGGCACAGTAACAGACCTAGTAGCCCAACAGTATTCCCTCTCTTAGGACAGAGCTCTTACCCATACCAATTTCCCACCCCCTCTATAGGACTACATAGATCTACTAGAAGCTATAAGTTTCCGGGCTGGACCCTCGAGCTTTGTGTTTTTCAGTTTTAAGAGGAATAATACTGTTACCTGTGCTGCCCATATAACAATGACGTTGAGAGGGTTGCTGGAGATTTGTGTCCGCTTCTTTCAGTGTCACCAGTTTGTGACCTGGGTCAGGTTAATTTGTCTCCTTGTGTCTCCGGGAACAAACAATTTTTTTTTGGCAGGGAAACCGATGATTATCTCTACAGAAGACAGCAACATTGTGCACAGTATCACCATCCTAGTAAAGGTGCCACCTGTAGACGATGGGCCGTCACCTGCTCCTCTGGCCAAGAGGCCGGTCACTTGAAGTTCGTGGTACTATGTGCCCTCAATGCTGCCCTAGCCGGGGGTGCCCGGGAACGCACAAGGTGCTGGGATGTCGCCTTCTGCACTTTGCGCGAAACCACTTTCCCTTTGCCTTGGCCTTTTTGCCGGGGCACCTGCGCGGTAGTGTGTAGTCTCCCCGCCGCCGTCGCAGTGTTGTTCTGGGGTCACTTGTCACCTGTTTTGTAAGCTCCGCTCTAACAACAGAGGGGGCGGAGCTTAACCGCGGCGGGGCCTATTGGTGGTTAGCCCGGCTGTCCGGCAGGCCAGTCCGAGGCTGTCTCTACTCCCATGGGCTGAATTTGTCTATAACAATTCTTGTCATTCTTCAACCCGCATCTCTCCATTTTTCTGCAACCTTGGTTTCCATCCAAGGGCGAATTCTCTCTCTTCTATAACATCTGCTGGCGTTTACGGAGCTTTACTATTGCCTCAGGGCTCAGAGTTATCTGGAAGAAAGTCCACTCCGCTTTGCTGCAGACCTCCTTCAGATCCAAGTCCTTGTCGGATTATCATCGTAGAGCCTGCTTCTTCAGGGTTGGTGATAAAGTTTAGCTCTCCACCCGGAACACCAATCTCAAGCAACCTTGTAGGAAACTAGGACCCAGGTTCATTGGACTATTTACTATTATCAAGATCAATCCTGGGGCCTTCCGACTTAAGTTGCCTCCATCTTTAAAATTTCCGAACACATTCCATTGTTCTCTCTTGAAAAAAGTTGTTGCCCCTAGCAAGTCCAATTAGCATAGATCACACAGACCTCCCCTGTCATTGTGAATGGGGATCAAGAATTCATTGTGGAAAATTTTTTTGATTCCAAGAAAGTTCAAGGACAGATTAATTTTTCGGTACATTGGAAAGGTTACGGCCCGGAGGAATGATCCTGGGTGCCTCCATGCCGATAAGCTCATAAAGGAATTCTTTAGAAAATTTCCCGGAAAACCAGGATGTCGTGGTGCTTCGACCCTTCCTCAAGTGGGGTACTGTTACGAGCAGCAGCGGTTTCCCTGGCCGCCATGACTCACTGTCCCCAGCCTGTCTACGTACAGGCCCTCTCCATGACCGGGACGTCACGTCCGTCCCGGTTGCCTGAGCAACAGCCGGGACGCTGTCCTCTCTCTGCTGCTGCGTCCGGCGAGCTGTCAAACACTGTCATTACACTTCTGCCATTTCACTAACACTGCCATCTTGCTTCTAAAACCCATTGGCCTTGGTTGAGATCCAGGTGCACTTATGCAAATGCAGGCCTTCCATTTTCAAAGAACCAGTGACATCACTGAGCTACCCCATCAATACCAATATACATTAGGTAGGAATATGCAGCAGTATTAGACCACATAAATGGCTGTAACAGAGTACTTTTAAGCTCTTGCGAGCAGCATTTTGTTCTTTGTCATTTAGCGGTAGGAATTCTTATAATTTTAAAAATTATTTTAATCTGTTATCGCTATCCTGAGATTCTATTTTTTTTTAAATCTTTTGAGCCTCTCTATCTGTTATAGTTACACTGCTCAATGTCATCTTAGATAATTAGTATTTGATTGCAGTATAATGAATTGGTGCTGTTCTTGGAAGGGAACTTAAAAATTGGAGGGTGTCTCTTTAAGATTTGTAATTTGCAGACTGATCTTGTTTTAAATGCCTTCTGCATACAGGTTGCTGACACAAAAGTTTCAGTACATTGTCTTATAACAGCTCTTTGATCATAAAAATAGAGTTTACTTGTGTATACTTCCCAACATCCCTATTTAAAAATGTTATCCTACTTGACTAGCCCCAATCTGTCAGGCTATGTCCAATCTTCCTGGCCATGGCTCAGTCTACCTTGGCCACATCCCAAATTTCACAGATCATGTACCTTTTGCTTTAAGATGGGGCTGTCCTATGAAACATGGTACTGATGTGGGGTATTGTTCTTACCTTTTATTTGTAAAGCGCCAACATATTACAGAGCATGGTAGATTGAGGCGATCAATAAACTTACATGAAACCAAATGAGCTTACAATGTAAGAAGTGTGGAGGATATCTGATAGATAAGGTAGCTGAGTACTAATTACAGCTGCTGGTGGGGAAAGTGAGTGTAGCTTTAGATACGCATCAGCTTTATCAACTGCCAATAGTAAAGTAGACATTGGCGGCTTGAATTCTATGGTGTATAATGCTTGGAACCCTGCGGAGAGACAGTATGAGCTGCAGACATGAAACCTGAACTAGTCAATGTGGAAATCCCATAACAGTCAGCTGCTGGCAACCACTACTGTCCTCCACCCTTTATCTCTACTGAAAATATTCCTTCATCTGGTTTTAAAGAAGTTTGTCGCCTTTATGTTGTGCGGGCCCTCCAGTATCATTCTCTGCAGTGGACACAGAGCCAAGGCATCCGTTCCCTAAGTGTTTTGTTAATATACTTGTAAATCAGTTCATCAGGACACTGAAGCATGGATGGGCACTGCTGAGCTCTTTATTCAGCCATTTGCAGACTCCGGGTACATTGCACACTGCCCCACACCCACTTCCCAGCATTCCCCATGGTCTTAGGGACCATCACTAAAGATTCAAGCTTAAACATATCAGGGAGTGTCTACAAACATTAAGCATATCTAATGCAATAACATCACATCTTCTTTTCTTTAAAGATAAGCCCTGTATCCTTCAGTATAACAATTCAACGATATAACATTAAGAACATCATCTAACACGTTTCAATGAGTCTCTCAGGTCTGCGTAATTCTCTTATGGGTCTTTCACACAAAGTGTTTCGTCAACCATGTTGGACCTTTCTTCCATCATGGTTTGTTCACCATTATCAAGTCCATCATACATGTCAGATGAAGGGTATTCTTCAGTCGTGTTGCCATCACTATGGTTGGGTTGAGATCTTAAATCGACCCGATTTCTTCTTACTTCTGTTCCACGATCTGTACGTACAATATAAGATCTTGGTGCTACTTGTGCTTGCACAATACCTTTCTGCATCCAAATGCCTTTCTCATGATCTCGGAGACGGACCTGGTCACCTGATCTTAGATCAGATAAGCTTTTTGCTCGCCTATCATGGTACAGTTTCTGTTTCTCCTGTTGACGTACCTTAC
Source organism: Mixophyes fleayi (assembly GCF_038048845.1). Taxonomy (NCBI): domain Eukaryota; kingdom Metazoa; phylum Chordata; class Amphibia; order Anura; family Limnodynastidae; genus Mixophyes; species Mixophyes fleayi. The sequence goes on along the minus strand of NC_134404.1, from coordinate 63,288,125 downwards.
TCAGTCTCACCAATGCTGAGTTATGCGTATTAAGCAGTTCATCACTTATCGGAAGATTTGCTCTAATCCTCCTTCCCATCAGCATTTGTGCAGGAGAGAGTCCATTCTGTAAAGGTGTACTGCGGTAGATTAAAAGACTTTTGTAGAAATCTTCTTTGCCGTCTTGTGCTTTTTTCATTAGACTCTTTACAGTTTTTACTGAACTTTCCACCAACCCATTTGACTGTGGATAGTGGGGACTCGATGTTGTATGGACAAATTCCCACTCTTCAGCAAATTGTCTAAATTCAGCGCTGGAAAACTGAGGTCCATTGTCAGTGAACACTTCCATAGGAACACCATGCCTTACAAAGATTGACTTCATGCAACTGATTACGGCTTTACTAGTAGTTGTAGGTAGAGTCTGCACCTCAGGGTAATTAGAATAATAATCAGTCACGACAATGTGCGTTTTTCCAATACAATCAAACAAATCTGCGCCTACCTTCTGGTATGGTCTCTCTGGCACTGCATGAGGACTCAGCGGCTCAACTTGTGGCTTTGGTCTGTATATAAGACACAGTTCACATGTAGCTGTTGTCTGTGCTATGTCCTGGTTCATTCTTGGCCAATACATCACTTCACGTGCCCTCCGTTTACATTTCTCTTCTCCTAAGTGGCCTTCATGTATCTTGCACAGCATAATTTTTCTTAGTCGTGCAGGTATAACAATTCTATTGCCTTTGTAAATAATACCATTGACAACCGTAAGGTCAGTGCGGTACATCCAATAATCATGAATAGACAGTGGGCACGCATTTTTTTCTGCTGGCCATCCTTTCAGAATGATGTCTTGTAACACTTTCATTGTGATGTCTGTCTCTGTTTCTTTTCTTATCTGTTCTTGTCTTGCAAGAGACACAGGTAGAGAAGCTACAATCAAATTAACATATGCGTCTATCTCTTTATCCATCAGACTTTCGGAACCTTCACTTTTGTTCACAGCACGGGAAAGTGTGTCAGCAATGTACATGTATTTACCAGGACAGTACAGCAATTGGACATCATATTTCTGTAGTCTTGTAAGCATTCGTTGAATTCTCATGGGACAGTCATGTAACGATTTAGCCATGATAGCTACCAATGGCTTGTGGTCAGTTTCCACTGTAAACGCTTGACCATACACAAATTGATGAAATCGCTCACATGCATATGTGATTTCTAGAAGTTCTTTTTCTATCTGAGCATATCTTGTTTCAGCACTTGTCAATGCTCTTGATGCATAGATTACCGGTTGCCATGTATCCTCATGTTCTTGTAACAACACTGAGCCTAGGCCAAATTGCGAGGCATCTGCTGAAATTCTTATTCTTTTTGTAGGATCAAAGAATCTTAGTACCGGTTGCTCTGTGATGGTCCGTTTCAAGTTTTGCCAACTTTCTTCTTGTTCATGTGACCACATCCACTCATTATTTTTGTCCAACAACCATCTTAGAGGTGCTGTTTGTTCGGAGAGTTGAGAAATAAACTTTCCTAAGTAAGTAATCATTCACGTCGTCTTTGTTGTTAGGACGTTCCATGTTTATTATGGCTGATATTTTCCTCGGGTCAGGCTTCACACCTTCCTCCGAGACCACGTCACCCATAAAGGTAAGTGTTTTCACACCAAATTCACATTTGTCCTTGTTCAGCTTTAGATTCACCTTCTTGATAAGTTCCATTACTTGTCTCAGTCTAGAATCATGTTCTTCTTTTGTAGATCCCCAGACAATAATGTCATCCATCATTGTTTCAACACCTGGAATGTGTTCAAAAATCATGTGTATCCTTTTGTGATATACTTCTGGAGCAGACAATATCCCATATGGTAGTCGAAGGAATCTGTATCGACCTTCTGGGGTATTAAATGTACACAGCATTGAGCTGGCTTCATCTAGCTTCATTTGCCAGAATCCTGAAGATGCATCCAATTTACTGAACCATTTTGCTCCCGCAAATTGTGACATGATTTCATCTCTGGTTGGTAGTTTGATATGTTCTCTTTTAATAGCCTTATTTAAATCTCTTGGATCCAGACATATTCTGAGTTGTCCATTTTTCTTTTCAACAATTACTAAGGAGCTCACCCATTCAGTAGGCTCATCAACTTTCTGTATCACACCCAAAGCTTCCATGCAGGTTTTACCATAAGCAGGGCACATTTTAGGATTGTGAGTATTTCCACATCTACTGCAGATTTTCCTATTAGATTGCATTTTAGACTGCTTCATTTTAGAGAATGGTGGTTTGCTTGGCTCTGTTTTCTTCACCACATGTACAGTAGTATCAGATTCCTTGTGTAACTGTTTGGCTTGCAGTCTGGTCATTTCTGCAAATCTGCACATAGTCATTGCCTTGTCTAGTGTTACCGTGTTTCCCCGATAATAAGACACTGTCTTATTTTTTTTTTGGGTCAAAAAAACAGCATAGGGCTTATTTTCGGGGTAGGTCTTATTTTAATTAACGTTTAAAGCATTTTCAAGAAACAGGTAAATGTGAACAAAAAATCCTACCATTATTCAAAAATGGTCATGTCATCTTCTTCAACAACATCATCATAAGTGTCCATACCCCGAATTCCGGCCTGGATTTCTTGCGCCTCCATTTCCTGCAGAAGAAGTGGACCCAATCTGTCATGTCCAGCAATATAGCTCTCCGTAAATGAGCATGTCTTGTCCAGGTAGCCTGCTCGTAGTGCATTGGCGACACAGCTGTCAGTAATTTTATCCCATGACTTCTTCACCCAAGTCACGACCTCTTGCAGACGGGGCTTCACAAAGTTTCCACGCTGATTTCTTTCCATTCTATTTTCAATGTAGTCATTGACTTCCATGTGCAAATGGTCCTTGAAAGGCTTGTTTATTGCAATATCAAGGGTCTGAAGATAGGCAGTCATTCCTGCGGGAATCATTACTTGATCTATTCTTCTCTCTGCAAGGAAGATCTTCATGTCTTTAGCGCGGTGAGTGCTGGCTGAATCCCAGACGATCAGACCTCTTTGGTCACCTCGCAAAACACGTGGCAGCATTAAATCCAGCCACTTCCTTATAACTGCTTGTGTGCACCAGGCTTTTTCGGTTTCAAAAACGTAAATGCCTGAAACACGTTCAATCTTATCTTTCTTGCCCTTACTGATGATTAGAGGTGTGGCTTTCTTTCCATCCAGACGAATTGCCAAAACACAGGTAACCCGTGCACTTTCGTAGCCAGTGGTGGGCATGTAGATTGACGTGGCACCCCTGTGATTAACTGTCGTTTGAGATCCTTGACCCATAAACACTGCAGTTTCATCCATAGCAATCATATTGCAGGTTTGGTATTTTGAAAAGTCGATCCCATCAACAAAGGATTTGAATGCAAGTGCACGTTTAATAACTTCAACATCTTCCAGCTTAAACAGTGTTGTTGATCTTCTTAGAGACAGTTCATATCGCTGAAGGAAACCGTCCAACCAGTGTTGTGATGCTTTGAATCCTTCTGGGACCATTTCAAACTGTGGTGCCATTGCAAGGGCAAATGCTTGAATATCAGCCCTGCGTACAACCAACGCCTTTGCTCTCCTGTCAGCAATCCATTCACCAATGATGTCTTCCAACTCAGGATATAAGGGTTGCCGACCTGATCCAGACCTGCGCTTCTTAGCTTTTCCCTCATCCACCTGTTGAGTGAGCTTATTGTACTCCGCTCGCCATTTTCGAACCATTCTGAGATCCAACATCTTTTCTTTACAGAAAGCTGAAAGATTCTTGCCTTGTGAGTCCTCCACAATTGCTTTCTTATACGCAATGGTATAGCTCTTCCTTTTTGCACTCATGTCTGGGGGTCAAAACAGACAGGGTAAGAAATAAAATGATGACTGTTATGCCCCCTCAGTGCTGCTTTTTTTCCTTATCATGCCCCCTCAGTCTTTTTTTTACTTTACTTACCGTTTCTTTCCTTTTTCTCTCTCCTTCTTTTCTGTTCTCTCCTCCGCGGCGCTGCTACCGATGACGCTGGCACGCAGGTGGGAGGGTGCGTGAGCGCTGGCTGCAGCTGTGATTGGATGCCACAGCGGCATCCATTTCATGCAGGGAGGCGGAGTTGGGGCCATGTTTTGACGTGCAGGGACCATTATAAATCGGGATTAAGGTAGGGTTTATTTACGGGGTAGGGCTTATTTTGGACTATTAACAAAAACCGGGGGTAGGGCTTATTATCGGGGTAGGGCTAGTTATCGGGGAAACACGGTAGGTCTTGCTCTTTCAGCAATCTTTCTCTGAGTCCATTATCAGGTATTCCACAGACAATACGATCTCTAATCAGTGAGTCCTTTAAATCACCAAATTCACAGGTTTTGCTGAGTGATTGCAGTTCTGTAACATACTGATCAAATCCTTCTCCAGACTTCTGATCACAGGTGAAAAACTTATATCTTTCATATGTCACATTTTTCCTTGGCACAAAGTAAACTTCAAACTTTTGTATTATAGAAGATAGCACCACATTCTGCCCTTCAGCAAACTGAAAACTGTTATAAATGTCCAGCACATCCTCTCCTATCACAAGGAGGAAGATGGATGACTTTGTTTTATCCTCCATTGCATCATCTCCACATGCAGCAAGATATATATTAAACCTTTGTTTAAATCTCTTCCAGTTTTCAGACAAGTTGCCAGACATGAGCATGCCTGCTGGAGGAGACAGCCTATCCATAGTTACTCACTGTTTGATGTGACCAGAGCACAAGGCAGATATTCAGACACTGCGTGTCACAGCTTTACAGACTTCTGCAGGATCCTTTCACACTCTGAGCTCTAGCAGTCCAGTTAAAACTTCTTCTGACACCATGTTTTGTTAATATACTTGTAAATCAGTTCATCGGGACACTGAAGCATGGGTGGGCACTGCTGAGCTCTTTATTCAGCCATTTGCAGACTCCGGGTACATTGCACACTGCCCCACACCCACTTCCCAGCATTCCCCATGGTCTTAGGGACCATCACTAAAGATTCAAGCTTAAACATATCAGGGAGTGTCTACAAACATTAAGCATATCTAATGCAATAACATCACACTAAGGTCGGCAGCAGGGGCTGCCACCAAGGAGGCAGCAGATACGGCAACACCATATATTACTTCTCATGCACACAAGGAGCAAAGAGCTCAGTAGATAGAAGCAGATTACTCATGTGTGATTAAAAATATAATCAAAAGTGATGGTACCTCCAATTGTTCTGCACACTGGTGGAGAGAAGATTTAACCTGTTTCGGTTGCTTTATTATGCAGTATATGTATGGGGTATGTGGATGAGGTATTTGTGTCATACTAATTTCTCTTCATAATTAAATATAAACTAGTGCATAATTGATTTTTGCTACAAAATAAATCTGCATTACAAATAATGTTTTTAAGAATACATTTACTGGACATGCATTTTCTAATATAAAACAAATGTAATGTAACAAAATAGATTTCTTCTATGTGTGTAACACAAACGATAATCAAGTGTCCGAAAATGAACCTTTTGGACCTGATTGTGAGTTGCATGCATCATAAAATACATGTCACTGTATAAGTAGACCCGGCACAAGAATGCATCTGTTATCATCATCATCAACTTGAAAACTTTCACAAGGCCTATGGAATGCATAAAAACACACCTCCTAAAAGGCATATCTTAAAGATATGTGTGTCAAAGTCATATAAAGGGTGTGGTTGATTAACATCTCCATGCTACTACTGTACTCAACGTACATGTAAACACTCACAATCCGCAAGTAACTGCATTTAAAAGATACGCTCAGCTAAAACACATGCGGAAATTGTGTGCATGTTCAATGGGACAAATTTTAAGCAAGTCATATTTTTACAAGTTGCATATGGACTTATGTTCAAAATCACTCTAAATAAGGTTATTTTATATTACAGAATCGACTATGTGTTACAAAATAAATCTAAAAAGTAATTTTTTTTCACAAAAACAATTTTGTATATTAGCATAAAGTTTACTGCAACACAATTGGGATTTTATGTTAAATGAAGTGAAATTATTTTGTGCCGCATAATCAATTTTGTAGTATAAGAAAATGGTACTATAGGTCTCTGTTATATCCCAACCAGTTTTGATAAACTGCAATAACATTAACCTGCAGGTTCCTGGATATATCAAAGTCTTTTTTATTATATAACATGGATGGTGGAGGAACTCAGGCTGTCATTTACAATTTCTAAATTACCAGCAAAGGAATATTTGTTTCTTAATTGGCTTCCTGAAATAATTGACATATCTAAACAAAATTTGTTATATTATAGATTACTAGTTCTAGTTCAGACAGGGGCTCTATCTTTGCTTCAATCAATAATCACTCATTGAATAGTAAACATGACATCAAACAATGAAGAGAATATGGCCCCAGCCATTTTTAACTGTTTGGGGAGGGACCATTTGTCCTCAGGCCACATATACCATGTCAGATAATCCAAAAGCCATTGTGACTGGATTACTGATAAATAACTTCTGGCATCAATTTATTTAAAGGAACTAGCTCACGGCGCTTATTTATATAATTGCACATGCACTTATTTTTGATATTGTGTATATTTTGGTAAGGGAAATCTTTCATTTCTGAGACCAGGGGAAGAAATTTGTTTCTCATTTAACCTTGCTAGAGGAGATGCATTATTTCTTAAGGTATATATCTGATACAATAAGCCTTTGTGGATGGAAATCTTTTGTGTGTTGTGATGTGGGGAAGTGGCTTGTTTGGGATTTGTACCTTTCTTTGGGAATGTGTATTCTGGACTGTCTGAAGAGGGGCCCCATCCTAATTAGAACTTTTGATGTGTGAAGGTCCAACATTGGGACTTTTAATTAAGACTGTGTCACACTTTTATACAGAGAATATCACCGACTGGTATTAGCGCTACTAACCTGAGAGGCGCGGAGTCTAACACACCACCGGTGTTCACCAGGGACCCCCGCAAGGAGGTTTGGGCTTGGCTGCGTGCGATGTGCAGGTAGCGGTTCTCCCAGGAAGTCACCAGTGCAGTGAATAGGGTAGTCAGACAGGCCGAATCGAAACCAAGGAAGCGAGGTACCACAGAGAGTAGGCAAGAGTAGTCAGGGACGGTCCAAAGGTCAATACCAGTGTGGGCAGCGAAGTACAAGGGAAATCCGGAAGAGAGGTCAAACAAGCCAAGGAGTCTATACACAGGAGTTCAGGAACAGGAATGCAAACTAAATACTGGAGCAGGGTAGAACCAATACTCTGGCATTAGACATGTGTCAGAGGCTGCTTTAAGTACTCTAAGGTGCCTCCTGATTGGGTTAGGGAGATTTAGGCGGTTTAGACATGCTGGCTGCAGACAGGTGAGTAGAGATAGAGTTCTGCTGCTAGGCAACAGAACGTGGATTGCGGAGAGAAGGTGCCCATCTCCGGCGCCTGTGGAGAGCGCGGAGACGGCACCTGACAGTATCCTCCCCTTCTTTCTTATGGGTGGTGCAGGAATCCTGCAGATATCTTGGCAACAGACGTGGAGCATGAATATCCTCTTCATAGACCCAAGATCTCTCCTTTGGGCCGTAGCCCTTCCAATGGATGAGAAATTGGCATTTTCCTCTAGAGATACGAGATTCCAGAATGCGTTCTACCAGAAATTCTTCACCACGAATAGTCTTGACAGGAGGAGGTGGAGAGGTTTTGCTGGAGAATTCGTTGAGAATGAGTGGTTTAAGCAGAGATATATGGAAGGTATTATGAATCCGCAGGGAAGCTGGTAGATGAAGTCTGTAGGTGACAGGGTTGATCACATGAGAGATGGAAAAGGGTCCAATATAGCGTGGAGCTAATTTCATAGTAGGAACCTTGAGTCTAAGGTTGCGGGTAGCTAACCAGTCTCCTACCCGAAGTACAGGGAGATTCCTTCTATGCCGATCTGAAAAGTGTTTGTAACGGTCAGAAGCTTGTAGTAATCTGGAACGTACTTGGGACCAAATTTGAGAAAAATTGTGTACCATATTCTGCGCAGCAGGTACAGAGGAATCCAAAAGATCAGAGAAGGTGGGGAGAATGGGATGTCCCGTAGATGGTAAAGAAGGGAGAGTTACCCGTGGACTCGTGTTGGTGGTTATTATGGGTAAACTCTGCCCAGGGTAAAAGTTCACTCCAGGATGACTGTTGATCCGAACAGTAGCACCTCAGAAATGCCTCCAGGTCCTGATTGGTCCGTTCAGTCTGCCCATTAGTTTGCGGGTGGTACCCGGAGGAGAATTTTAGGCTGATCCCAAACTGTTTGCAAAAGGATCTCCAGAATTGGGAGACAAATTGGACTCCACAATCAGAAATGATGTCCCTCGGGCAGCCTTGAAGGCGAAAAATCTCTCGGATGAACAGGAGAGCCAGCTGGGAGGCAGAGGGTAATCCCTTGAGGGGAATGAAGTGGGCTAATTTTAAAAAGCGGTCAACCACCACCCAGATGGTGTTAAAGCCATGACTGGGAGGAAGGTCTGTAATGAAATCCATGCTGATACTAAGCCATGGAGGGTCCGGAATGGGCAGAGGATGGAGAAGATTGGCAGGGGGTCTCCTCGGGTTCTTGTGTTGGGCACAGACCTCACAAGCGTGGATGAATTTCAGGACATCCGAGGGCAATGAGTGCCACCAATAAAGGCGAGATAGAAGAGCAACTGTCTTCTTAACTTCAGCATGACCAGCGAATTTGGCGTTATGAACCCATCTTAGGAGTTTAATGCGTAGATGTTCCTGTACAAAAGAACGACCAGGAGGAGGAGTCTTGAAAGAGGAATTGGTCAAGGCTACAATTGTGGAAGGATTGAGGATAGGTTTGGCAACCATAGATGATGAGACATCGGAGAAGTCAAAAGATCGAGATAATGTGTCAGCACGTAGATTCTTGGTACCGGGCCGGAAAGTTAGTATCAGCTGGAATCTGTTAAAAAATAGCGACCAGCGGGCCTGTCGAGGGTTCAGACATTGTGCAGACTGCAAGTAGGTGAGATTTTTATGATCTGTATACACTGTGATGAGAAAGCGCGCCCCCTACAACAGATAGCGCCATTCCTCCAGGGCGGTCTTGATGGTGATAAGTTCCTTGTCCCCAATCCCGTAGTTGGCTTCACTGGCCGAAAATCTTTTGGAGAGAAAACCTGAAAGGAACAGGAAGGCCTACAGAATTCTTTTGGGACAGTATTGCTCCAATCCCAACAGAGGATGTGTCCACCTCTAGGAAAAAATGGTTTATTTTGATCGGGTTGAGATAAGACGGGTGCAGACAAGAAGGCCTCCTTAATGGCTAAAAATGCTCGTACAGCCTCTGGGGGCCAAGACTTGGATTGGCCGCCCATCCGAGTGAGGAGAGTAATAGGAAAGATTAACGTAGAAAACCCCTTAATGATTTGGCGATAATAATTCGTAAAGCCAATAAAACGCTGGGTAGCCTTGAGACCGGAAGGTTGAGGCCAATTATGAATAGCCTCCAATTTGCTTGGATCCATCTGAAAGCCGGAGCCTGATACAATATATCCTACGAAGGGTACTTGAGAGCAATTAAAGAGATAATTCTCGAGCTTGCAGAATAGGAGATTAGCACGTAAACGAGAAAACACCTCTTTGACATGCATGAGATGAGTAGACAGGTCTTGGGAAAAGATTAGGATATCATCCAAATAAATAACCACTGATTGGTAGAGCAAATCCCTAAATATTTAGTTCACAAAGTCCTGAAAGACCGCTGGGGCATTACTGAGCCCAAACGGCATCACCAGGTATTCATAGTGGCCGTCTCTGGTATTAAATGCGGTTTTCCACTCGTCTCCTCTGCGAATTCTGATTAGGTTGTAGGCTCGGTCAGAAGTTCGGTCAGAAGTTTGTAAGAGATGAAGTTTCCTGCGGACCCCGAATCCACAAAGGCCCAGGTAGTAAATGGGCCATTAGGGAAAACCAAGGTGACTGGCATCAAAAACTCTGACTCCTTCCGAAGGTAGGGAGAAAGGGACTGGGGTCCTAGGTTGGCCTCCCTATTATCACCTAGGAGGTGGTGTTTCCCGGCCTCTTGGGACAAATGGAGAGAAGATGTCCTGGTTCACCGCAATACAAACATAGGCGGTTTTTCATACGTCTTTCACGTTCCTCTGGGGACAGACGAGAATGGGCGATCTGCATAGGTTCTTCTGCAGGTGGAGTAGGAGGAATAAAGTTGGGTGCTAGACGAGGAAACAGCCGGCGAGTGCAGTCCCGTTCGAGAGCACATTCCCTGTGGCGGATGTCCACCTTAATACACAGGGATATGAGGTCATCCAGATTGGAAGGAAGATCACGAGAAGCTAAATCATCCTTGATACGCTCATTAAGACCTTGCCAAAAGGTAGCGATGAGAGCTTCATCGTTCCATTGGAGTTCAGCTGCAAGGATCCGAAATTGCACCGCATATTGTCCAGCTGTAAGAGAGCCTTGGCGTAATCCTAGGAGACCGGAGGCGGCCGAAGAGATTCTTCCGGGTTCATCAAATACTTTGCAGAATCTTTCAATATAGACCACATAATTTTGCAGTAAAGGGTCATCCCGTTCCCAGAGAGGGGTAGCCCAGGCCAATGCTTGCCCTGAGAGGAGCGAAATCAAATAGGCCACTTTAGCTCTTTCTGACGAGAAATTCTCCGGAGCCAATTCGAATTGAATAGAGCACTGGTTGAGGAAGCCACGGCATTTCAGAGGATCGCCATCGTATTTCTCGGGAGGAGAAAGACGGAGGCCTCTGATGGTAGCACCCCTAGCAGGGACGGTAGGATCTGATGCAGCAGAGGATGTGGCGGCCGAGGAAGTGATAGGTGGCGATGCTTGTAAGGAGTCCAGATGGGAGATGACTCCCTGAATGCATTGCAATAATTGTGCCTGGTTGGATTCTTGTCGTTCCACTCTCTGACCCAGGTGAAGTAATAAGTTGTAGGCCGAAGGTTTGTCCGGTCCGCTCATAGCCAGAGTATTCTGCCACACTTTTATACAGAGAATATAACCGACTGGTATTAGCGCTACTAACCTGAGAGGCGCGGAGTCTAACACACCACCGGTGTTCACCAGGGTCCCCCGCAAGGAGGTTTGGGCTTGGCTGCGTGCGATGTGCAGAAACCAAGGAAGCGAGGTACCACAGAGAGTGGGCAAGAGTAGTCAGGGACGGTCCAAAGGTCAATACCAGTGCGGGCAACGAAGTACAAGGGAAATTCGGAAGAGAGGTCAAACAAGCCAAGGAGTCTATACACAGGAGTTCAGCAACAGGAATGCAAACTAAATGCTGGAGAAGGGTAGAACCAATACTCTGGCACTAGACATGTGTCTGAGGCTGCTTTAAGTACTCTAAGGTGCCTCCTGATTGGGTTAGGGAGATTTAGGCGGTTTAGACATGCTGGCTGCAGACAGGTGAGTAGAGATAGAGTTCTGCTGCTAGGCAACAGGACGTGGATTGCGGAGAGAAGGTGCCCATCTCCGGCACCTGTGGAGAGCGCGGAGACAGCACCTGACAGACTGGCTCCTAGATTCTCTGCATCTAAAAACCAGATGCAGGACACCACAGCATCTCTAGAATTTAATAGATTAGTATAAATATTGGTGGCTTTGCAATGCATGCAAATCCATGTTTGTGTAAGCACATTGCATCCTGATTCTAAAAATAGCCTGTGTCAAAATCAGTATAAAAAGCATTGTCTTGTACACTGAAATGTTCTTCTTGTTTCATCTGACCTGATCACTGGTACCTTCAACCAGTGTGAGAGTAAATAAACATCACTTGCTTCAAAGACCTGCTTCAAAGCATCTTCAATATTGCTGAATTCTGTAATCTGCAGACTAGACCCTAAATCTAATCTGTTCTCCGGCTGTTTCTGAGGTTGCATCCAGCTTTTCCGGTACCACTGTTCTGCCTGCTACCTTGCAGCTCTGGTCAGTGTGATAGGCCAGGGGGGATCCATCCACAGCACCCCTGATCCATAGTAAGAGGTCGGGAGTACCAGCCCAGGTATGCCATTAACAGGGTACACTCGCAGCATCAGTTACCCAAATAAACCCCGGTACTGGATGCCGGTAAGGAGTCCAGTGGTGGCAGCATTTGTAAGCCCCTCCTACTGCGTCAAGAGGGTGCATTTGGGATAACGAAAAGGAACGGTGGCGAAGTAAGCCCAGCCGGTTCCCAGCAGCAACAGACAGGGTGGCATAGGCGGTCCATCCTGTCACAGCCTGCCCCTGGTAGTTAGTGACCACCCCCCAGGCCAGTCCCATAGTGGGCTACCTTGGGCTGGGTTACTGGGCCACCTGCATTTTTTTCCTTTAAAATGTTCCTAGTAGGCTGCTGAGTCGAGTCATACCCCTCGGGTTAAAAATTTACAGCTCTCTCCTGCTAACTCCCAAAGTGAATAGGGCATCTGCCTGCGGAGCCAAGATGTGAAAGTTGGAAAAATTAAACTTGTATAACACAATTGCTATTTCATAATTAACCCCTGAAATGTGCCTGTCTCTCACCTAAATGGTCTGCTTTAAATTTATCAACACTAATGCCCATAATAATTCCACCATTAGATGTAATTTAGCTGAGAGTGTGTTTAAACCTCTACCACTGCCTCGTTATCAGATCTGAATACAACTTGCTTGTTCCATAGCTCACCAACCCAAAGCTCCACTGGTACTAGCATCCAGCCAGCTCTTACCCAGTTTAGTGGCCACTGCTCCACAAGCCATTTTTTCACAAAATCTGCTCAAATTCCAACACTGCCTGCTGTATCAGTAAATAGCTCTAGCTCAGAACGGCATATTTTTCCTTACTTCACATTCCTACTTCCAGTTTACTGCTGCGAATAAGTGCCTGCTAAATACTCACATTGGCATAATTCTACCTGCAAATGCTTTATGGCCCAACAGCAACTGCCTGTGCCTAAACGTGCATTCTTGACAGCCAGGATGGAGTAGTTGAGCCCCTTCAAGTTCTGCAGGTTCTGGTCTGGTAATCGAACCAGCTGTTGTACTGTATAAATTTCTGTGGCCAAGAATGTCAGCACTGGTGTTGGATCCACCAATTTATCTGGTGCTAGTGGAATCCTGAAATCATTAGCAATATCTTGGAAACGTGCCACAAATCGATAAACCTACAGGGCATGCAAACAGACAATCTTCTAACTAGTGTCATACGCCTTTATTACCTGACTTATCCATTCTAAGACTGAATTAAATGCTTTAATTAACTTATAGGATATAGTGCAATCCATGGGAAGGCATCTATCCACAAAGCAGTGCCATTCAAACTTACAACCCAGGATGTATTGAAAGCAACCAAAATGCTGCATCTATATCTGAATTGCCTATTAACGGCCAATATTGCCTATTCCAATAGTCGTAAAGTCCAAATATGTAATACGTAGAGAGTTCATAAAGTGACTTACATTTCAAATGACTACCTATTTCATATTTTGACTTTACGACTATTGGAACTTTTACAAGATAAAGCCGTAGCTCTACCTAATAACAACATTACCTCCAATTCCCTGCTACACCAATATATGGAGTTTACAGCATATATATAGCGGGATAGACTTTTTCTTTCAATCGGACCTCGAGATATCTTATCCCGATACGAGTACAACATATTTCTGAATCATTTCATTTGTTATTGTATATGTGTACTCATTTCCTGTTACGTATCTGTGTATATTTGTATTCTGCAATTTGGAATAACATTTACTATTTCGGTTCCGGCCGGAACGTGCTACGTTATTGTTTATACTACAAAAAATTTCTATTTTTAAGAATACCTAGCGCCCAGAACCTATTTATATTCCAGTTCCATTTTGGGAGGGCAGGGATTCCCTTCGCATACCTTTAGGTTCATTTTTGTGGCTGCATCCTATATCTGGAAGCGCAACCTCACCCGACCCCTCTTTCCGAACCACTTTAAATCCTCTGGTCTGCCTTTTTCCCTTTGCTGTCTTATTTCTCTTACAGCTGTTGGATAACTGGGAACCACAGGTTGAGGACTCATGCCTGTAAAGGCACCCTGTCCATCTCTTAAACTGATCCTATGGCCAGCAGACATCTTTACCTGTGACCATTTGTCTGGTGCCATGTAAGTCATCTGCCGGTGATGGAAAGGAATATCAATGCTTTCCTGGCATCAAATCTAACTAAGGAGGCGGATACATAGTTTTACAACCCCATGGCATAGTTGGGTGTAGCACCTTCCTCTGCCTAAATGCTTCGTCATAATACCGCCAGTATTCAATATTCCAGTATGCCAGTCCCCCTTAATCACTATATGCTTTCCAAATGGTATGTATACACTTAAATAATGCTGAACATTCCTTAGGGTTCTTGTGTCAGGCACAGGATCCGCTGACCACCCGGTTGGGGTCCACCTACCTCTGACTGCCACTCTCCTCTCTCAGCAGCTCCCCGTGACTTGCGCTGACGGGCGCCTTCTTGCCTGTCTGAACTGCGCATGTGCAAAACCAGCCCTTTTCAAAACTCCTTCCATTCACCTGATTGATTGATTGCCTGTCAGTCTTGTCTATTTAAAGCACCTGTCTCCTTATCTGAGTGCCAGATCTTCAGGTCTCCTCTACTGTCTAGATGTGTTCCAGTCTGGCTCCTGTTCTTCTGCTGCTGCTGAGTACTATCACCAATACCTGTTCACAGCTCTTCAGTGGTACAGTATTATCCTGCTGCAGAGTATTACCACCTTTATCTGTTTTCAGCTCTCCAGTGTTATAGCATTATCCTGCTGCAGAATATTACCACCTTCACCAGCGTCCAGTTCTCCAGTGTTACAGCATCATCTCACTGCAGAGTGTTATCACCTAGACCTGCTCCCAGCTCTCCAGTGTGTCAGCACTATCCTGCTGCAGAACGTTACCACCAATACCTGTTCTCAGCTCTCTGGTGTTAAAGCATCCCTCTGCTGCAGGGTGTTTCTACCAGTCTCCATCTCCTGCACATCGGTGCTTCTGTTCGGTATCTACCTGCAGACCATCGCAGTTCCTCATGATCCTGACCCTAGGGGCCTTCTAGCTCCGCAGGACCTCTGTGCCTCATCTACCTGCAGATTATATTCCTCATTATTACTCCTATCAGCAACCATCTTACTCCTGTGACTTGGTTCTCCTCTCAGTCTCTCGTTACCCTCCTTGAGAACTGCAACCTGTGGTTAGGGTGCCGCAAAGTCCAAACTCCCTTGCGGGGGTTCTGGGTGAATACCTCCCTCTTCGTTAAACCCTGTGCCTCTTGGAGGGTAGCATCAACTCAACCAGACCATACGGGTTCCTCCAGACCCTAGATCATGACAGCTAGCCAATGACATGAATTTAGCACTTCATTCTTAGCTTACTCTTCACCCTCTACTATCACTTTTTCTATCCGATTTTGTTACCAGGTCCTTAAACACTGGCATCAATGGAACAATCTCTATGTATTCCCCTTTTCAAATCCTCACTTTTATGCCCATAGCCTTGTGCAAGCCCAATGGTTGATCCATGCATACTTAAGCCTCCTTGTAATTATGTCTTGCAACTTTCCTCTTTGGTTCTTGACCCTTATCTCTCTCAAGTACCTGCCACAATGCTAGTATCACTAAACCTGCCCCTTACCATGCAACTGCTGCCAAACTCCATGAAATCATAGGGGATAAAGCTCAGCTTTGCCAATGCAATCCTTGCCACCCTCTTTTCAAAGCAACTGTGAATGCTGCCATTAAATCACCTGCCATAGCTATGGTATCACCCATAAACTGCACATCTAACCACTCTGTGGAAGGGTTAATTTAGCCTACAACGCTCCTTCCCTCTACTACTCCTCTACCCTCTACTACCATATCACTTCTTGCTCTTACTTGAGTCCTTCTACTACTGCGTTGTGATCCTATACCTTTTGAGCCATGACATGCAGTGCAATCAATAGGACCCTCAGAAGGCACTCCAGCTTAAAGGTACTGGGAACACAGTATAAGATTCCTCCTTCGTCTACTGTTGAATGACTTATCAGGATTCCTAGCAAGAATGCCACGGAGAGTAACGCAAAATGAAGCAAAGTGGTTTATTAAACACAGAATATACAAAATGGACTGAGGTGAGGCAAATGAAAGAAGCAGATAAACACAGGGCCCCCTCTGTAGGAGGCTGAAGGGATGCGGCCCCCTCTGGAGCAGCATGGAGCCCCCTGTGGAGCAGGCTGGAGGGACAGAGCCCTCTCTGGTATAGACAGGAGGGATAGAGCCCTTTCTGGAACAGGCTAGAAAGACAGGACCCTCTCTGGAGCAGGCTAGAGGGACAGAACCCTCTCTGGAGTCAAGTTGAATTTGTCTCCTGAGTCCAGAGAACCCTTGGAATAAACAATAGAAGACTTGGGTCTTTGCAGCGGACATTGCATCAGGAAGTGTGCTGGACTGGCACAGTAGAGACATAGATGGCTAACCATTCTATGTGTGCGTTGCTCCTCAGACAAAGAAGGACATGGATGGCTTGCCAGGTTGGAATCATCAAAGGTAGATGCTACAGGCACTAGCACAGGTGCTGTGCCATTAGAGTCCTGTGAGAATCCTGGTGTTTATCTGGCTCAATTTTACTTCACACTAGCTGGCCACCCAGGGGTGCCAGTGAAGCCTACCCAGTACCTTCTAAAGTTCCTATAGTCATTCCGGCAAATGCAGTTAGAAAGTAAAACAATACATGGATTGTAATAAAAACAATCACTAGAATATTATATGCACACAGTAAATAAATGCCAGGCAGGTTTACCACATCATCTGTCCCTTACCCCACTAGCTTAAGGAGTTACAGTCACCTGGCTGTCCTGCTTTGCAGAATCCAAAACCCAAGAATTTATCTCAGCTGCAGATGTAGGTCATTGGTAGAGAACGAAAACTCAACACCAGCTACCCTGCACCTTCCAGGAAATCCTCAGAAACAATCTTGCTCCTCTCCACGAGTGACTCCTTATATCCAGGGTCAAATTTCCACACTGCTTTTCCCTTTTTGGGCAAACCCCTGGCGCTCTCCTTCTTGAACATTGCTGGGTGCTGGAGTAGGGGGTTGGAGGAGGAGTGGAGATGAGCTGTAATTCCACAGTAGTTCCCCTGTCTGGACCAGTCATGTGGATACTAATTAGCCTTCCCCAGCTTCAGATTTGGCGTCACACTCAGCCCCTCCTGAAATTAATCCCTTACACTACTTTGTGATATCCCCAGCTGTTCCATGCTTCCTGTAGAGAAAGGTGGGGAGAATGAATGTAGCTACAGCCCCCTCACCTGTATCCAGGAACCTGATCATTTCCCATAACACACATGGCTTCACTTTAAGAACAATGAATAACAGCTTTACTGGAATATCAAAAATATACAATAAACAATATTCATATTTACAATAAGCTACAATGTCCCCTTATCCACATGTAATTAGACACTGCAGTTGTACACTGGTGAGTTGGGGAACAAAAACTGGGCTATAAAAAGTAAACTTGTTATACTCTACATTTTGTGAGAAACAAGGGACAGGCTGGTTAAGGTATTATCAAACCTGTTTTGTCGCAAGTCCTTATGACTAGGGATGTGCACCGGCCACTTTTGGTGTCTCGTGTTTTATGTTTTGGGTTCGGATTTGCTTGATGTTTTGGGTTCGGATTTGTTTCGCAAAATACCTGTCGAAAGGTTTTGGTTGATTTATTTTAAAAAAAGCATAAAAAGTTCCAAAATCAAGTTTTTGGGCTTATTTTCACTCCTACGCTATTATTAACCTCAATAACATTCAATAACAATCATTTCCACTAATTTCCAGTCTATTCTGAACACCTTTACACCTCACAATATTGTTTTTAGTCCAAAACATTTCACTGAGGTAGCTTTCTGGACTGCATAGTGGAGTGGTCCCGGTACCCAATTTGGTACCAGGGCCACAATATATCACCCTCAACTGGTCTCAATTCCACCAAACAAGTATCTGGACTGCATAGTGGAGTGGTCCCCACAATATAATAAAAAATCCCTCAACTGATCTGAATTCCACCAAACAAGTATCTGGACTGCGTAGTGGAGTGGTCCCCACAATATAATAAAAAATCCCTCAACTGGTCTGAATTACACCAAACAAGTATCTGGACTGCGTAGTGGAGTGGTCCCCACAATATAATAAAAAAAACCCTCAACTGGTCTGAATTCCACCAAAAAAGTATCTGGACTGCGTAGTGGAGTGGTCCCCACAATATAATAAAAAAACCCTCAACTGGTCTGAATTCCACCAAAAAAGTATCTGGACTGCGTTGTGGAGTAGTCCCCACAATATAATAAAAAAAACCAATTGTTCTGAATTCCACCAAACAAGTATCTGGACTGCGTAGTTGAGTGGCCCCGGTACCCAATTGGGTAACGGGGCCACAATATAATAAAAAAACCCTCAACTGGGCTGAATTCCAGGGAACAGATGGCGGACACCGGATGGATGTCTAAAACCAATATAGCAGTTAAGGGCGCAGTTCCTCTTTTTTGTGACTGCACAAACAATTAACGTAGTAATATAAATGACAGGGTTTTTTTGCTTTAAATATAGAAAGAAAGAAGGTAGTACTAGAAATGGCAGTTATTTTTTTTTTTTAAATATAGAAAGAAAGAATGTAGTACTAGAAATGGCAGTTATTTAGTTTCTTTTAAATAGAGAAAGAAAGAAGGTAGTACTAGAAATGGCAGTTATTCGAATCCCCAGGAGAGTCTAAGTGGGGTGAGCCACAGAGAGATTATTTCCCTCAGTTTCTCTAACAGGTTGTCAGTGTTGTGCCTCTTCTTAAAACCTGTGATACATAACTACACACACTCGGCAAAGCTTTTACAAATTATCTGCGGCACAGGAGAGTACCACTGGACTGTACCTATTTTTTTTGGGTACAGCAACAGTGAATGATCGTAGTTAGACTTTTAAATAGCAGTACAAGCTAGATTTTTTAAAATTTTGTAAATTTTTTTTCCAATTATTTTTGGAAAATTTTTTATTATTTTTTTTTAAATTAATTTTTTAGAATTTTTTTTATAAATTTTAATTTGTTTTTTTAGAACTTTTGGATAACTTGGAAATGACAATGCCCTTAGCAGAACAGACCACAGGACACAGGAAATACAGAAAGAAAGAAGGTAGCAATAGAAATGGCAGTTCCTCTTTTTTGGAACTGCACAAACAGTGATGAAAATGAAGGTGGAGCTGGTGGCATGTCACGGTCCTCTTCAGAGGACAATCTCCTCACCAGCAGGTCTTTGCATCGCTGTAGACTTGTGTCCGCCGGAAACAGAGACACAACATACGCTTTAAACCGAGGATCGAGAACGGTGGCCAGAATGTATTCCTCTGACTTTAAAAGACTGACCACCCTCGGATCCTGGCAAAGCGTACGAAGGGCTTCTTCCACAAGAGCTACATGCTTGGTGGAATCGCAATGGTGTACCAGCTCCTCCCTCACTTTCTCCAGCTGCTTCTGCAAAAGCCTGATCAGGGGAATCACCTGACTCAAGCTGGCAGTGTCGGAACTGACTTCTCGTGTGGCAAGTTCAAATGGCTGCAGAACCTTGCACAACACGGAAATCATTCTCCAGGCGCATCCCCACTCCTTTTCCTATGTCGTAGGTGGCTGTGTAGGCTTGAATGGCCTTTTGATGCTCCTCCATCCTCTGCAGCATATAGAGGGTGGAGTTCTAGCACGTCACTACCTCTTGTTAATTTAGATTGCAAGGCTTGTAAATACTTTGAAGATAAAAAAAGCAGGCTGCACAGACTGTGGAGCTAGAAAGTGAAATTAAATGGACCACGTTACTTTGGTGGCTATCTATGCCCCCCCCCCCCCCGCCCTACACTTGCAGTTGAATATAAAAAAAGCAGCCTGCATAGACTGTAGAACTAGAACTTCAAATATACAAAGAAATGGACAAAGGCAGTTTGGTATCTGTCTGCATCAGATCCCCTCTCCACTAGGAGTAAAATAGAAAACGATTCAGCCGTTATATAATCTAGAATATAAATCGAAATTGAGAAAGGCAATTTGGTATCTGTCTGCATCATAATCATTAACATCCTCCTCAGCGCCAGCTACATCAATATCCTCCTCCTGTTGTACAACATTCACACCTTCATTAGCCAAATCTGTAACTGGACTGTGGGTGATCCTTCCAGCATATGCAGAGGGCGTGCTGCAAATGGTGGAAGGAGCCACCTCTTCGCGTTAGAGATGAGCGGGCTCGGATATCTGAAATCCGAGCCCACCCGAACGTTGCCGATCCGAGCCGGATCCGAGACAGATCCGGGTATTTCCACCAATTGCAAATCTGAAACCGAGGCTCTGAGTCATAATCCCGCTGTCGGATCTCACGATACTCGTATTCTATAAATTCCCCGCTAGCCGCCGCCATCTTCACTTGGGCATTGATCAGGGTAGAGGGAGGTTGTGTTAGGTGGTCCTCTGTCCTGCTATATCTCGTGCTGTGCTGTGCTGTGCTGTGCTCAGTCCAAAAAAAGTTATAAAAAAAATAATTATAAAAAAAAGAAATTAAAAAAAAATATCCAAAAACAATCCTGCAGTATAAGTCCAGTGGTACAGCAATATTACAAAGTTCACTGATTCTGCAGAATAGACTAGGAATTAGTGGAAATGATTGTTATTGAGGTTAATAATAGCGTAGGAGTGAAAATAAACCAAAAAACTTGATTTTAACACTTTTTATGTTTTTTTCAAAATAAATCCGAATCCAAAACCTTAAATCCGAACCAAAACCTTTCGTCAGGTGTTTTGCGAAACAAATCCGAACCTAAAACCTCAAGCAAATCCGAATCCAAAACACAAAACACGAGACACCAAAAGTGGCCGGTGTACATCCCTACTTCCCGTACAGTGATGGGAAGGTCAGGCTTCGCAACCACCAACACCCTTGGACTCGCCTTGGGGATTTGTGATAATTTCTCTTTAGAAGGCAGAGTTGTTTGCTGTGTTGTTGCTGACAGCATAACTCTCTTAAATTTTTTGTAGGGGGGGAAGGAGGGCTTAGTTCCTTGGGTGAAGCTGAACCACTAGTCATGAACACGGGCCAGGGCCTAATCCGTTCCTTGCCACTGCGTGTCGTAAATGGCATATTGGCAACTTTACGTTTCTCCTCAGATGATTTTAAGTTTCTCTTTTTGCTACTTTTACTGAACTTGGGCTTTTTGGATTTTACATGCCCTGTACTAGGAGATTGGGCATCGGGCTTGCCAGACGACGTTGATGGCATTTCATCGTCTATGTCATGACTAGTGGCAGCAGCTTCAGCATTAGGAGGAAGTGGGTCTTGATCTTTCCCTACTTTATCCTCCAAATTTTTCTTCTGCATTACATGTAGCACAAGAGAATGTACCCCGAAGCCACACACACTCGGCAAAGCCTTTAAAAATTATATGCGGCACAGAAGAGTACCACTGGACTGGAGTTATACAGCATTACCACTGGACTTATACTGCAGAATGAGTGAACTTTGTAATATAGCAGTACCACTGGACTTATACTGCAGAATGAGTGAACTTTGTAATATTTCAGTACCAATGGACTTATACTGCAGAATGAGTGAATTTTGTAATATTGCAGTACCACTGGACTTATACTGCAGAATGAGTGAACTTTGTAATAGTGCAGTACCACTGGACTTATACTGCAGAATGAGTGAACTTTGTAATATTGCAGTACCAATGGACTTATACTGCAGAATTAGTCAACTTTGTAATATAGCAGTACCACTGGACTTATACTGCAGAATGAGTGAACTTTGTAATATAGCAGTACCACTGGACTTATACTGCAGAATGAGTGAACTTTGTAATATTGCAGTACCACTGGACTTATACTGCAGAATGAGTGAACTTTGTAATATTGCAGTACCACTGGACTTATACTGCAGAATGAGTCAACTTTGTAATATTGCAGTACCACTGGACTTATACTGCAGAATGAGTCAACTTTGTAATATAGCAGTCATTCTGGACTTATACTGCAGAATGAGTGAACTTTGTAATATAGCAGTACCAATGGACTTATACTGCAGAATGAGTGAACTTTGTAATATTGCAGTACCAATGGACTTATACTGCAGAATGAGTGAATTTTGTAATATTGCAGTACCACTGGACTTATACTGCAGAATGAGTGAACTTTGTAATATTGCAGTACCACTGGACTTATACTGCAGAATGAGTGAACTTTGTAATATTGCAGTACCAATGGACTTATACTGCAGAATGAGTCAACTTTGTAATATAGCAGTACCACTGGACTTATACTGCAGAATGAGTGAACTTTGTAATATAGCAGTACCACTGGACTTATACTGCAGAATCAGTGAAATTTGTAATATGGCAGTAACAACAATGGACTTATACTGCAGAATGAGTGAACTTTGTAATATTGCAGTACCACTGGACTTATACTGCAGAATGAGTGAACTTTGTAATATTGCAGTACCAATGGACTTATACTGCAGAATGAGTGAACTTTGTAATATAGCAGTACAAATGGACTTATACTGCAGGATTGTTTTGGGATATTTTTTTTTTTTATAATGACTTTTTTTGTTATTTTTTTTATATCTTTTTTTGAATTTTTTTATAATTTGGGACTAATGGGGAAATAACAATGCACTTAGAAGGACAGAGCACAGGACACAGCACCACTGGACTGAACAGGACACAGCACAGGACGCAGCAGCACCACTGAACTCAGAAGGACAGAGCACAGGACACAGCACCACTGGACTGAACAGGACACAGCACAGGACCCAGCAGCACCACTGAACTCAGAAGGACAGAGCACAGGACACAGCACCACTGGACTGAGCAGAACACAGAGCACAGCACAGCACAGCACAGAACTGAACAGCACAAGATATCGCAGGACAGAGGACCACCTAACACACCCTCCCTCTAGCCTGATCAATGCCCGAGTGAAGATGGCGGCGACTAGCGGGGAATTTATAGGATCCGAGTATTGCGAGATCCGACAGCGGGATTATGACTCAGAGCCTCGGTTTCATTTTGGCAATTGGCGGGAATACCCGGATCTGTCTCGGATCCAACTTGGATCCGCAACGTTCGGGTGGGCTCGGATTTCAGAAATCCGAGTGCGCTCATCTCTACGTATGACCAAGCCAACTCTCTGGAGGATGTACTGGGGTCTGCATGATTCCACTGGTAAAATAATTTGTTGCACTAGAACTGGTATTGAGGTAGCAACCACACAAGACCGATACAGGAACCTTTTTAAGCAATTCAAGTAGTAAAGGAGATATATGTGTTGTTTGTGAACGAAGTTGTAGGATGACAATTTGCAGCATTTGAAATTGTGCGTTTTCAGACATGGTTTTCAGGATTGTTCAGAGTGTTCAAACCAACCAGCTAGAAATCCCTTAACAAGACAGAAGGCTTGCAACACCAGGCTCAATTTTTAGAACCAGTTTATACTGTCAGGATTCCTAGCAAGAATACCACGGAGAGTAACATAACATGAAGCAAAGTGGTTTATTAAGCACGGAACATACAGATTGGACTGAGGTGAGGCAAATGAAAACAGCAAATAATACAGGTCCTGGATGGCAGATGGCAGGATTCCTAGACAGAGCTGAGGCTTACAGGATCCAGACAGGTGGGATGATCAGCAGACAGAGAATAACTGACTGTCCAAGTTAAACAGGAATGGTCTGCAGTTACAGGTACTGGATAGCTGGAGATGTAATAGACTGCAGGCACAGGAGCTGGAACACAGGTGTTGTAACAGTCTGCAGACAGGAGTACAGAGATCCAGGTACGCTGACAACTAGGAGATTGGATCAGTAGAGGTGTAACGGTCATCAAGCAGGAGAACACGGCGGTTCTCCTGGTTCTTCACTGTCTCCAGCTGGAGGCTGGGACAGTGAAGGTGTAACCGTTTGCAGTCACAGATAACTGAGGGTCAAACAAGCCAGGGGTCAAAATTCAGACGGTCCACAACAATGCCAGGGAGAAAGCAGGTGCGAAGTCA
Organism: Mixophyes fleayi; assembly: GCF_038048845.1. Classification (NCBI taxonomy): domain Eukaryota; kingdom Metazoa; phylum Chordata; class Amphibia; order Anura; family Limnodynastidae; genus Mixophyes; species Mixophyes fleayi. Next base: position 63,264,077 of record NC_134404.1, on the reverse strand, counting down.
AAGCAAAGCCAGGGTCAGGGATATAAGCTCTAATGCAAACAGAAGGACAAGCAGGAGGCTGTACCGGGAAGTCAATCATTATCCATACACAGAAGAATTAGCAGCAGTTAACACAATAGAAGAACTCGCCCAGTTTGCAGGATGAGGCAGTCTTATAAAGGCCAGCCACAGGTGAAAGGGATGCAAGGGACTTTTTTGGGCTACACCCACTTGTGGAATTCACTCCCTCGCGCAATAAGACTTTCCTCTAGTCTTCCAACCTTCAAGTGTTCTCTGAAAACCCACCTCTTCAGACAAGTTTGTAATATTCCTCAACCACCCTCTTAATCTCCCTAGGTTACCCTATTACTACCCTCTACACAGCTAACACAAGACAACAATCCTCTGATCAACATAGTTGTGTGACTGAACATAAATCCAACAAACTACTTTATAACCTTTGTATTCTAGCTGGACAAATATTCAATATGATGCAGCACTTACTTTTGTGTATCAAACCATTGTCCCATAGATTGTAAGCTTGCGAGCAGGGGCCTCTTACCTCTCTGTATGTAATACCCAGTATTGTTTTATTACTGTTTGCTCCCATGAAAAAACAGCCAGTATTTACCTTATGTGCAAAATAATAAACTCATTTGCACCCCTTGCTTTGCAACATGGTTTTGTCTAGAAAACTTAAGTAAGAAAACTTACTCAATTTCTTGCCTAAGTCCCTTAATGAATCAGGCCCTATGTTAATTCTGTTCCTCTTCATCTTCTCTAAGTTTCTAGGGATGTGAAGTGGTGAAAGACATGGAGCATATTGATGGGGCTGACTAGTAGCAGTGTAATGCTGGAAACAAATAGAAGGTGTTTTCCATATCAAACTATAATGTAAACCTATAAAATATATAAAAAAAACTGCTTAAAAATACAAATACTATCAGCTGCCAAGTGGTCAAATAGATATAAAAAAATAAATAGACTTGTGGTAGTTTATAAACTCCTATATATAATGTAAGACACATACCTCTGTTCTATTTTGCGTGGGATATTTGGCAGCTCTTGACTTGATCTGATTCTCTGGAGGGCTCTTTGACATTACTGTTTAAAAATATTAATCCATGGGGAGAGAGACACAGTGGCGAGACAGAGGATGGCAAAACCTCTTTTTATGTTTACAGTTTTCCCTGTGATATATATAATGTCCTTATTTTTATTATATATAGCCTCCTAAAAGTGTAAATAAAAATAATAGTTATAAATAAACATATGAAAGAAATAAATGATCTTTGGAGGTGTGTGAAAGAGGTAAGGGGGAGTTAATCTATTAATTTGCCTGGAGATCTCATTTAATCATGTATTGGTTGAAAATGATTATGATTATATGATTTATAGAAAAAATCTGATTCTGTATGCCTCTGATCAGCATTTTGCAAACAACTTTTTTCAGGTAGTTAAAATTTGTGGATATAACTTATTTTGTAGAGAAACAATTATTTTATGTTAAATCAATATTTTATTTAGTTATAAAATGTGCTTTAGCCCTATTCTGTGGTATCCCACTTGTTTGATATTTTCTGGCTGTAAAAGTGATAATTTTGCAAAAACATGTTATACTATTTTTCATTATGACAGTAGCTTGATAAACCTGATTTTGTGACTATAAATTTGTTTTTGTTGCTTATGCTTATTTTAATATTTTTATGTTTATATTACATTTTCCTGACATATGGTTATATTTTATTTTGTTTTACCAATTACCAAAATTATCTACCAGAGTATATGAAATGAACTGTGTTACCTACCACAATATGTTTTATTCATATACCGTATATACTCGAGTATAAGTCGACCCGAATATAAGCCGAGGCACCTAATTTTACTACATAAAACTGGGAAAACTTATTGACTCGAGTATAAGCCTAGGGTGGAAAAGAGCGCTAAATTAAAAACCTAAATGAAAATGATAGGTTCAATCTATGAAATCATTTCTAGCTAGATGACAAGGAACATTCATAAATGATTATAAAATCATTGGGTACAAACTAACTTAAATAAAGGGGGAGAGAGAGAGAGAGAGAGAGAGAGAGAGAGAGAGAGAGAGAGAGAGAGAGAGAGAGAGACTTTCAATGCATACTGTGCATATGATGCGTTTTTATAGAATATCTTAGCAGCATACAGTTGTTCTATGATAGCAATATCTAGTGTCTCCAAACCTATGTCCGCTTCCACCTGTAGTCAGGAATAACGGCATAGCGGCATCTTTTGGACACTGCCTTCTCCATTCATCTGTCTTGATCTCAGCAGCGGCAGCTCACTATACTGATGTTCCCTCCCCACGGCTGACAGACAGGCAGAGAATCCTGTCCGGCCGCTCTGATTGTTTTAACACAATCAGCGCAGCCGAACTGCATTATCTGCCTGTCTGTCAGCCGCCGGGAGGGAACATCAGTATAGTGAGCTGCCGCTGCTGAGATCAAGACAGATGAATGGAGAAGGCAGTGTCCAAAAGATGCCGCTATGCCGTTATTCCTGACTACAGGTGGAAGCGGACATAGGGTGAGATTTTTTGTTACCTACCCGGCAGTGGAACGCATATGCGTTCCAACAACAGGAAGTTCGGCATTTGGAACGCAAGTTTGCGTTCCAAATGCCGAACTTCCTGTTGTTGGAACGCATATGCAGAAGTTGACAGCCAGGGACCGGACACCAGGTAAGTTCACCCGTGTATAAGCCGAGTGCCCTTTTTCAGCATACAAAAGTATGCTGAAAAACTCGGCTTATACACGAGTATATACGGTAATTGGCTATGTAGACAAAATGCATTATTTACAATTGGCATCCTGTAGGTATATAAATATTTTTAAATAATTTGCAACATGTAAGGCAGGGAAAAGAGTCAGCAGATTTACAACCAGGCTTGACCTGACGACTAAAATGACAAGGGAATACCTCAAAAGTCTGAAACCTAAAAATGGGCACATACTACAGAATTTTCCACCAACTTTTTATGCTGATCGATTTTACATCCGATCGATGGTCCGATCGCTCGGTCCATACACACTAGCCTTGTTTTAGACGATAAAGGGAAGAGCGGCCATCCCGTTAGCAACTTTTCAAAGCCATGTTGTCGTAAGCAATGATTTTAATTTCGTACACACTGAAGCAACATTTGTGGGCATGTAACGATATAGCAAAGACATTAGCATAAAGGGGCAGAGCTTTCACTGTAGCTAACACCCAAAACCGCAAAAAAAGAGAAGACCACACTGTCTCTTCATTCATTCCTATAAAATAGAAGTTTATTACCATACATAAAATTTAGAAAAACATTTAACTTGTAAAGTGCAATGCAATAATTATTCCCTAATAATAAAATACCTTTGTATTTAATGGTCCTGTACGGGTTAAAGTTATAGCCCAAAATCTCCATACACGAGGTTATTATACATGAATAGGCATCAACCACAATGCTCCATTCTCTGCGGGCATCATCGCTGATTGGCCCACAGCAGAAACGAACGCCCATGTCTGAGTGTATAAAAATGCAGAGGAGCCTGTCTGGCGCCAAGGAACGTGAGAAGATGGCGGGTAAGGAGAAAGTGTCAGTGGGGGTTGCAGCTATGGAGACGAAGACAGAGTCAGAGATGGTGCTGGAAGGGCCAAAAACTGTTGAAAAAGTTAAGGTGGGGAATGGAGATGCTCAAGAAGAACAAAGAGCAAAGCCAATGAGCCAAAGCTGAGGTGGAGATGATGGTCAAAGTACTGGACCAGTACGACTACGACATTAAAAAAAGTGAGTAGGACGTATAGTGTACCTGTTTGAAGGACTTTATGTATTTCATGCTAGTTTCACACGTAGCAATGCAAACACCTGATGTTTTTTTAGTCAGAACGAAGAATTAACAGTGAGAAGGCCTGTTTAGATCTCACTGATACCATTAATGTAACACCTGTTATCAAACAAGAACAAATTGATGTTGAATGCAAAGATATGAAAGAAGTTATACATGAAGGTATTTCAGTGAACATGTGTAGACAACTAAATGCTTTGGGCACATACCTGTACCGTTATAATAACCAAAATGGAGCCTGTTTTCCAGAATATATGGAGGTTAAGGCCGCTATTATTGCGATTGTGCCAGAGGGACCACGACATAAATTGATCTCGAGCAGTGTGCAAGGTGAGCAAATGAGAGTATTTCTGGTGTTGGATATAGATTACAGATATATAGAAGTTTAATGATAAACATTTTTTATTTCCTTGTTTCGTAGGTAAAGAAATCAAAGGGAATATAAACCCAAGCGACGTCAAGAAAAAAATTAAAAACCTTGAGAAAAATTTTGTTGAAATGTGTGTGCTGTTTGGAACTGTTCTGCCACAAACCACTAGCACCTTTAAGGTGTAATACTATTTTTTTCACTTGTCATATTCTGCAATAAAAAAAATTGTACTTTTTCCTGCAATAAAACTGTTGCATTATCACTGTGTGGTTTAGTCTGGGTATTTTTCAAATATTAGTTAAGAAAGGTTAATATGACTTTAAGTTTAATAGTTTATAAAGGTATAAGTTTATAAAGGGTAAATATGAATAGGTTCCCAATATAGATGCAAAGGGTAATAACAAACGTGCTTTACACAAGTGTAATGGTCTGCAACCAGACAGGTGCAATATACATGTATACAAAACACAAGTCAGTGATGTGCGGATACCGCACCACGTGGGACTGGTACAGGCATCACCAATTTACATACACACGCCTCCCAGGTCGAGGAAGTATCAGAGGATTGTCGTGGATTGATCGGAAATTTATATACACTACACAACGGTAAAGAGATTGGAACGAAAATATTGAACGATACGACCAACCAGATGAGGCAACAATCGTCCATTTGGGCAGACTTTAGACCATCGTGTCACTACAGACACTGACCCGACTTTCGAACGAGAGGTCGTATGTCGGCTGGTTGAGCCGATTATTGGACAAAAACCCTGTGGTGTGTACCCAGCTTAAGTGAGCTAGTGTAGCATGTTTAGTCAATGAAAACAGGGAAAATGTTGTTACATAAACATATATAAAGCCTCTGCTTGCAGCAGTGAGGATACCAGCATGTTACTGAAAATGCAACTGTAAAACAGATTTTGGGAAAAAAAATAAAAAAATAGTTTGGCTTCAAGCTCTGTAGAAGATAACTATGTACCATGTATACCTATATGTTCCAATGGCTTGGAAAATTGTATTTACAAAACACATGGGAAAATATCTACACATTTTATGAAGAGAGTGGTCTGGTCATCATATAAAATTATGAAATGTAGCTGTAGAATGTGTGGCACTAATCATGGTAATCCTTTAAGTGAGCCATAATAGTGGCTGTCCATCTGATAATTTATGTTAAGCCATTTATTATTATGTACACTAGAAAAGGGAGGAGCTAATAACGTAAAAAAAAGTCACCAGCAACCTCAAAAGTTCTGCAATCTGTTTGCTTGATTTTAATGCAAAAGCACAATACTGATCCTGTTCTGCAGAGGTCCCTAATTGTATTAACAGCTAATTCCAGTTGAGGTTCTAAGGACAGATTGGATACCCGACGTTAACCCCTTCTCTGATAGACTGGTGCGGCTAGCTGCAGGGACAGAAATAGTCTAGAGGTAGGTTTACACAACATCCTAAGAAAAGCTGGCAGCTTCCTATCTACAGACTTAGCAAAAATTCCACCCCTACCAATATTTGCAAACATTTCACCATGTTTGCACACAAAAAGGGTCATCCTAGTAATTCAGGACAGAGCTTGACCTCTGCACTAGCTCTGTAATGAATCTGATCTTCTAGCCAAAACATTTCCTGCTGAACTGCCAAACTTCCATAAAGAGAAATCTACAGAGGAGGAGGGCAGGAATGAAGCTGTAACTAGACCTTAGGAACGTTAAGTAAAAGGATTACACTCTATGGGCACTGAGCACAGCTACATGGGGTTTATCTCTATCTCTATATATATACACACACCTCGCTAGCACTTGTAAATCCACTGTAAAACTGTGCAGATAAAAAAACTGGATCTATACAGTCAGGCAAACTAAGTAGTGTTTATATACTACTATTTGCACATGCCTACACTGCCAAAGCTGTGAGCTTTGGGGACTTGTGTATATATAAATGGTGGTAACATTGATATGATTATTAACTGTGTATCTGTGTCCTATTTCTGAAAAGCTCTAACATCTGATATATATTGTATGTTTCCATACTTTGCTATGAAATCCTTAGTATCTCTAAAACTAAATGAATGATTACATAGCTGCACTTGTAAATATAGACGGCTACTCTTCCGGAATGTCCAGATAATGCCCTGATTATTGGGAGACCTCCCAGACTCCATAGTAAGCAGGCTAAAGGCAGCTCAACTGCCAGCGAAGTGGGCGGGAATGTGTTGTAATGACGTAAATTGTGTCTTCAGCGGACATTGGGGGCTCATGTAGAGTCATGTTACCCTATTTGTACAGAATAGTATAATGAATTGTCATATAAACAATAATAAAAATTAATAATAAATGCAAAATTTGCATGCTCCACATAACATATAATTACATTTGAACACAAATACAAAACGCAAATACCAATTAAATTAAATATAAACATCGGTTTCTTTTCATTTCAAGAATCAAATGGTAATTTTTATTCCTGCTGTAGTCAAAATGAATGTCAGGTAGGCAAGTATTATGTAAAAGGGATGTAAAAGTCCATTTAATTTTTCCAGCTTTGTCACCGAAAGTTAATCTGGTGAATTACTTGGTGTGAAAATTTACTTTAAAAATTAGAAATAGTCCAGGCCTGTCAGCCCTACATAAAAAAAGGTAACAATTTCACATGCTAAGACCATGGGACCTGGTGCTGTCTAATATTTAAATTGTGAAAGCAAAAGATAGTTTGGTGCTCTAAAACAAACAATATATAAATCACTATGTGTCAACATATACATAAATAGGGGAATTTTGTGCACAATACAGTTATATTGGGATAAGCTCAACTGCCAAATTCAAGGCATTGTCTGTAGGTGAGTCTCCATTTGTAAAGCTGACAACACCTATGAACAGAGTAGGGATGTGCACCGGCCACTTTTGGTGTCTCGTGTTTTGTGTTTTGGATTCGGATTTGCTTGAGGTTTTGGGTTCAAATTTGTTTCGCAAAACACCTGACGAAAGGTTTTGGTTCGGATTTAAGGTTTTGGATTCGGATTTATTTTCAAAAAAACATAAAAAGTGTTAAAATCAAGTTTTTTGGTTTATTTTCACTCCTACGCTATTATTAACCTCAATAACATTCAATAACAATCATTTCCACTAATTCTCAATCTATTCTGAACACCTCACACCTCACAATATTGTTTTTAGTCCAAAACGTTTCACCGAGGTAGCTTTCTGGACTGCATAGTGGAGTGGTCCCGGTACACAATTTGGTACCGGGGCCACAATACCTCCGCCTTCAAATGGTCTGAATTCCACTGCACAGCTGCCTGCTCCTACATCCTCTGCAGCATATACAGGGTGTAGTTCGAGCGTGTCAATACCTCTTGTTTTTGACGATGACAGGTCATTTTCATTAATTTATGATTTGGCAGCAACAGTCAACGTTGTTTAATATCTGATACGCCTCTATCTGGACTGCATAGTAGAGTGGCCCCTGTACCCAATTTGGTACCGGGGCCACAATACCTCCTCCAACTTTCAAGTGTAGTGTTTATAATTTATAAAAACTACAGTAGTTATAGCACGTCAATAACTCTTGTTTTAGACGACCATGGTACAGAGCATTCATCATTGAGATCCTATCAAGTATGTGAAAGACAGACAGCGTCGAAGTGTTATTTATTGACTTTGTTAACCAAAAAATTGTCCCTGTTGCAAATATTCGTGCAATGAAGAGTGACTTTTTCATTTAAAGGCTCAAGCTTTCAAGTGTAGTGTTTATAAGTTATAAACACTACAGTAGTTCAAGCACGTCAATACCTCTTGTTTTAGACGACCATGGTACAGAGCATTCATCATTGAGATCCCATCAAGTATGTGAAAGACAGACAGGGTCGAAGTGTTATTTGTTGACTTTGTTAACAAAAAAACTGTCCCTGTTGCAAATATTCGTGCAATGAAGAGTGACTTTTTCATTTAAAGGCTCAAGCTTTCAAGTGTAGTGTTTATAAGTTATAAACATTACAGTAGTTCAAGCACGTCAATACCTCTTGTTTTTGATTATGACAGGGCATTTTACTTTTGGTTTAATTTGTTGAATTTGTTTTAATTTTGTTTTACTTTGTGCTCATGGCAAACGACTGTTGAATGGTCACATAATGGCAAAAAAAGAGTTGCAAGATGGAATTGTCCTTGGGCCCTCCCACCTACCCTTATGTTGTTGAAATAGGACATGCACATTTTAACAAACCAATCATTTCAGAGACAGGGCCTACCAAACAACTGTGGCTGAAATGATTGGTTTGTTTGGGCCCCCACACCAAAAAAGCTATTAATCTCTCCCTGTACAAACTAAACAGGCTCTACTGAGGCAAGATGTCATCCTCATCCTCAACCTCTGATTCTTCTCCCCCTACAGTGTGTACTTCCTCCTCCTCACACATTATCAATTCGTCACCGCTGGACTCCACAACCACAGGTCCCTCTGGAGGGCAGTGCTGTACTTGATTGAGGAATTGATAATTCATTTTTATGAACATCATTTTTTCAACGTTCTGAGGAAGCAACCTCCTTCGCCGCTCACTGACCAGGTTCCCCGCTGCACTAAAAACTCTTTCCGAGTACACACTGGAGGGGGGACAACTCAGATAAAATAGAGCCAGTTTGTACAGGGGCTTCCAAACTGCCTTTTTTTCCTGCCAGTAACATAGCAGTACAACTGGACTTTTACTGCTGAATCAGTGAACTTTGTAATATTGCAGTACCACTGGACTTATACTGCTGAATCAGTGAACTTTGTAATATAGCAGTACCATTGGACTTATACTGCAGAATCAGTGAACTTTGTAATATTGCAGTACCAATGGACTTATACTGCTGAATCAGTGAACTCTGTAATATAGCATTACCAATGGACTTATACTGCAGAATCAGTGAACTTTGTAATATTGCAGTACCACTGGACTTATACTGCTGAATCAGTGAACTTTGTAATATAGCAGTACCACTGGACTTATACTGCTGAATCAGTGAACTTTGTAATATTGCAGTACCACTGGACTTATACTGCTGAATCAGTGAACTTTGTAATATAGCAGTACCACTGTACTTATACTGCTGAATCAGTGAACTTTGTAATATAGCAGTACCAATGGACTTATACTGCAGAATCAGTGAACTTTGTAATATAGCAGTACCACTGGACTTATACTGCTGAATCAGTGAACTTTGTAATATAGCAGTACCAATGGACTTATACTGCAGAATCAGTGAACTTTGTAATATTGCAGTACCACTGGACTTATACTGCAGGATTGTTTTTGGATATTTTTTTTTAATTTCTTTTTTTTATAATTATTTGTTTTTTATTTTTTTTATAACTTTTTTTTAAATTTTTTATAACTTGGGAATAATGGGGAAATAACAATGCCCTTAGAAGGACAGAGCACAGGACACAGCACCACTGGACTGAACAGGACACAGCACAGGACCCAGCAGCACCACTGAACTCAGAAGGACAAAGCACAGGACACAGCACCACTGGACTGAGCAGAACACAGCACAGCACAGAACTGAACAGCACAGCACAGCACAGTACGAGATATAGCAGGACAGAGGACCACCTAACACAACCTCCCTCTACCCTGATCTATACCCGAGTGAAGATGGCGGCGGCTAGCGGGGAATTTATAGAATACGAGTATCGCGAGATCCGACAGCGGGATTATCAGAGCCTCGGTTTCAGTTTTGCAATTGGTGGGAATACCCGGATCTGTCTCGGATCCGGCTCGGATCCGCAACGTTCGGGTGATTTCAGATATCTGAGCCCGCTCATCTCTAGAACAGAGGGGCCTTCTCTCTTGGACTCCGCTCAGAATTTTACTTCTTCCGGTTTGATAAACAAGATGTGTCTTCCTGTGATACCACGGAAATTCCTATTTTACTTACTGCCATCGATGGCAGCAAAATTCCTAACAATTCCATTCAAGTGGTTCATTTTTGAACAGGACAATATTCCATTCCTTGGCTATATAATTTCTGGTTCAGGACTACAAATAGACCCAGAAAAGGTTCTGGAAACTCTCAAGTGGCCTCGTCCCTTCAGTCTCCAAACTATTCAACTTTTACTTGGATTTGCAAATACCAAAGATTGGTCCATTGAGGCTTCTGAAGCTTTCATCTGCTTGAAGCGAGTCATTACATTTGCACCAGTCCTCAAGTAACCTGACACTGCACTGCGTTCCTTTAAGTTGACTCCTCATCTCTGGGAGTAGGCAGCATACAGTGCTCCTTTACTGGGAAACTTTTAGTTTATTCTCAGAAATTCTTTCCAGCAGAGAAATATTATTCCATCAGTGACAAAGAACTGTTGCCCACGAAACTGGTTTTGGAAGAATGGCATAATCTGCTCAATGGTTCTTGCTACCCAGTCATTGTTTATACTGTCATGAGCTGTGACGACGCCCCAGAGTCACATCGACTCACTAATCTCTCTCCGGCTGCGTCCCTGCCGGGACTTCACTTCCCCTCCATCCCGGCTGTTATCAGGGCCACAGCCAGAACGCTCTCTTCTGACAGCGCCATGTCCCACGCATGTTGGGCATCCAGACGCATGTCTAATTAATTAAACAGCCTTCTGAGGCTGATTATGAACCTGTGCGTCCTTCCTCCTGACTGGACCACCAATGTATTTAAGGCAGGGAGGGCTTAGCCTCCCTGCCGGTTATATCGTTCTTGTGCTGTAGAAAGTGCTGACCTGCTTCCCTGTTACTGTGAATATCCTGTTATTTCTGATCTGATCTCCCGTTGTGACTTTTGACTTTTTCCTTGGACCTCGCTAGAACTCCTGTGCCCCTGTATCTTGATTTTTCATGTTTGCAGCCTGTCCTGACCTTTTGGCCTGTTTTTCTGTATTTTTGCCTGCAACAGACCCACAACCTTCTTCCTGTCACTGATACCCTCTTCCAGTTTTCGGGTTTCCTCCATCTTGCACTACAGTTAGTTTCTGATAAGCTACTAAACTATAGAGCTAAGTCCTGGGGTCATCTGAGTACCAAAAACAAACCAGTTCTATGGGAAAAGTGGATGTTATAGGTGAAGATCTCTACCAGTCTGGTTCTAGTAGCTCATCTAAACGAGCCATTAGTCATAACATATACATCCTAAAAATCTAGTATAACTCTGTACTGCTCAATTCCTCAATTGTCTTCAAGCCAGAAAGTCTTTTTTCTTTTCAGGGTTTGATCTGCAGATCACTTTTCAACTTGGCACCAACAATCATATGGCAGATGAGCTATCATGCTCCTTTGAAGGGAATAATACATGGGAACTTCCTAAGAATCGCCTCATAATAAATCCTAAAATTCTGCTTGCAATCTTTACTACATTACCTCCCAGGACATTGATTCTTGCCCAGCTATTGGTTGCTGCTTCTCCATCAAGACATAAAGAAAATTAATTTCTGTATGCTCTACCTGTGTGCAGCATAAAATTTTACAACAAGAATCAGGGCACAGATTCTCCTGAGTTCTAATCTATTGATTTATCTCCTCTAATTTGTCAAGAAAGTACTAATCGCTAACTTTAACCTTTCACAAACCACACTCAGCTTACTTGTGACTTGGTAGCTACTGTAAGGGGCCACACGGATTTTCACGACCTCAGCTTTACACTCGCTGATCCCCTAGGCTACAGATATAACTGGATCCTTCCGCACCACAGGCAGTCACATCCATAAACAGCTATAGCTGCCACCATTTACTGTTTAAAGTCAATAGAACTTTGCAAATTAACTAATCATTTGTGCACATTCTGCGCTCTGTTAGCTAAGAGTTAACACTTCCACACCTGCTTTTAAGGGTTAATACAGCCAAGCAAGGGGGCTGTGTACCCCTTGAGAGGGGGCCAGCAATTTTTTGTGGACGTCATCTCCATAGGGAATCCAGGCCACTGCTCTCCAGCCTAGGGCTGTGTCATTAGGGCAGGGAGACCCCACGCTGTGGGTTCCCCTGCTATAATGCCACCAGCCCAGCTGGGAAAGACTTGTGCTGGTTGTATTAAAATCAGGAGGACCCCATGCTTTATGTCCCCCCGATTTACTACTTCCAGCACTAGGCTGGCGGCGCTAGAGTTAATTGTGAAATGTATAGTCCCGGCGCTCCACTGGTAATTATATTAAAATGACAATGGTGTGTGTTATGAAATAAAATAGTTCTGCTGTTTATTTATATACAAATTCAGTTAAATGTACAACAAATGTTCCGGACGGAACTTCTAGAATATACACGTTCCATTAATAAAATATGTTCAATATTGCACAATTATATACTGTAGACAGGGTTTGTCACAATATGAAATAGCTAAAGTCTCTCTCACATCTCTCCATATCAAACAATCAAGATCTATCAGAATTATGTATCATAAAGCAATTCTGCTGATACAACTGATATATACTCTATGCCCTTTCACTTGGGCTCTCACAAGTGCACATTGTTTGCATATCTGGTACTTAATATTTGGCTATCAAAGGTATTTCTAAAGCTGGGTACACACTACAGAATTTTCCACCAACTTTTTATGCCGTTCGATTTTACATGCGATCGATGGTCCGATCGCTCGGTCCATGGACTGCATACACACTAGCCTTGTTTAAGACGATAAAGGGAAGAGAGGATGTCCCTTTAGCGACTTTTTACAGTCATGTTGTCGTGACCAATAATTTTAATTTCGTACACACTGAAGCATCATTTGCGGGGCATGTAACGATATACCAAAGACATTAGCATAAAGGGGCATAGCTTTCACTATAGTTAACACCCAAAGCTGTATAAAAAGAGAAGGCAACACTGTCTCTTCATTCATTCCTATAAAATAGAAGTTTATTACCATACATAACATTTTGAAAAAACATTTAACTTGTAAAGTGCAATGCAATGAATATTCCCTAATAATAAAATCCCTTTGTATGTAATGGAATGCTCTATTCTCTGCAGGCATCATCGCTGATTGGTCCACAGCAGAAACGAACGCCCATGTCTGAGTGTATAAAATGAAAGAGGAATCTGTCTGGCGCCGAGGAGCGTGAGACGATGGAAAGTGAGGAGAAAGTGTCAGTGGGGGTTGCGGTTGAGGAGAAGGTGTCAGTGGGGGTTGCGGGTGAGGAGAAGGTGTCAGTGGGGGTTGCGGGTGAGGAGAAAGTGTCAGTGGGTGTTGCGGTTGAGGAGAAGGTGTCAGTGGGGGTTTCGGGTGAGGAGAAGGTGTCGGTGGGTGTTGCGGTTGAGGAGGAGGTGTCAGTGGGGGTTGTGGGTGAGGAGGAGGTGTCTGTGGGGGTTGTGGGTGAGGAGAAGGTGTCAGTGGGGGTTTCGGGTGAGGAGAAGGTGTCAGTGGTGGTTGCAGCTATGGAGACGGAGACAGAGTCAGAGATGGTGCTGGAAGGGCCAAAATTTTTAAAAAAAGTTAAGGTGGGGGATGGAGATACTCAAGAAGACCAAAGAGCAAATCCAATGAGCCCAAGAGAGGTGGAGATGATGATCAAAGTACTGGACAAGGACGACTACGACATTAAAAAAGGTGAGTAGCACATGTAGTGTACCTGTTTGAAGGACTTTATTTCATTCAAGTTTCACACGAAGCGATGCAAACGCCTAATTTGTAACATAGATTTTTTGTTTGTCAGAACGAAGAATTAACGGTGAGAAGGCCTGTTTAGATACCACTGATACCACTGATGTAACACCTGTTATCAAACAAGAAAAAATTGAAAAAGAAAAAGATATGAAAGAAGTTAGACACGAAGGTATTTCAGTGAACATGTGTAGACAACTAAATGCTCATACTGCACCACGTGGGACTGGTACAGACATCACAAATTTACATACACACGCCCCCAGGTCGAGGAAGTATCGGAGGATTGTCGTGGATCGGTCGGAAGTTTATACACACTACACAACGGAAACGAGATTGGAATGAAAATATTTAACAGTACGACCAACCAAATGAGGCAACAATCGTCCATTTGGGCAGACTTTCGACCATCGTGTCACTACACACACTGACCCGACTTTTGAATGAGCGGTCATATGTTGGCTGGTTGAGACGATTATTGGACGGAAACCCTGTAGTGTGTACTTAGCTTTAGGAAGTCTTGGTGACCTCACATTGCAAGAGCCCATAAAAGTTGCATCAGCCACTCCTGCACATATCATAACGGTTGCAATGGACATAAATTCAGTTGCCAAACACCTCCACCACAGTGACCCCCTCCTCACAGTATGAGAGGGGGTCTACACAGGGACTTCTCTCACATCACATGTGGCTTCCAGCCAATCACCCAAAAAATAACCAGCGCTGGAAACTCAATAACCAGGAGAAAGATCAGTTCATGAATTATAAAAAAAATATTTTACACTTTATTAAAAATAAACACATTCAACATAAAAAACACATATGTAGTTAATATCTCAAGCCAATGTATACCACTAAATTACAACATAATCGATAGGATGTAAATGTAATAAATGGACCCAGCGGAAAAAAGGCGATGATACACAATGTAACTAAATCAGCTGTTGACTAATGAACAACTGCACACTGTTCAAGAATCTAAACATCCATATTAAGTGCTTTAGGAGAAACATGCATAAATTGGATGCTCAGCAGCAAATTGTGTGTAACTGTAGAGTTACATACTACCTGGGAGCTTATATCCAATAAAATAAGCAACGTGATATGTCCAGAAAATGGAAGATATTTCAAGGTGTAATTAACAGATGAAAAACAAATGCAAATTCTGCATAAAATGAACCTTGGCCCACAATATATTTCTGGAAGTCCCAACTGGTTCACAAAGAAAGCAGTGTCAAAATATAGTTCCGATATCAATGTAATAAATATATATTGAAAACTTGCCAAATTTCCAGCTGTAGACACTGAGATATTCAAATCTGCATATCCTCTGGTAGTGCTAAAAGACCTTGTGAAGCTGAAAGTACCTTATGTATCGGGCCTGTGTAGAATCAAATGAGCGCTGTCATCCAGATAAATGGTAACCACAAAATCAGTGGAACTCCCGGAACAGTGTCTTGTATATTGGGTCTGAATAGTATCCGATAGGCGCTGTCATCCAAATACGTGGTAACCACAAAAGCAAAGGGGTTCCAGACACTGTGTCTCCGTCAGCCGCAGGTGTAAGAAATGTGGTTCTCCAAGCACGGAGTACAGTGTGTATGTCTCTCTCAGCCGACAGATATCAAAAGTCTGACACCCTGCAAGAGGGCAAGCTGGAGCGTGAAATAATACTAATAATTCTTCTGATGGGTCCGTACGTTGAATTGTAGAA
This sequence comes from Mixophyes fleayi, assembly GCF_038048845.1. Classification (NCBI taxonomy): domain Eukaryota; kingdom Metazoa; phylum Chordata; class Amphibia; order Anura; family Limnodynastidae; genus Mixophyes; species Mixophyes fleayi. The sequence goes on along the minus strand of NC_134404.1, from coordinate 63,248,567 downwards.
ATGGAAGTTCAATGATGAATGGTTACTAAACTCCTGACATGTTTCATCGTAGGTTACGATTTCCTCAGATGCCAGATCAACAATGTGCCAATCACACTCACCCCTTCAAAAGGTCTCAGTCTGATATTCATGCCTCTCTGTCTAGGCTTTGTCATCCAAAGGCTCTCATCTTTACGGCCTTTGCTTGTGATCAAGATCAAGATATTTACGCCTGCATCCCAGCGTCAAGGGCACTTCATTATATGCAGGTCCTCCACTGAAATGTTTTGATCAACATATGAACTAATACGCATGTTTTCAATTTGCTAGATACAGACAGATATGCAAGGTTAAGGATAAGCGCTGACAACAATTGTCTTTTTGTTTCACAACTTGTCACATGCTGCTTATTCCTATATAGAGGCAGCATATGGCTGCATCCCCCATGTTTATTGTTCCCCTTTCTGCATTACCCACCATTCAGCCCCCAACTGGTTATATCTCCATCACCCAATATCTCTATCTCCCCTTTGTGTTTGCCTCTCTATCTTCAATTTTGTATGTACACCTTTCTCCCCCCATGTGTGTGTATCTTTGTCTAGTCTTTGTGTGTTTGCCTGTGTCTTTCCCCCTCTTTGTGTGTCTATAATTTTGTATCTGTACTGCTCTCTCCATCTGTCTCTCTCTGCCCCAAGACCCCCCCGTCCCCAGCCTTTGCCCTCATGTGTACGTTTCTGCCTCTATATTGTGGGTCCCTTGCTCCCCCTTTTTGGGTTTTTCTGTCTTTCCTTAGGCCTCTTATCATATCTATACCTGCTCCTTCTTTAATCATTTGTCCTCAACACCCACTGTGCCCCTCACAAACCCCTCCGCTGTGCCCCTCACTGAAGCTTAGAACCTAAATGGAGACGGCAAACGAAAAACTCAGCACTGATAGGAGGCAACAACTGGAACGTCAGTATGGACAGGAGGCAGCGACCAGATCCTCAGCACAGACAGGTGGCGGTGATTGGAACCTCAGCATGAACAGAGGGATGACAACTGGAACTCAGCTCAGACAGGGGGTGGTAAACGGAACCTGAGAATGGACATGAGACGGCTAGCGAAACCTCAGCACGATCAGGAGATGGCAAGCAAAAGCTCAGCATGGACAGGAGGCAGCAATCAGAAACTCAGTGTCATTGTCAGCTATTTATAAAGCACCACTAATTTTGCAGCGCTGTACAGAGAACTCACATTGGTCCCTGCCCCATTGGAGCTTACAGTCTAAATTCCCTAACACACACACACACACACACACACACACACACACACACACAAATACTAAGGTCAATTTGATAGCAGCCAATTAACCTACTAGTATGTTTTTGGAGTGTGGGAGGAAACCGAAGCACCCAGAGGAAACCCACGCAAACATGGGGAGAATATAAAAACTCCATACAGATAATGCCATGGTTGGGAATTAAACTCATGAACCAAGTGCTGTGAGGCAGAAGTGCTAACCACTAAGCCACTGTGCTGCCCAATGTATGGATAGGAAACAGAGAGCAGATTCTCAGCACAGACAGGATGTGGAAACTTGAATATCAGCACAGATAGAAGGCTGCAACTGGAACTTCAGCATGTATAGACGTTGACTGCCGAAACAGACAGGAGGTGGTTATTGTATCTTCAGCATGGACAGGAGGCGGGAACCAAAACCTAAATATGGACTGAAGGTGGCAACTGGATCTTCAGTACGGATAGGAGATGACGACATGGATCTCAACACAGAGAGGAGACAGCAAGTGGAACTTTAGCATGGACAGGAGGCGGCGGGTGGAGCCTCATTATGGAGAAGAAGAGGCCAGAGGAACTTAAGCATGGATAGGAGGTGGCAACCAGAAAATCAGCTCAAACAGGGGACTGAAACACCTTACAGACAGGAGTTGACAAACTGAACCACAGTGCATGCAGGAGGTGACGATAGGAACCTAAGTACGGACAGGAGTCAGCTAGCAGAACTTCAGCACAGAGTGCACATGGTGACCAGAACCTTGGTATGGATAGAAGGTGACACACTTCAGTGTGGACAGGAATTGGTGAACAGATCCTCAGAAAGGACAGAGGGCAGGGACCGAAACCTCAGAATGGACATGAGACGGCAACTGAAACCTCAACACAGACAGGAGACGATGACAGAAGCCTCAGCAAGGACAGGAGAAGCCAACTGTTGCCTTAGCATATTGAATCTGAAAAGTACTTGCTGTTGTATGAGTATCACATTCCACCCAGCAGTATAAAGCAAAAAAATAAATTACATTGTCTCTGCCTACCTGTTCTCAAACATGTAGAGTGTCAGAGCCTTAGTGGTGGACATGCCATTACCCCCAAGAAGAGGTTCCATTGTGATCTGTACCTCTTCTTGGCAGCTGGGGTGTCTTACAAAGATAAAAAAAATACTTATACTTTTATTTAACTGTGATTAACTATCTAACTAACTATTAACTAGTGTTATTAACTAACACTAGAATCCATAATTCAACAAATGCTATCATAAAGGGTTTTAAAGTACAATGTAACCTGTCAACTTTAGAGTATATAAACTATACTAAATTGGAAGATTTACTTTCCTCTGCTGGCTGTCATTATCACACTCGTAAACGCCTCCATCTGAGTATGCCCTTTCCTGCTGTGTGAAGTCCTGCCATTTGGACATACGTAGCTTACTTACTGGTGTCCAAATTCTCCCTAGCAGCATAAAACACAGATCACATTGCCATTGCCTGCCTCCTGCACCCAAGATTTTATGATGACGCATCCATGGTGGTGGGAATGGCCAACCCGTAAGAAAAGTTTCCACTACCCCAATGCCCTCTGCACCTCTAACTTGGGAGTAGGGGTGGCATTTAACAATAAAAATACACACATTTTTAAAATATAACTATGATTTTGTGTAAAGATTAACATCAACAATCAACAGATGCTTTTTCTAGTCGAAATAAACCAAAATGATCCCTTCTATGCAACATGCAAAATGTATTGCATGTAAGATAGAACAGGTATTCTACTGTTTTCCATAATATCTTACATTGTGGAGGGGTGGAGAGAGGAACCTCAGCATGAACAGGAGGTTGTGACTGGAACATCAACACAGACAGAAAGTGGCAAGCTGAACAGCAAGCATCAGCATGGACAGGAGACAGCAACCATAATCTCAGCATGGAAAGGAGTTGGTGAAAGGGATCACATCATGGACAGGAAGTGGAAACTGGAAGATACGAACTAGATGGAGGTGGCAACCAGTATCTCAGCATGAACATTAGGTGAAAAACGGATCCACAATGTGGACAGAAGGTGGCAACCAGAACCTCGACATGGACAGGAGACAGTGACCAGAACCTTAATGCGGATAAGAGGTGGAAAGCAGAACCTGACCATAGTCAAGAGTTGGTGCACGGAGCTTCAGCAAGGACAGGAGAAAGTGACCAGAACTTCAGTACGGACAGAAGGCAGTGGCGAGAACCTGATAAGGAATGGACAGGAGGTGGTGACAGGGCATGAGGTGATGGCCGAAACTTCAGCACGGACACAAAGTAACGATTTGAACCCAAGCAAAGAATGAAGTCTGTGACCGGAACAGCAAAACAGAGTGGCGATGGCAAGTGAAACCTCAGCACAGATATGAGATGCTAATGAGAACCTCAGTATGTGCAGGAGGCATTGAGAAGAACCTCAGCACGAGCAGGAAGAGGTGACTGAAGTCTCAGGACATTGAGTCTCAGAAGTCCTTGTTGTTGCCTGAAGCTCGGTCACTGTAAGATAGGACATTCTTACTGGGGTCTCATCCATGGTGGTGGGAATGCACTGCCCCCAAGTAGTTAAGATTGGCGCGTTGAGGGCCGGGTGGTCTGGGAATTAGCAGTGAAACAGATGCAAATCAGTAGTAAATATCAATAGGGATGGGGCGCCAAGTAGGAATTATACTGTTTTGTGTAATAATTTGCTAGTTCTAAATATACAATCTAAAGGCATTAGATTTTTGAATGAACGTATCATTCAAAACACATGATTCTTCACTCATATGCAGAAGTCCAATACGTAACTTCAATTCTCATGCGTACATTTTATAAGGAAGAGAAAGAGGCATATAGTGCATTACCTCTAAAAACATTCTCTTGATATAATAAAACAACTACAAGCAAAAAGTAACATCAAAATGTACAGATATGTTGTCTTAGACCAAATTCAGATACTCTACATGCCTACCAGAGCTTGTAGATCTTATTCCTTTGCAGCTGTTTCTGGGTCCAAGAAACAGCTGTGATGCAAGATTGGCCAATGCTTTTGGCCATGTTTGATTGTTTTCTTCGGATCAATTTTGTTGAGACATCATTCAGTGTTCCCTATTTTATTTATATATAATGTATGATTTAAATATTTTACTTTTAGTATATTGATGTTGGAAGAGCGTTAATTTTTTTTATGCCAATTAAATCCTGTGGACTAGAAAAAGGAAACCGTATGTAGGTATGGTATACTTGAAAAAGTAATTCACAAGTTGAAAAAGACCTCACCTTGGTTACCCAGTAGTTTTCCCTTGATGCTTTAAAGGGTTAACCAACTCGACTTTTACAAGTGTAACCATACTAACAGACTCTAGCACAGCCTTTACCCATTTTCCTTCCATATTAATTACACACATTTGTTTGGCTTAGCTTGCTGGTCAGCAGTTCAGGCTAGTTGGGCAAAGAATTAAATCCGTAATGCATCTGATGATAACCATTGTGTTCAGAACCAATCACTGTTGACCATGAACGGAAAATCCGACATCAACAATAAAAAATTACCACCCAGAGAACCCCACGATATATTGAATTGGGGTATACCTACCAAGAATATATGAAATTGCTACATGCAAAGAGAATTAAATTAAAGGATGTAGGAGAAATGGAGGACGACTCTCATTCAGTGTCGTTATTAGATGCGTCCATATTCTCGGTATATGAGAGTAACACGGATAATGAGGAATATGAACAACTAGTTTATGAGTCCTTCCAATTAGGATGGCAAGAATCCCACTGTAAATCATTGACCAATCATGATAGATCCAAAGTAACAATTGATCATCCCTTAGAAGAAACAAAAGGCCATTTAAGTTTAGATGAGGGGACATTTCAGGTAGAAAATATAGGACTAAAAGAAAGGAAAGATATAAACCAGACAGAGGAATTGGTTAGTACACAAACTTACCATCCTGAATTGAACATAGTAGAACCTGATGTGGAAATATCAGTAGATAATCCCTTACAGATCAATGGAGAACCTACCACCTCTAACAACATGGGAGGGAGTTTTTTGGAACAAATTCCCACCCAGAGTTTGGACCCTCCAGCATTAAAACGCAAATTAAGTCAATTAGACGAGGAAAAAGAGGGGGCCAAAAATGTAGAAACGCCAAAGAAAATCAAAACCCATTGATGGTAGGCATTAAACCTATGGGGATATTTAATCTCAGTTCACATAACTTATCCCAACCAGAAATTGCACTCCTCAATAAGGGAATAAAATTTGCTCCAACTAGCAAAATGAATAAATTTGAAGTATATTTAGACTTACATAGATTCACACGCAAATTGTCCCTAAAGAAATATTTTGTGAACACAAGAATACCTGAATCACGAACGCTGGATCAGTATACACATACTAATTTAAAATTACCATCTACTTTTAATCCCAGTTATATAAAGGGAAACCTCATAGGGACTTTTGAGAAACTAGTCATAGATGATCTGGAACAGATAGATAGTAAACCATCCAGACATCAAGACAATTTAACTAAATCTGAAAGAGAAGCATTATTTGGACTGCAGAATAATACCAACATTATCATCAAGCCCGCCGATAAAGGCGGTGGTTTGCTGATATTAAACACGGATGATTACAAAATAGAAATGTCCAGAATATTGAATGATACTGGGACATACTTACATTTACCCACTGATCCAACACTAGAATATCATGGGTTACTTATTCGCCATTTAAAATCAGGGTTAGATAACGGCATATTAACTCAGAAAGAGTTCAAGTATCTAGAGACACCATATCCGAGGAAGCCGGTCATATATTATCTACCGAAGGTTCATAAGAGTGTTGACCAACCCCCAGGAAGACCAATCGTTTCGGGGATTGGCTCTTTGACATCCAATTTTTACAAGATCTTGTAAAAATTCAGCAATCTTATGTTCAGGATACTACCAAGATAATTAACATACTAGATGGTTTGGAATGGAAAGAGGAATATTGGTTGGTGACCTGTGATGTCACCAACCTATATACGGTAATAGATCATCAACAGGGATTAACAAGCTCGAGATATTTTCTTGAAAATATAGGCAGTTTGCCACAGACTCAAATTGATTTTATTTTAGACTGCATGGTGTTTATATTACACCATAATTACTTGTGGTATGAGGGGACATACTACCTCCAGACACGAGGCACAGCAATGGGCATCAGGTTTGCTCCGAGTTATGCTAATTTGTTTATGAGTAAGTGGGAGGAGGAATACATCTGGTCCTCCCACAGATTCGGGGCAAGCCTGGTGCTCTGGAGGCGGTATATAGATGACGTCCTCATAGTTTGGAAAGGAACATGCACGCAATTGGATGAATTCTTAGAATATATAAATCATAATCAGAATAACCTTGTTTTCACCCATACTTGTAGTCAAAATAAAGTAGAATATTTAGATCTAGAGATATACGTAGAAGGGAATCTCTTGAAAACCAAAACATTTAATAAACCAGTAGATGTAAACGGATACATCTTGGCCACAAGTCACCATCACTATAATTGGTTAACAAATATTCCCCAGGGTCAGTTCTGTAGAATCCGAAGGAACTGTACGGATCTTGATGTATATAATGAACAAAGTATACAGTTGCGGGATAAATTTCTCGAGAAAAAGTATGATTCTGATTTAGTGACAAGAGCTTATGAGACCAATAGAGATATAGATCGTTCTGTTTTGCTTCAATATGAGCCTAAATTAGATAATAACCAGGATACACAACAATTCCAAGAACCTTTGTTTATAACCCAATATTCAAGATCGGTTCCACAATTGAGGAAGATCCTCAATCGACACTGGCATGTGTTATTGAAGGATGAACAACTTCATACTATCTTACCCCTCAAACCGAGATTGGTGTTTCGTAGAGCACCTAATTTGGCTTTGAAAATTACACATAGCTATATACCTGGAACATCAGAACCAAAGAATTGGCTTACAGATTTTTCCCAAAAAGGGGGTTTTTATTACTGTGGTACATGTACTAATTGTAAATGTTTAGGTTTTAGATCCAATAAACCTGTTAGTGTATTTCAATCCAACCAAACATTAGAACAATTTAAAGTGAAACAACATCTTACCTGTAGCAGTAAAAGTGTAGTCTATTTACTTGAATGTCCATGTCATACCCAATATGTGGGTCAAACCATACGAAAATTAAAAATCCGTATTGGTGAACATATTCGGAATATTAAGAAATTGAATATGCTGCATAGTGTATCACAGCATTTTGCAGAACACCATGGAGGAAACCCCATTGGTTTAAAATTCATGGCATTAACTCAAATTAAGTCAGATTGGAGGGGGGGGGGCGATTCCATCAAGAAGTTGAACAAAGAGGAAATGAAGCGGATGTTCAAGTTGAAGACTTTAGCCCCTAGGGGGATGAACATCGACTTCGAAATTAACTCATTATTGTAAAGTGATAGGGGTAGTCACCCTTTAATATATCAGATGTATTTTAGTGTAAGCCCCATTTGTAGTTATGACTGATGTACTATATGTCCATATATTTATTTAAACTTGCAATTTATATTATATAATGATTACTGAATATAACCCTATATGTGTATCTAATCTTGTGATTGATACCATAGATCATATTGATTATCAAGTATAAACTTAGTATTTATTATCATTTTTAATGAACAGATTAAGGATATAATGTTTTAATTTTTATTGATGTTTATTTTATTTTTATATATATTTATTTCATTTTCTCAAGCTGCTTTTCCAATAGTCTAATTAAAGGAATGACTTGGCTCAAACTAGCAGAGTCTGCACTCACCTCACACGTCACAACTTCAAATGGTTTCAGCACCTTGCACAGCACTGAAAGGATTCCTCACTGTACAAGAGTGAAATACATCCCCCCTCCTTTCCCAATGTCATGGCTTGTGCAATATGCTTGGATGGCTTTGCGCTGTTCCTCCATCCTCTGAAGCATGTACAGGGTGGAATTCCACCGAGTTACCACCTCTTGCTTAAGTTGGTGGCAGGGCAAGTTAAACTGCTCTTGGAGCTGCTGTAATCTCCTACATGCTGTGGCTGAATGCCTGAAATGGCTTGAAATTTTACGGGCCACCGAAAGCATCTCCTGCACCTCACGGTTATTTCGTAGGAAGCTCTGCACCACCAAGTTGATGGTGTGAGCAAAACAGGGAATATGTTGGAAATCACCCAGCTGCAATGCTCGCACTATATTGTTGGCGTTATCTGAAATGACATACCCTGGGGAGAGTCCGAGTGGTATAAGCCATACATCAATCACATCTTTCAGTTTGCGTAACAAATTGTCAGCTGTATGCCTGTTAGTGAAGCCGGTGATACAAAGAGTGGCCTGCCTGTGACAAATGTTACGTAGTGGTGTACATGCTGCTGCTGTTCCTGCTGGTGAAGGTGAATGACCAACCCAGTGGGCTGTCACAGTCATATAGTCTTTGGTTTGGCCACTTCCACTTGTCCACATATCTGTGGTTAAGTGAACAGTGGGCAGAATGGCATTTTTCAGCGCAATCTCTACATTTTTACACACTTTTTGGTATAGTTGTGGAATAGCTTTACGGGAGAAATGGTGTCGCAATGGAATTCTGTAACGCGGACACAAAACCTCAATTAACTGTGAAAACCAGCTGCGTTTATTGTGGAGATTGGACGCAGATCTAACACTAACATTGCAGCCATGGCGTCTGTGATTCGCTTGGCGACTGGGTGACTGCTGTCATATTTGCTTCCCTCGCAAATGATTGTTTCACAGTTAATTGCTGAAATGTAGGACTGCTCATTTTATTAACCTGCCTCTGGGATGACGATTCACCCCCAGCAGCAGCAACAGCAGCAGCAGGACTAACGCTTTCTTCAGAGGAATCAATAATAGTGCCTGAGTCATCCAGCCTTAAGTGGGATGCCGGGCTAACTCCGAGCGCTACTGAGGATATTGATGAGGATGGTGTGGTGGGTGTATTTTGTAGCCGTCGGTATGTCGGTGAGCGGAGGGTCTTAGCTGATGAGGGAGTGCTTGTATTCTTTTGGGAAGAACTTTCAGCTTTTCCCAACACTTTGCCATGAACTCTCGTTAAATGGCGTAACATAGACGAGGTTCCAAGATGGTTAAGGTCCCTCCCTCGACTGACTGTGGCTTGACATACACTACAAATGGCTATACAATTGTTGTCTGGATTTGGGTAGAAATAATTCCACACATAAGAAGTGGATTTTTTTGTTTTATGCCCAGGCATGACAATGGCCTTTTTCTTGTCACGTGCCAGAACTGCTGCCACTGGTGCAGGACTTACACAAACAACCTCATCCTCATCAACATCCTCATTAGCGCCCTCGTCGCCTACACAAATCTCCCCCTCATCCTCTTCTATTTCCAAAGTGGCATCCTCAATTTGGGTATCACCGGCTACACTCGGGCTATTAAGGCACACATCAGCAGAATGCTCACGATTAGACATCCCACTGTTGGATGGACTCTCCACAGGGATTGTTGTCATTTGTGAATCAGAGCAAATATTCTCCTGTAATGCCTCACTGTTATCTTGCAGCTCGGCTTTGACGCGTAACAGTAGTTGTGCACCAATTGTAGGCTGGGTAACTTTTTGGGATCTGCCACTAATAGCCAAAGGTGAAGGCCTCATTCTCTCTTTGCCACTGCGTGTGTAGAATGGCATGCTTGCAATTTTTTTTTTATCGTCACTTAACTTTTGCTCAGTTACACTTCTTTTTCGCTTCAATACAGTAAATTTTTTTTGGGTTTTTGTTTTTTGCACTAATTTGAAAACACTCTGTTGTTTGACATCGCCTTGGCCAGATGACGTACTGGGAACACTAACATCAGGACTGGTGACAGAACCTGGTTGCTCATTCAGATCATATGTGGACTGCTTTGAATCCATTCTGAGCGCAAACCACTGGGGAGTGCTAAAAATTATTTGGTAGATACTGCTGACAGATATGACTTTTGACAGCCAGAAATATTAATGCACAATTAGGGAGGACACCCCAAAAGCACTGAGGAGTGCTAAAAATTATTTAGTAGATACTGCTGACAGATATGACTTTTGACAGCCAGAAATATTAATGCACAATTAGGGAGGACACCCCAAAAGCACTGAGGAGTGCTAAAAATTATTTAGTAGATACTGCTGACAGCACCACGTGACAGGTGCCGTCCCATGTGATTGCTCACATAGGCGGCTGTCACTGATTCTCCGTCCGCCGAGCAGCGCGCAGAGTGTTGCTGCTCGGCGGACATGCAGACCGGCCCATCTGGCCATCGGCCCTTCTGGCATTTGCCAGAAGTGCCAGATGGCCAGTCCGGCCCTGGTGGAATCCATGGGAAGACCCTACCCCCAAGAAGAGGTTCCACCCTCCCAATGCCCTTTTTACCTTTTCTTGGGGGTAGGAGAAGCAATCAAACTTAGAACAATATGTACCTTTAATTATAGCTGTGATTACTTTTAAATGATAATATCAACAATTTAAAAGCAGCTTATTCCATTTGAAGTAAACAACAAAATCCCATGAATGCGCCATGCAAAATGTATTGCAAGTAAATTAAAGCAGGTATTATACTATTTGCATTATAATCTGCCCTACAATAGTCATAGTTCTACAGTACAGAGAGAATTCTATACACATTAAGAATCAGTACATACTATATACTCATTCTTCTTCTATCTTACCTCTCCATCCTCTTTCTCCTTCTTCCTATATTCTTCACCTCTTTCCTGAATAACAGTGCAGCTGGGGCAACAGAACCTCTGCACAGGCAGTATGAGGCTACATGAACATTCTTATGGAAGAAAATGAGAAGAAGAACACCAGCGCAGATAGAAGTCAGAGATTGAAAAATCAGCACATACAGGATGTGGAGCTTTAGCCTCTTTACGGACAGATGATAGTGACAGTGTTAGTGAGACTTCGGGCTGCACTTCGGTACATACAGAAGGTGGGGAATAGAACTGCAGCATGGATAGGAGTCGGCTAGGAGAACTTCAGGACGGTCAGGTGGTGGCGAACAAAACCTCCGCAAGACGGGGGTAGATATTCACAGCCCCAAGAAGAGGCTCTATCCTCCAAATGCCCTCGGTACCTCTTCTCGGGGGCACAGGTGGCTTAGAAAGTTAAAAAAACATATGCAGGTTGCGGCGACTGGAACTTCAGCATGAACAAGTTGCGGCGAATAGGAATAGGAGCATGCTCTGTGACGTCTTGCTACATGGACATGAAGCAGGATAGTGTAAATAGTGGGGGCTCTCTAGGGGATCTGCAGCGATGATAATGGCTGAATTGGTAACAGGGTTTAGGAGGGTTAACTGGAGCTGTTTGTGTGTTTTGGGGAGAGAGCGTAGCACTCTCAATTGATAATGTTACCTACCCTAGCAAGAGGTTTCTATTAGTTTACCTCTCAACATTCCAGACTGGAAATCAAGAAACATTAGACCATGCCCTTATCCACCGAAAGAATTCTATGATATGTCCAAATCATGTCCTTGTCTATCAAAAAAAAAACATACCTCCCTATGATCGTGATTTCAGCAGGCCAGTCATGATTGTCAACACTCGTAAGAAGAGTGGTACTATGTGAGTTGGGGGGAATGGCTTCTCCCAAATATAGGTGTGACTGTGCAGATAAGGTGCAAGGTCATATTTTGTCCTGCTCTTTATTGCTTCAATGTTGGGAGGTATGGCATCATGAGAATTTTGCTAGCAATCTCCGCACTGCTATAAACCTGGGACTGATCTGGGAAAATCAGGACTGCTAGCAGGTGCTGTATACAAGGATGATATCTCACTTTATCTCGCAGAGCAAGCAACATGACTACTGGCACACAGTTTATAAATATGCTGAAAAATTGTATAGCTCCTTAAAGTCCTGATTTTGAGCCTAGCTTTTGTGGAAATTTGGGTGTGCCTAGGTGGATCTGATTGGGATTTGTGAAAATCATTGTTTTGTCCTTGCTTTTTAAAGATGTGACACACACACACACACACACACATATATATATAGGAAAATGAATGTATATGTGTATGTGTTTCCCATGGCACTTGTAGTGCCTCACATGTGCACTGTTAATGGTACCTCCATCATAAAATAAAAAGTTTTTTTCCAATCATGAATAATTATTACTCCTGATTGCAATCAAATAGTATTGCCCCCCCCCCTTAGTATAAAGAACAATAAATGGCCCACTTGATATAATGAAAATTTTTATTTGACCCCATTAGTGACTTTAAATTAATTTTGCCCCCTTAATCAATAAATAATGATTGCACCCAAGTCATAAGACAATGGTGCCTCTATTTAAGCCACCTAGACTTTCTTGTGCTTTTTTCTGGTGTGTTTGACACAGCCACACATGGCTAGATGTTTAACATCAAAGAGCCGTATAGGTAATGCAGCGGTTTGAACCAGTAAATCACTGGTGATGTGTGACTTTTTATAACCTCACTAAAAATCACCCCTTTAATAAATTTAGTCCAGTTTCACTTTTACTGGCTAGTTGGTAACTCAAATACATTCACAGACCTTCTAAATGCAGATTAATAAAAATACATCTAAAAGCACACTCCTATGAGTTTTGCAATAGCGGACTAATCGTATTTAAAATGCTTTAATTGAACGGCAACATTGCAGTGTGTATGGCTACCTCAACAAAGAAGATTTCAGGATATTCTGAATAAAGTAATTATAATAATAGCAAAGTATAAAAAGAAAGTAGCCAAACATTTTAATTTCAATGTAAAAACTTTATCTCTTGCCTTTGCCTCTCCCTAACATTAGCCCGCACCTAAAACTTTTCCAATAAACTTAACATTTTTTAAAGTTAAAAATAAGCTTACCTTAGACTATTCAATATGAAATCTAGCAGAGGGAGTCACTGACATACACACTAAATATACACAGTGCACACTCACAGGCAGCTAATAACTGTCTATTCTGTGCCAAGCACTAACTTTAATACCCAGGCTGAGTGACATCATAATAGCTATTTATGATGTAAGCCAGTCACATGATCAGCCTAGTCAAAGCTGTTAATTTCCATATAACATAGCTATAAACATAATGTATAAATAGCTAGGCATATAATTGAAATGGAAATAAACACATACAAATAAATACAGATTTAAAAAAAACATTCCCAGCAAGGTAAACTAATAGATATTTACATAATGTATATGAAGATGAAGAAATTGTAACTGAAACAAATAGACAACACAGAACAATGAGACAGAGAAAATTAACTTCCTCTTATAAGCTTCGGCCGATCAGTGTACAGTGGGCTACTCTGTAGATGAAAAGACAATATTTCCTTTCAAAAGTCAAAAGAAGGAACAGGGGTACAAGAACAATGATAGCCAGAAGATTCCTGACCTATTTAACTGAGCTTCATCATTTCTCATAACTGACCTTCATCATTTATCATAACTGACCTTCAGCATTCATTACAACTGAACTTCATCATTCATCATAACTGACCTTCCACATTTATCATAACTGACCTTCACCATTCATCATAACTGATCTTCACCATTCATCATAACTGACCTTCATCATTTATCATAACTGACCTTCATCATTCATCATAACTGACCTTAATCATTTATCATAACTAACCTTCACCATTCATCATAACTGACCTTCACCATTCATCATAACTGACCTTCATCATTTATCATAACTGACCTTCACCATTTATCATAACTAACCTTCATCATTTATCATAATTAACCTTCACCATTTATCATAACTAACCTTCATCATTTATCATAACTAACCTTCACCATTTATCATAACTAACCTTCACCATTCATCATTACTGATCTTCATCTTTCATCATAACTGACCTTCATCATTTCTCATAACTGACCTTCAGCATTCATTACAACTGAACTTCATCATTCATCATAACTGACCTTCCACATTTATCATAACTGACCTTCACCATTCATCATAACTGATCTTCACCATTCATCATAACTGACCTTCATCATTTATCATAACTGACCTTCATCATTCATCATAACTGACCTTAATCATTTATCATAACTAACCTTCACCATTCATCATAACTGACCTTCACCATTCATCATAACTGACCTTCATCATTTATCATAACTGACCTTCACCATTTATCATAACTAACCTTCATCATTTATCATAATTAACCTTCACCATTTATCATAACTAACCTTCATCATTTATCATAACTAACCTTCACCATTTATCATAACTAACCTTCACCATTCATCATTACTGATCTTCATCTTTCATCATAACTGACCTTCACCATTCATCATAACGGAGCTTCTCCATTCATCATAACTGAGCTTCCCTATTCATCATAACTGACCTTCATCATTTACCATAACTGACCTTCACCATTCATCATAACTGACCTTCATCATTCATCATAACTGACCTTCATCATTTCTCATAACTAACCTTCACCATTTATCATTACTGACCTTCTCCATTCATCATAACTGAGCTTCCCTATTCATCATAACTGACCTTCATCATTTACCATAACTGACCTTCACCATTCATCATAACTGACCTTCATCATTTCTCATAACTGACCTTCAGCATTCATCATAATGGAGCTTCTCCATTCATCATAGCTGAGCTTCATCATTTATCATAACTGACCTTCACAATTCATCATAACTGACCTTCACCATTCATCATAACTGACCTTCACCATTTATCATAACTGACCTTCATCTTTCATCATAACTGACCTTCATCATTTATCATAACTGACCTTCACAATTCATCATAACTGACCTTCACCATTCATCATAACTGACCTTCATCTTTCATCATAACTGACCTTCATCATTTATCATAACTGACCTTCACAATTCATCATAACATGACCTTCACCATTCATCATAACTGACCTTCATCTTTCATCATAACTGACCTTCATCATTTATCATAACTGACCTTCACCATTCATCATAACGGAGCTTCTCCATTCATCATAACTGACCTTCATCATTCATCATAACTGACCTTCACCATTCATCATAACGGAGCTTCTCCATTCATCATAGCTGAGCTTCATCATTTATCATAACTGACCTTCACAATTCATCATAACTGACCTTCACCATTCATCATAACTGACCTTCACCATTCATCATAACTGACCTTCACCATTTATCATAACTGACCTTCATCTTTCATCATAACTGACCTTCATCATTTATCATAACTGACCTTCACCATTCATCATAACTGACCTTCACCATTCGTCATAACTGAGCTTTATCTTGTATCATAACTGACCTTTAGCATTTATCATAACTGAGCTTCACCCTTTATCATAACTGACCTTTACCATTCATCATAACTGACCTCCACCATTCATCATAACTGAGCATCCATCTATCCGTTTAGAGTAATTGTATACAGCCTGGTGCTCTTCTTTAGTGTCACTGGATATAGAGCCAGGGCAGTTGTTCTTCATGTTTGATGCCAGCTGCTGTCATCAAGGAGACAGTTGAGATCTGCAGAGGAGGAAAGGAGACGGTAACACCAATGGCAGTTGACAGCAATGACAGTTATTCTCATTAGGTCCAGCAGTTGAACTGAGATGTATTCAGAAGATCTTCTAAAGAACCTTGTCCTTAGTGTGATAACCCGTTTGCCTTTACTTTGTGGGAAAATGATTATGTGGGATGAAGGCCCCAGAGCTGATCTACTGTTCAGCCATCTCCAACTGCCGCCCGCATGCCACCAATAACAATGAACTAATAATATAAAAAGTAGGTATATATGTATATAAATATATGTGTGTATATATATATATATATATATATATATATATATATATATTATAAGGGCCCTTATATTAAGGTTGCATCTAATAAATGACATTCTGCCATTAGAAATCTGTGAGAGGGGGGGCATGATGTTTGAGGGGCTACATTTTAACAAGTATTAAAGCTATTACACTGAAATTTGGCAAGCGAGTGAAGAACCATCCATAGGTGCCGCATGCCAAATTTCAGAAAGAAAGAATAAAAAATGACAAATTAGGAATAATCTAAAATTCAAATTCTCGCCGTTTTTTTTCCACTTCCTGTTCTGCAAAAGTCACAGTTTTTCTGGTTTTTTTGGGAGAGCATAACTCAGTGTACAGGAGGTCTAAAGACTTGGGGTTTGTTTTATAAGAAAGCTATTAGGGCTGAGGAGTGCCTTTGAGGGTTTACAATTTTGAGAAAGTTGTAGTTTTTTTACAATTTGGTAAAATATGCCCCATTTTAAAGATAGGGGATTTCATAACGTTGCACATGTCAGTTAGAGGTTTGTGCTGGGTGTACTCAGACTGGCTTCACTTGAGAGCACAACCATGGCTGAGTCTCTGGCTAAGGGATTTTCATCTCTGAGCTGAAGAAGTTACCCACATTTTTTAGCCACAGGGGGGCTGGTTAGTGTTTTAGGGACATGGGAGGGGCACCCTGTAGTAATATTAGCCGAGGCACTGCTCTCAATTGAGAGTTTAATCTCTCCCTGAATCAGCTGTTAGTGAATCCATTGTAAACCTCCCGCCCCTCAGTGACATCAGTTAATTTCATACTTACCCACTTTTGAAGGCAGCTGTCGGGGAGGGGGTCTGTCAAAGGGGCGTGGCCACGTGTGGTGCACCGTTAGGCTCCGTCCCTGTCAATTGTATGCAATTTTGGCCTATCACAGCAGGGGGCGGGGCCATGGCGGCACGTTTAGCCCCGCCCTCACCCATTTTCAACGACAGAGACAACTGGATCCGGGATTTTTGCCTGCTCTCTCGGGAGTCCGGGAGAACTCACAAAAATTGGGGAGTCTCCCGGACATTCCAGGAGAGTAGGCAACTATGGTTAATTTATTCAAAAGTGCTTTGTGGTACTTGTACTGATCACATCAGGTGTTTGTGATGTAAAGCCTGAAATCAACACAAATGATGTCAGACCTTTTTTCAACTTTATTGTGACCTTGCAACCAACACAATTCAAGTGAAAAGCCAACAGGCTTTTTTTTTTTCAGGAAAAAAAAGTGAAATACAAAACCTACAACACCCTGGTTGCAAAGTGTGCACATCCTTTTATAAAGGGGCTGTAGCTGTGTTCAGAGTTAGCCAATTACATTCAAGATCATGTTTAAATGTAACTAACATAGACATGCCAGCAATCAAATTGATTGTGGTTAACCCTAAATTATGATCAGTTGCTCCTGTAGGATTTTCTTGTAGTTTTCTTGGTTGCATCCTACTGGATATTTTGACCCAAACCTGCTGGCCTCTGTCAGAACACTGAAGATGAAGAGGAATTTTACCTTCCAACATGATAACAATTCAAAGTACACAACCAACGCAACTGTGTAATGACTTCAGAAAAGGAAGATCAAAGTCTTGAAATGGCTCAGCAAGAGCCCAGACCTCAATCCTATTGAGAACTGTGCTGTTCATTATCAAAGAAATAATAGATAATATTTAGATACAACTGGATTAATCATATTAAAAAAAAGTTTGATATTTTGGAATGTAAAAAATGGTTTGTCAATAAACAATCTACAATTGTGTTCTAAATAGGAAATGTTTTAATTGATGGTCACAAATATGCTGTGACTAATATCTTGAACTATAATCACAAGTTGTCAATACCATTATTGGTTTCACCTATAAATTTGGTAGCTCTAATGTCTAAGACAATGATGGGTGGGATTTTTAGGAGACTTACATGCAGGTATTGTTTCCAAAAAGCACATTTTGTGTACATAGAAATGATGAACAGCAAAGCTTCCATGTAAAATACACAGCTCTTGAACTACCAAAACATGCATTTAAGATATCACAATCAAGTCATGAATAACTAAGCCACGTGGAACCCACTATGCTTGTGCTTGTCACTCGAAGAATCTTAAATCTCCAAGATGAGGTCAAAAGTGGATAATTGATGTTTATGTGGACAGATGACTATGATGTGGGCCTGGTAATTCTCTTTGTATAGAATAGATAAAAAATGGAATGTGGTAAATTCTAATGAAATACAAACGTATTGCAGTTAATGGGTGTACCATATTATTAACTAACTAATGTGGAAACTAACAACTGATTACTTCATCATATCATCATCATCATCACCATTTATTTATATAGCGCCACTGATTCCGCAGCGCTGTATAGAAAACTCATTCACATCAGTCCCTGCCCCATTGGAGCTTACAGTCTAAATTCCCTAACATACACACACACAGACAGACAGACTAGGGTCAATTTTGATAGCAGCCAATTAACCTACTAGTATGTTTTTGGAGTGTGGGAGGAAACAGGAGCACCCGGAGGAAACCCACATAAACACGGGGAGAACATACAAACTCCACACAGATAAGACCATGGTTGGGAATTGAACTCATGACCCCAGCGCTGTGAGGCAGAAGTGCTAACCACTTAGCCACCGTGATCTATATATAAGATATATTCTTCTGTACACTGCCTATTCTCTATTTCCCCAATACAGATTGATGCAAGACACTGAAGGAATGAGGACAGCATACTATACTTTAAGTATAAAACACATAAAACATTCCCAGGGGCGGATTGGGGGCTTAAAGTGGCCCAAGATATCATTCTGAAAGTGGCCTCATATAGGCAGGACCAAAACAACTGTAAGCAGGTTCAACGCAAAGTAGATGGGGTTTACCGACAAGTAGGTGGAGAGTACAAGTACAAATTAAAAAGGCATTTAATTTGTATTTAATTTAGTCAGGGGGTAATAGCAGCCTTATGGCTGCCAATAACACTTTCAAACATGAAAAAGCCCTATTAATTTATTAAAGATCTTTTCGCCTTTTAAAAAATTGGCTCCTCAGTGCCTAAAATATCTTCAAGGAGGAATCCCTGGTCAGTAGTGTCTCAAAATCTAATTTTCGCCATCCAACCCTTTCCACTGTAAACACACTGGCAATGCACATGGATATTTATAATCATATTGGAACAAGAGAACAAACAATAGGAGAAGACACAACTTAAAATAAAGAAAATGTTTACAAGAGGACAAGTAGGTAAGGACAGGAGAGAAGCTGTAGAGAGGTCCCTGCTTGTAAGAGCAAACATTTTAGAGGAGTGGGGGGAAACAGACTGAGACAATGGTAGTGGTAGGAAACATGGAATGGGCAGGTGAAGCATGAGGAATGCATTGTTTTAGGTTGGGACTTAGTAGGCAAACATTAAGAGATGATCACTTGAAAAAATTGGAAGTTGGGGGCAAGTCTGGTCAAGTGGAGCAGGGAGTTCCAAAGGTGGGGAGCAGCATATGTGAAGATCTGCAGGTGGGAGTGTGAGGTGATGATACGAGAAGAGGAGAGATGAAGGTCATATGCAGAATGGAGTGGGCATGTATGGTAGTATTTCTTGACAAGGTCAGAGATGTAGGCGGGGAGGTGTTAAAGAGGTCTTTATAGGTGAGGGTAAGCAGCATGAATTCTATTCTGGATTGAACGGTGAGACAATGGAGGGTTTTGCAGAGAGGCACAATGGAAGAGGGAAGCCGAGATAGGAAGATTAGATGCGACACCGCATCATACTGGAGGGATGATGCATTGTCACATCTCGTGAAGAACAGAGAGATGGAGATTGCAATAATCAAGGCAGGAGATGACAAGAGTGTGGACTATGATCTTTGTGACATCCAGGGAGAGAAAAGTGTGAATCTTGGCAACATTGGGAAGGTGACAGGATTGTGCAAGGGAATGGATGTGGGGAGTGAAGTTGAGGGCAGAGTCTAGACATTGTGCATGGGTAACAGGTGTGAGAGTCACACTATCAACTTTGAGAGAAACAGATAGAGGGGATGTAATATTGGGCAGTGGAAAAATGACAGGCTCAATTTTGGATATTGTTGAGTTTGAGGGAGCCTTCAGCCATCCAAGTGCAGATATCAAAGAGGCAGTGGGACACAAGAGGAGAGAAGGAAAGAGGTCAGCAGAGGAAAGGTAGATTACAGTATCACTGGCATATAGGTGACACTGGAGGATGAAGGAGCGAATGAGTTGACCAAGTCAGGAGTTTTAAAGGGAGAGAAGCTTTGGGCCAAGAATAGAACATTGAGGGAAACTGATAGATAGAGGAAGAAGAGAGGAGCATGTGTCTAAGGAAAGATACTAAAGGAGTGATCAGAGAGGTAGGAGGGAAGCCAGGAAATGCTAGTGCCACGAAGGCCAATGGAGTGATGGGTGTAAAGAAGGAGAGGGGGGTCAACAATGCCAAAATCAGCAGAAAGTTCAAAGACCAAGAGCAGAGAGAAGTAACCCTTCCACTTAGCCAAGATTACATCATTTGTCACAGTGGTGAGGACAGTCTCTGTGGAGTGGAGAAGCCTGAAGTTCCATTGTAAAGTGTCAAGGTGAGAGTGAACAGTGAGTGTGATAAATGGCTATAAACTAGCCATTTGAGAAGTTTGGAAAGGAACAGGAGTTTTGATTATTCTCCTTTGAAACATTGCCAGAATATGCCCCTTTCTCATTCCCTGTTCTTTCTTCCCATTCCCTCTAGAATTCAGTTCAAGCTTTTCACCGTCACCAACTCCTTCCCTTTAAACATTTCTAACCATGTCATCAGATACACTTCCTCTCGGCCTCTGCAATCTGCATCTGACCTACATCTTTCCTTGCCCTGGTTACCACCTCTCACTATTAGCTCAAAGATTTCTTCTATACTGCTCCCCACTTATGGAACACCCTACCCCCTCCTTAACAGACTTTCAACCTTAAAGCGCTCTCTTTCTCTGCATGTTCTACCTGATCCCATCTAGGGATGTGCACCGGCGACTTTTGAGGTCTCGTGTTTTGTGTTTTGGATCCGGATTTTCGTTATTTTTGGGGTTCGGATTTGTCTCGCAAAACACTTGACGAAAGGTCTCGGTTCGGATTTAAGGTTTTGGATTCGGATTTTTTTGGAAAAAAACATAAAAAGTTTAAAAATCAAGTTTTTGGGCTTATTTTCACTCCTAGGCTATTATTAACCTCAATAACATTCAATAACAAGCATTTCCACTAATTTACAGTGTATTCTGAACACCTCACAATATAGTTATTAGTCCAAAACGTTGCAACAAGGTATCTTTCTGGACTGCGTAGAGGAGTGGGTCACCACAATATATATTAAAAACCCTGAACTTTTATGATTCGCACCAATAAATGTACCTGGACTGCGTAGAGGAGTGGGTCACCACAAGATATATTAAAAACCCTGAACTTTTATGATTCGCACCAATAAATGTACCTGGACTGCGTAGAGGAGTGGGTCACCACAATATCTATTAAAAACCCTGAACTTTTATGAATCGCACCAATAAATGTACCTGGACTGCGTATAGGAGTGGGTCACCACAAGATATATTAAAAACCCTGAACTTTTATGATTCGCACCAATAAATGTACCTGGACTGCGTAGAGGAGTGGGTCACCACAATATCTATTAAAAACCCTGAACTTTTATGAATCGCACCAATAAATGTACCTGGACTGCGTATAGGAGTGGGTCACCACAAGATATATTAAAAACCCTGAACTTTTATGATTCGCACCAATAAATGTACCTGGACTGCGTAGAGGAGTGGGTCACCACAAGATATATTAAAAACCCTGAACTTTTATGAATCGCACCAATAAATGTACCTGGACTGCGTAGAGGAGTGGGTCACCACAATATATCTTAAAAACCCTGAACTTTTATGAATCGCACCAATAAATGTACCTGGACTGCGTAGAGGAGTGGGTCACCACAATATATTAAAAACCCTGAACTTTTATGAATCGCACCAATAAATGTACCTGGACTGCGTAGAGGAGTGGGTCACCACAATATATATTAAAAACCCTGAACTTTTATGATTCGCACCAATAAATGTACCTGGACTGCGTAGATGAGTGGGTCACCACAAGATATATTAAAAACCCTGAACTTTTATGATTCGCACCAATAAATGTACCTGGACTGCGTAGAGGAGTGGGTCACCACAAGATATATTAAAAACCCTGAACTTTTATGATTCGCACCAATAAATGTACCTGGACTGCGTAGAGGAGTGGGTCACCACAATATCTATTAAAAACCCTGAACTTTTATGAATCGCACCAATAAATGTACCTGGACTGCGTATAGGAGTGGGTCACCACAAGATATATTAAAAACCCTGAACTTTTATGATTCGCACCAATAAATGTACCTGGACTGCGTAGAGGAGTGGGTCACCACAATATCTATTAAAAACCCTGAACTTTTATGAATCGCACCAATAAATGTACCTGGACTGCGTATAGGAGTGGGTCACCACAAGATATATTAAAAACCCTGAACTTTTATGATTCGCACCAATAAATGTACCTGGACTGCGTAGAGGAGTGGGTCACCACAAGATATATTAAAAACCCTGAACTTTTATGAATCGCACCAATAAATGTACCTGGACTGCGTAGAGGAGTGGGTCACCACAATATATCTTAAAAACCCTGAACTTTTATGAATCGCACCAATAAATGTACCTGGACTGCGTAGAGGAGTGGGTCACCACAATATATTAAAAACCCTGAACTTTTATGAATCGCACCAATAAATGTACCTGGACTGCGTAGAGGAGTGGGTCACCACAATATATATTAAAAACCCTGAACTTTTATGATTCGCACCAATAAATGTACCTGGACTGCGTAGAGGAGTGGGTCACCACAAGATATATTAAAAACCCTGAACTTTTATGATTCGCACCAATAAATGTACCTGGACTGCGTAGAGGAGTGGGTCACCACAATATCTATTAAAAACCCTGAACTTTTATGATTCGCACCAATAAATGTACCTGGACTGCCTAGAGGAGTGGGCACTGGGCACCACAATAAAATATATAAAAAACCTTCAACAGGTCTGCATTACACTACACATACGGCTGCTCCTCCATCCTCTCCATCATATACATGTTGGAGTTTTAGCGTGTGACAACCTCTTGTTTTTGATAATGTCAGTGCATTTTGAATATTTTTCAATTTGCCCCACACCACTGAATGAACTTTATCTATGATACGCATCTATCTATCTTGACTGCGTAGTGTGGTGGCCCCGGTACACAATTTGGTACCGAGGCCACAATATAATTAAAAAACCCTCCACGTGTCAGAATTCCACCAAAAAAGGGTATGGACTGCGTAGTGTGGTGGCCCCGGTACCCAATTTGGTACCGGGGCCATTATACCTCCTCCAAACATGGTACAGACAATTCGTCATTGAGATCCCATCAAGTATGTTAAAGACAGACAGGGTCGAAGTGTTATTCGTTGACTTTGTAAACCCAAAAAACTGTCCCTGTTGCACATAGTCGTGCAATGAAGACTGACTTTTTCATTTAAAGGCACGATCTTTCAAGTGTAGTGTTTGTAAGTCTAAGTCATATTATACTTTTGGTAAAATTGGTTTATTTTGTTCCTCTTTATGGTAATTAGTCATAGAATTAAAGTATGAAATAGAATTAAAGTATGAAATAGAATTAAAGTATTAAATAGAATTAAAGTATGAAATAGAATTAAAGTATGAAATAGAGTGGTATAGAGTTGTAGTGTGGTATAGATAGAGTGGTCCACACAATATAATAATAAAACCCTCAACTGGTCTGAATTCCACCAAACAAGTATCTGGACTGCGTAGTGTGGTGGCCCCGGTATAAAATTTGGTACCGAGGCCACAATATAATTAAAAAACCCTCCACGTGTCAGAATTACACCAAACAAGTATCTGGACTGCATAGTGGGGTGGCCCCGGTACACAATTTGGTACCGAGGCCACAATATAATTAAAAAATTGGGCATCAACTGTCACCGTTGTTTAATATCTGATACACCTAAATATGGACTGCACAGTGGAGTGGCCCCGGTAGTAAATTTGGTGCCGGGGCCACAATACCTCCTCCAACTTCCAAGTGTAGTGTTTATAAAGACAGACAGCGGCGAAGTGTTATTAGTTGACTTTCTTAACCCTAAAATTGTCCCTGTTGCAAATATTCGTGCAATGGACAGTTACTTTTTTATTGAAAGAATCAAGCTTTCAAGTGTAGTGTTTATAAAATATAAACAACAATACAGTAGTTTTAGAGCACGTCAATACCTCTTGTTTTAAATTATGACACGGCATTTTACTTTTGGTTTAATTTCTTGTATTTTTTTAAATTTGGTTTTACTTTTTGAACATGGCAAACGACTGTTGATTGGTCATATAATGCAAAAAAAAAAGGTCCAAGATGGAATTGTCCTTGGGCCCTCACACCCACCCTTATGTTGTTTAAATAGGACATGCACACTTTAACAAACCAATCATTTCAGCGACAGGGCCTACCAAACAACTTTGGCTGAAATGATTGGTTTGTTTGGGCCCCCACACCAAAAAAGCTATTCATCTCTCCCTGTACAGACTAAACAGGCTCTACTGAGGCAAGATGTCGTCCTCATCCTCAACCTCTGATTCCTCTCCCCCTACAGTGTGTACTTCCTCCTCATCACACATTATCAATTCGTCCCCGCTGGACTCCACAACCACAGGTCCCTCTGTACTATCTGGAGGGCAGTGCTGTACTTCATTGAGGAATTGATTATTCATTTTTATAAACATCATTTTTTCAACGTTCTGAGGAAGCAACCTCCTTCGCCGCTCACTGACCAGGTTCCCCGCTGCACTAAAAACTCTTTCCGAGTACACACTGGAGGGGGGACAACTCAGGTAAAATAGAGCCAGTTTGTACAGGGGCTTCCAAACTGCCTTTTTTTCCTGCCAGTAACAATATGGACTGTCTGACATGTCTACTTGGATGGTGTCAGCAAAGTAATCATCCACAATTTTTTCTATTGTGACAGCATCCAATGCAGCGACAGTAGACATGTCTGCAATGGTTGGCAGGTCCTTCAGTCCGGACCAGATGTTATCAGCATCCCCGCCAGTGCCTCTTTTGGGAAAACTGAGCTTTTTCCTCGCAGCCATAGATGTGGAAGAAAATGAGGGTGGAGCTGTTGGCATGTCACGGTCCTCTTCAGAGGACAATCTCCTGACTAGCAGGTCTTTGCACCGCTGTAGACTTGTGTCCGCCGGAAACAGAGACACAACATACGCTTTAAACCGAGGATCGAGCACGGTGGCCAGAATGTATTCCTCTGACTTTAAAAGAGTGACCACCCTAGGATCCTGGCAAAGCGTACGAAGGGCTACATCCACAAGAGCTACATGCTTGGTGTAATCGCAATGGCTTACCAGCTCCTCCCTCACTTTCTCCAGCTGCTTCTGCAACAGCCTGATCAGGGGAATGACCTGACTCAAGCTGGCAGTGTCGGAACTGACTTCTCGTGTGGCAAGTTCAAATGGCTGCAGAACCTTGCACAACACGGAAATCAGTCTCCACTGCGCTTGACTGAGGCGCATCCCCACTCCTTTGCTTATGTCGTAGGTGGCTGTGTAGGCCTGAATGGCCTTTTGCTGCTCCTCCATCCTCTGCAGCATATAGAGGGTGGAGTTCCAGCGCGTCACAACCTCTTGTTTGAGGTGATGGCAGGGCAGGTTCATGCTTTTTTGATGTGCCTCTAGTCTGCGGTAGGCACTGGCTGAATGCCGAAAGTGTCCAGCAATTTTGCGCGCCACCGCAAGCATCTCCTGCACACCCCTGTCACTCTTGAGGTAATGCTGCACCACCAAATTAATGGTGTGGGCAAAACATGGGACGTGCTGGAAATTGCCCATATTTAATGCCCGCACAATGTTACTGGCATTGTCTGACACCACAAATCCCCATGAGAGTCTAAGTGGGGTAAGCCACTGGGAGATAATTTCCCTCATTTTCTCTAATATGTTGTCAGCGTTGTGCCTCTTATTAAAGCCTGTAATACACAATGTTGCCTGCCTTTGCACGAGCCGCCATTTTGTAGTTGCTGCTACTGATGCAGCTGTTGCTGTTGCTGCGGAAGGGGATGCATCTACCCAGTGGGCTGTCACAGTCATATAGTCCTTCGTTTGCCCAGAACCACTTGTCCACATGTCCGTGGTTAAGTGGACAGTGGGTACAACCGCATTTTTTAGAGCACTGAGGACACTTGATCGTACTTCTCTGTACATTTTTGGTATCGCCTGCCTAGTGAAGTGGAATCTCGACGGGATTTGGTACCGGGGACACAATACCTCCATCAACCCTCTAAATCCCACTCCACTGATGGCGGACACCGGGCGCACGTCTAACACCAACATTGCAGTTACAGCCGCAGTTATACACTTTGCAATAGGGTGACTACTATCGTATTTTGTGGTCATGGCAAACGACTGTTGGACGGTCAATTGTTTTGTGAAAGACTTAGCGGTCTTACGACTTCCCCTCTGGGAAGATGACCGACTAACAGCAGCAACAGCAGCAACAGCAGCAGTGGCAGTAGTAGGCGTACCGCTGCAGGATTCCTCGGATGAATCCCGTATTGAGGAGGACTCAGTCTGGCTGCTGACTTGGGCTGCAGGACTGAATCTGATGGAGATTGTGGAGGAAGTTGACGAGGAGGGTGTTGCTGGTGTGTATCCAACTGGACCACGGGATTTAGGTGTCCCTGTACCGATGAGGGTCCTAGCCCCAGTTCCTGAACTAACCACTGAACTATGAAGGTTATTCAGGTGATGTATAAGGGAGGATGTTCCTAGGTGGGCAAGATCCTTACCCCTGCTTATTTGAGCTTTACATAAGCTACATATGGCCATACATTGGTTGTCTGGATTTGGATAAAAATAACTCCAGACCGAAGAGGTGCATTTTTTGGTCTTCTGACCAGGCATGACGATGGGCTTTTTCATCCCATGGACATCAGCTGTTTCCCCCCCTGGTGCCTCATTTACAATAACCACATCACCATCCTCATCATCAAGTTCCTCCACAGCGCCAGCTACATCATCAATAGCCTCCTCCCGAGCCACCTCTTCCCGTACAGTGATGGGAAGGTCAGGCTTGACAACCACCAACATCCTTGGACTCGCCTTGTGGATTTGTGATAATTTCTCTTTAGAAGGCAGAGTTGTTTGCTGTTTTGTTGCTGACAGCATAACTCTCTTCAATTTTTTGTAGGGGGGGGAGGAGGAGGAGGGCTAAGATCCGTGGGTGAAGCTGAACCACTAGTCATGAACACGGGCCAGGGCCTAAGCCGTTCCTTGCCACTCCGTGTCGTAAATGGCATATTGGCAACTTTACGTTTCTCCTCAGATGATTTTAAGTTTCTCTTTTTGCTACTTTTTCTTAACTTGGGCTTTTTGGATTTTACATGCCCGGTACTACGAGATTGGGCATCGGGCTTGGAAGACGACGTTGATGGCATTTCATCGTCTATGTCATGACTAGTGGCAGCAGCTTCAGCATTAGGAGGAAGTGGGTCTTGATCTTTCCCTACTTTATCCTCCAAATTTTTGGTCTCCATTATATGTAGCACAAGATACTGCAGAATGTGTGAACTTGGTAATATTGCAGTACCAATGGACTTATACTGCTGGATTGG
This sequence comes from Mixophyes fleayi, assembly GCF_038048845.1. Taxonomy (NCBI): domain Eukaryota; kingdom Metazoa; phylum Chordata; class Amphibia; order Anura; family Limnodynastidae; genus Mixophyes; species Mixophyes fleayi. The sequence continues at coordinate 63,220,710 of NC_134404.1, read as the reverse complement.
TTTTGCAAATTTGGTTATAATTATTATATATTTTTTTTTTTTTGAATTTTTTATTTTTTTTTACTTTTTTTTTATTTTTTAAAAACTTTGGAATAATGGGGAAATAACTATGCCCTTAGAAGCACAGAGCACAGGACACAGCACCACTGGACTGAACAGGACACGGCACAGGACCCAGCAGCACTACGGAACTCAGCAGGACAGAGCACAGGACACAGCACCACTGGACTGATACTGCAGAATGTGTGAACTTTGTAATATTGCAGTACCAATGGACTTATACTGCTGGATTGGTTTTGCAAATTTGGTTATAATTATTATATATATATTTTTTTTTTAAATTTTTTATTATTTTTTACTTTTTTTTATTTTTTAAAAACTTGGGAATAATGGGGAAATAACTATGCCCTTAGAAGCACAGAGCACAGGACACAGCACCACTGGACTGAACAGGACACGGCACAGGACCCAGCAGCACTACGGAACTCAGCAGGACAGAGCACAGGACACAGCTCCACTGGACTGATACTGCAGAATGTGTAAACTTTGTAATATTGCAGTACCACTGGACTTTTACTGCTGAATGTGTGAACTTGGTAATATTGCAGTACCAATGGGCTTATACTGCAGGATTGGTTGTGCAAATTTTGTGGTAATTAAAAAAAATTAAATTAGTTTTTGGTATTTTTTTAAATAACTTTTTTTTATTTTTTTAAACACAGGGGAATATTGGGGAAATAACTATGCCCTTAGAAGCACAGAGCACAGGACACAGCACCACTGGACTGAACAGGACACAGCACTGGACCCAGCAGCACCACTGACCTCAGAAGGACAGAGCACAGCACACAGCACCACTGGACTGATACTGCAGAACACAGCACAGCACAGCACAGCACAGCACAGTACAGTACAGCACAGCACAGCACAGCACAGAACTAAACAGCACAGCACGAGATCTACCAGGACAGAGGACCACCTAACACACCCTCCCTCTACCCTGATCAATGCCCGAGTGAAGATGGCGGCGACTAGCGGGGAATTTATAGGATCCGAGTATCGCGAGATCCGACAACGGGATTATGAGTCAGAGCCTCAGTTTCAGATTTGAATTTGGCGCCAATACCCGGATCTGTCTTGGATCCGACTCGGATCGGCAGCGTTCGGGTGGGCTCGGATTTCATAAATCCGAGTGCGCTCATCCCTAATCCCATCCTATGCCCACTTCTATTCCACTTGCTCCTATTCTCTTTGCTTAAATGATTGGGCACAGCATGTAGATCTTATCTCATAAAGATGTGTAGTTGTTCAGAAAACCCAGAAACCTGGACTGAAACATCAGAATATTCCAAATAGCGAGAAGAAATCCAGCTGGGAAAAGTCTACAATCACCAGAGTGATTATGAGATAAAATCTACATGCTGTTCCATATCATTTATCTGTTGCAGGCTACTGGAGTGTTACTTCATTCCCAGGATCTGAAGAGAGTTTCACAAAAGTTTTACTATTCACAAGTTGATAGATTTTAATATCTATGTGAGTATAAATCATTAATCATTATTTGACCTCTACAACTTAACAGTATTATACTATTGCACATATTTTGTTTGCCTTTGAGGTTGCATCCAAAGTGGTATAAAAGTGTAAGTAGCATTCTATGTTGATTTACTCATCACTGCATGAGTTAGCAGACACAGTAGTGTTATCACTTTTTTCACGATTAAACATGTGTTGCACTTGTATGTGATATGTTTTTGAATTATTTTTCTAATTGTTTTATTTCTTTGAGAACTGGTTTATACACAACTACATTGGAAAGATTATCAAAGAAGTAACTGTATAATATACAATCACAAATCCAGATAAGAAGGAATTTTTCAGATTTACTTTGTCCTGGACTTTATCTTTGGTATTGTTATTTTTATGTTTTAAAGACATTAGCCCTGGCACTCTCCTTATCTTTTGCTGTATTATTGTATTTTTAGGTTTTGTTGGTATGACTTAGAGGTAGAGTAGGCTGCATTTGTTTTTTGGAGCTCTTGTTGGTTTAGTTTTTACTATTCATCACTGCCTGCACTGAGTCCCAGGTGGAGGAAGCTGACGGGAGAGAGAAACAAAGGTCAGTAAGTAACTATACTTGCTACAAGATATGGCTGTGCATTTTAGACTTGGCACTGGATATAGCTATGCATATTATACTTGGCACCAGCTCTTCATTTCTATACTTGGCATCAGGCATCACTCAGCACATTATGCTAGGTACGGTATCAGACAGTGTATTAGTGAGCCATAGCTGAGCCAGGAAGCTGCTGTCCAGGCATATGCAGTCAGCTCTGGTTCAATAAATACAGGAAGGCAGACTTTGTAAGACACTGAGGGAAATGTCCAGGTATGAGCTGCAGCAGTGTTTTAATTTAGCAATGCACCTCCTCTCCAACTGCATCGATAACTAAATCATACTTGCCAACTCTCCCGGAATGTCCGGGAGACTCCAGAAATTCGGTTCAGTCTCTCGGGCTCCCGGGCTCGTTGGCATTTCTCCCGCATCCTGGATTTCACCGAGAATCGCGTCATTTGAAGCGATTCTCGGTGATTGACGCCATTTTGGAGGGCGGGAGGGGGCGGGAGGAGGCCAATCGGGTCATTTTGGCCCCGCCCCCGCAACGTAAATTAAGTTTTCGTGGGGGGCGGGACCAAAATGACAAGTTTGGCCTCGTCCCGCCCCCTCCCGCCCTCCAGTCACGCCCCCTCTCCCGGAAACTTGTTTCCGAGAGTTGGCAAGTATGAACTAAATATAATAAAATATAATAAAACATGGGTGTCTATGCAATGGGTAGTTTGTGTAATGCACTCTGTATAATGTAGCTGGCAATGTGGTATGTCCAAGTGGCTTTCAGTCAAGCTGTGTAATAAGGCTGTCAATGAGGCTTGTGAAATTACATTTAGCTGCTGGACCAGCGTTAAGTAATGGACGTCACCATGCTGTCTGGCCATGACCCAATTTTTTCTAAAATTGACCCGTTTTTTGAATTTAAATAGAAATATCACACACATTGGTGCAGACTGTTTAAATTGCAAATGACAGATACATAAGGTGAACACAATGGGTCTGATTCATTACGGAAAGTAAAGCAAAAAAAATGAGTATATTTGAACCTTGGCAAATCCATGTTGTATTGCAGGGGAAGTAAATTTAAATTGTGAGGACAGATTTATAGTTGGGGTAAGGCATGTCCTAGATCAACTTTTAATGTCAGTGTAAAAATAAATCAAGTATTTGTTTGCTACATGAAAAAACAGCCACCATTTAACTTGTATGCAAAATAATAAACTAATTTGCACCCCTTGCATTGAAACATGGTTTTGTTAAGGTTCAAAGTTACAAATTTTTTTGCTTTATTTTCCTTAATGAACCAGGCCCAATATGTAGTTCTTGCTTTATATTTTACACAATTAAAGGATAATTATCTTTTTTTGCCTTCCTGTTCTATATCCTATGTACAAAAGTACGGATGAAATGCTTCACCAACTGGAAACCATATGGTCTCTATGCTGATTAAACTATTGTTTTATTATAAGATCTTTCCCCATTTTTTATCTAACATGTCATTTTTTTGTCCTTGTGATCAGTCATGAATAGTGCAAATGTCAGTACAGGACGTTAGCATTGGTACTTTCCTTTGTGTCACAGTAAAAAATGTTTATTTTATTTTATATTACAAAACTAAAAATCCCAGACTGACACTTTTAAGAAATGTAATGACTTTAAAATGGGTGCCCAATCGTATATCAGGTTAAAGCTGGCTGATAATTTTGACAAAGTTTCAATAAATATTTGACTGCATTTCATGATCTGTTAATGGTTTTTCACCTATGATATGACACTACAGAACATTGTAAACCACACAGGGGGGTAAAGGCTTCCAATACTGACAGGATCCTTATTTCAGTACAGGCAGTAGGAAGAAGAAACGAAATACAGTTGAAATTAGTTTGAAAGACAACTACCACTAAAAAAAAATAAAAAATAAAAAAAAAAAAAAAATAACTTATTTCAAATGACAACTGTAAATCTATGCATCTTGTGAGTTTTCTACTTCAATCCCTATTTCAGACCTCATATACTATACAGTAGTTATACCCTAGACTACTTGCCAATTTGTAAATTGTAGTTGTAGAGAATAGGAATGGGGGATCAGGGTGGTGGTGGGGGCAATAGCAGAACTACAGCCATTACTGAGGGGGTGCGGGTACTACGGATCTGGAGGTGGGGGCAGATTGCGTGGGAGCCAACGCATGCAAAGCGAAGCGCTGAATTACAGCATGGAGTGCATTATTCCATATACTACACAAGTTTCCCCAATGAAGACTGAAGTTATAACATCAGAACTTACCAAATATAATAACTAGCTTATTTACGCATATATTATTTTCAGGATGTTATGCATATATTAGCATCATTTGTGGATTAAATGCCTATTACTCCAACAAAATACAGCAGAAAGGTTAATAATCAAAAATAGCAAATTGTAAATGTTATTATCATTATTATTATTATTATAATTATTATTAACATTTTATTATCATTGAATGGATAATATGATTTTTTGTTACACTTCTGTGGAGTTCTTTTCTAACTATATTAATGTATGTCTTATGTAGAAGTATATGGTGAAAAGGTTTTCTCTTACATGGTGAAAGAAATTGTATGTAGAGGTACACCAACTTATTCATTGCATCTATATATATATATATATATATATATATATATTCTCTGACTAAAGATATAAAGATGAAATCCACCCTTATATTTTTCCTAATATTTCAAATATTCAGATAAGGCAGTTGGTAATATTAGCAACATTTAAAAACAAGTTAGAAAAGACATAAAGGAAATAATTCCAATTGGACAGCACAACATTCCCAAAGTAAAGTAAATGTATCATATATATATATATATATATATATATATATATATATATAAAAAATATATATATATATATATATATATATATGGTCAGTGCTTTTTTTGTCACAGAACTCCCGGAACTGAGTTCCGGCACCTTTTTTCAACAGGTTTTCCAAGTTTTAAAAGTAACTTTTGAACATTTGATGTTTGGTCCACGTGAACTTGAATTGCCCTGTCGGGCGTAGGAGGTCGGCAGCAAAATCATTAAAACGGTGCATGCGGGTTGCTTGTGTGTCGAGTCCGATGCATGCGTACATCGTTTAAGCTGGTTGTGATGGCACTGCTCGGCTTGTGGCGCTGCTCAGCTTGTGATTGGTCGCGTGGTCACGCACTGAGTGCTTACTGCGGGCAGCGACAAGTGAAGTATGTGGGTGTGTGTACAGTGATTGACTACGTGATGTGAGTTCCGGCACCTTTTTTCTTACAAAAAAAGCACTGTATAAGGTGGAAATAACCAAATAAAGACTCCATTCTTCAGGCTTCTTAAGCAGTAGTTGTTTTATTTGCAGCATAGAACAGCACATCACAAACATAAATAATTCATGGCTTCCTGACACACTATTTCAGCCCACAGTCCCTGATTATTGTCCAGCATGAGAAACCCCGCCCACCAGATCCCACAATCCTTTTAGACACACACACACACACACACACACACACACACACACACACACACACACACGACTAAGGGGAATATTTACTAAACTGCTGGTTTGAAAAAGTGGAGTTGTTGCCTATAGCAACCAATCAGATTCTACCTTTCATTTATTTAATTCATTCTACAAAATGACATCTAGACTTTGATTGGTTGCTATAGGCAACATCTCCACTTTTTCAAACCCGCAGTTTAGAAAATATACCCCTAAGTGGTCATTTAACCCTGTCTACAGGCTGCCCTGCAAACTCTCTGGGATTTTATATATATATAATAATAAAATTAGAAGACTGTAAATCATAAATAGTGCAATAAGTTAAAAACAGTTTATTTTCATAAATTATAAGAGCAATAGTCTCACTAACATACTAAACAGACTCTTATGTAGCCGGTATTATCAACATGTTTACCCAGTAATTTGCCAGCTAGAACCAGTTGGAGAGGATCATCGTTGATCAGTACTGCTAACACCTGCATTCATTTCACTAGTATGGTGAAAGTCAGTTTGAAAGTGAAATGAATCTATCCAACCTAATTAGTTTTGCAATTTGTAATACTGCTTCATCAGGATCGCAAAAGGTCACACACAAAGTGCAATGTTCACATTTGCCTTTTAAGTGTGCAAGCCTACACATCTTAGATTTTATTCATAAATCCTTATTTTTATGAAAATGAATTTTCATTTAATTTTATAACACCATGGATGTATGTACAGTATATACAGTATATAATGTAATAATATTCATATATAAGCTATCTTTGTTGAAGAAAAAGTGTTAAAGTGATAAATTGTGTTGTAAATTGTATGTTAGACAGGTGCTGTATATAAAATATTCTAGAAATGCGTCAAAATATTTCTGATCATGATGCACCTCTGAATCAGAAAAAAGCGTAATATGAAAGACAGATCGTTTGCCTTGACTTATGTTATAGGTGTTAAGTTGTGGAACAGCTCTGTTCATTATATTCTTATATCAGCCAATAGCAGTAACCATGGTGATTTTTTTTGCCCCTTTCACATCTTATTGGAAATGCAGCTAAAATGGATTATGGTTGAAAGATGTCCCTATTCCACGTCCAGTTGGTGACTCTCCACAGTTCAGATATACTCTGTCCAGACACTGGCAAAATTCTGAGAGATTCTTAACAAAACTAGCAGAGACCCCATAAAACTGAATTGCAAGTTAACCTTAAGGCCATTGCAGTTTGAGCTCGATCGGGAGGTCTTTGGGTTGATTTTTTAGCAGTAGAAAACCTAATTAATCAGATCATCTCTCAGAGACTCATCATCAGAGCTTTTCTCTTCTGAGTCCAACTGCTGAGGTCAGGTAAACGGTTCCCATCCATGTGGTCTCATGTTGCTGACATGAGGATTAACACCTTAGTGATCCACATACACAACCCTCATCTCTTCCTGCCCCCGCACAGATGACAGACCAGAAAGTGTGACTTTCCTCCAGGCTCAGTTACTGTTCTCTCACAGCAGAACGCATGACCTGATATCTTCATTCCAGATGGCAGAAGCATAGGTCAAGATCTATCAGTTTCCTGTCAGCAGAAACACCCCCACCTGCTTCCAATCTCCAGTGCCTCTCCAGCCTCTGAGCTGTTGTGTCTTTCTGCGACTAATGACTGCCCTTAAAAGGGGAAGATGAGCAAAAGGCTGTTTATTATAAGGAACCCTGTAGTCAGTTCTTTCTTTTATATCTCCTTAGCAGAGCTGGCACGGGGACATGACAAGAGTAATAAATGAATCTACACAGCCGAGAATATCCAGTTGTTCATTCCAACAACCCCGGTTTCTACCAGTCTGACATTTTCTAAGACTGAATTGGTGGATTTATAAGGGATAAAGTGTGATCCTCAGTAAGTGCAGCATCTCAGAGATCTGCCATTAACTTTGTATTCTATATCTAAGTGAAAGGAGTCAGTTGTGTAAACATTTGCAGTACTCCATGTCTCTAAGGACAAAGATAAAGCACATGAGAGCTTACAGAACCTGTAGACTGAAGCATGCCTATGAGTTCATCACAAAGATATATAAATGACATACAGTATCTTTATAGTTAGTTTGCAAACTACAAAAGGAGAAAACAAATTACTTTATGAAACAAAAATTATAGTAATACTTTTAAAACACAGAAGTAATGTTAATAAGTGTAAACAATATCTGTATAAATAGTGGAGGTCATGTTCAATGTACATTATAGCCAAGTGCAGTGCAAGATCAGTGCAATGGTCCCACACTACAGGTTGCACAAAGAAACAGAGGTTAGAGGAGCAAAACAGTGGAATTTGCTAAAATCATGTTGTTATGTACAGATAATTGAAATGAAATGGGGTGGAGAGGACACATTGTTAGGGGTGTTTCTTGCTGTGCAGAGGGGCATACAGTGTTTTCCCATGCAAACATACTTGGGTCTCTTCTTATACTTGTAATGGGATGCATATTGCGCCTACTAGCTGCACTTTGGCAGGGCAGCTCATTTCTATGGGAGAGAGGGTTTTTCTATGCTTGTGAGTGGAAAGACTGTAGTGGTTGTTCGCTGCCTGACGGAGGGTTCAGGTGTTCCTGGTCCTGTGAGCTCAGATTGGTTGGAGGTTTACGTGGTGTAGTGCTTATGGAGGTGTGGGTGTATTGTGCTTGTAGCAGAGAGAGCAGGGGGTAAGGGTGTGGGCTTACCTGGATGCACACCTGCTTACCTTAGATAATGTGTTGCTATTGTCTATTGCCTTGATGTTCTGAAAGATGGCGGCTGTATGTCCTGGATGTTCTTGTGCTGTACGTCTTGATTTGGACTTTCTCTAGATGTTGGTGGATGTTTTCAAGTCTCGGTGTTAGGTGCTTGCAGTTTTCTGTAGGATGAGTCATTTAGGCTGGTGGTCCTCTTGAAACTTCTTTGAATTTTAGTGAGGATCTTCTTGACCTTGTTGGGTGTATGTTTCTGTGAAGGGAAGAGAGGGAAGGGCAGGGGAGAGTAAAGAGAGGAGGGGGCTTACCTTGTTGAGGTCAGTATATTGGAATTTAATTGTACCTTTGTAGGTCGGTTCATGTGAATCTATTTCAGGATAAGGATCTGTTGTTCTAGTGGTTGAAATTTGATTTTTTTGAAGGCATAAGCTCTTTTTGTGTTGGTTTATAGCGCTTTTGTCCTCCCAATATAGCTTGCAATGTTTACAGCCGACATTCTTTGAAGTTTAAATAGCACGAAAGTGCCACATGCAATACAGACAGTCCCAATGTGACTTGATTAATTACTGTGTACAATGACAAATTGACAGCTCATGGTTATCTTATTAGAACCCTAGGTTGCATTTACAAATGTCCATTACAAAATAGATATCTCCTGTTATAGATGTATATAAATGTCCATTCTGGATTATGTGTAAATGGAAACTCCCACTCAGGGCCGGCAGAATATGGCAAGCCCAGTACGAGCAGTAGGAGGGTGCAGATGTTACCGGGGCATCCCGCCAGCTCACCGGCGCAAAATTATTTTTTCAACGCGGATGCTTGCAACCTTACCATCTGAATCGCCACTCTGAACAGAGCAGGGATCGGAATAAGCATCGGGGTATGGGGGAGCTGTGAATGAACAATGAAACCTAAAAGGAGTTTCACTGCGCATGCGCATACTCCGGCATTGCGGCCCTTCAACCTTTGGCAAAGCCTCCTGAAGACAAACTAGTACATTGGTAGGTGCCCCTCTCTTAGAACCCCTGTTAAATTCTCAACCCAGTTCTGTAGTTATTAGTTAGGATCTCTGCTGGGAGGCATAACAAATGTACTTTTATAGAGGGACACCAAGAAGAATTTCGTGCCTCAGTACAGCAACTTCTTGGGGCCCCTTCCAATGCCGGTGAAGGGGAGATGACCACAACATGTTGGTGACTCGGCCCAATACACAGGCCGGCCAGGGCCTCCAGACAGGCCTGGGTCCTGGTGATTTGTAACCCCTCCCTTCTCAGCACCCCTGCTTGTCTAGAAGGAGATACTGTGTAAATCTAACCACAAAGGTAAACAAAAATCCAGAAAAATGTAAAATTCCACTAGATGAGCTGAGTATCTTTACACTAACCTGAAATGTTGGTTATTTGAATGTATTGGCATAACTACATACATCCAGGAACTGTCCATTTGGTCACCAAGTTTGTTTAGGCTACATTTATTTGATCTCCTATGTATTGAGATAGTGCTTGGGTTTATGGATAAGGGTTGGGTATTAAGGAACGCGGTTGGACATTAAGGACTGATTGTAGGCATTAATAGATTGAAAAGAGGGAATCTCCTCAGGTTCAGTTTGTTAAATTATTTGTGATATAGGGTTATTTTCATGAATTGACCTTAAATTTAATTTCTAGTTCAAACGAAAAAAATTACTTAAAAATAAATTTTGAAAGTAAGAATAGGATATTTATAATGTAAATCTGTTAGATTATCTGTGATTTTATACTTTTCTATAAAAAGTCTTTGTTAATAAACATTTTTTGCAATACATATAAATATTATACTATGAATTAACTGAGATTTGGAAATAGATTTAACACCAGAAACAGAAAAACAACTACATTTTGCACATGGGCTTGGATTTGTGGAAAAACCACAAAGGCTCAGACCCAGGTCTGCACTGTGCACTCCATTGGTTTTATCATTGTATATTTCATTAATAATTCATTATTCACTTTGTTATAAATATTTAAACATGGGCTGAAATAGGGCTGAATTATTTCCAGTTCTATATTTTATTCATTCCGGTTTAGAACAATGAAGGATATAATGGCAATTAGCGATATGGAAAAAGTATCTAAGGGTGGCAGAAAGTATTATTATATATTGTATTGCTCATCGCTAGGCATTATTTTATTGGGTGCCAAAATAATTTAGAAATTTAGTAGGGTGTTGGTTAATATGCTTACTGCATAAGTATTTGTAATGAATAATGTAGTTTTGACATCACTAAGCACAAAAACAAATTGAAAGCACTATTTATACGGTTATAACTGACATCAAATAAAGAGTGAATAGACTGGGACTTTTTCTTTTGAAACAAACGGAACACTTGCTCAATTCACCAACTTCTAAGTCTCATGCGGTCTGTGTGTGTGTTAAGGAGTTTAGACTGTAAGCTCTTATGGGGCAGGGGCCGATGTAAGTGAGTTCTCTGTAGAGTGCTGCGGAATTAGCGGCGCTTTATAAATAGATGATGATGATATTCTTTTCTGCTATCAAATTCTATGTTTCTATCTTAAGACGTTCCAGATTAGACTTAACGTGTTATTTCAGTAATGTTACTAAAATTGTTATAACGTTGTGTGATTTATGGATGCAAAAGCTGCTTAGTATTACGGCTGGTGATCACAGGTTATACAAGAGTTATTATCGGTTATAAGAGGAATGGTACATAATTAAAGTAATAAATGGAACAACAAAGGTATACAGATGACAGCTATTTGCACTAATAGAGTGCTGTGATCTCAATGGCCAAGTCTGTGAGTTTTATCATATAGAGGAACTAAAAAATGAGGTTCATATAGAGGTTCAAATGATGACCTGAGAAGGTAGGGAAGATACAAGTGATGTTTACAGAGTCCATCCTCATTTGTGTTCCTTAAAACATCTAGAAGGTAAATGCTAACTGACTGCTCTAATACTCTGATTGGTTACAGTGCATTGTGGCCCACAGCAAACACGCTTACATGTGGACATCCAGTAAAAAAAACACATGTTTAATAGGCATTGACACACTTGTGAAATAAATGGGTAGTCATCTTTAAAATGTATACTGTAGTAGCTCCACATACATTCTAATGGTATCCATGTGTAACCTAACCATGACAGTTTATTTTTTGTGCTCATATATCTCATATAAAAGTATTTTCCTAATTGTTTAAGCAGTTTATATGAGTTGGTTAATATATTTGTGTTTCCACTAGAGGGCAGACAGAAGTAGGTAAATATAAATAACTTGCGAGTAGCTAAGCCAGTTAGTTTAAAGATAGAAATCTGTTGCTACTCTTCACTGAAGCCCTGCTCACTGAGAGTAAACAATAGTTTCCCTAAACTTGTGTGATCATACTGGTGTGTTTAGCTGAAGTTCAATTGAGCTAATTTCAGTATACTAAACAACTCAAAAGTATTCAAATATAATATACAAGTTAACCCATGCATGATACTCATGCATTCTAGTCAAATCAAGCTACTTAAGGTGTTAAAAAGGTTCTTGTCATGCATTTGGACCATAGCCCAGGCCTCCTCAGGGGAAGAGCGTTACTTCCCGACGTAAGCGCCCTTTTTTAACGTGGTTTTGTCCACATGTCACCACCTCATCATTCTTCTCCATCACCTCATCCTTCATTTTCATCGCCACATCTATCCAGATGTCTATCCAGACACAGGGATCTCTCTCAGCGGTCCTGAGTATCACACTCCTCTCACTCTGTCACCCCCGGCAACCACCAACCACTCCCCACTGTCACCCCCGGCAACCACCAACCACTCCCAACTGTCACTTCTCCTTCAAGAAATATATATATATATATTTTTTAAATCTTTATAAACACTTTTAACAATTAACAAATTAAATTAACAAATTAAAAACATCTTAGTATACCAAATTTCAGCCCTTTATGAATTTTTTTTTCCACACACACTAAGAATTCAGTAGGTCAGTGTATAACTCCGCCCAGTAGGTGGCGCTGCAGCTTGGTTTTATTTTTTCCACACACACACACACTGCTTCCACCATGTAAGTTAAATCACACAATATACTTTGTCACACGTATGTCTTTCACCTGTGTACCTTTAACCTAGGTGCACTACTGTACATGTGTGTATCCCTTTCAGCAGCCTTTTCCTACAGACTCTTTAGGATCTCTCCTGTCCCTATGCAGGAGAGGTGGGACAAATATCCATCTTTCTCACTATATATATATATATATATATATATATATATATATATTTATATATTTATTATTAGTAATGGGACCAACAAATAAACGTTCAAATTATGCCACACGGTAGTACTCCAAATTCATATTATGCCACACAGTAGTGCCCCAATTCATATTATGCCACACACTAGGGCCCACCATTACATAGTATGCCACAGTAGTGTTGCCAATTCAAATTATGCCAACAGTAGTGTCTATAGTTACTATTATGCAACACCCTAGTACCCCCAATTTGTATTATGCCACATAGTTGTGCCCACAGTTCAACTTCAAACTTTTGTAGGCATCTGTTTCTTTATGTGTGACTCACCTTACCACTCACACCATCAGTTCTGCAACGGAACCTAGAAGGAGTTGACTCCTAGTCTAGGTGGCGATTGTGAGTTATTAACATTGGTAATAGCAAGCTATTCCACTCCCCTTATTAACGTGTGTTTGTCTGATGTTAACTTGTTATAGGGAGGCAATATAGTGCAACCTTTCCCTTATCAGTAAAGCTGTTTCAGCTGTATGTGTCCATATTATACAAGGACTGCTCTGTAATCAACTAAGAATATGGTTATTTAAATGACTGTGTCACCAGAAAAATTAGACTGAAATCATTCAGTCAATCATATCATTGTTATAGACAGTTCTGTTTAAAGCTCTTAAATTTCTAATTGATGTTATATATTTTATAATTTACAAGATTGTTATTGTAGAGCCTGTTAAGAAAATTCTTTAAAACTCCTGGAAGTTGGAATTGGCTTAGTACTCGTCCTTCAGAGCACTGGAAATCATGTAAAGTAAATCTGTCTCTCATGTTATGTCACCATTTAGGATTTCATTATAATTTATTTAGCTTATTTACCAACACTCACATAATGGAATGACAGAATGTGGAACACCAACAGCACAAGGCATAACACAAGAATTACCTTTTATCAGCTTCAGCTAAAACAAAAGAACAGTCATAAAATGTTTTATCATTCATGCTCATGTCATCTCCCATCTTGATTATTCCAATCTTCTCCTCTCTGGCTTACCTCACAAATGTCTTTTCCCCTGAAATCTGTGCTGAATTCTGTATCAGAGCTAATCTTCCTCTCCCAATTTCCTGTTAAGGTCAATATGACATGTGATCTTCAACTGCTAGAATCACTTTGCGAGTTGTTCACATTAAGTAGCCCCCTGTGAAGATACCGTGTTTATCTGGCCCATTGCTACCCACTTCACGCTGGCTGGCCACCCACGGATGTCTCACTATGCCAGGGAAGTCTACCCAGTACCTTCTAGGATTCGTATAGTCACTCAGGCAAATGCAGTTAGAAAGTAAAACAATACATTTATTGTAATAAAAGCAATCACTAGATTATTATGTATACACAGTAAATAAATGCCAGGCAGGTTTACCACATCATCTGTCCCTTACCCCACTAGCATACGGGGTTACAGTCACCTGGCTGTCTAGACTTGATGACCCATAGATCTCTCTCAGCTGCATATGTACACACTGGTAGAGTACGACAACTCAAAAACCAGAACTTGCACTTTCCATGAATGAAATCCCAGAATGAACACCACCTCTCACCCTGGAGTGGCTCCTTATATCTAGGATCAAATTTTCACAGTGTTTCCCCTCCTTCGGCAAAAACCTGGGTCTCTCTATCTTTAAACATTGTAGGTCCTGGATCAGGGGGTTGGAGGTGGGAGTGGAGAGGAGCTGTGCTTCCAAAGGAGCCTCCTGCTGGAACGCAGACAAAATGTCTGGACTAGTCCTGTGGAGAACAATGGATACTAATTGGCTTTCCCCACTTTCAAAGATAGGGTCACAGTCAGCTCCTCCTAAAATTAACCCCTTACACTACTTTGTCCCCAGCTGTTCCATGCTTCCTGTAGAGGAAGGAGGGGGGGATGAATGCAGCTCCAGCCCCCTGAACTGTCTCCTGGACAGCACCTGATCTTTACCCATAGCCCACTTGCCTCCACTTTAAAAACAATGAATAACAACCTCACTGCAATATCATCAATATACAATACACAATTTACATATTTACAATGAGCTACAATGTCCCCTTATTCACATGTAATTAGACAATGCAGTTGTAGTCTGTTTAGCTGGGCAACAAAAGCAAGAGCTATAAAAAGTACTGACTATAATCCACATTATGTGAGAAACAAGAAACGGGAAGGTTACGGTGTTATCACACTCGCTTCGTTACACCCCCTTTCCGAGGAACTATATACGTTGCACAGTATTTAACCAGAACTGGAGGAAGATAAGAAAATTCCACAGTACTCAGTTGCCCTCAGGACTTAAGCTCGGGTAGTTGTAGTTGTTGATCTCATTACTGCCCAGTGGAGTGAACCGAACATGTTAGGAGGTAGTGAGCAACCTAGATGGTAACAGCAGAGTAAACTGAGAATCAGACTGATGAGTGTTAATGCAGAGTAATAGACAAGCCAATGTCAGGAGCAGTAGAGGACAGCAGTTCCCTTAACAAGCCAGGGGTCAGGACAGGTAGATATATATATATGCAAATCCATTTAAAAAGCCAAGGTCAGGAGCTGGAGAATACAACAGCTCCTTTAAACAAGCCAGTGGTCAGGGCAGGTAGAGATATATATGCAGATCAGTTTAACAAGTCAAGTGCAGGAGAATACAGAGAATCCTTTAAACAATCTGGGTCAAACAATGAGAACAGAACAGTTCAAGATACAAGGTACACTAGGTGTGTAGGCACTATCACCGGCATTGGTATGGTAACAGGAAGGGGTTTATAAAGTCAGCAGAACCAATGACATATTGCAGAATGATTAGCTGCATGAGTGGAGCAATTAATTGCCCAGCTGACGCCGGCAGAGTGACACCTGAAGAGATGCTGGTTGCTATTTACATAGCAAGCAGCTGAATCAATGAGGCGCTGACTGCATGGGAGGAGAGGATGCTGCTCTTGTTGTTAGGCAGCTAGTCCAGAGAGTAGCAGCTGACATCCTGCACATACATGAGACTTAGTACATACATGGCCACTGAATAAAGAGAAATGCTGGTAACAGGTCATACATGCCGTGGAGAACACTAAACACATAACCAAACACAACAGGACACACTCTACCGCTGATTGACAGGGAAAGGATGCCGGTTGTAGATGTGATCATCAAATCATCAAACACATGAGAGCACAATCCACTGTCATCTGACAGGGAATGGAAACTGGTATCAGATCTGGCATGTGGTGGTGATCACCATATACTTGGTTCATCAGGGTAAAAATCCGCTGTTGCCTGACAGAGAAAGGTTGCTGGCATCTGATCTGGCATGCAGCAGTGATCACTATATTTCTTAACAGATTCTTTTTCAATTTGCTTCTCTGTAAAACCCTCCATTGGTTTCAAATTCCCTCCAGAGTAAAATTCAAGCTGCTTACCCTCACTCACAGAGCACTCTTTAATGTCTCCCCTTCCTACAACTCCAACCTGTCAAGAAATACTCCCCCAGTCGTCCCAATACATTCTGTCAATGACCTTCATCTCTCCTTATTATCTGTCACCACCTCACACTCCTTGCTTTAGGAATTTGTCTATGCTGTTCCCCACATTTGAAATTCCCTGCCCCAGCCAATCAGATTGCTCCCATCATCGAATGTTTCAAACGCTCCCTCAAAACTCACCTTTTTACACCTGCGTACTTGGCCCCATCCTAAGACAATCCGCTACTCATGCTCCACCTGCCCATTTCTCTTCACCTCTATTGTCTCCATTTTCTACCCTAATCCTTTTAGTGTTACCTCTCACAAGTGTTAACTCTTACAAATCCTCTCATCCTCTTTGTAATGTTTCATAATATTCTAGTTGTGTCTTCTTATGTAGTTGCTTTCAATATAGTCTCTTGCAATGATTTTTACTAATTCTATTGTCTCTATTGTCCCTTACTTTTCTGTATATTTTTCAGTTTATTTTTTGTTGATTGCGGGCCGCTGCAGATTCTGTGGCGCTATATAAAGATGATGATGATAAGAACAGAAATTAAGAGTTAAAATCACTAGAATAAGTTAATAAAAAAGTAATTTGTTACCTCTACCACTTGTATCTGGGTTAGGGGAACAGGTGCCATCTCTTGGTGTAGATGGTAATGTACAGCAACAGAGAAGCCACACAAATCCAAGGTTTTGGTACAGGTGGTCTCAACCAGTTTTATTAAACAGATAAATCAAAGAAAACGTCAAAATAAGCACCTGGCCTGTCTGGCACTAGCTTTACACACAGGAATACCCTATCTCCTGTGAAGGACCTTGTGTCCCCCACACAAATACATATTATAGAGCTAATTGGTCACCATTTGCAATGTTTCTCAGGAGGCATCCAACCTTCTCCCCAGATCTAAGAGACTTAGACTGATCTAAAACACCTCACAGGTGTAGCCACTAATCAGTCTGCTGGCAGACTAGCAGAACAAAAGACTCAGACTGGGTCTTGTAAATGGAGCCCACCCTTTTCTCTCCATTTACACCCCAGGGACCCTTACCAGTTTTTGTACATACTCTTTTGGAAGCTTTTCCCAAACACCAGCAATCTCCCTGAGGTTTAAAAGCATATAAGACAGACAGCCTGGGGCACAAATACCTTTCATTTGCCAATTTCCCAGTGCTTCTGACACACACTACACACACACAAACCAGCACCACAAAACCATTTTGTACATATAATATTCCTCAGCCGTTATTATTATTATTGTTTATTTACATTGCACCAATTATATTATACAGCACTGTAAAGCACTGTGTAGTCGTTCACATCAGTCCCTGTCTCATTGGAGATTACATACTAATTGTCTAACACATATACACATAGGCTAGGGTCCATTTTGTCAGAAGCCATTTAACCTATCAGTATGTTTTTGGGCTGTGGGAGGAAACCAGAGCATATGGGTAAAACCAACACAAATACAGAGAGAACATACAAACTTCACACAGATATTGCAACCTTGTCTTACTCGAACTCATGATCCCAGGTCTGAGAGCATTGCTAACTATTGTGCCACCATGCCACAATGCTAACCACAGTGCTCTATTTATTTCAGCAAGATTCTGGGATCTTGTCATCTAAAATATAAATATAAAGACCTTTTACTGAGGCCCCATCATATGAGAAGTACTCTGAGCTAGGAGTGTTATCTAATATTACAGGAATTTCCGTTCCCACTTGCAAAGAACCCCAAGAAGAAACATTATAATAGTTTTGATAATGTCCTAAAGCAAACATCAGAATTCAAATTACTCAGGCTATGTAACTTACAAGGAATTTCCTAATGAAGCCGCTCAAACGGTGAACCTGATTTAATGCATGCACATCCTACCTTCCAGGCTTTCACCATTCACACATATATAAATAAATGCTGAGATACATGTTGCCTACACAATAGCAATATGAATGTGGATGCATTGTTTCAGTGTTGGTACATGGTGCAGATATGTCATCAATGCCTCAGCTGTTCTGATGAATGCCTGCTTTCAACATTTTTTACCAATGGGAGCTGAATAGAGCAAATGTTTCTAGACAGATGATTGTGAGAAATCTTTTAGTTGGCTATAGCAGAAAATGAAGGACAATTAAAATGCAGAGGATAACATACACAGCACTATTAGCAGATCATCTGTAAAGCTGAATATGTCACATGTCCAGAAGTATTCTACATATCTCCCAGGGGCGAACGCAGGATTTAGAAGGGTCGGTTTCTGCCCCCCCCCCCCAGAAGCAGCTCCATTTCGGTGAGTATGAATTCTACAGCAGCCGCGGCGCTGTCAAGCAACATCCGCGGCAGTGCTGTATTATACTACAATACAGCACTGCCGCGGACGCTTCATTGACAGCGCCGCGGCTGCTGTACAGTACCGTTGGTTCGCGGAGGGGAGGGGTTTCTGGAGAACCAGAAACCCCCCCTGCGTGCGCCACTGTCCCCTTGCTTGTCTAGATTGCTCTTCAGATCACAGGCACAGAGAAATATCCTGCTTGTTGGTGGGGGGGAAGGGGTAGCAAAAGACAGAAGAACCATGGTTGCAGAGAGTGCAGCTACGTCTAATAAGAGTGACCCATAGCAACTGTACTCCCTTTAACTACGGTACTTAAGTATTTAAGCAGTGCCATGTAAAACATGTGGAGGGGTAAGCAGAGGGGACATTGGTGGATATTCTTGGTCATTTTCTGAGCATGCGAGAGGCTGGCGTATGCCCAAAAAAGCCACCTTTGTACCTTTAGCCGTTTGAGTTTGGTGCAAAATTTAGCATCTTCTGATGGGAAAAGCTGGGTGGAACAGGCCGTTTCTAGCAAAATGCTGGCAAGGCACACTTATTCTCCTTGTATGACAAAATGTGATTGCTGCCTATGAAACAAGATATTAAAATCATGTTCATGTTGTGGAGAGGGATCATTTATAGGGCTATAGTCCGGTTAGTTTGTGACAGCAGAATATCTTTTCCAGTACAAAAGGACTATATTTTTTTACCAATAGTCATGAGGTGCCAGTATATAGGGCTTTTGTGCTATGAAGGTGCTTTTGTTTTATTTAAAAAACAAAAACAAAAAAAAAACTTTTTATTTGTTTTTAAGAAATTTGAAATAACAATTTGAACAAATAAAAAGGACGTACATCTGAGTTTTGGGAGGGAGCGTGGGGCGATGTTCACAGAAAACAATCAACTTGAAGTAACGAATAAGATTATGGTAGTAGCACACAACATAGATAACCTAGGTAGAGTATAATAATATGCTATCAGGTTCAGATATCCAGTCACTCTTTGTTGTTAGAAATACAGAAGGGTGCATGACCTGGACACTATCGGTGTAAGGAGTCTCTATTGTAAACTCTGCACTTGCTCTGATCAATCGCCATCATCATTATCATTTATTTATATAGCGCCACTAATTCTGCAGCAATCCTGCTCCATTGCAGTTCCTACCCGACTAATTTACCCCCAACTGCTGGCCTACCTAATTACGATCTTCAGACTCTTTTCCCCGCCGCTGCCCTAGTTTGGACTGTTGGTGGAGGATTGCAGCCTGTCCTCCTACTGCCTGAGGACGTCACACTACTACAAGTGCTCATCCAGAGTTCTTGGGGCTTGCATCTGGCTACCCTGCAATCGACTACGCTGCTCCCTTTCCCCCGCTAACAGAAGTTCTGCCCTCCGACCCTGCTTGGGAACTGCCCCCCGCCTCGAGGGATCGCGGCCTCAACGCTATCACTGTTGGTTGAGCCAGCAGAGTTTCTGCTTGGTGCTCTGTCATCAGCCCTCACTCAAGCGACACTAAGGGGATATGCTCAGCTCCCTCACAGCCTTCAACTAAGCTACTAATTACCTGATCAGGTGTACTGGTCCACAGCAACGATCACTCAACGATCACTCACCGCTCCATGGTCTCCCCACATACAGCTCATAACATGCCTCTGAACTGCATCTGAATTCAGATCTGAACTCACAGCACTAGACTCACGTACAGACGCCATGAAAAAAGAACTGGTTGAAATTCGCCATCATCAAAATACCACCGACAAGGATCTCACAGATCTACGGTCTGAATTTTAATCCTTCAAAAATCATCTGGAAGACCTTGATAATCGCAATAGACAAAATAATATCTGCATTAAAAATGTTCCAGATACTGTCATGAGTGATACCCTACCCGAATATCTGGACAGGCTTTTTCTCCAAATGCTACCTGATCTGCCTAAAGATATGCTACAATTAGAAAGGGCACACAGGGCACACTGTTCATAACCAGACTTCGATCAGCCTCGTAGCTTATCATCTGCTTCCATTAGTTTAAAATGAAGGAAAAAAATAATGGCCTTGGCCAGGTATGGCTTATGTTGGCTCACACTTCCAACTTTACCAAGACTTCGTTCCAACTACACTCAAGAGACGGCCAAACATGATAAATGTAATGAAGGCCTTGAGAAACCACTCCATTAAATATAAATAGAGCTTCCCCTTTCAATTAATTGTAACAAAAGATGGAAGTAGCCATTCCATTAAATCCCTGGAGCAAGGCTTTGACCTCTTTAAATGCTTTGAAATAATCCAAGAAATTCCAGCGGTGATTCAATTTGCCTCTTCGACTCAGCCAAGACCTCAAGCTCCAGCTGCAGAGTGATGAAAGGAATGATCAACTACGCTTGTATTCTTCTCCAGGACCTACCAATGATCTGTAACTGTACAGTGTAAGTTTGAGACACTTTAGACAGTCACTATGATATTTGTTTATATGTTTTTCGAAATGACTTGTTCTTTACAGGCTTTTTAATAGTATTTCTTACTTGGAGCTCGGTTAGCTATTTAGTGACCCTCGGGTAGACTTGCAAACTTTCTTCCTGTTTTATACGATGAGGGCACTGAGAGAGGGAGAATTTTTTAATCTTTTTCAAATGTTATATTTTTGCAATGGTGAACCATGGTAGATTTACTAATTTAGCAGACGCCTATCACCCTCACCTCTGTATATGCCCCTAATGTGCAGCAGGCTTACTATTAGGCTCATTTCTTACACAGTTAAACTAATGCAACTGCAGCTGCATAATCTTTATGGTGCTTGGCGTATGTCTTATCCAAAAGCCAAAGCCTATACTCATTATTTGGCCCCACACAACCTCCGCTCTTGTATTGACTATTTTCTTGTTATCCAATTAACCATGCAGATTTTCCACGTGTCCTGGACTGATCATGCAGCGGTGAAACTGAAATTGTCCTTTCCCCACCTCTTCTCTGATCACTCTAGCTGGCATCTCAATGACAAGCTTTTACTTAAACTGGAGCACATTCCTGAAATTACTCAAGTGATTGATGATTATAAAACAAACAATACATCCCTGATAATCTTGCAGGCTATTTTATGGGAAGCTCATACAGCTACTCTCCATATAGTGTTTATTAACCTAGCTGTCACTCAGAAAAGGGCTGAACGAACCTAGAAAAACAAATTTCAATCTTTACTGCTCAACACCAATGGTTTCCCAAAAAATGTACCTACATTAAAATGTTATCTCTCAATGGCCAACTAAATCAAATAAAATATAAAAGGAACTTGCTAAATCTCTGTTATGGGTCCAACAACGGTATTATGACAAGGGTAATAAGGCAGACATGCTCTTTATTTTAAATACAATAGTTTTAAAGCTTATATTTATTTTTTATTAAATAGTTTTGTGAAACTACATGTTACAACAGACCCAGTCTGCCAGTGCATGATCTTCAAGCACCAGCATACTCTGGAAGACACTTTTAGTTCAGAAAGCATCATCATGTCAAGCATTTAATGGCAGCCAGGACTTGATTCTGAGCGCAACCCGAGTTCAGTATTATATGCATGCAATTTGACATTGCGCACTCCCGAATTCATCAAGGTCTGGATCTCAAGGTACGGTAATAGATGAAATCGGCAGTAAAGCCATTTGCGCATTGTAAAAGCTGGCGTGGCGTACCACTGCATCTGACTGCGGAAGACTGTGTTCCGATACTGCCTACACGGCTCACGTGCCTATGAGTGCGCTAGGCATTTGTATTGCCTGCGTTTTATAAATAGGTCCATTGATGCTTTGCTGTGGAGCTCTTAGGAGCTGTTTTGCATCATCTACCAGGATTTTGGTTTTATTTGAATCACGCAATGTATTACAGATGACAGACCCTCGATGTAGGTGACCAATAAACATGGTCAATGGGTGTGTAGGGGTGTATTTATGGCATTAAAAATCATGTTTACACTGTTGTCTGTCTTTTATTTATATGTTTCTTTGGGACACTACAGGTCCAAGCATGGACTTCCAGCCATGGGTTTGCTTGTGCTTATAGTACTACACGCCCCTACATGACCAGACACTTAATGGCGGCCTGGTCATGCTTGGACCTGTAGTGCACAGAGACAAAATACTTTGATGCATTATACTATTAATATTACCCCCCACACACTGCCCAGGGGTGTGGGAATGGCCATAGTGTTTTCAGCACAGGGGTGAGTACCCCTAGGTGGGGTTTGGAGAGCCACATCTCCCTAGGGAATGCAGGCTGGTGCTGACAGTTCTGGGGTTGGTTGTCATTATGGCAGGGGAACCCCATGCGGCTGGATTCCCAGCTATAGTGCCACCAGCAGGCAAAGCCTAGTGCTGGTAATAGTGAAATCATGGTGAACCCACGCTACTTTATTGTCTGCAAAATGTAATGATTTATGGCAATATTGTGGCTGTATCTGATAATTTGATAATGGCACAATGACTTTGAGCCCATAATAGTGTGTGTGGAAAGAAAACGTTTCTCCCCCACACAAACTGTACCTCGTTTACTACAGTAACAGGGGATGATGTCATAATTACTTTAGCCCTGCTACCCTCATCACAAACCTTCTTATGTTTAAACATGTCTGTGAGATATTCTCCAGTACAGGACAAATGCATATTATATATTATTTTTTTAGTCAAAATTTCCCTTCATTTTGGTACAAATGAACATGAATACACATTGTTATGCACGTTTTGACGCTATCCAATAACGATTGTCGACTCTCGATTTGTGTTTCCAACGCACAAATATTTATTTTCAAAAAGTAGCAGAACAATTCAAGCGAAATGATAATAAGTACAGCCGTTACTTATCGCAGGCGCTCTGGATCCAGTGAACAGTCATTCAGGTCTGAAGTCTGTGGTCAATGTGACTGAACACTAGATGAAAGCTACTGCTTATATGCAAACAGAAATACAGTAAAACAATGCAGATGATATGGCTTGCTTCTATTGGTCCAGGCTTCAGGAAGGTCCAGGGGGTTGCAGATCATAGACTAGTTCAAACTAAAGAATCCAAAGGTGGAGGTCATCTCTCCAGGGGATGTGCTCCTTTCTTCCCGCCAAGACTCCAGTTACAACTAGTCTGTTAGCATTTTATAGTCAGCATCATATTAAAGGTTTATTCCTTAACATCAATAACTAGAGTATGCAATGTGCGATCTCTTCGCCGAATGCACCGAACAGCTGCTGATGTAAAGGGGATTAATATGATATCAGACATGACACATTTCCTTTAACCGGAACCATATGTATCACTAATTTGCATATAACTTATGATATTACACATAAACACTACTATATTTCGACATAAATAACTATGTGTTGCGACTACGATTAATGTTTACTATTTACAAATGTGTGTGTTTGTGCGAATGTATACAAAAGTGTAAAAACTGTTATTGCCACATGTTGCAGCTGGATACACCCTTCCACGCCGTAGCGTGCTCTACGCATAATTTCAGACTAAGACAATCAAGTTTGCTTGATATTAATTGAAATGACTTTATCCAATTTGCTGACTTCGACAACATTTTCATTATTTGTTTGTTTTAAAAAAAAACACACAAGACAAATTTAAGGAACTTTTTTAATATAAATAAACAGAAGAATTGGGGGGAAAACCGTCCATTTTATTAATTTATTATCATTTTATCAAGTTAGTTTTTTTTTTTACCGGAAATTGAAGTTTATGAATTAATTAATTTTTTATATGATTTTTGTAGAGTATCCATGGGAAATCCAGCAATGACATCTGCTGGTTGAATACGGTACTGCATTTAAAAAAGAAATTGAGAATTGAAAACTTGTCAAAACTATGCAGTATATTACCTGAAAATGGCATAGTGCATTGCAAGAATGGAAATGTGACATGACTATTATTAATTTAAAGCTACACCTATCCAGTGGTGGTTTATTCTTGCAACCTGATCCTTGTAAAATTGTACCTATTTTTGTTTCTGATCCTAAACTCCTTGGGGTATATTTACTAAACTGTGGGTTTGAAAAAGTGGAGATGTTGCCTATAGCAACCAATCAGATTCTAGCTGTCATTTTGTAGAATGTACTAAATAAATGATAACCAGAAACTGATTGGTTGCTATAGGCAACATCTCCACTTTTTCAAACCCGCAGTTTATTAAATATACCTTCTGGTCTGACTTGCAATACCTTTTACATTTGTGCCGGCTGCAGGGTTTTCTGTTTTGTTTCTGTCTCAGTTTTGGGTGAAGTTATACCTTAAATAAGAGATTCCTTTCACTCCCCGCTGGCTGTTTTGGTGGATTGTGAACAGACTCGATCGCTAATACATATTTGTTTTTGTAAACAGCTCAGCAATAGCACTGGCAGAGGGCTTTAACTCAATTTGTTATACTGACTTCACAGCTTACCCACTCTTAGCAGAGCCATAACTAGGGGTGTGCGAGATAGGCGACCTCCCAGGACACAATGCTGAAGGGGGGGCATAGGGATGTTAATATGTTAGGTTAATTTGATTAAACTTGAGGACAAGGGGTTGTCTGTTTTCTTAGTTGCATAAAACATAGTTTCACTTATTAAACTGAAAACAGCATTTTTGCCGTGGAAATTATTTGAAAATTGTCACCAGGCATAAAAGATGCTGCAGTTATTTTCTCCGGATTATTATTCTATCATTTAGATATTGTGTTACAAAATAATTGTTACAACACTGAATTTGTAGCACTGTAAAAAAATGGTCTTCTTTCAGAGTTGATATCATTTACGATTGAGCACAAATCATTAGGTGTCATTTTTTTGTTGCAAATAAAGTGTACTTATTAGAGATGTTCATTGACCCCCATGTTCTGGTTCTGGTTTTGGTTTTGGATCTGGATTAACTTCGTGTTTTGGTTTTGGTTTTGGATCCCTATTTTGTTCTAAAATCTTTATTTTTTTTGCTAAAATCACATAATTTTGCTTTTTTCCCCTACATTATTATTGACCTCAATAACACTAATTTCATGTAATTTGCAGTCAATTTTGACCACCTCACAGGTCACAATATTATTTTCTTACACTTTCAAACAAAGACTGCAGCAACCTGGCTGGATGCTTAGCGACAGAGCAATGACTTAAACACACGGCAGTTCATAGCACATCTAGGACACATTGCCACCCAGCAGTATCAGTAAAGAAAAGTGGTGCAAGATGGAATTGTCCTTGAATCATGAAATCAGTTATGATTCATTTGAACGCTCCTCCCGTTCCTTGGATAACTGTGGTATTTCTACAGCTAATATATGGTCACGAGCATTGCCCCCCCCCCCCCCCCCCTTGGGTTGCCTGCTTTTATTAGACCCAGACTAATCCAGAGTGCCAGCCAATGCACTAAAAAGAGCCATTGTAATTCACAGCAAAAAGCAAGTTCATCACTGAGCTGCGAATCAGCCCCAATTCACAGAAAATTATAATATAGTTAGGTACCTTTGATGTAAAGTGCGGATTAGAAACACTTTGTGCAATACTGATGAAGCAGCAGCAATATGGAAGGTAATACATATACACGTCTATTTAGACACCATGTTTACATTACTTATGCAAGAAACGTTGTTCTTTGTTAATAAAACTGTTGTCTTTATACCATTCAAAAATTTTTTAAATAATCCTCAACCATTCTTTGGATGTTGATAGTTGATAGTAGGATAAGGTGGAGTTACACAGAGGTGTCACTAATTCTGGTCAATTATTTTACAGTAGACAAGACCAGGGGGTAAATGTATCAAGCTGAGAGTTTTCCGGCGGGTTTGAAAAGTGGGGATGTCGCCTGTAGCAACCAATCAGATTCTAGCTGTCATTTTGTAGAATGCACTAAATAAATGGTAGCTAGAATCTGATTGGTTTTTCAAACCCGCCGGAAAACTCTCAGCTTGATACATTTAACCCCTGATGTCAAAATGTTGTGCTGAGTTATCTGCATCATCAATGGGTGTCTAAGATTTTATATATAACACATGTAGGTAACATTGGCACACAGCGGTAGCTGAAAGGAAAAATGGTGCAAGATGGAATTGTCCTTGGGCCCTCCCTTATGTTAGATCTTAAAAAGGACATGCACACCATAGCAAACCAAGCACTTCAGCGGCAAGGAGCGCCACTTTTGAGGCTAATGTGCTTGGTTTGTTTGGACCCCCATAAAACAAGCTAACAATGGGCTTAAGGCACCCAAGGTAACAGTGCTGTTAATGAACTCTACTGTGGAAAGATGTTGTTGTCATCATCCTCAGCCTCATCCTCACCCTCATCAGTTTGTACATCATCCTCACACATTATTAATTCATCACCGCTGGAATCCACCATTACAGAAGTCTCAGTATTTTCATGTAATTGGCGGGAAAGGTCTTCCTCATGGAAACTGAAGTTCATTTTTATGAACATCATCTTTTTCACATTTTGAGAAAGTAGGCTCCTACGCAGATCACTGACGAGGTTCCCGACTGTGCTGAAAACTCTTTTCGAGTACACACTGGAGGGTGGGCAGCTTAGGCAGTGCACAACGAGTTGGTACATGAGTCTCCAATTTCCCTTTTTTTCCTCCCAGTATGTAGAGGGATAGTCTGATGTGTCTATTTCTATGGTGTCGTGAAAATAATCCTCCACCATCCTTTGGATGTTGATAGTAGGATCAGGTGGAGTTACGGCAAAGGTATTACGTTTTTTCGTCAATTATTTTAGACCAGACCAGATGTCAAAATGTTGTACTGAGTCATCTGCATCATCCCTGGGTCTATTGGGAAAGCTAATTTTTTTCCTATCAACAGTTGAGTGAGAAACTGAAGAAGGAGTCGCCGTCCTGTCACGTAACACTTGAGCTGTCATCTTGCTCACCAGGAGTTCCTTGCATCTCTTCAGATCTGAGTCAGTGGGAAACAAAGAGAAGACATAGCTGTTAAACCGAGGATCAAGCACAGTCACCAAAATTTAGTGATCCGATTTCAAGATTTTGATAACTCTTGGATCCTGGCGAAGCGAATAAAGTACTTGATCTACAAGTCCGACATACTTAGCGTAATTGCTTTGTTTAATCTCCTCGTTCAGTTTCTCAAGCTGCTTTTCCAAAAGTCTAATCACTTGACTCAAGCTAGCAGTGTCTGAACTCACTTCACAGGTGACTACTTCGAATGGTTTCAGAAACCGCGCACAACACGGAAAGTAATCTCCACTGCGCTTGAGTAAAATACATCCCCCCTCCTTTCCCAATGTCATAGCTTGTGGAGTAAGCGTGGATGGCTTTTCGCTGTTACTCCATCCGCAGAAGCATATACAGGGTGGAATTCCACCTTGTCACCACCTCTTGCTTCAGTTGGTGGCAGGGCAAATTAAATTGCTCTTGTAACTGTTGCAATCTCCTACATGCTATTTGCGAATGCCGGAAATGTCCAGATATTTTATTGGCCACAGACAGCATCTCCTGCACGTCCCTGTCATTTTTTAAAAAGCCGTGCACCACCAAGTTTATTGTGTGAGCAAACCAGTGAATGTGATGGAATTCACCCAGCTGTAATGCTTTCACAATATTGGTGGCTTTATCAGAAATGACATATCCTGAGGAGAATACACAGATCTGCTAAGTTCGGGTGTGTTCGGTTCTCTGGAAACCGAGCCTGAGCATCTCTAGTACTTACATATTTACCTTTAAGTTACATGTATCTTATGATGCAAACAACTCAAAAACAGTAGTATTTGCAGCAGGTGTAGTCAGATGAACAATTGTGTTTACATATGTCTGGGGCTTGAAAGTGTTAGTAAACGCTAAAGTCGCATTACCATCTTTATACTGAATATTATAATGTAATGAAGTGTCATATACACAAGAGAGAATAGTAACTTGACAGTTATTAATAAAGGTGAATGTCGCATGTATTTAAACACAAATGTTTCCACATTCATTGTTTATCTCTTTAAAAATTAAATGACAACCTTACCTTATCACCTGCAGTAGTCCTAATGCAAATGACAAATAGGTAATGTGAATAGATATTAAAGATAAGCACAGACCACATATTTTAGTTTTGTTACAGGTTTTGGCTCAAAAACATTATAGGTTTTAGTTTTGGATCTAGATTGAATAAATAATTGTGAAAAATGATGTGATTTGAGCTGGCTTGCTCCTATATTGCTATTTTTAGCATTAACATTCATTTACAGTCATTTTCAGTCTATTTTCTAATGATCTCTTTACAACTGTCCAAATTTTCACTAATTTTGCCCATAGTCTGCAGCGAGCTGGCTGGCTAAAATTAGTGACAGAGTAACCGCAAAAATACATGACAGTTTACTAAAACATTCAATCACCATTTCTGCTTTCATTTTCTTTTAATTCAATTCCAAATCTCAGATTTTAGTCGTCATTTTGGTCCTACATTTGGACCTTTGTCAAGACAATGACATAGGACAACAGAAAAGACAGATATTAAAATAACACATTTTGCAAATGTTCTGATATGGTCATTGTCTAACTACATACTCTAAGGTATTATGTCAGATGATATATTTTTTCATATGCCTTTCATGTGTTCTATGTAGCTTTGTATTCATTTTGTTTATTTTGTACTCAGACATTTTTTCTTATAAAAAGAAACAAAATAAAACCATATGTAGTTACCTGACTTCTTGTGTCATTTAAGACTGTCTTCAGCTGTAGCTCCTGATTTATGAAAAGGTGATAGTCTGCATTTCATTGCAAATTATATGAGGCAGTGGCTCCCTTGTATTCTCTATGAGGCACGCCAAACACTATGCATTCCACACTGGAACCATTAAACTGGAAGTACACAAATAGGTGTTCACTATAACCAAACAAAGCGATTCCTAGGTGAGCCATTGGGACACCTGTCTAGCATGTGTGTATTCCCCATGAGTAGCTAAGGCATGTACCAAGGAGGTTCAACAACGCACCTTCACTATCAAATGCACACTCTGGCGGTATGCGTTCCAGCTTGGGATATTAAAGGGAGGTGCAATGATGCAGAGGCGGAACTAGCGAGCTGTGGGCCCCGCTGCAGGGAATTGGGGAGGAGGGAACTGAGGCCCACAGTTCGCTAGTTCCCCATGCAGTGGGCCCCATTATGTCCATGGCCCCCAGTGCACCGCACCGGCTGCACCAATAGTAGTTCCACCACTGCAATGACGCATTTCCTGTATTACAAGCGTTTTAGTTCGATATTTTCCTTCAAATTATGTTTTGCTTCATTTTCAGACCCAATTTTGTTGTGAAGAATCGAGTCGTGTTTCGTATCTATCGGAACCCCAAATCTTGGGTCTGTCGGATTTCTCCGAGTCCGAACGGCTCATCTCTAATAGATATATCATAATGTTTCTTTGCGTCAGCTCTCCAGTACACACAAAAAAAGTCTTCTAAGAAGTGCTTTTGGGGATGTGTACACGTCTAACATCTCCAGGAGGTCAGGAGGTGTGCTACACTTACATTAACTGCCCTTACTATAATCAACTTACAATTGCTGTCCACTGTTCCTCTTCTCCAGATGTAAGGGGATGCAAGTATATAATACACACAAGTCCAGATAAGGACACATATTTGTTGAATGTGCAATAAAGAAATGCATATATTCATGCCACAAGAATTAACGCCCAACTCTAAATGAAACCCATTGTTGCTAAAATAGTGTCACAATTCAATAAAGTTTGTCTGGATAGAAACTGTACAGTTTAATATATGATTTATTTATCCTGTCCCAGGTCACTGAGTATAAATACAGCTCTGTGGCACAATGGTTAGCATTGCTGCCTCACAGCACTGGGGTCATGAGTTTGTTTCTAACCAGGGCCCTATCTGTGTGGAGTTTGTATGTTCTCCCTGTATTTCCTCAGAGTTCTTTAGTTTCCTCTCACACCTCAAAAACATACAGGTAGGTTAATTAGTTGCTGACTATAATGTCAAGAGAGACACTAGATCCAAATGCACTTAGACACATTAGTTTGTGCTCATGTGCATAAAACACTTGCCTGCAAGGGTTAAGTTTTTTCTGTAGGCTCCTGACACCCAATGGTATCTGGTGGGGGAGTGTCCTGGTTAAACATATAAAACTTATTTGGTTGTGGTTCTGCCTCATTTAGTCTGTGCAAAATGCCTTCCTCCGACCTTGGGGATCTTGCAAGTTGTTTAGTTGTACATGTGGGTGTCGTGATTTACCGGTTGTTGTTCCCTGACACAAAGCAGGCACAGGCTGGTGGGAATGCACTGTGATCAATGACCAATACATACAGTGCTCTCAATGATTGGCTGCAGATCACTGCCCCCTTTGAGGCAAAGATGGCTCTTGATTCTTTTGTGTGTGGGACCCCTTGACCTGTTTTGTGTGGCAGGTCAATGTGAGCCTAGTGGGGGTTCTACTGTAGTCACTCTGATGCCAGATTTAGTGCCGACCATTAAGCAAGGGATTTTATCCTTGGTTAGTGGATTCAGTGCCATTTTGCCATCCACTCATTTGGTTCAGTATTCAGTCGTTGTAGCTGTCTCGCAGTTTGCTTTCTCCGTCATCAATTTACTTTGATAGACTGTGACCTATTTGCCAATTTATTTACGAGTCTTTATTTTATTTACAGTCTTTAAGTTTTAATATTGGAGGGCGATGGTGCAGTGGAAAGGGGGCTTCAACGATATGTTGTTTATGGAAACTAGTGTGTGTGTTAGGGAATGTAGACTGTACGCTCCAATGTGGCAGGGACTATTGTGATTTACACTAATTCTCTGTACAGCTCTGCATAATATGGTGGCAATAAACAATAGTAAATAAATGATCTTCCTGCGCCACCTACTGAATGGACAGAAGACCAAGGGCTAGATTTACTAAACGGCGGGTTTGAAAAAGAGGAGACGTTGCCTATAGCAACCAATCAGATTCTAGCTATCATTTTGTAGAATGCAATAAATAAATAAAAGCTAGAATCTGATTGGTTGCTATAGGCAACATCTCCACTTTTTCAAACCCACAGTTTAGTAAATATATCCCCAAGAATTAAATCTTTTGACTAGGAGGGGTAAAATATACATTCATACATTACAATATATTATCTTACTTATATTTTCCTATCAACATTTCATCTCTCTCATATTATTGATACTGAAAAGTATAGAGTATGTCAAAATATGAAATAAACCAAATAACAAGTAGCCTGGGCAACTATAAGTTCACTATCGGTATTTGACCAGTACCGCTTGTCCTCATAACCGTAGTTAAATGGATAGTCGGTACAATGACATTTACTAGAGACTGAATAAC
This sequence comes from Mixophyes fleayi, assembly GCF_038048845.1. Taxonomy (NCBI): domain Eukaryota; kingdom Metazoa; phylum Chordata; class Amphibia; order Anura; family Limnodynastidae; genus Mixophyes; species Mixophyes fleayi. The sequence continues at coordinate 63,189,070 of NC_134404.1, read as the reverse complement.
TTTGTCTTTAACCTCCAGGTACAGCTGAGGAATTTGCTGTTTGGGAGAAATGAATTGAGATGGGATTTGGTAGCATGGACACATGACCTCAACTAAACGGCTAAAACCTGATGCATTGATGGCAGAAGTTGGACACATATCCAATGCTAACATAGCTGTTATGGCTTTAGTGATCCACTTTGCAACAGGATGCTGTCTGTCATACTTGGTATCTTTTTCAAACGCTTGCTTCTCAGACAGTTGTGTAAAACGATGCTTACTCTTCTTGGTTCCCTTCTGTATAGATGTATCACCCACAGCAGCAGTAGCTGAAGAGCACAAGGATGCCTATTGGGAATCATGGATTGTATTAGGGAAGTCAGTTTGAATTTGAAAATTGGATGCTGGATTACATACTAATAATGAGGAAGGGGATGATGAAGCTGTTGACGGTGAGGATTGCATGAGGTGTCTATCCATTCAGCTGAGGCTGGACTGATTGCTACTATACAGTTTTCCATCTTTTGAAAAATGACGTGATTGAACTCCTTGCAAATTATGTAAAAGGGAGGAGGTGCTTAGATGATCAATGTCCCTACATCTACTTACATATACTTATTTGGCATCACAAAGGCTACAGATGCCTTGACAAATCTTGTCTAGGTTGGGATAAAATTATGTCCAAACACAAGAGGCTCTTTTTTTGGTCTTATGCCCTGGCATGACAATACGATTATCATGGGCATGGGGTGGTACCACTGGTAGCAGCCTTACTTCAACACAATCATCATCCTCATTATCTTGTTCAAGTACAACACATAAACTTTCAAATCCACAATTATCTCCCTCATCCTCTTGCACATTTTCAAGTTCCAGAGCAGCATCCTAGGTTTCTAAGTCTAAATCATCATCATCATCATTGTCAACAACTTGGGCACTCATAGAGTCCTGAGGAGAGTCTAAGGGTATCTGCTCAGAATCATCATCATCATCATCATCATCATTTATTTATATAGCGCCACTAATTCCGCAGCGCTGTACAGAGAACTCATTCACATCAGTCCCTGCCCCATTGGAGCTTGCAGTCTAAATTCCCTAATATAGACACACACTCACACACAGACACAGACAGACAGAGAGGGAGAGACTAGGGTCAATTTTTGATAGCAGCCAATTAACCTAGCAGTATGTTTTTGGAGTGTGGGAGGAAACCGGAGCACCCGGAGGAAACCCACGCAAACACAGGGAGAACATACAAACTCCACACAGATAAGGCCATGGTTGGGAATTGAACTCATGACCCCAGTGCTGTAAGGCAGAAGTGCTAACCACTAGGCCACAGTGTTTTATGGCCACCTGTTTGGTAGGTTGGTATACATCATAGCATACTCTCGTATTGTATATTAATAAACATGCCAATTGGCTTATGTCCTTTACCTGTGAGTGTGTGTGTGTTCCTGTAAGTGGTTTTTAGGCAGTCAGATAGGAGTTTCCCGAATCAACCTCTGGTGGACACTGCATTGGCCTAAAACTTGAAGAGCAAAACTGATTTGGATGCAGTCATTGTGTCGAGAAGAAAACCAGGAAAAGTTGAGGTGAGTCTATTTGTGAGGTATAACACCCCCCTCCCCTCTAGATTCAGGGTAGTACCCGGAGGAACAGGGCTACATGAGTAAATTGTAGGGGTTTGTATTGTGAAATAATTGTTGCAAGTCAGCTTGACAAGTGGTAGAGTGAACTTTGTAAGAACATCTTGCACTATATTTCAATGAATTTGTGGAGATGTTCCAGCTTTTGCAAATTGCAAAATACTTGGAGTATATAAATGAATACACTTAACAGGAGGGGTCTGCTATGCTCTTTAAATGTGATTCCAAGCTATTGAAAAGTGTGCTATACTTTTTTAAATGTAAATGTAAGCTAAAATCAAAGATGATTCCAAATACAGAGTAAAGAAATATGAGTGTGAAAGTAACAAAATATAATGTTATGAATTGCAGGGAATGAAACAATATTTGTTGTTCATTTGTTATATCATATCCAATCAAAATAGTTAAACTATTTTGCTTCCATTGCTAAAAAAGTAAGCAGTGTGGCGGTAAATGAAAGCTTTATCATGTGTTAAGATTATTATTCATTCCATTGTAAAATGTAATAAAGTCTAGTAGGAAGTAATTAGCTTGACCAAAGGTCATACATTAACACCCAAGTGGCTCCTTTAGTATAGTGTTTATATGGTGTATTAGATTATCATATCTAGAATTTTTATCTGCAGGTATAAGTTTGCATCACAGTTTAAAGTTCTTGTAGCTAATACAATATTAAACCAGGAAGTTACTTCATTCTGCTTACATATATCATGGCACTACATCACCATCTGAAGCTATGGCAGAAGATATTACTTGGATTTTTTTGTTTTCCGCTCCTGCCTTTCTACCTGTGTGCCTACTACCTGTGTGAGTACTACAGTCCTCTACTCTATATTGCTTTTTGCACTTAATTTGTGTATTAGAACTTGGCAGTTGCTCTATAAGAACCCTGAACTGTTTTGTTGAGGTGCTGAAATCTATTAGTTGCACAATTTGATTTCTTTCAACTTTTGTGTAGTAAATAGCTACCCCTAATATACTCTAGGAATGGATACAGACCTGCACTGGAGGATAACTGTGAAGAAAGTATATACAAATAGGAACTATATTCTGTTGTCATTGGCTGATGGAGAGAGGACAATGGTACCAATTACTGGGGCAAGAACAACTCTCTTCTTACTTCATGTGTATAAATGTTCGGCCACATGACACATTTTTCTTCAGTTATTAAGTCCAGTATGATAACCAGAAACAATGTCATTGGGACATTACAGTGAGCTATGCTTACTGAATAAGACAATGCTTAGATAAGGGTTATGAAGTGTGAGATGCAAGGGCTAAAGCAATGAGAAAATAATACATGTGATCATACCTGAGCATTCTTCTTGCACAGTGACGTTGTACAGTATCCCCTTGAGCGGCCCATTGTTACCTCACCAATTCTGATCTAATGCTATTTTTACCAGTGAAAAAAACAGTCAAAGATCAATGCTTCAAATGAGGCTCCTCTAAGCCCCTCGTACCTCTCATGATGTAAACTCTTTGTTTTAATGGGAAGAGTTTCCTCTTTCTTATGAAGGGTAACTTGATTAGCCAAATTTAAAGCTAAAACTGTAACCTAACCTGACAACAATTTAATCTGACCCAGGCCCTTAATAAGTACCATTCTCAGCCCAGGTGTAGCTGTTTAAGCTTTAACCAAAATAACTAATTTCTCCTTGCCGGTGGAGATACAAGTACTTACATAAAGAGCCAATCCACTCTTGACTGTTATCTCACCCTCATATATTTTTCTACATTTTGAAAATCCATTGTCGCTGCATTTTTTTCCATAGGGTTTAGCTTTGGAATGAACAACAGTTTATTTCTAAGTGCCTAATATTACCTGATATTCCTAAATTTTTCTGTAGGGCCAACTGCATTCTTCTGATTAGAACCATATACTGTATATGTGCATCTTGCTATGTTAGTTTGTTTCTAATTGTAAAAACATCTATTATTACTTAATATTGTTAATACTATCCAAAATTGGATGATCAACCAAAATCAACCATCTCTGCCTTGTGTAATGTATTTTCAGGCCTTAAAGATGAAAAAGAGGCAAAAGATCTAGAGGGAAGTAATCAGGGCGCTGGTGAGTGAATAGAAATAGTAACTGTCACTGTGAAGCTAGACTGGTAGAGTAATATGTACATAGACATGCTCCGCGTGAAGTGAGAATAAGATCATTACTAGTATGATGACAGCTGTAATGATACTAATGTAATAATGTAATGTCTCTGTAATGTAATTCCTCTATCAGATCACAGAGATGGTGCAGAGAACAATGTCAAAGACAAAAGCATTAAATTATCATTCAGGAACAAAGGTATGAAAAAAAATCATCTGAAATAAAATGACAATGTAGTATTAAATGACTCACTAAACTTTATTGGTGGAAATTTAAGATTCAAACATTTATTATATGCAAGCTGGTGATAGAAGGCCACAATCCCATGTATAACATGATTTAAAAAAATACAGTACAGCAAGTGTTCATATTAGAAAGATGATCAATATTTACATAAGGACAAATAAGGAAAATCTGACTCAATATTACCATAGCATCGCAGTTATCATCTGTTAGTGTCAGTGATACTTACTTGATCATTTATCATCTATTGATTTTTTTTAGGTATTTTCAATTGTGCCTCCAGCTTGTGTTTGTTTGTTGGTCTTGTTGTCCAGTATATTTATGTGATACTATGTAGTGAATTACCTTTTTTCATTGATTGTATCTAATGTTTCTTATTGTTTCTTATTTTATTTCCACACAACAATGGCATTAATATAACCATTTTTGTTTATCAATTTATATCTTGAAAAATAAATTTGTGAGTAATATGGTTATTTTTGGGAAGCAATAATATAAAATATATGCTACCATTTAAAACATAATAATCTTAAGTCAACTGTATAATCTTATTTCTCCAGAACAGTCCAAGTTTTTCCCATTTGCCATTTTGTAATACTTAGTTTAAAGGATTCAGACCAGATAAAAAGGTTTAGCTGGAAAGATTGCTATAACCGTTTAAACATTAGGCAGGTTTTATATCAGTAGCAAACTAAAGGACCTATTTATAAAGGATCAAAATTATTGATTGTCCTCTTTTAGTTCTGTTTGCTGTTTACTGTACCTGAAATTACTGGTTATTTTTGCTATAGAAGAAGAGTTGGAACCAGGGGAGGGCTGGCAAATTTTAGCCCAGGGGGCAAGACTCAACTCAGCAGCTTATTAGGAACATTTTAAAGGAAAAAGATCCAGGTGGCCTAGTGACCCAGCCCAAGGTAGCCCACTATGGGACTGGCCCGGGGGGGGCAAATGCCACCCTGCCCCCCAGCCCAGCCTGCCCCTGGTCGGAACTGTTTTCAGTGTAATTGAAGGAAAATTCTTGTTGGGGTTCTTCAGCAACTGCCTTTTGAACCTTCCCAATACTGTAATGTAATTTTTCGATGGTGACTAGCAGCCATTTCAAATAAAAAAAAATCAGTAGCCAAAGGGAAAAAAATAACAACAAATTAAAATAATTTAAAATCCTCGGAATGGAAACTATTTTCCATGATTCCCCAATCCTTCAATGACAAACAGAGCAGGCATTCTACTTACAAAGTGACTATGTACAGTAACCTTTTGGGCAGATTCAGTTGTCCGCAATGTACCCAAGAAGTTTCCCTTTACAAGGCAGCGCCGCTTTAAATTTTAGCTGTCAACAACACATTTCCGGCGCCTTGTACAAATCAGAGTATGATACATTTACCCCTGAGTGTTGCTCACACCTCTTTGGGGCGCATGTAAAAATCAGTGTTACTTCTGTCAAAAAATATCCATGCGAGGTGTATTGCGGCCATTCCAGACGCATCTTGCACGGATATTTAGGGACTTGAATCTGCCCCTTTAAGTGGCCCATTGGTTACCTCACCAATTGTAATCTAATGCTACTTTTATCTGTGAAAAAACGGTCAAGGATCAATGCTTCAAAGGAGGCTCCTCTAAACCCATTGTACCTCTCATGACGTGAACTCCTTGTTTCAATGAAGGGTAACTTGATTAGCCAAATTTATCTTAATTAGAAATGTTGTTGCATTTGTTCTCCGTAGGGCTTACTTTTGGAATGGACAACAGTTTTTTTTCTAAGTTTCCTTTATTCCCAGATATTCCTTTTACATTATACCTTAAACTACATTCCCCAATACTCCAATGAGAGTCAGAGCAGGCAAAAAAAAGTTGTGATAAAATGACATTGATGCATTAGCAGTATGTTGAAAAAGGTGGGGGTATATCTGAGGAATTTACTTTGTTGCAATATTCAGGTTAAAATAAGAAAACAGCAATAAACCTTATTTATATTTGCAAAGGGTTCCCACCAAGTTTGCATGGGTTTCTCCAACACTTCAAAATCATGGTAGATTAATTGGCTTCTGATGAAATTAACCCTAGTGTTTGTAATGGTAGGGTATATAGGTTGTTCTAGTGGGAAAGGAACTTACAAGGGAGACAGGTGGGGGGAGAGGAAGATGGGTCAGTCCTGGGCTTGCCATCCCCCTAGACCTCCCAGTCCTGTCAATTTCCAGCATTGGAGCAGACCTGTGCAGTGCGAAGTGTACCCCTGGGTGTCTGGTCCTGCCCTGGGATGGAGTGTCATAGGTAAAGCTGTATACTGCTCACTCAGTTCTTCGCAGCACTATGTATACTTGGCCTAAACCCAAAAGCAATGCATCCACTGCAGTTGGAAGTAGGATGGTGAGAGATGTCTCCTCCCACGTGTTGTACTGCTGATACTGATATGGAGCCAGGATCATGTGGGAACCGTGTATAACTGTAGTGTACTATGGGGCACTGTGCATACTGTGGGGTTCTATGTGTGTACTGTGTGGTACTATGGGGGCACTTTGAAACTGCAGGGTGCTATGGGGCACTGTGTGTCGTACTTATACTATGGGGACACTAAGCATACTGTGGGGTACACAGTGTATGTGGGGGGATGGTAATCAAGGACTGCACTTTTCATTATTGACTCTGACAGACCAATGTAGCCGGCATTGGTGCAACTTTTCTGTCTCAGCCCTTCAACTGGGTTTGATGAATCAACCACACCCAATGTGGTGTGGGCAAACCACAGCACGATGTGCTCTTCTTCTCACATGTTCCTGTATATCTGTTTTTTCAAGGCTTTCAGACTGATGATGAGGAAAGCAACCAGGGGAAGCGTAACCGAGATGATGGTGAGCAAACAGGCGCTAGTGACTCTTTACGGCCCCCCTTATATTATTACAATTATTATGTCTTTTAAATAATAACTTTCAGTTTCCTGTAACTTAGATACTTACAAGGTAATTTACTAACCGCAGTAGTACACAATCACCAATGCAGAGGTATGTGTTATATATGAATTGAATTTCCATTTTGCACACTAATGGGATAAACATTAATGTAATTTTAGCCTCACAATGGCCATATGAGCAGATGTACTATCACTAGGTTTTGGTATATAACCCTGTCGGTCATGTTGGTAAATAATAAGTCTAGCACATCCAAACCCTTGGCCCTCTATCCTTGCCTGGGGCTTCAGATGTTGCAATGAAATGGTGTAGGTGTCTGCTACAGTTCTCAGGGTGTTAGATGGAATTCTGCTGGAAGTGGTGGAATGTAGAAGAAAGTGGACTTCAGTCACTATGTAATATTTTTAAAATGTTTTCTAATGAGAGTCTTTAGGTGCAGGGAACATGATCTCCAGGTTACCTCAAAGCTCTGAATTCTTCAATGGTGCCACGAGACAGCAATTGTAGGTCTGGTAATTGTCACAAACTTACTTGCTCCTGTGCTGCTGATTTCCCTGCCTCTGTGTACAGCTCATCACTTCCTAGTTTGGGCGGTCATATGACCGTGGCTGGGAGTCGGCATATACTATCTGCAAACTATATAAAGCTCACCTGGACACTGCAGCCTATTTAGAGCAACAAGTTGTGCTGTTGTGCTGTGCTGTTTCAGGTGTTTCCCTGTGTATGGCCTTGGCTTGTTTAACCTATGCTGCCTGTGCAACTGTGTATCTGACCCGGCTATCCTTATTGATTATGCTGCTGCCTGTTCACCTGTGTATCTGACTCGGCTATCCTTATTGACTACTCTGCTGCCTGTGCAACTGTGTATCTGACTCTGCAATCCTTATTGACTACGCTGCTGCCTGTTCACCTTTGTATCCGACCCTGCGACTCCCCTGAGTGTGGTGTGTCCACAGTGTATCCGACATGGAGTTCCACTGTATAAGGCTTGGATTCTTATGTAATTGCTGTGTTTCTTCAGCTAACCGATCCTGCTCCTCTATGCTGTACTACACTACCTCTACAGAGTCTATTCTCCTTTATTCTGCCGGATCTCTTACCAACCATCTGTCACCTATCACGTGTCAGTGGGCTAACCTAAGGGCCGTGACCTGCGGACCTCCGGCAGCAAAATCCATCCCGCCTTGCGGCGGTTCCTGGTGAAGACAAGGGGGTTCTTTAGACTCCGCGCCTTAGGAAGGCCAGCGCTAACACTGGTAGAAAACTCCTGAGAACTGTAACAGTAATAGACTGTAGAGCAACATATCAGTTTGAGAGGCTTACATTTTGTGGTACTAGAAGCTCTAGTATTCTGTTGAACTTTACACATTCCTTCCTTGCTGCCACCAAGGGGCTTCGGGAAAGTATACAGTTCCGATAGTGAGACCTAAAGCTTAAACAAACAAAATGAAGAACCCAGTCTAAATGTTGTGATTAAGGAAATACTAATTCTACAGACTTGGTGTCACACGGCGCTCATTCGGCTTCCACAACCGAGGACCAAGACGCTCACCTGTTCCCCATTGAAGTATACTTCAGCTGCTGGCGTCCTGGCTTTGGCTCTGTGCATGCACAGACCCTAAGCCTTTGTGTCCTCTGTATGTTTCCCATTGGTTCTCTGTTCTGGCTACAAACTTGAAAAAGCACTTCGCCCTTCTCCTCAGTGCCTGTTCATCAAGTTACCTGCCTGATTAGACTCTGTCTGTCTTCTATATGTTTACTTGGATCCTCAGCGCTTCCTTGTCCTCGTTACCTTGCTGGCTGGGCCATTGACGCTGCACCTGTCTCCGTTGTGTTGCTGTACTACGGGCTATACTGCTCAAGCTGCACTTGTCTCTGTTACCTTGCTGGCTGGACCGTTCACACTGCACCTGTCTCCGCTGTGTTGCTGTACTACGGGCTATACTGCTCAAGCTGCACCTGTCTCTGTTACCTTTTTAGCTGGAATGTTCCCGCTGCACCTGTCTTCACTGTGCTGCTACACTACGGGCCCAAACGCCTAAGCTGCACTTGTCTCCGTTACTCTGCTAGCTGGACTGTTTGTGCTGCAACTATCTTCATTGTGTCATTATATTACAGGCTGTATCGCTCAAGCTACACTTGGTCCTGTGACCCTGCTGGCTGGACTGTTCACGCTGCTTCTATCTTTTGTGCCACGACACTACAGGCTGTATTGCTAAAGCTACATTAGCCTCCATTTACCCGCTAGTTGTATTGTTCATTCTGTATCTGTCTTCACCCTGCTACTTGACTAAAGAGCTTACATTCCACCCACTTTCATTGTGCCTCTATTTAACATCGTACTATCTACTCCCCTACGATCTCGCCTGACACTCCTGGTGGGGACCGCGACCTGCAGACGGACACCGCTAAGTCCTAATCACCTTGCGGTGATCACTGGCGAATACCATCCGTCCGTTAGACTCTGCGCCCTGCTGGAAGTAGGGCAAAGATTGGGCAGATCCAAGAATCCAGTGTACCAAACCGTGACACTTGGTGTCTCCATCTCTCAGCTCCTCTGTCACTTTCCTATTCTCTTTCAGATTTCTCCTCACAGACTCTGACTCCCGCTCCCCTGTTTTGGTGCCTTTTTCTCGTCACATTTATTATCTCATAATGCCAATTTTTAACTTAATCATTAATCCTAGGAATGTATATATAATCTTCAGACCATTTGTTTTAAATGCTCATCAAAAGATCCCTGCCAAAAAACACCATAAAGCATTGTCCCCATATTGAACGGCATTGCTCCCATACTGATTAGGCTTATGTCACAACGCAGTGCTTACACCAATTATTACACCAGTCTTTTCGCAGATCAAATGCATAAGGCACATATCCACAGCTAGTGCCGCGCGCAGTGCAGGATACAAGCAGAGACCAGTACAGGGCTCTAACTAGCAAAATAAGAGGCCTTGTAGGGTATATGCAGAGTAGCTATTAAACCCACTCTGCTCAGTTACTAGAGGCAGTATAGCCTTGATGTTCAGACTGCACTTTAAATTAGTTTCCACCAAACCCTCCATCATGGGAGAATCAGCATAATGAGAGAGTACCTTTTGAAAGATGAGCTTTCTTTTATTTTTTATTGTCAATAATGGCACAATTATATTATATTACCTGTTTTGTATGGGCAAGAAATATGCAAGTAAGTATGTTGTACTTGTCTCCACTGAAGTGCACTTTCCTTTAAGCTAACAACACTGATTTTGTAAATTTGCATGACCCTCACTGTGATGACAGGAAGCAGCTCCAGGTGACGACAGTCCTAGTGATTTGGTTCCATATCTCCCATGCCTGACTTCACTACCACCATCACTATTAATGGCAATGTTAGAGCCCGACCTCCTTGTGACATCCTGTCTGAGCTGCCTAATAAGATACAGAGACATCGGTTTGGTGGATAAAAAAACAGTGCCCTCAGAGCTTAATACCTCATAGATAGCTCCTAAATAGATTTGCTGCCAATGTAAAAAAATTCCCACATCCAGAGCATGAGTTTACCATACAAAATATAAGTGCAAAATTCTCTAACTTATAAAGGGAGATTATACTTATATACAACTTCTAAATAGTATGTTAAAACCACAAGGAAACTCATTTTCAGTTAATAAATAAACACAATTTTATGTCTGAACTGCTGCAAATAAGAAAATACATAAAAACACTGAAAAGGGACCCCACTGTCCATGTACTGGCCCCATTACCTACTTGAAAGATCAGAGGAGGGGCATCGGGACAGTGGATGGGTTTCACTGGGCCCTCCGCCATATTTTAATATGGGTTTCTGTGATGTTGTGTCTCACACTTGCTCGGAAAGTTAGAAATTCTTGTTTCAGCACTCGCATGAGTCATATTCTAAAATCCCACTCTCTAAGGCAGTAGCTCAAAGTGCTGACATTACCCATAAGTCTACTACCCCAAATAATCAGGGCCTATTTGCATCAAATGAGGACACATTTCTTTTGGGTCCTTTGCAAAGTATTTATTATGAAAAAAAATGTTGTATCCTTACTGTAATGGCCTACTTGCATATTAGTGAGAATTTTAAAGGGTTGAATTAGTGTATTCATTTTATGTGTAATGAATGTGCAGCATGGATCCATAGAGAGCCATAGAGTGGAGATTGACACAGAAAAAGGTGTACAAGAATATAAAAGTAAAAAAATAAACTTGGACTTCAAGATCATATAAGAGATGATAAAAGAACTAAATCACATACAGAATCATGTGAAGTGACTGCCTAGATTGGTGCATGAATATATGAGTTATAATTAACCTGACAATGTTATCTCAGTTTCAGATCACAATGAGAGCAATAAAAATGTCTTACAGGGGACAAAGAAGCAAAAATTCAAAACTGCTGCAAAATTCTGTAAGAGCACACTTCCTTATTTGTATGTGCATTATTGTAATCACCTAATTCTCATTAGCAATGGGAGCCAGCCACTGGCCTTGATTATTATTTCTCTGAGGTAGCTTGGTACTTTTAGGGTAGTCGTATAGAAAAATATTATATATCTGCGCAAACACCAGTTGATATCGGTGATGGCTGCCAAAATGGGGACAATGTAAACGGGGGGGACCCCTCCTCCCTGGTTGAACTGTGAAAAGACCACAAGAAAAACTTGGGGTGGTCCCCAGGCGCCTGGGGACCACCCCAAGTTTTTCTTGTGGTCTTTTCACATGGTACTTTTAGAGTGATTTTTATAATATATTGGAAAATTGTATACAGACCATTTTTGTTCTGATAGAATATATTAGGCGACATTCCTTAAGGTTCACACTATATAACACGAAATCTAGAAAACCCAGTTCTCTATAATATATTCATTAGATCATTTTAAACCAGTATGTTACACAATATCTGCAGTGTTTCTCTTTTTAGTACAAAAATGTGTTAAATAAATAAAAATAATTAATTAGGAAAAATGCACTATATTAATTATTAAGATAAAATAACTTCATCATCATTATCACTTTCAAGTTAGTGTGTAAAGCCAAGTATTAAAACTTGGACAGTAATGCAACAAAAACAACATCAGATACTCTAATATTCAGAGCAAGTTAAAGTCTAAGGGGTACATGTACTATGCTCCAATTTCTGCAACTCGCCGATATTGGGCGCGTTTTGACCTTAAAGGCTTTGCGATTTTAAACTTAGCAGTCAAACTCACTGAATATCGTCAACCTGCAGAATTGGAGCATGATACATTTACACCTTAAAATTCTGGACTAGAATTTAATGAAGAAGCTAAAATAAAAGTAAGAATAACTTAAGGAAAACTCTCACCAGACTGTTTATATTAAATATCTGTAAGAATTTTTTTAAAAAAGATTAGTTTACTAATCTTCAATCACATTCACACCCTGTACTTCCTAATGTATAATGCAGCCGCATCCTAAACCTGTGAAATATACTGGCCAATGGAAATCCCCCTTTTGCACAGTGACCCTTTTTTAGCAAAGGCACCCCGACCCTTCGCACAGAAAACCTGCGTATAGTACAGATTCCACATGCTGGATACTTCTTACTCTGTATATTTCACTTTTATAAATTCCCACTTGTTTTTTAAACATTATATTTAACACTACAGAATAGGTGGTAAATTGTGAATTTCCTTCTCTCTTCCAATACTTTCGATTACAATACTATTTCTCTTCCCTGATTGAAAGATTGATTCTGACATTTGTTGGGGTAAAACTGATGCATGTATTTTATTGAATCAGTCTTAAGTAAACTGTGAGATGTACTAAAACCAGTCCAGCAGTAAGAATAGACTCATGATTATTTTCAACTAAATTTAGCCCTTAGTCTGGCACTGGCAAACGTATATCCAGTTTTCAAATTGCACACACCTGTAACATGAAGTTTACTACTTATACATGATAAATATTATTGCTTGATTTTATCATGATGTTTTCAGTAATTAAATTACTATATCTTCTTAATGCATAGATTATCCCTGGGACAGATCTAATATGAAATCTCTAACGATCAACCTAAAGAAGTTTGAGAAATTGGATGATTTTGCTTCAAAGGTACAAAGTGACCATCCTTAGTCTAGAATTGTGGTGATGAGAAATCACTCTTAGCTAATTATACTAGGAGCAGGGCCAGCTTTTGGGGGATGCACCTCTGGTATTTTGGTCAGTGGCGGAACTACCATTCGTGTAGCATGTGCGATGCACCGTGCCCCATAGAGATAATGGGGCCGGCTGCATGGCAGATGCAGAGGTTTGGGGGACCCGGTTCCCTCCTCTCCTCTTCCCTGCACCGGGGCCCACAGCTCGCTAGTTCCGCCTTTGATTTTGGTAACACCACGGACCTACTATAATAAAAAGAAATGCAGAGCCATGTCTTTCTCTTTAAGCATCAATCTGTCATTCCTACACAATGTTTGAAGGGAAGCCGCGGTTCTGATTTTCAGAAGAGAAGAGTCATTAAGGTAAAAGAGCTGCTCAAGGGGGAGGGATAGAGGAAAGAGAACTTGAGGAAGTGGGAAGCAGCAGTGTAGGCAGAGGAGAGAGAACCAGAGAGTAGGGGGGGAGAGAGCACCAAAGAGGGCTGGACAGAAGATCCAGAGAGAGCCAGAGAGAGAATCAGAAAAGGATGGTGAGGAGGAAGAGGGGACAGAACCAGGGTGAGAGAGAAAGGAGGGGTGAGAAAAGAGAAAACTAGAGAGGACGGGGAGAGGAAAAAACAAATAACACGGAAAAGGTAAGAGAAAGGATTGGGAGAGAGCCATGGACACATAATAGATAATGCAAAGGGCCCTGCCTTTGTAAAAGACTGACATTTTGAGGTCGGGGGTGTACATAAGCTGAAAAATACATTCAATTGTCCTGTAAACACAAAAAGTTGAAATCATGAAAGGTAAAAAATCATCATCACCATTTATTTATAAAGCACCACTGATTCACCAGTGCTGTACAGAGAACTCACTCACATCAGTCCCTGCCCCATTGGAGCTTACAGTCTAAATTCCCTAATATACACACACACAGACAGAGAGAGACTAAGGTCAAGTTTTTATAGCAGCCAATTAACCTACTAGTATGTCTTTTGGAGTGTGGGAGGAAACCGGAGCACCTGGAGGAAACCCATGTAAACACGGGGAGAACATACAAACTCCACACAGATAAGGCCATGGTCGGGAATTGAACTCATGACCCCAGCGCTGTGAGGTAGAAGTGATAACCACTTAGCCACCGTGCTGCCCATATTATCTGTGTGATTTTACTTCTTTTTATGCTCCGTAACAGCATGAGACCAAAGGGACACTAGAACAGTTAGTGAAGGAACTTATACATGATGCTAACACTGACTTGGAGAAAACAAGAGTTATCTGGATATGGATATGCTATCACATAGGTAGGTCTATTATAATATTGTGGAATGACAAGGTAGAAAAAAATCGTTTTTATTAAAACTAGTGAGCTATATTTGATTTACAACATTTCAGCTGAACACTGATGGAGGCTTTATAGGCTGAAACATTGGATTATTAATATGACACAGAACATGTATTTAAGTATTTGAAAACACTTACTGGTCTATTTACTAAGCTTGCGATGACCCAAAAATATGGAAAAAACAGAGAATAGCCATCACAGCTCTTCTTTTAATTTATCAAGCAGAGATTTCTCCTGCTTTAACCTATTCAATATTGGTCACTGCAGTCCCCATAGAATTCTATGGGGACTGCAATGTCATCCAATTTTACAAGCAGTGAAAAGCAAAGCTCAATACACTAAGGCCATCTCAAGATGGCGCTAGCTTACCTATATAATGGAGTCCATAGGACCTTAGCCACGCTATGTATACTTTTCAATTTGTCACCAGGACATAGTTTGCTTTGTACACTTGTAGAATGGTGTCTGCTTTGTATATTTACCACCAAAATAGGGTCTGCTTTATATACATGCCGCTAGAATGGGAACTGTCCTGATGTCTAGTCACTCTCATGATTAGTTTAAGTAAAAAATGAGGCTAAACCAAGCAGCATTTTTCTCAAATGGAAATATTTACTTTATTGAATGAGGTCGGAGGTCGGTCTTGGTATGACTTTTCCACAGTGAGCCTATGGAGATATCTCTGCCTCTCCGCACACTTAGGTTAACCTTCTATGTGTGTGGAAGTACAGATGTGCACATTGATCAAGAAGTTTTGCGATGCACATTGGCTGCTTCTCGTAGATGTTCTCTGTCTATATAAAGTGTTCAGCAAACAACTGATTTAACTGTCTAACAGCAAAGTGTTCCTAAATTATGTTATGGGGTTGGTAAGTATGAAATTCACTTAAGACAGGGTTTTATACAGGGCTATATTTATAATGCAAGTGAATACACTCTACTTTCTCATGCCACTGTATCCTTTATTTCTACTAAGAAACCTGTCTGGTAAAGCCCTAGTAGGTAAAAAAAAAAGGAGAAAATTACTAAAGCTATGTCTATGCTGCCACATGAACAGTGTTACCCCAGGTATGTGCCCAGTTTGCTTATATGATAAGGAACAGCCCTAGCTGTGTATAGAGGCCTAGTGGCACTGTCAGGGCAAGCAAGTGCTTTTATATACTGCTTTTTCACGAACACAACGGATAATAATAAATACTAGAGTAATGACATTGTTAATAAATATAGTGGTGTATTATTCAATTAATAACATGATTTTATATATTATAATAACAACATAATAATAAAACCAAACTGGAACAAATGAAGTATGATAAAAACAAAGCAATAGCAAGAACGACATGAATTTCCTTATTATTTTACAGAACTAAAGGGCTACTAAGTCTAAAAATACAATATGAACGTAACAGAATATATTTCAAATTGTGTATAATCTCATGGGGCAGCTCCATAAATGTAAGTGGGGATCATTGATGATGAGCAGGAGAAACATAGCTCAGTGCAGTATCCATTGTTGTCCATTTTGTATGTCGTTGATGTTATTTCTCTACTTTGTCCCTACTTTTCCATCCCGGAATAGTATATTTATGATGAAAGAATGAGGCTCATTTCTGCATTGCTTGTCATTGCAAATTACCTGAATTGTCTCATGCAGTAAACACTGCAGTAATCTACATGAGGTGACATTGGTGTCTATAATAAAAATATATCCCACATGGAACCCAAATAATATCAGATATCTTCAATTGTAACAGATAACTGGAACATTTTTATATATATTTGTGTACATAAAGAGTAAATGCGTATGTATAGCCACCAGGATCATGATTTAATTCTAGGATATTTATTTGTATGCAGAGTACGATATTCACGGATATACAAATAAAGCTCTGAGATCTACTGACCCAGATGTCATTCTCCGTACAAGAAAGGGAGTCTGTGGTGGATATGCCTCATTCTTTCAGCGTATGTGCAGGTAACATAAATAGCTTGAGACATTCCCATCAGAATTAGAAGTGTGTTGCCTTCACTTATGTATTCCGTCATAGAACTTTTTTCAAAATGAGTCATGTGGTACTAGTGGGTGGACCTTCTTACCGAATGCACAGGATTAACAGATAATTGAGCGCTGCTAATGTGTTTTAAAATCATATCCTTTATATCATATCCATCTCTCATACACTCCATGAGATTCATTCATATCAACACCATTATAGTCATCATAATGCACAGGACAGCAGAACCTCTTCTCTGTGGCGGATTGTATAATGTACATATATATTAAATATACAGCAAAGTGTATGGGATGACATGTCACTAAAGTAAGATGAAGAGAAGCACACATTTGTTAAGCCTGCGCTGGTTCCTGTGTATTTGTAACAGCATGGCGCCACTTCGCTTATTCGGTATGATTGGGTTTTTTGACAGTACTATAAATTTACAATACAGGTTTATAAGTTAATGTTAATTAAACGTTAAACTTTGATGTGTACTTTCACACTAACATTACACTATTTAGCATAGACGCACCCAGTATTTTGGCCATCTGCTTTTCTTTAGTAACATGCTGAATGTCCTACAGTATGCTCACCATCTTGCTAACCGTCATGACTGTGCACTGTAGTCCTGCAACCAGTATTAGGATTAAACTAAAGAATTAAACACTATTATATTCACCATATTAGAGATCTGAATTAGGGAAAGGCATATGCGTGATTCCAACAGTAAAATGGGATCTATCAACTAATACTGTGTGATATTATATATACTGTTGGGTGGCTGCCATACATACCTGTCAACTGTCCAGAATTTCTTGGGATGATAGTCCTGAGATTTCTATTTTTTTAAACTCCTCATTTATCACAGCAGGTAGTAGACAGAGGATAGGAAACATTTCAACACAAATCAGAAGTTATGAACATGGTATGTAACATAAGTTAATTACACTAAAAAGTCATGTAAAAATATTGTCCAAGGGATCAGACAACTTGAACCTGTAATCTGCAACTATACAAAATAAAAATAGAAGGAAAATTGAATTCAAAGGCATATAAGATAGAGTCAAGAGCCAGAACAACTAAGGGGGTTTTAATTTGTTACTATAGCAAATAATGTTTATA
This sequence comes from Mixophyes fleayi, assembly GCF_038048845.1. Classification (NCBI taxonomy): domain Eukaryota; kingdom Metazoa; phylum Chordata; class Amphibia; order Anura; family Limnodynastidae; genus Mixophyes; species Mixophyes fleayi. The sequence goes on along the minus strand of NC_134404.1, from coordinate 63,171,609 downwards.
GTTCCCCTGGTATTATTAAGGCCCTGTCTAGTGCGAACAAACCAACTTGATCTGGGTCAATCAAATAAGGTAGGTACATATTGAGCCTGTTTGCCAAAACCTTTGCAAAAAACTTGATGTCTGTGCTCAGCAGGGAAATAGGCATATAGCTGGCACATTTGGTTGGGTCTTTGTTAAGCTTGAGTGTTACAATAAAGTGGAATCAGGTGCAGTCAGGTTGGAGTTTCTCTCCTCTCAAATATAGTTGAAAGTCGTGGCCAAGTGTGAAATTTAATACTGTATGGGCAAAGGTTTTGTAGTAAGACATTGTGAAGCGATCATGGCCAGGGCCTTGGAGGACTTTTTATTAATTATTATTAATATTTATTTATAAGGCGCCACAAGGCATCCGCAGCGCCGTACAGAGACAAACAAAATTACAATACAATGGGAGACAGCACAGTACAGTAAACACAGCAACTCAGTAAGCTCAATGCACAGCTAGAGAGGGCGGGGAAGGGGGAGGGAGGATCCGCAAACGACGGGGCCCAAGAAGGAGGGCGCGGAAGACAGGGAGACCCCCAGGGGGGAGGAGGGAGCGAGAGTGGACGTGGGTTGGAGGACCCTCAAGGAGGAGGGCTAAGTAGCTGGAGAGCAGAGTTAGAAGTGGTGGAAACAGGAGGAGAGATGGCCCTGCTTAGAGGAGCGTACAATCTAAGGGGATGGGTGGACAGACAGAGAAACGCAGGGGAGAGAGGGAGAGTAGGGGGACAGAGGCAGAAGATAAGGTAGGAAGTTAAGTGGGAGACAGAAAGGCTTTAAGAAAAAGGTGGGTTTTTAGGGCCCGTTTGAAACTGGACAGATATGGGGAAGTTCTGATGGAGGGAGGGAGCTTGTTCCAGTGGAGGGGGGCAGCGTGGGCGAAGTCTTGGATACGCGCGTGGGAGGAGGTTATAAGGGGGGAAGAGAGGCGACGGTCAGAGGCAGAACGGAATGGGCGGGATGGAGCATGAATAGAGAGGAGGGTGGAGATGTAGGGCGCAGTGGAGTTGGCGAGGGCCTTGTAGGTGAGCGTGAGGAGCTTAAAGAGGATTCTGAAGGGGAATGGGAGCCAGTGAAGGGCTAGGTAGAGGGGGGAGACAAAAGAGGAGCGGCGAGAGAGGAAAATAAGCCTAGCTGCAGCGTTAAGGATGGATCGAAGGGGATCGAGATGAGAGTGGGGGAGGCCAGTGAGGAGGAGGTTGCAGTAGTCCAGGCGGGAGATGATCAGAGAGTGGATAAGGCATTTGGTGGCATCTTGGGAGAGGAAGGGCCGGATGCGAGCGATGTTGCGGAGCTGGAAGCGGCAGGATTTAGCAAGAGAGAGGATGTGGGGGCCAAAGGAGAGAGAGGAGTCGAGGATGACACCAAGGCAGCGAAGTTGGGGGACAGGGGAGATAGAGGTGTTGTCGACAGTGATGGAGAGGTCAGAAGGGGATGGGGTATGAGAGGGAGGAAAAACTATGAGCTCAGTTTTGGCAAGGTTAAGTTTGAGGAATCGAGAGGACATCCAGGAGGAGATGGCAGAGAGGCAGGCGGACACCCTAGAGAGGAGGGAGGGAGAGAGCTCAGGAGAGGAGAGGTATAGTTGAGTGTCGTCAGCGTAAAGGTGGTAGCTGAAGCCGAAGGAGCTGATGAGTTCATCCAGGGAGGAGGTGTATAGAGAGAAGAGTAAGGGTCCCAGAACAGAGCCCTGAGGGACCCCGACTGGAAGGGTGGATGGGGGGGAGAGAGACCCAGAGGTGGTGACAGAGAAGGAACGGTGAGTAAGGTAAGAGGTGAACCAGGACAGGACTGGGCCGGAGAGGCCGAAAGACTGGAGGGTGTGAAGGAGGAGGGGGTGGTCAACAGTGTCAAAGGCTGCATAGAGGTCAAGGAGGATAAGAAGGGAGAAGTGGCCCCTGGCTTTTGCAGAGAGGAGGTCATTGGTGACTTTAGCCAGGGCAGTTTCAGTGGAGTGGAGGGGGCGGAAAGCAGACTGGAGAGGATCAAGGAGGGAGTATTCAGAAAGGTAGGAGGTGAGACGGCTGCAGACGAGCCTCTCGAGAATTTTGGAGGCAAAAGGGAGAAGAGATATGGGGCGATAGTTCGAGAGAGAAGTGGGGTCGAGATTAGGTTTCTTAAGAATGAGGGATACGAGAGCATGTTTGAAGGAGGAGGGGAAGATGTCAGTGGAGAGGGAGAGGTTAAAGAAGTGAGCGAGGTGGGAGCAGGTGGTGGGGGAAAGGGAGCGAAGAAGGTGGGAGGGGATGGGATCCAGGGGACAGGTAGTGGGGGGGGAGGATGAAATGAGAGAGTGGACTTCCTCGCCGGTGGTTGGACGGAAGGAGTGGAGGGGAAGAGAGAGTGGCGGAGGAGATTTCAAGTCGGATGGCCTCGATTTTAGAGGAGAAGAAGGAGGCGAAATCAGAGGCAGTCAGGGAGGAGGGAGGGGGGGAAGGGGGCCAGGAGAGTGCTGAAGGTGGCAAAGAGGCGGCGGGGGTTAGAGGACTGGGAAGAGATGAGGGATTTAAAGAATGATTGTTTAGCGAGTGAGAGGGCAGAGCTGTAGGATGAAAGGATGAATTTAAGTGGAGGAAGTCAGCCAGGGAGTGGGATTTTCTCCAGTGACGTTCGGCGGAACGAGAGCATTTTTGGAGGAAGCGGGTAAATTTGGAGTGCCAGGGTTGGGGTTTGGAGCAGCGGGGGTGGACGGAGTGGGCAGGGGCGACCGCGTCCAGAGCGGAGGTGAGGGTGTGATTGTAGAGGGAGACCGCCTGGTTGGGGCAGGCCTGGGAGGAAAGGGGAGAAAGGAGGGTATCGAGAGAGGTGGACAGAGAGGCAGGGTCAAGAGCGTTGAGGTTGCGTATGGACAGAGTAGGTTTGGGCAGGGGGAGGGGAGCAGGAGAAGAGGAGAGAGAGAAGGAGAGGAGATGGTGGTCAGATAGAGGAAAGGGAGAGATGGAGAAGTCGGAGAGATTACATAGGTAGGAGAAGACAAGATCAAGGGAGTGACCAAGGCAGTGGGTAGAGGAGGAGGTCCATTGGGTGAGACCAAGGGAGGAAGAGAGGGTGAGCAGTTTGCTGGAAGCAGGGTAGGTGGGGTTGTCGATGGGGATGTTAAAGTCACCGAGAATGATCGAGGGGAGATCGGAGGAGAGGTAGTGAGGAAGCCAGCTAGCAAAGTTGTCAAGGAAGAGGGAGGTGGGGCCAGGGGGGCGGTAGATGACAGTGACGCGGAGATGGATGGGGTAGAAGAGGCGGATGGAGTGAGCTTCAAAAGAGGAGAAGGAGAGGGAGGGTTCAGGTGGAATGACACGAAAAGTACAGATGGAGGAGAGGAGGAGGCCAACTCCACCTCCACCGACTTCTGGTATTTGATTGTATTAGAATTATTTGATAGTAATTAGAATGTAAGCTCTCTCATGAGCAAGACCCTTCCTATCCTTTGTTTTCATGTCTGCATTTACATTGTCTACCTTGCATATCCTTGTTTTATGTATGTCCTGTTTTCCCTACTGTATGGCACTGCAGAGCACTGTGGCTCATTACAAATCTACGATAACAATAATCTCCTCTTCTCTTATATCTGTGTTAAGTTTTACGAGTGTATAATTTTTTTAATTTGGAATTTGCATCCATCTAAATATTACTGAATAGCAGAACAGTTTGTAGGTCAGGAGGTGATCTATCTTTATGGATATTATAAGGTGAGTCATAAAATTGGTAAACAGATTGATTTATTACTCCTTGGTCATGGCTCCAATTTCCATTTTTGCTCCTAATGGCCATGATGGCCAGTGCGGCTATTACTTTTTTGTAAAAAGTCTTATTGAGCCATCAGGGGTTTTTTTAGTTTTTTTCTGCAAAGATTGATTGAATTTCTCCTCTTTGTTTCAAAATTTGTTTATAAATATGTTCCGTGATTATATTTAGGTGTCTGCTCAAAGTGTTGTAACCAAGAAAGTAAAGAGTCTAGCTTTGACTTTTGATAGCTGCACCTGCGATTACTGATTTGGGGCCTTCACATACAGTGGAGAGAGGAGTATCCAGAGTTAACTTTAAGTCAAAGTATTTTTGTATTTGGAAACATATATGTTCTTTACATTTAGGGATATTTAGCAAAGTTTAATTTAGTCTCCGTGATGAGTAAATTCTTGTGTTATACACAAGGTCAAATGATGCCCTAAAATCATGTTAAGTTATAATCATGAATCGGATATGTGGGGATACAAAAAAATGTGTAATCTTTTAATGTTGGGTTAGCTGCCCTCCACGAGTCAAATAAAACAGTCCCAGCCATATGCCTAGGGTCCAATCTGTCTAGGTCAGCTGAAAGAATAGCCTTAAAATCACCTCCCACAGGAAAAATGATCTTTTGTGACTTATGGAATTCTGCAAAAAATATAGTAAAGAAACCTACTTGACCAGAGTTAGGAACTAGACATCACCTAATGTGATAATCTGGTATCATGTTTCCCACCTGGGCACCTGGAAGGGCACTATTTTACGGTTCATGATGGCCACTCCATTTTTTATTGGGTAGATTGTTTCTTAAATGATTTGTGTTAGAGGGACCTGTTTTGGGGGTGCTAAGGCCTTTGGTAGTAATCAATTTTAATTTGAACGATATTGGTTGATTCATGGAGGGAATACTCGAACAATCAGTTGAGGTGATCGGGTCAATAGATAGGCCTAGAACTGTGTGTCTCTAGAAAAGAGTACTCAGCAGGGTTGAAAGAGAGTTAAGGCAAGTGTTTAGGAAAGAGAGGGAGGGATAGTGATCAATGCACCTCAAATAAATTGAGGAGTGATCACTGCTGTTGACCCTATAGAGGGGGTAGAGTGTATTGGTCAGATTACAGAAGTAACAGACCAGCTAGGTTCAGTGTTTGGGAGTGCAAAGTGAAACTTTATAATATCCAGTTGGCTTCAAGTACACGTTCAATACAACTTCTGTCTTCAGTTACGGTTCTTTACTCTGTGGAAGACGCATGTCTTTCTGGACTAATTACTGTTTGTTTGAACTAATTACCGTTTGTTTGAACTGCCGATTCTACAGCAACCGAGAATGGTTGTCGGTGCAACCCATTTGTGGAAGTGAATGCCAACAGATTAGTCGGGCTATGCGGAATGGGAGCACCAGGCACCCTGCTCAGGAAAGCCACTCAATACAGCCTTCAGTAGGCTCTGAGTCTATAGGATTTGGGCGAACTGTCCTATGTGCCCGTTTAATCTTAAAATGTTGGTCTATTAAGCTGGAAGCAATGAATTGAAATAGACTAATAAGGTATAACTTAAGGTTACTTGGATAAACTTTGGTCCCTGATCTGGAGTTCCAAATTCTAGGGTTGTTTTTTCATTCCCTGCATTTTGGCTCTTAAAAATGTAACGTTCCTTTGCGGATATTCAATTTCTTGTGTTGCTTCATTTGGGAATTTGAGTTGGAACCCATTTTGTTTTTCACAGCTGTTGTTCTTCTTGCTAGTTCAGTAATATCACTTCTGAGGGCCCCAGACAACTTTTGAAGTTTGGTGGTGAATGAGTTTTTAGTACGGTCATCTAAGGTTGTAAGTTTATTTTGGTAGCTAGTGAGTCGTTGAGTTCTATAGAAGATTCTGGAGGTGTTTCAGGAAAAGGTGGAGGGAAGAGATGTGCCTTTTGGGTTTCTTGGTGTGTGAGGTATTAGATATCTCCTGTGAGAAACCCTTTTTGGTTTTGGAGGCACTTCTCTTTTCTTGATGAGTAATGAGGTTCTACTAAATATTTTTATAATAATGTAGATTCCAGTTTGGTCAAAGAGGATGGCTTTATGTCAAACAGAAGTGCAAAGAGTTTGAAATCAGAGTACATGGTGAGCTCTATGTAACAGAATAATAGTTATTTCTGGTGTCCACCAGAGGGGGTAGTTACAAGTAGTAAGAGAGATGAGCATAGGAACTGTTTTCAACTATGACCCCTAGATGGAGCTTTCAGAAGAGGAAATAATAGGCAGTATTCTATTTCAATGACAGATTAATTTCTCTCTGTGTCAGCATAATTATTAGGTTTGTATAAATTTTATTGAGCAATCCAGTTGAGTATGGTGGTAATATTGCAAGTTATATAAAAATAAAAGCAGACAGTACTTTAGCCAGTGGCCTCTAAAATAGATGTTTAATATAATGTTTGTGATAAGGAAAGACCTTCTTTGTACTTACTGGGTCAGAGGGAAGCTCCAACTGTTGCTGCAGCCTTGAATATGTTAATTTTAGTGTGTTAAACAAACAACTGATGGAGGGAAGTGAATTTCTATTTGTATTATATATATATTGATTTATGACGACCTATTTTATGGACCCATTAGTTACGGCAACTCTGTGTCTGTCTGTGACTCATGGCACTGCACCCATGAGGTGGGCTGTCTTTACTGGACGAACATAAAAGGTGATGACAGCCCACCTCATGGGTGCAGTGCAGATCCATGAGTCACAGACAGGCGCGGAACCGCCCTCGCCAATATGTCTGTGTGTACTGCCCACCCTGCATCCATTATAGATATGCTACTGATGTCAGGTAAGTTGTTATAAAACAATATATAAATAATAAAAATGTAAACTGTAATTGTTGGTAGATTATATCATAAGAATTTCAGATTGCCAGCTATATACTGTACATTTGTTTGAGAGATATTTTTTTCTTAAATAGTTTTGCCGGAGTTCAATGTAAGGAGGTCAGTGGCCACTCCAAAGGTGCAGGATACAAAGTAGGACAGAAGATAACAGGGGGAGTAAACCATGCCTGGAATATGGTGTATCTGGAGGGAAGCTGGCACTTGTTGGACAGCACATGGGGAGCTGGACAAAGTGATGACAATGTAACCACGTTCACCTTCCAGTGAGTAATGCATGTTTTACATAATATAGGTAATAATATATACAGCATCATTTCTCAAGACAAATAGATCTGAATCGGTAATCTTCAAATGATCATGATAGGTAATTATATCTAATGCTTTTCTTTAATTGTTATTATTACATATAAAAGATGTAATTTTGTAAGAACTCAGAGAATCAAACCTATTAAGTATGATTTAATATGGAAAATGAATCCACAATGCTGAAGATGAAAAACATTTCAAAATGACATATGTAGATATTGTACAATAGAACGTTACATAATTGAAACAGAGGAGATCATTTGATTTCTGATAACTCTGATTATAGTAAATTGTGAGAGATTAGGTTAGATAAAGGAAGAACTGAAATCTTCCTGAATAAGAATGTAAGTTCTTCAGAAAAAACATTGGTGGTGGAATAATTTGTAAGGCAAAAGGCCGTGTGTGGGATAGACTGGGAGAGTTTTAATCTTTTTTAAACAGACCTGGGGGTAAATGTATGAAATGTCGATTTATGCAGTTTGCCAGAAAACTGCGACTTTGCCATCACCGCTTTAAATCCCTAGTCATGGCCAAAAGTATTGAGAATGACACAAATATTACTTTTCACAAAGTCTGCTGCCTCAGTTTTTATGATGGCAATTTGCATATACTCCAGAATGTTATGACGAGTGATCAGAGGAATTGCAATTAATTTCAAAGTTCCTCTTTGCCATGACAATGAACTTTATCCCAAAAACAACATTTCCACTGCATTTCAGCCCAGCCGCAAAAAGGATCAGCTGATATCAGGTCAGTGATTCTCTCGTAACCACAGGTGAGTGTGTTGACAAGGACAATGCTGGAGATCACTCTGTCATGCTGATTGAGTTAGAATAACAGACTGGAAGCTTTAAAAGGAGGGTGGTGCTTGAAATCATTGTTCTTCCTCTCTTAGCCATGGTTACTTGCAAGGAAACACGTGCAGTCATCATTGCTTTGCGCAAAAGGGGCTTCACAGGCAAGGATATTGTTGCTAGTAAGATTGCACCTAAATCAACCATTTATCGGATCAGCAAGAACTTCAAGGAGAGAGGTTCAATAGTTGTGAAAGATGTTTCAGCTGCGGAATCGGGTCACCACCAGTGCAGAGCTTGCTCAGGAATGGCAACAGGCAGGTGTGACTGCATCTGCACGCACAGTGAGGTGAAGACTTTTGGAGGATGGCCTGGTGTTAAGGCCAGCAAAGAAGCCACTTCTCTCCAGGAAAAACATCAGGGACAGACTGATATTCTGCAAAATGTACAGGGATTGGACTGCTGAGGACTGGGGTAAAGTCATTTTCTCTGATGAATCCCCTTTCAGATTGTTTGGGGCATCTGGAAAAATGCTTCTCCGGAGAAGGAAAAGTGAGCGCTACCATTGGTCATGTGTCATGCCAACAGTAAAACATCCTGAGATCATTCATGTGTGGGGTTGATTCTCAGCCAAGGGAGTGGACTCACTCACAAATTTGCCTAAGAACACAGCCATGAATAAAGAATGGTACCAAAACATCCTCCAAGAGGAACTTCTCCCAACCATCCAAGAACAGTTTAGTGACGAGCAATGCCTTTTCCAGCATGATGGAGCACCTTGCCATAAGGCAAAAGTGATAACTCAGCGGCTCAGGGATGAAAACATCAACATTTTGGTTCCATGGCCAGGAAACTCCCCAGAGCTTAATCCCATTGAGAACTTGTGGTCTATCCTCAAGAGGTTGGTGTCAAACAAAAACCCACAAATTCTGACGAACTCCAAACATTGATTAGGCAAGAATGGGCAGCCATCAGTCAGTATGTGGCCCAGAAGTTGTTTGACAGCATGCCAGGGCAAATTGCAGTGTTCTTCAATAAGAATGGTCAACACTGCAAATATTGACTCTTTGCATAAACTTAATGTAATTTTCAATAAAAGCCTTTGACACTTATGAAATGTTTGTAATTTTACTTCAGTATACCATAGCAACATCTGACAAAAAGGTCTAAAAACACGGAAGCAGCAAACTTTGTGAAAAGCAATACTTGTGTCATTCTCAAAACTTTTGACCATGATTGCAGGAGTATGGTTATGGGTTTGGGTAATATGATGTTGTAAATATTTTAAGGAGTATCCACTTTATTGTTACAAGAACTCAACATTTACACTGTCTACACATACTGGCAGAAGGTATACTTAAATTCTGAGTTCCTGTGGCTGATGTACAATAGCTCAGAAAGTGTTGGTGTTCTGCATAATGTGCGTTTCAAGATCTTATGCAGCCATGTTTTCTGCTTAGATAAAAACTAAAGATTACTTTTATTAGATGTTTTCACTTGTCTGTTCTCCAGGACACAGGGATAATGGTGGTCTTATTTGAAAGAAAGTCATTTGACCAGCCTCTGAAGCACTCTCTGATTCATTCATGGCCACCCTTGAGCATAGCAATGAGCATGATAAGGAAGGATTGGAATTTAATACAGCATCTGTGTAGTGCTATTAAGATGTGTCTATTTCTGTACAATGAAGGTGGATGTGCAGTTAGACATAGTGGTTTAGACTACTAGTGAATGTTTTTCTCTAATTTAAAGTTACCCTTATTTAGCGCTCAGTAGTGTTTTCTTCTTGTCTCTTCTAGGTACAGTGAGTTTTACTTCCTCACTCACCCAGCTCTCTTCATAATGGATCACTTTCCTGAAAAGTCAGAATGTCAATTACTGGAAACATGTATATCTCAGCAGCAATTTGAAATGAGTGTGTATGTCAGAAGCGACTTTTACACCCTAGGCATGGTTTCCTACCAGCCAGAAACAGCTGTTATTGAAACAGGTAACAAATGAAAACATTTTTGAAGTCTCTGTATCCCTCTCCTGTTGCTCTGATGTGGGTGATTATATTTGTATGTTAAACGACTGACATCTTAATTTTATAGAATATTGAAACTCTCCCAGCTGCTAATTTGGTGCATTGATCTACCACCAGGGTATAGTTTGGTTCACTGATCTGTCACCTTGGGATACATTAAGGAAGATAAATATCAGTTGTAAGTTGAACCTACCTAAATATTTAATCATCCAAAATAGGTGTTTTCTTCTAGAATAGACTTCGCATTGAGTAGAAGTCAAAGTAGAAGTAGGGACCCCTCACTGTTACAATATAACTTACCTGTCTCCGATCCACATTGTGCGCATGAGATGCCTCCTCACCTTTACCACAGTAAAGTGCTGGCATTGTGTTTCTTGCGGGGGGGGAGTCAGCCCAACCGTTGACCTTGCCTTATGACCTCTGCCATTTTGCTCTCTTCAATTCTGACCTCAACTTGTGACTCTAAATATTTTACCTTCATCAGATCCAGAGCTAAGGTAGTATGTTTGGTTATTTTGCTATCTGCATCTACTTCCTGTATATTCAGACAGGACAAGTTCTCTGGCCCAGGTTGGTTAATTTAGTTGCTACCTGTGTCTGATGGTTCATACCCCTGTCCGATACGAGCAGCGCAATACTCACCTGGGATGAAACTGTTGGCAACATGAGTGTACATTAAACCTGATTGGATACAAGGATAGGGACAACCGCTTGATTTCTGTCCCAGGGAAAACTATTTTTGTAGGCTGGGTTCGGAGTGAAAACCCATTTTGTGTGGTATCTTCCTTGATATGATTGCCTAATATGAGCTTCATCCTGTATTATGATCTCTTACTGTAGAAAGTAATGTTTTGTTTCTATTTTTTAATATTTCATAAACTGTTACCTTATTTGTCTAATTATTTTTAATAACCTAACACTTTTCTAAAATTTGTAGTGAAAGGAAAAGCCTCTATTGTCATTGAAAGCTGCCAAAACTTGCTATTCACCTTTCATCTCGATGAAAAAGACACATCAGGTGTGCTAAGGTTATTGGACAATGGAATGATGCTTGATGTTTACCCTCAACAGACTGGGCAGCATGTCCTACAGATATATGCCCGTAGGAAGGAATCTGAAGGAAAATATGACCTTATTATGGATTATAGAGTTAATTGCAGTTTTGTTGATACTAGCATGAAGATACCCAAATGCCTTAATAACCCTGTTGGTCCAAGTTGGTTATCACAGAAAGCTGGATTACTAAATCCCTCACACCCAGATCCAGTTATTCATACAGATGATGGATGCTGCACTATTAGCTTCAAAACAGACAGGGTGGTAAATATTATTGTTAACTTGATATCTGATGATATAGAAGTCATGCCTAACCATGTACTACAAAGTGTGCAAAAGCACAAGGTACTGTTTAATGTACGTCTCCCTCGTGCTGGATCTTATGTTCTTTTGATATTTGAAGAACCCAATGAATATGTCTGTAACTATTTAATAATATGCTCAAATCCTAAGGTAAAATGGCTGCCTTTCCCATCTATCCTTTGCAACCCAGTTGGCCCAACCCTGAAGACAGAAAAAGCTGGGCTTCTGCAACCTTCACACACAGATCCAGTTATTCATACAGAGGATGGCTGCTGCACTATTAGCTTTAGAACAGATAGGATGCTAGATATTATTGTCAACTTGAAATCTGGTGACTCACAGATTATTCCCAATCATGTAATACAGAGTGTGCAAAAGCACAAGGTAGAGTTTAACATTCGCCTCCCACGTGCTGGGTCTTATGTTCTTTTGATATTTGCAAATGACAATGGCTACATCTGTAATTATTTAATAATATGTTCTAATCCTAACATAAAATGGCCCCCTTTTCCATCTAGCCTTCATAATCCTGTTGGGCCAACTGCAGAGACAGAAAAGGTTGGTCTCAGTCATCCCTCACACCATGACCCTGTTATTTATACAGATGACGGGTGCTGTTCTATCAGTTTCGCACTGAAGCAGGACATCAACCTTTACTGTACCTTACACTCTGATGAAATACAGATGACAAAAGAGATGGAGCGCAGACATATCTTCAAAGCACAAAGCAAAGACAAAGTGGAAATAAAGGTCCAACTTCCACAATCAGGAACCTATGTTTTACAAGTTTTTATTAAGTCTGGAAATAGTAAGGAATATACCTATTTATGTAACTATCTCATTATTAGTACTAACACCAGTGTCAGGTGGCCCGTATTTCCATTAACATACTCCAACTGGGCCAAACACTATGACCTGGTGCAGCCTCTGGAGGGTGTTCTACCTAAGAACAGCAATGTTTCCTTCAGGCTACATATCCCTGGTGTGATTGGAGTGTGTGTTGATGGGCAAAGTTACACCCCACTGACTCTTGCTGACAATGGCTACTGGGAAGGAACATGCAGCACAGTTGATAGAAAAAGTCTCTCTCTCATGATCAAATACATAAATGAACCAAACACTTGGCACTATATTTTAAATTATAAAATAGAGGAGAATTAGATGTTAAGTTTTAACATTACTTGTGATCTAAATATATGTATATATGTAAATATAAATATACACACACGCATATGACCTTTATTTGAGGTTAATCACAATCATTTTCATTGCTGGCAGGTGTTCCATGCTGGAACACAAACTAGGAAATTGTATATAGACTGATATAGACAAAGCCAATTACTGACTGAAAACCAAACCAATATTTCAAGAGAAAAGGAAAGACAAAAAATCACAGAGAAAAACAAAACCAACTAATCCTCAATGGCACTATATAAAGATTTGAAATATAAAATATGAATAAAGCTAAAAAAAAGAATATATTCTATAGCACTGTTTCAAATTTTACTATTACATGTTTGTACTATTTGGATAGTCTTAACAGTCATTTGTTATTCCTGTTATCTACAAACGTTCCCCTATTGTTTTTTCCTTTTTTTGGATTGAGTGCCAAATAATAATTTACCTTCAAGCTTCAACCTTATATTTACAATTTATCTTTTCAGGGTAATGTTACAATAAATATTTTTAAACACAAAATTGTATCCAGTGTTATTATTTGTTTAAAAAATACAAAGGGTTAATAGAAAAGAAAGAAAGTTAAAGGAAGGAAACAAGGAAAATGAAAGGAGCTTAATGGACTAAAATACACTGAACAAATCATATACAAATATCAGTGAACAAGCCAAATGGAATCACAGTAAACTAAACAATGAGAGTAAATAATGGTTTGGATAAATACATTTGTAAAAAGTGATACCCTCAATCCTTCTGTTTTGTATTTTAAAAAAACAGAATGAGTAAGTGTATCTCAATCAAACAACTAAACCAAGAGCGCTCCAAAAGACAATTGCAGCCCACTCTACTTCATTGTCACTCCCACCGGACTCAATACGTATAAACTAACCAAGATAGAGAAAAGAATGACGGCGCCAGTGTCTATAATAAAGTAAAACAAACCAGAGAATGAAAAAATAAATAAAGCAATAAATAAGTCTAAAACATCCAAAGAAAAAAGGTCCAAAATAATCCTTATTGTGAAATGTCACTGCTAAATCATCAAAATCTTCTCTAGTTACCTTGATAAAGATGCGACGGAACTGAAACGCGTTGGTTTCTTCCAGCTGGATTTTTTCCATCATTGAAACATCTTGGATGTGTGTCTATAACCTGGGAATGACCAACTACACACTCCATTTAAAAGGAGATATAAACGCTGTTTACCATTTTCAATCTGATAGGAACCTCAATATACCTTAATAAGGAGTTTGTTTTTATTAAAGTTTTAAATAAATTATAAATGATGTACAAGATATTAAAATGTTATTTTAAATGTCTGGTTTATTATACTTTATTAGAGACACTGGCAAAGTCATTCTTCTCAATAGAATGAATAAGTGCAGTGCCCAGTTTACAAAATCAAAATTTATGAATACAATGGTTAATAGGACCCTTTGCAATACAAAGTAGCATAACAAAAATACTGTAGTTAATATGGTTAACCCCAGTGGTCTAAGTGGAAATTTGAAAATGACGATCCGGAAAATTAAAAGTGGTGGTATGGAAAATTTTAATTGAATGGAATTTGATAGTTTTACAATGAAAGCATTAGGAGAAGTGGCAGTATGACATATCACTGTATACCAACCCACTTTGACCACTGTTAACCAATGACATAACTGTAATGACAGCATCAAAATAAAATATGATTTGTCATCGGCATTATAGTCAGAGGTTAACTTGACTCAACTGACCTCTTTTCTTACAGCAGACAAGAACAGCAGGGCAAGTGTGATGTAGAAAGAAAGGATTTTCACACCTCAGTAGGCTGACCCCAAGTCACAGGGTCCCAGGTGATAACTATAGATTCAAGTTTGTTTGTAAAATCTGAGGATGTTGGCAGGGAAAGGTTTGGCAACTAACAAAAGGATGTGACTAAGTGAATTCCATATGCTGGATAGACAAGGACATCCTAGACAACTTCAAAGAAGTAGCTGTTATCCTCATGCATTTATTTAAGAAATATAAAACTTCATTACAATCAATTTCATATTTCATGTTTTGAGAAATCTTTGTGGCAATTTAAAGTCAGAGACAGAAAATGTATAAGGTGGACAAATTATAACTAACCATGGTACAGAGAACTGCCATATTCATGTACAGCGGGCAAAATAAGTATTGAGCACATCAACATTTTTCTCAGTAAATATATATTTAATGTGGCTATTGTAATGAAATTTACACCAAATGTCAGCAACAACCCTTACAATCCACACATGCAAAGAGATCAAACCATAGATGTCCATAATTTAAGTATTGAACACATGAATAAAGGGAGATGCAAAAAGGCATGGAAAGCCAAGACATCAGATGAAATCTATCAGTAATTAGAAAGCAATCCTGCCAGCTGGTTCAGCCACAACTGATGGCCTATAAAAAGGTGCCTCATTGCGAAGGTGTCACACAAGAAACATCTCATGATGGGTAAAAGCAAAGACCTCTCTCAAGACCTTTGCTACCTTATTGTTGCAAAATATACTGATGGCATTGGTTACCCAAGAATCTCTAAACTGCTGAATGTTTCAGTGAGCACTGTTGGTACCATAATCCAGAAGTGGAAAGAACATTATTTCACCATAGACCGGCCACGACCAGGTACACTGTGCAAGATTTCTGACAGAGGAGTGAAAACAATTCTCAGAAGAGTTTTCCAAGAACCAAGGATCGCTTGTGGAGAGCTTCAGAAAGATCTGGAATTAGCAGGTACAATTGTTTCAAAGAAAACAATAAGTAATGCACTCAACCACCACGCAAGACTCCTGTGAAATACTGGGTGAATATAGTGTGGTCAGATGAGAGCAAAATTGAACTCTTTGGATGCCATAATACACCCCATGTTTAAGGGAAAAATGGCACTGCACATCACCCCAAAAACACCATACCAACAGTGAAGTTAAGAGTTGGGAACATCATGGCGTGGGGCTGTTTTTCTGCACACGGTACTGGCATGCTGCATGTAATTGAAGGAAGGATGAATGGAAAAATGTACCGAGACATTCTTGATAAAAATCTGCTGCCATCTACCAGGATGCTGAAGATGAAACAAGGGTGGATATTTCGGCAAGAAAATGATCCCAAACACACAGCTAAGGACACTCTCAATTGGTTTCAGAGAAAGAAAATAAAGCTGCTAGAATGGCCCAGCTAATCGCCTGACTTGAATCCAATTAAAAATCTATGGAAAGAACTAATGATCAGAGTTCATAGAAGAAGCCCACGGAACCTTCTAGATTTGAAGACTATTTGTGTTGAAGAATGGGGCAGAATCACAGCTGAACAATGCATGCGACTAGTTTCTCCATACAGGAGGCGTCCTGAAGCTGTCATTACCAACAAAGGCTTTTGTACAAAGTATTAAATACATTTCAGGAAGCTTGTTCAATACTTTTTCCCTGTGTAATTTTACAAAACTTAATTTATGGACATCTATGGTTTGATTTCATTGCATGTGTGGATTGCAAGGGTTGTTGCTGACATTTGGTGTAAATTTCATTATAATAGCCACATTAAATATATATTTACTGAGAAAAATGTCGATGTGTTCAATACTTATTTCACCCACTGTATCTTCTGGCATGAGACCAACTAATATCGCAATACAATCATATTTGATATGCAATTGTGCAGGAAGTTATGATCTGTCTATTGAATAAAGAATTATGTCTCTGTGATATGCCAGAGGAAAGATATGGTAGGATAAAGATTTTGGACTATTTTCTGAACACGTTACTATTCCCACACAGGGGGATATCCTCTCCATATTGACATATACACTGCCCATCTGAGAGACCACACAGGAGAACATGTTTATAACCCCCCTTCATATTATGAAAAATTGTCACATGAGCTATGTAAATGTTATATTTCTGCATTTTTATTTCTTTATTCTTTAATTTTTAACTGTTATTTTATTTTATGGTTTTGCTTTTATTATTTCCAATGTCCTGTACCTTTATATATTAAATCCAATTTTTTTTTTACCCTGGCATGACAGTGCAATTATCATGGGCGTGAGGTGGTGCCACTGGTGGCTGCCTTACTTCAACAGAATTAACATCATCCTCCTCATATCCATGTTCAAGTACAACACATTCAATTTCATATCCACAATTATCCCCCTCATCCTCTTGCACATTTGCAAGTTCCAAAGCAGTATCCTCAGATTCTCTGTCTAAATCATCATTAATAATAATCCTCATATTTCCAAAAGGCTGAGAAATTTGGGCAGGAGGCTGCTCTATAATTTCAGTGTCAAAATCTGAAACATTACACTTACATATAGCACTTATGGATACCCTTAGACTCTCCTCAGGATTCTGTGAGTGTCCAAGTTGTTCTTCAGTCTCACTGAGCCTCACTGTTAGATATTTTCATTGATTTGGATAAATCACCACATACATCAGAGACTTACATCAAGATGACATACATCAAAAAAGAAAGACAATTCTACATACACTCACATTTTACTCTGCACATGCCCCAAATCAAACCCATTGCCTGTTTTTATACATAAATATCCCTTAGCTTGGGAGCATAGATTGTAGTTCTATAAGTCGAAAATATATAGTGTAAAAACTTGGCCAGCAAGTATACAAAGTATACACCAGACAGCCATGAAAAAGACTATTTGTTGAAACGTGTCAGTTGTTATTTGGAAACAGAAGTTCATACTGGATAAACAATCAGATCATCAGGGGAATACCAGGCAAAACTTTTATGTTTGTTTCACTCTGTTCATGAGATTTTGTTCCAGGTTGAATGAGGTTCTTTTGGTTTCAAAGAGTTAGTGACTCATGATTGCAAGATTTATTGTGACATTTACCTTTATTTTTACAATAAACATAGTGTAAAAGTGAAAGTAAATCAAATACTTGGCTTCCAATATGTTTAAGTAACAAAAGGAAAAAGGGAGGTATTCCTGCGCTGTGCTAATTAATCACAAATACACATAATGCAGCTAG
Organism: Mixophyes fleayi; assembly: GCF_038048845.1. NCBI lineage: Eukaryota > Metazoa > Chordata > Amphibia > Anura > Limnodynastidae > Mixophyes > Mixophyes fleayi. Next base: position 63,154,335 of record NC_134404.1, on the reverse strand, counting down.
AAAAAAATGGGAGAATTGCTACTCTCTATAGAAACAAGTAAAAGACCAAGAGAATAATTCAGCACAACCGTAGACAATAATAATAATGTAAAACTACGGCAGAGTGCAATTGACCACAAATAACATTTTAATAATAAATTTAAAAATGTATTAAATTCGTCACAATAAATAACACTGACATAGGCACTAACACAAGATGTAATGCAAAGATAAATTTGTCAGATGACCGAGCGATTTAAATATAGCAGGTACAAATGTCCGTGGATGATAATTAATATCCTACTGCCAAATCCTCTTAGGACTAATCTATAATGTATGCAGGGACAAATCAACAGTGGAGTAATAGATGTATACAGACCGGTCTGATATGTCCTCCGATATCAACATGATGTTAGTACATAGGTGATGTAGTACAAACAAACAATCACCTCCGTGTTCCGTGATATATAGATAATCCAAATGAAATAGATTCTTCAAGGGAGATAATAGTGTCCAAAAAATTAAACCAGCCAGGTGGTTTCAGCATGCAGAGAGATACACAGTCAACTAGTGGCAATCAAACAGCTGCACACATCGCCCTCGAACACTATAGGGGAGGTAAGAAGAAGATCGGCAGAAGGACTATATATAGGAGAAAATTCTGCTACAAATTGTAAGTGACCTACCTTATTCTTTCAGGAATATGACTGCATACTGCCAATTTACATTTTCCCCTGAGGAACTTTTCTTTTGAGATAATTATCACTTTATTTACAGGACATCAGTAACCATCTATCAGTCCCTAAGAATAAGAGGACCTCTTCCAGTGGTAAACACAGTTTAACTTATTAGTGAAGTATACCAGTGACTCATAGCACTGTGTGATATACCTACCAGTGACTCACAACTCTGCTTGATATATGCTATGTGACATATGAATGCATGTTTGTCCTTCATGTATATACAGATATTTCTGGCCAGAATTGTGTAATATATATATGCTGATTTTAAACCTGAACATCTAAGAGATGATACACCAATAAATGTTTATATTTTAAGAATACATAATTCAAACATATTGCATATTCTCACAACATATCTCTCTAATATCTGCACCTAGGGAAAGTCTTATTTACTTGTTACTAATTGGGAAGAAATAAATCCTCTCCCCACCACTTTCCCTGACCGAAAGCAACCTTAACTCTCACATAGGGAGCGCAGTTGACCTATCACTATTTGTCAGTACTTTTTATGTCTACTAGTAAAAGAGGTCATGCGGAACAAATTGTAAGAACGAATACTCAAAATCCAAGCAAGGTTTGTCAACATCAGCTCATCTTGATGTAAGATTCTGATGAATGTGGTGATTTATCCAAATCAATGAAAATACCTAACAGTGATGCTCAGTGAGGCTGAAGAACAACTTGGGCACTCACAGAATCCTAAAGAGAGTCTAAGGGTATCCATGAGTGCTATATGTGACTCTGATGTTTCAGATTCTGACACTGTAATTATAGAGCAGTCTCCTTCCCAAATTTCTCAGCCATTTGGAAATATGAGGATTATTATTAATGATGATTTAGACAGAGAATCTAAAGATGCTGCTTTGGAACTTGCAAATGTGCAAGAGGATGAGGGGGATAATTGTGGATATGAAATTGAATGTGTTGTACTTGAACATGGATATGAGGAGGATGATGTTAATTCTGTTGAAGTAAGGTGGCCACCAGTGGCACCACCTCACGCCCATGATAATTGCACTGCCATGCCAGGGTATAAGACAAAAAAAAGCACCTCTAATGTTTGGAAATATCTTTATCCCAACCCAGACTACATTTGTCAAGGCATCTGTAGTCTTTGTGATGTCAAAATAAGTAGAGGTAGGGACGTTGATCATCTAGACATCTCCTTCCTTTTATGTCATTTACAGTTTACAGTTCAATGAACTCCTTTTTCAAAAAGTGGAAAAGTACCAAGCAGCCCAGCTTCAGCTAGCAGCTGAATGGATAGACACCTCATGCAATCCTCACCGTCAACACCTTCATCATCAACCTCCTCATTATTAGTATGTAGTCAAGCATTCAATTTTCCAATTCAAACTGACTCCCCTAATGCAATCCATGATTCAGAAGAGACATCCTTGCATCCTACAGCTGCTGCTGCTGGGGGTGATACATCAATACAGAAGTGAACCAAGAAGAGTAAGCATAGTTTTACACAATAGTCTGTAAAACAAGTGTTTGAAAGTGGTGCAAAGTATGACAACCAGCATCCTTTTGCACAATGGATTACTAAAGCCTTAAGACCTATGTTAGCATTGGTGTGCATCCAATTTCCGCCATCAATGCAGCAGGATTTAGCGATTTATCTGAGGTCATGTGTCCATGCTACCAAATTCCTTCTCAATTCCATTTCTCCTGAACAGCAATTCCTCAGCTGTATCGGAGGTTGAAGAAAAAGTAATTCAGTTCCTAGATGGTGAAAGTTTTGACAGTTGTGAAGAGATCATTAGAGAATAGACTATAAAGGACTGTAAATGAAAGTTATTGCTATAAATTGTAATGTATGGAAAACAACAGCTCAAAACTGAAACCAAAACCAAAACATGCGAGGATTTTTGGTCAAACCAAAACAAAAAGATGGTTTTAAAACCAAAACATGGGCCTGGTTGGAAACAAACTCATGACCCCAGCGCTGTGAGGCAGCAAGGTTAAGGATTGTGCCACAATTCTGTGACCTGGGATAACATAAATAAATAATATATTAAGCTGTACATCATCTGCCTCCAAACGATAGTAAACACACAAGCAAATATGGAGAATAATACAGTCACTCTTATGTCTGCACTTTGTATGGGAATTATTTCACCTCTGGTCAGAGCCGTAACTAGGGTGGTGCGGGCAGTGCCGTCACCCCGGGTGCAAGCCCGAGGGGGCGCAGCAGCCACCCGCTACCTTCCCCTCTGTGTTACATAGTAAAAAAAAAAAAAAAAAAGGTGGCCCCTCCCCCAACTTGCGGCACCCGCCCCCCCCCGTGAGTCTGGGGGGGCGGTGCCGCGAGAGGGGGGAGGGGCTAGTGTGGTGGCTGGTCCATGAAAGGACTATGAAAAAAAAACGCCGGCTCCCTGTCACTGCAGCATCATTGATGATGTCACCATGCTGTCAGTGCAGAAGAGCCAACACTGCGGGGAGCTGAGAACAGACCTTAAGTAAGTGAGGGGGAGGGGGATCTGTCGGCTCCATTAGTTGTTCTCTCCCTAAGCACTGGTCTGTTATATCACATGCTGTGTGTTAGCAGCTCTCTGCTTCCAGGACTGCCCCTCCCAGCATCCCCAACTCCTCCTGACAGCCCTGCGTTCCACCAACACTCTCACCTCTGCTGCTGATAACTATGACTCCAGTGCCCCTCCCAACTCTTGGTACAGTACAGAGCCCCCATCATTGACCTTTCCTTGCCCTGCATATCAGTTCCCTCTGTTTCTATCCAGATATGTTTCCCTTCCTTCTGATCCCTGACACCTGTCAATTCTGACTCCTGGACCCCCGAAATACAGCTGTAACCTCTGCACCCTCTCCATCACAGGAATGCTCTCTGTATAGTATGGCGGTCACAGGAATGCTCTCTGTATGGTATGGAGGTCACAGGAATGCTCTCTGTATAGTATGGTGGTCATAGGAATGCTCTCTGTATAGTATGGTGGTCATAGGAATGCTCTCTGTATAGTATGGTGGTCACAGGAATGCTCTCTGTATGGTATGGCGGTCACAGGAATGCTCTCTGTATAGTATGGAGGTCACAGGAATGCTCTCTGTATAGTATGGAGGTCACAGAAATGCTCTCTGTATGGTATGGCGGTCACGGGAATGCTCTCTGTATAGTATGGAGGTCACAGGAATGCTCTCTGTATGGTATGGCGGTCACAGGAATGCTCTCTGTATAGTATGGCGTTACAGGAATGCTCTCTGTATAGTATGGTGGTCACAGGAATGCTCTCTGTATAGTATGGTGGTCACAGGAATGCTCTCTGTATGGTATGGAGGTCACAGAAATGCTCTCCGTATAGTATGGCGGTCATAGGAATGCTCTCCATATAGTATGGTGGTCACAGGAATGCTTTCTGTATAGTATGGAGGTCACAGGAATGCTCTCTGTATGGTATGGCGGTCACGGGAATGCTCTCTGTATAGTATGGAGGTCACAGGAATGCTCTCTGTATAGCATGGCGTTACAGGAATGCTCTCTGTATAGTATGGCGGTCACAGGAATGCTCTCTGTATAGCATGGCGTTACAGGAATGCTCTCTGTATAGTATGGTGGTCACAGGAATGCTCTCCGTATAGTATGGCGGTCATAGGAATGCTCTCCATATAGTATGGAGGTCATAGGAATGCTCTCTGTATAGTATGGAGGTCACAGGAATGCTCTCTGTATAGCATGGCGTTACAGGAATGCTCTCTGTATAGTATGGTGGTCACAGGAATGCTCTCCATATAGTATGGAGGTCACAGGAATGCTCTCTGTATAGTATGGAGGTCACAGGAATGCTCTCTGTATTGTATGGCGGACACTAGGAGGCTCTTTATATTGTATGTGTGTGTGTATATATATATATATATATATATATATATATATATATATAATAATTTCGTGTGATGGTGATAAGGGGGCACAATGTGATAAAGATGGCTCCATGGCACGATGTGATAAAGGAGAAACTGTGATGGAGGGCACAGTGGGATGAAGGGGCAGTGTGATACAGATGGTACCGTTACAATTATGTTTTAATTTGTTTCAGTGAGTTTTATTTAAAAAAAACAATTCATTTTTTATACAGCTAGCATGTGACAGCTGCATTTAAAGTACTTTGATCCTATGGAGGCTTATTACATAAAGATCCTTACAAAGCCAGACCGTGAAGAATGGGGAGGTTGGGGTTTCAGTGCGGTTTAGAACTTGTAAAGCGCTAGCCATGCCCCCACAGTAGGTTGACCACGCCCACTCGACTATTGATACTCCCACTTAGATGGGAGGCGCCGGTGCCCTGTCTCGCCCAGGGCACTAAAATGTCTAGTTACGGCACTGCCTCTGGTACCCAGGATCAAGAATTTTGCTTCCCGGGGAAGAAATTGATGGTGGGAACTGTCAGGCTATGATGGCGGTTAGGTTCCCCGCCAGCTGCAGCACTCCTCCAATCTCTCACCACACTTTGAAACCGGTTTTGCAGTTTCTTGTACTCACACACATTAGTCTTTGTTCGCAACTTCAGAATCTGATTAGTCAATTCCACAGTTTAGATATTTGCAGACTACTTCCAGTTGTTTTTGTGCCAGAGTGTTATGATGGTCCTTATATTTGCAGTGTGGTTTCCTCAGATATAATTTCACAAGGATTTGAAATTCCTTTTAAATGGACTCTGCCCAATCAGCAAATGATAGCATAATTAACTCTTTACAGAATCATACAATTAAACATAATCATTAACTTTTCATTCATAATAAACACTTTTATTTTGATTTGTGGTGGAATTTGTGATAAAAAATATTTCATTATTCTAATTATATTTTCCACGTTTAAAAATTCAATCTTTAATATAAATCATAAAATATATACATAAAAATTCCACAAAAAAATAATAATCTTGCTTCTTTTTTGTGAGTTCCCATCGTTCAGGATTCCAGTTCACAACCTTCAGTTCTCTATGTAGTTCACTAGCCACCCCAGCCACAGGTTCATTTGTTTATAACTAATACATTTTTCAAATATATAAAATTAAGCTGTCATAATATGTTAGCAGTAATTTATTTTTAATACTTGTTTTTTCCCCTAGACCACAGATGCATTTGCTAGTAACAAATACATTTCTCAAACAGATATATACAACCCTTCATCATATATTGGTTAACATGAGTTATAAAATTATGTCTTATTAATTTTTTTCTATTTTTTTCAATTTTTATTTTTTTATTTATTTCTAGCTAGAACATATTGAGCTCTCTATAATCATTTAACCCTTTTGGGTACATTGAATCTAATGGGATTGCAACTCTGTTGGTTTTTCAATCTTAATCGTATCATTTTTATTCTTATGTATTGCCTACAGCTCTACCATCTTGAACAAATGTGACAGGCCTATCAAAATGGCCACTGAGCTCCATTTTGTTGTATCCATACTTTTCTGTGTCTATTGTAAAATACTTATATGATCAAAGGCTGGGCCAAAACATCTCCACATATTATGCCAGGGAGGTATCTCAGATGCTTTCTGCACATGAGCACGAATATTTTTTTTTTATCAGTAATGTACCAATAGAGAGTCTGAAAATATGTTCATACCCTTATATGTAAGTTGATTCCAAGACCCTTTGTTCCCTGAGTATAAAACTGGAATGCAGCCAGAGAGACTCTTGCCTCATGACTGGACATTGACCGTTACTTGAACATATTGGTAGCTAAGTATGTGATTTACTTTCACTTTTATATTGTGTTTATTGTAACAATAAAGGGAAACTTCATAATAAATCTTGTATTCATGAGTCATTAACTCTTTGAAACCGAAAGAACCTCATTCTACCTGGAACAATAAACCCAAGTACATCTGATCTTGGAAACTACGCAGGGCTGGACTTGGTTAGTACTTGGATCGGAAACCACCTAGGAATACCAGGTGCTGTAGACCAGTGTAAATAAGTTTTTTTTTTTTTACCTTTTTGAAATTGTGGCTTAATTTGTTATATTACCATGGCCTTATCTGTGTAGAGTTTGTATGTTCTCCTCGTGTTTGCGTGGGTTTCCTCCCACACTCCAAAAACATACTACTAGGTTAATTGGCTGCTATAAAATTGACCCCAGTCTCGCTCTCTCTGTCTGTGTGTGTATGTTAGGGAATTTAGACCGTAAGCTCCAATGGGGCAGGGATTGATGTGAATGAATACAGTGCTGCGAAATTAGTGGCGCTATATAAATGATGATGATGATGATGATGATATAATAGAAAGAATATTGCCATATTTTGTGAAAATAACAGGACAGCAGAAGTCATTTTGCTTGTGTTAGCTAAGGTAATTACCAATTGTCTCAAATGTCCATTGTAAAAGGCCTTGTTTTCCCTTGATCATTACTATTGTTTAACATTTTCTTGTTTTTATTATCTATTAAAAACATCTCTTAATCCATGAGATCTTTATTCATCAAATTATCTCCTTCTCAGTGGCCATTTTGATAGGCCTGTCACATTTGTTCAAGCTGGTAGGGCTGGAGGTGATACATAAGAATAACAATGATAAGACTAAGATTGAAAAGTCCAACAGAGTTGCAATCTCATTAGATTTAATGTACCCAAAAGGGTTAAATGATTCTGTAGAACTCAATAAATTCAAGTTAGAAATAAATAAAAAATGTATTAAAATAAATTATAAAAAATTGTTAAGACATAATGTTATAACTCATGCTAATCAATATATGATGAAGGGTTGAATATATCGATATGAGAAATGTATTAGTTACTAGCAAATGCATCTGGGGGATTAGTGAACTACTTATGGTATCAAAGGTTGAGAGATTGAATCTGAAGTAGGAAAGAAAAGAAGTATAAAAAGGAAATTACTGCTAACTTATCATGACAGCTTGATTTTAAATATTTGAAAAATGTATTAGTTAGAAACTAGGTGGCTAGTGAACTACCTTGAGAACTGAAGGGTGTGAATTGGAATCCTGAAGGATAGGAACTCACAAAAAGAAACAAGATTATTAATTATGTTTTTTGTGGATTTTTTATGTATATGTTTATGATATATTAAAGATTGAATTTTTAAAGTTGGAAATTGTAATTAGAATAATGAGATGTTTTTTGGCACAAATACCACCACAAATCGAAATATATGTATTTCTTTTCCTTTTTTGAATTTAGTGGCATGATTTGCTAGATTAATTATGTTTTTAATAAAGTCATTTATATGGTATTATTTGGATTTGTGGTGGTATGAACACTTGGTATAAGAGTTTTGCGCTTTTCATAGTTGTTGGTTTTCTCTTTTTTCTAAATGAAGCCAAGTTTGTCTGGTTTGAAACTGTACAGCTTAATATATTATTTATTTATGCTACCCCAGGTCACAGCATTATGGTACACTCCTTAACAGTAATCAGATAGCACAGTCTCCTGACGAGATAGTACACAAGGTGGGACCTATGATAACATATAGTAGAACTTAGTGCAATACAGTACAGATATACTAGTCCAAACAACGTTCTATTTTCCACTGTAGGAAACCGTGCAGAATAGTTCCAAAGTGTATCCCATAACCATAGCACACCAAACCCTTTTGGGTATATGCTTACAAGATGGTAAGTCACATCAAGCCTTCAGAAATATTGGATGTGATTGTCAGCTTCAACCCGGATAAACGAACTTCCACAGGATCCCCAGAAAAGAAAAATAGTGATTCTTGTTTATTACCTCTTATTTATTCTCAGAATTAGCAACCAATAAAAACATCTGCCTCTCACAGAGACCGTACCAATAAAACATTGAAACAATAAAACAATGCCTCTATACATACAAATGTGGACTCCTACCAGAGTTGATATATGGAACAGCGTGATAAAGTCTAATCCATCGATCTCAGCTCCAAAGTGACATGGCGGTTCCCTGATTATCCAACGCGTTTCAACTCTAAGACAGTCTTTATCAAAGCAAACATACCTTATGACCGCCGCTCCAGGTTTAAATAGTGTGTCGGACTCGGAACCCTCAATTCCGCATACCTTGATTCAAAACCGAGGCTTGGAATAGGTGTCACATGGCCCAGGGTATTACCTAACTATCCGTCCCTTACTGAATGCGAAAACTGAAAGTGGTTCTCTACATTCCTGGAACGCATTTATATCAATGGATAACATCAAATATATCAATAAAAATGGGACCGAATAGAGATTACTATTTCTGAATCATGTGTCTATTCATATATGAATAGACACAGAATATATGCTCTTTACCCATGTGTTTGAAGGAAGCGCCTATGTACGTATAATTTGCTTTATTTCCATAAATGTTTTAGAGTTATGGTGGTCCTCATATACACACTTGGCAGCATACCAAAGTGAAACGCACCTACAATTTACACATTTTTTGGTGAACAGTCCTTAACAGTGCCTCACAGTGCTTGGGTCATGAGTTTGTTTTCAACCAGAGCCATATTTTGGTTTTGGTTTTAAAACCATCTTTTTGTTTTGGTTTTGACCAAAAATCCTCATGTGTTTTGGTTTTGGTTTTGGTTTCAGTTCTGAATTTAATTAAAAAATTAGAAAAATAGGTAAAATCATGCGATTTGAGCTGTTTTTTTCCATACATTACAATTTATAGCAATAACTTTCATTTTCAGTAATTTACAGTCTATTTTCTAATGATGTCTTCAGAACTGTCAACACTTTCACCAGTTTGGGCCAAAGGCTACAGCGAGCTGGCTGGCTAAAATTAGTAACAGAGCAGCGTACAAATACATGCAGTTTAATAATAGATACAATCCCTATGAAACATAGTGGTGCTGCAGTATGCATAAAGTGTGGAATTCCACCTTGTCTCTATCTCTTGCTTCAGTAGGTGTGATATGACAGATGATTGTTTTGCAGCTGCTGCAATGTTCCACATGCAGGGCCTGAGTCATTAAGGCAAAAAAGGAGTAAATGTTCTCTGGGACAAACCATATTACAATTTAAGGGGTGCAAATTAGTTTATTATTTTGCACACAAGTTAAATACTGGCTGTTTTTTCATCTAGCACACAAATACTTTCTAGCTTTATTATTACACTGAAATTTAAAGTTGATCTAGGACATGTCCTACCCCAAGTATAAATTTGTCCCAACATTTTAAATTTACCTCCCCCTCCAATGCAACATGGTTTTGCCCAGGTGCAAATGTTACTCCTTTTTTATGCTTTACTCTCCTTAATGACTCAGGCCCGCAGTCTCTAAATGTCGAAAATGGGTAGAAATTTTACAGGCCATGGACAGCACCACCTGCACTGACCTCTCATTTTTTTAAGACATTCTGCACCACCAATTTTATTGTGTGTGCAAGGCATGGTGCGTGTTGAAATTCACCCAGTCGTAATGCACACACAATGTTCACTTCGATATTGGCAAAGAGAAATCCTGAGGAGAGTCTTTGCGGTGTGAGCCATTTTGCTATGACATTCCTGATTTTTTTCAACAAATTGACACCTGTATATTTCTTTTTTTTTTTTAAAGTAAATTTGTATTGAATGTTTTTCAAAACAAAATAGGTGTGAAAGTGAGACATCATACAACATATATGTGAGACACTTCACTTTAAAAAAATGCACAGTAAAGAAAACTCAAGACAGCACAAGCAATATTGGCATGTTACTGAAAAGAAATGAGAATGTTGTTTTTCTTATTTTTGTTTAGGGGGAGGGGGGAAGACAAACAATGAGGGAAGAGGGATTTGGGGAAGAAAGAGAGAGGGAGGGGAAGAAGAGTTTATATTATTTTGTACCATATATCAGATGGTAATGAAGAAATATAGTGATATACTTGGCTATGAGGAGGCGTAATCAACCTGTCTATGACTAACATATAAAAGTATAAGACATTCCAAGCCTCTAATAATCATAGTTTAAGAAAGCGGGTGAGTGTCAAACGGTTGTCAATGGGGGTTCAGCATTAAAATGGCTCGTCCAAGGAGACCATGTATTTTGGAAATTATCTGGTTTACCTTTGAGTACAGTTGTAATGCTTTCCATTCTGTAAATTGACCAAATGGTAGCTGAGTGCGAGGGGGGGCAGAATTTTTCCAGTGAGCGGCACTGGATTTGGTAATCCACTAATCATATGGTAAATGCAGCGGCTGAATTTACCTTATGACCAATGAGTTTTTTGTATGGGTCAGGTGACGTCAGGGAACGGTCTTGGAAGAAGGGAGTAAAGAGGCAAATCAGGCATCTTAACCTGTGTCACAGATTCAATCAGCTTATGAATTTGCTGCCAATAAAATTGCAACCTAGGGCAACTCCACCAAACGTGCAACAGGGCAAGAAAAATAGTATGCAGACGTGAAGGACTAAATACCACCTGTAATAAATCTTATAGGAATTTTCCTTTATTCTCATCGGAATTGATGTCTTAGCTACATTAGTTCTAATCTTAGACCATTCTTTTGGTGTCAGAGTCTCCCCAGTATCCCGCTCCCAAGCCAACTAGTGCGAATCTTTATCTGGCTGACTAAAGTTGTTAATTAGCTGGTAAACAGTGGATATTAAGCCTCTAGTAGTGGTAGATGAATGACATAAGGACTCTAGCATTGATCCGAAGGGGGAGGAGTTCTTAGGGATCGATAACAATGCCTAAGCTGCAGATATTGATAAAAGAAAATTTGCGGCAAACCTAACCTATCCTGCAATTCCGAAAATGTAGGAAAACCACTCATTGGGGCCAGATCCCAGGCAAAGAGCAGATTATGAGATGTCCAGTGATTAAATATTTTGTGATCTAGGCCTGGTTCAAATTTTTTATTGGTCCATAGTGGAACCAGAAGCGGATACTCAGATAACATTTTGTAGGATTTAGTCACTTGGTCCTAGATTGAAACAGAAAAACGGGCTGAGGGTAGCTGGGCTAGGCGTTTTGTCCTATGTTGATATGAGCTCCATAGCAAGGAGAATGGGGAGTATAGCTGTAGTATATCAGATTCAATGTGCGTCCACACTCTATTATGATGGGGGAGTGCCAGAGGATACATTGGGACATATGTGTATCTTGATAATACTTTAATATGTTTGGGAGGCCTAGACCTCCAGCAGTCTGGTGCTTAAAGAGTATATGCATTCGTACCCTAGGCTTACGTCCTGCCCAAACAAATTTGGAAATCATCTGCTGTAGATGCTTGAGGATATGTAAGGGAACCTGAATTGGGAGAGTCTGCCATAAGTACAATAACCTGGGTAAAACATTCATTTTGACAGAGGCCATACGACCAATCCAAGAAATGTGAAATTTACTCCATTGGGTTAGGTCATTTCTAATTGTTAACGAGCCTGGGAAAATTAGCTACATATAAAGAGGAGTAGTTTTTAGTTAAATAGATTCCCAAATATTTAACCTTGCTATGCTGCCATCTAAAATTAAAACTTAGCCTTAAGCTATTGGGTAATGTGTTGTGGAGTGTTTAAGTCTAAGATTTCCGATTTGTCAGCATTTATTTTATAATTCGAGAGAGAGCTATAGGACGAAATTTCATTAAAAAGGCTGGGCAGGGAAATTTGCGGTCTGGAGAGCGTAAGTATTACATCATCAGTATATAAGGCTATCTTCTGGTCTCTAGTACTTGTAGGGATGCCTGTGATGTCCGGGTTATTTCTAATCCTGGCTGCCAAAGGCTCCATAATAAGGGCGAGGAGTAGGGGGGATAACGGAAAACCTTGGCGGGCCCCATTATTTATACTAAAGGGAGAGGAGGTGAGGCCATTAGCTAGAACCGAGGCTGTGGGGTTATGGTATAATGCGGAGATTCCCTTACAAAAAGCTCCATGGATACCCATGCTCACTAAGGTTTGCTGCATGAAGGGCCAGGCCACTCTATCAAAAGCTTTCTCAGCATTTAAAGCGACCATCAAAGCAGGGAGAGCCGTGCGATTAGCCAAGTGAATTAGATCTATTACGCTTCTGGTGTTATCTGAGGCTTGTCTTCCCGGAACAAATCCCACTTGATCGGGATGTACCAATGAGGGGAGAACAGGATCCAATCTATTGGCTAGTATTTTATCAAAAAGCTTTAAATCCACATTAAGAAGAGATATGGGTCTGTAACTGCTCACCTCAGTAGGGTCTCTGTCCGGTTTAGGTATCACCACAATCCCTGCTCCAGTGGTGGCTCCATCAAATTTGCCTCCTTCCATAATCGATCCAAACAAACCCGCGAGCATGGGTACCAGCTTGCGGGAGAACTTCTTATAATAAATTGCGGAAAATCCATCTGGGTCTGGGGCAGACTGACGTTTTAAAGTTTTGATACCATCAGAGACTTCTTCTGATGTAATTTCTGCATTGAGGGATGCTATTTGAGCTCTAATAAGTTTAGGCAACTAGCAGGAATGGAGATAGCTCTTAATATTTGCTTTAAGTTGGGCCGGGTCATCTAATGTAGAGTGCAAATTATATAGTGAGGCATAGTAATCCATAAAGCGCTGTGCTATCTTTTGAGGATCAAAAAGTGGGGACCCCGCTGAATCTTTCACTGACATTATTCTGTTTCGAGTATGTCGGGCATGGAGTTTGCGGGCCAATATCGTATCGGCCTTATCTCCCTTCTCATAATATTTTTTGCTGAAACCATAGGAGAGTTTGGCTGCTTTTTTTTTTATAATATTTGATTCAATTGTCCTTTGAGAGAAAGGAGCTTGGAGTATAAACGTTTTTTAGGATTAGTTTGGTGGTGAGATGCAGTTAATTGTATCTGTTGTTCAAGATCCAGAATACGATCTCTTTCTTTCCGCCTCTTTTGTGCTGTCAATTTAATGAGGGTACCCCGTATAGTGGCTTAATGGGCCTCCCAAAGGATAGATTGCGATATGTTTGGGGTGTCATTATTGGAGATAATCAGAAATAGCTTGGGAAATCTGGGAGATATGCTCTATTTTAAGGAGTATAGACTCGTCCAGGCGCCACCTGGGGTGTGACTGAGGGAAGTGAGGCAAGCGCAGAATCAACTCGACCACTTCATGATCAGACCAGGACACCGGGGGGACCCGGACATCTACCAACCTCTGGGTTGTCAAATGCTCAACAAAAAAATAATCTATTCTTGAGTATAGGTCATGTGGTGCTGAGTAATGAGTGTAAACTATGGAAGAAGGATATAACATCATACAAGTTAAACAATTTCAGTTGGGTTTTCAATTTATTGGATTCACCGGTATGGCCCACAGATATACATGCTTGATTGGACCTATCTAAAATTGGGTCTATTATTGTATTAAAATCCCCTTCGATGATACCTCCTGCATATGAGGTTAGCTGTCGGAAAAAGCTTGCATAGAAGCTTCCCTGCTGCACGTTTGGGGAATATACTGAGGCCAGAGTTATTGGATGTTGGTTTAAGGTGCCTCTAAGGATAATACCTACCAAGAGATACATCATCTGGTAGCTATATCAAACAGTGCTATGAGTCACTGGTATGCTTCACTAATAAGTCAAACTGTGTTTACCACTGGAAGAGGTCCTCTTATTATTAAGGATCAATAGATAGTTACTGATTGTTATGAGCCGCGGTGGCTCTGGGCACCGCCGCGACTCACTTCCGGGGTTGTCTCAGCGTCCCAGACGTCGTCAGGACGACCGGAACGTCATTTCCTCCAGGTCCCGGCCATTGCCTAGGCAACGGTCGGGACGCTCTCCGATGCTAGCGCCGCTTCCCGGCATATGATAGCCGGGCGCATGCGCATTATTGGAAATGTCAGCCCAGCTGGGCAAATTATTCTCCCTGCAGGCCACTTCTGATTGGCCATCATTTGCTTAAAAGGCAGAAAGGGACAAGCCCTCCCTGCCGGTTATAGTTCCAGCTTGCTGTTGCTTGCCTGCTACAGTTCTTTGCTCTTGTTACTATTGGATTCGATTTATTGTTGCCGACCTTTGCCTGTTACTTGACTTTGTTTGATTGCCTGTGCCCCTTGACTCTTTTGCCTGGACTTCAACGCTGCTGATTTGCCTGTGACCTCTGACCTCAGTTCCGTGTACTGGATATTCTGTCTGCTGCTGGCCCTCGACCCTTGCCCGGATTTCACTCTGCTATTACTCCTTTACGCTATCGCTGGGTTCTCCCCAGTCAGCGCACAACTCACGACCCTCAGCTGTCTGCGGCCAAGTCTGTCCCCACCACTAGAGGCTCCGGCAAAAACCAGACTTCTGAGTAGACTCCGGGTTTTGTGTTGCTGGCTGTTGGGGTTCCTAACACTGATGTCCTGTAAATGTAGCAATAATTGTCCCAAAAGAAAAGTTCCTCAGAAGTAAATGTAAATTGGCAATATGCAGTCATATTCCGGAAATAATAAGTTAGGCCACTTACAATTTGTAGCAGAATATTTACCTATGTATAGTCCTTCTGCTGATCCTCTTGTTATCTCCCCTATAGTGTTTGGGGGCGATGTGTGCACTTGAACGAAGTCAGCAGAATGTATATTTCAATTGCCGATGTCTGTGCATGCGCAGTTTGTCTGCCTCATCCCTGCTGTTCCTTTTGACAGTGAGGAAGCCACTCGAGTTTCCTTTAGCATGCGGGCTAAATAAAAGATGTTAGTAGCTGCACTAATAGGTTGTCCAATTGTCAAAGGTTTTGCTTAGTATTGCTGTTGTATTTCATGAAGTGCTAAATACTACCCTTAATGCGTTTCATCATAATGTCTGTCAGGACATCCTCAGAGAAAAAAAATTCTTTCTCAGGTACTGCACTATTTTGTCTTTTAAAGTTGGAGCCGAGGCTGGTGGCAGAGCGGATTGGTGGACAGAATGATGACACATCAGATAGTCTAGTTTATGATTGGTAAAGTCTTAGTCCTGGCTGATGTACATTTGAGTTTATTCGACTTTTGTATAATAAAATTTGTTATTTTAAATGTTTGTTGTTATTTTTGTGTGTATAGGTATATATACACCTACATTCCCTATATTCAAGTCCAGCAAGTATTTCATAGTGTTTCTTATCAATAATAAATTATAATACATTTGGGGCCTGAGTCATTAAGAAGAGTAAAGCATAAAAAAGGAGTAAACTTTGCACCTGGGCTAAACCATGTTGCATTGGAGGGTGAGGTAAATTTAAATTGTGGGTACAGATTTGTAGTTGAGGTAGGGCATGTTCTAGATCAACTTTAAATTTCAGTGTAAAAATAAAGCTATCAATTATTTGTGTGTTAGATGAAAAAACAGCCATGATTTAACTTATGTGCAAAATAATAAACTAACTTTCACCACTTGCATTGTACCATGGTTTTTCCCAGAGAACATTTACTCTTTTTTTGTCTTACTTTCCTTAATGACTCAGACCCTTGGTGTCTGTAGTTAAACATAAAGAATAAATGAAAGAAATTATGTTGGGTGTTTTTAAACATCAAAAAAAAGATACAATTCTACATGCACTCACATTTTACTCTGAACATGCCCCAAATCAAACCCATTGCCTGTTTTTATACATAAATATCCCTTGGCTAGGGAGCATAGATTGTAGTTCTATAAGTGGAAAATACATAGTGTAAAACCTTGTTCAGCAAGTATACAAAGTGTACACCACACAGCCTTGAAAAAGACTATTTGCTGAAACGTGTCAGTTTTTATTGCAAACAGAAGGTCATACTGGATGATCAATTAGATCAGCATCAGGAAAATCCCAGGAAAAATATTTATGTTTGTTTCACTCTGTTCATAGGATTTTGTTCCAGGTAGAATGAGGTTATTTCGGTTTCAAAGAGTTAATGACTCATGATTGCAAGATTTATGATGGAGTTTACCTTTATTTTTCCAACAAACAATCTAAAAGTAAAAGTAAATCAAATACTTGGCTTCCAATATGTTCAAGTAACAGTCAATTTCCAGGACCCCTCTTTCACACGAAAGCTAGAAAAACAATTGGTACCTTTCTGCATCAAGGTCCAGTCATAAGGCCAGGGTCTCTCTGGCTGCATTCCAGTGTTATGCTCAGAGAACAAAGGGTCTTGTAATAAACTTACATATAAGGGTATGAATATATTTTTAGACTCTCTACTGGTACATTACTGCACATGTACAGAAGCATCTGAGACACCACCTTGGCATAATATGTGGAGATGTCTCGGCCCAGCATTGATCATATAAGCATTTTACAATACACACAGAAAAGCATGATTACAACAAAATGGAGCTCAGTGGCCATTTTGATAGGCCTGTCAAAGGTTTGTACTTATATATAGATATTTGTTTAATATAAGACACATCTTGAGTTTTATATATTGTAAGTATGATTGTATGTTTTAATAAATTGAGTTTTAAGGGTAATACACTGTGTGGAACTTTTCTTCTCTTATTTCTACTGTGAAATTTCTGGTACCAATATAGAAACAAGATATAGAAGTTATTGGTAAGCGACTCCAGTGAAGTTTGTTGGCAGTAGACGAACTGGCCACTATATCCCAGAAGACATTTTCAATACCACTGTCTGTAAGTGGAAATGAGATTGGAAATTGTTGTTCACAAGGACAAGTCACCATTGTATGGCCATTGTCACCTTAAAATGTCACTATGTGGATGATGGATTAATATTAGCCAAATGGCTACACTATAATATGGTTCTTTGTTATATTTGTTTTTTCATGTGATTGTTTGAAAATTAGTGGTTTGTATAAAAGAAAAATAATGAAGAAACTTTTTGTCTCCAGCATTAGACATACATCAACTCCTGTGAAAAAACCATGTCATTGACATTACCAACTACAAGCATTTTTCTGCAAATTTTGTGGTGAGAAAACTTTCTGTAACTCTTTTGATTGGTACGCACCATGGTCTACTATTGTTGTATTATATATTAATTAACATACCAATTGGCTTATGTCCTTTACCTGTGAGTGTGTGTGTTCCTGTAAGTGGTTTTTAGGCAGTCAGGTAGGAGTTTCCAGAGTCAACCCCTGGAGGACCCTGCAAGGACCAAGAACCTGAAGAGTAAAATTGAGTTGGATGGAGGCATTGTGTCGAGAAGAAAACCAGGAAAAGTTGAGGTGAGTCTAACTGTGAGGATTAACACCCCCTCCTCTCTAGATTTAGGCTAGTACCTGGAAGAGCAGAGCTACATGAATAAATTGTAGGGGTTTATATTGTGAAATAATTGTTGCAAGTAAGCTTGACAAGTGGTAGAGTGAACTTTGTGAGAAGAGCTTATGCTATAATTCAATGAATTTGGGGAGATGTTCCAGGTTTTGCAAATTGCTAAATATTTGACTATATGGAGGGGTTTGCTATGCTCTTTAAATATAAATGTAAGCTATTACTTTTTTAAATGTAAATGCTTAGATCAAAGATGATCCAAAATGCATAGTAAAGAAATATGAAAGTTGGCGTCTTGACGACTCCATCCTGTTGGCCCAATCGACTCATCAAGAAATTAAGGACGCAATCAAAGAATATTTTGAATTAAATACTTCAGAGGAAATAGGCATTATATGGGCAGCCCATAAGGCTACCATTCGAGGTAGATTGATAAGTAAAATTTCGGCAGCTAGAAAATTAGCATCTCAAGAAATTCTCTCCCTTGAGACCAAACTAACCTCCCTTCTTGATCAACATAAACTTCACCCATCCACGACATTACTCACACAAATTTCTGCAGTAAGAGGTCAGTTAAATGCAATTCTTTCTCGTAGAGCAGCGAACACTCTCAAAAAATTAAATCAGCAATATTACGAAAAGGCTGACAAAGCTGACTCTATGCTCGCTAACAAACTGCGGCAGAAAAAATCTCGAGGACAGATTACAAAACTCAAAAAATCTCCTAACTCGCAGCCTATGTATGACCCGGTGCAAATCGCTCAAGAATTCCACGATTATTACAAAGCTTTATACAATCTCCCCAAGACCTCAGCCTCTGTCGAATCTCTTGATACAGAAATTACATCTTTTCTGTCATCTCTCTCACTACCACATCTCTCAGACACTGATATTGCTTTTTTGAACGCGGATATCACCCAGATAGAAACAATTTCAGCGATAAAAATGATGAAATCATCATCGGCCCCAGGCCCCGATGGATTCACGGCACAATATTATAAGAAATTTGCCATAGACCTTGCCCCACATATGACAGATTTCTTTAACAACATCTTAATGGGTTCACCTTTTAATGAGGCGACGACCTTAGCCACTATCGTTGTTATACCAAACCCAGATAAAGATCCTACCTCCTGTCCCAGTTATAAGCCTATATGCTTATTAAACGTGGACCTCAAGATCTATGCCAAAATTTTAGCTAACCGCTTGAACACCCTTCTCCCCTCCTTGATCCACCCAGATCAGGTCGGATTTATACCAGGCCGCCAAGCTATAGACAACACCAGACGGGCTATTGACCTCATACATTCCATTCATTCTGGTAAATCACCATCACTAATCATGGCACTTGATGCCGAAAAAGCGTTTGATCGCATCTCTTTGACCTTTATGTCTAGGGTTTTGGGGTCAATGGGTTTCTCTGGTAAGTTTTTAGACGGCCTGTTGGCTTTATATCAGTCTCCCAGAGCAACGGTAGTGGCCAACGGAGTTGCCTCTTCCCCATTTTCAATTTCTAATGGGACGCGGCAGGGATGCCCACTTTCCCCTTTAATCTTTGCCCTGTTAATTGAACCATTAGCAGCAAAATTCCGATCTAACGGGGCGATACACGGAGGTAAAACAGGGAAATCCGAACATAAAATATCTTTATATGCTGACGAAGTTCTTTTGACTCTCTCGGATCCCGCTGTTTCTCTTCCTCCCCTTCTCACAGACATCAAAACCTACAGTTACATCTCTGGATACAAAATCAATCATCAAAAAACAGAAACTCTTGATTTCTATCTCACAGATAGTATGAAATCTTCTCTCACTCAACAATTCCTCTTCAAATGGCACCAAAAAAAGATAAAATATTTAGGCGTCTACATAACTAAACAATATAGTCAGCTTTTCCAAGCTAACTATCCTAAACTACTATCCCAAATTAAATCTGATTTAGAAACCTGGAGTAAAAACCTCATATCTTGGATAGGGCGAATCAATTCAGTCAAAATGAACATTTTGCCCAGGTCATTATATCTTTTTCAAGCCCTTCCCATACGCATCCCCCCTTATGTATTCAAATTTTTGCAACATTATACTTCACAATTCATATGGGGTAGAAAACGTCCAAGAGTTCGGCTCCTTGTCCTACAAAGGTCGACACGGGAGGGAGGTTTGGGGGTCCCTAATTTTAAAAACTATCTCTTGGCAGTGCAACTTGCCCAGTGTATTTTATGGAACTCCCCGGGCTCCTCCAGAGTTTGGGTCTCGATCGAAACCAAAAGCTTGGGTATTTCCTCCGCTTCCTCTCTCCTGTGGCTCCCTCGCACTAAACGTCCGCTCTTTATCACCCAATTGTATCGCATTCGCTCTCTCTCTGGGACCGAGCAAACTCAAAGTTTAATCTCGTCCTGGCTCCTAGTCCAATTGTTCCTCTTTTTGATAACCCAGATTTTCCACCGGGTCGTATAGTTTCGTCCTTTGAATTTTGGGAAAGGAACGATGTTTACTATCTTAATAATATCACTACAGACGCTTCTTTTCCCTCATTCGAAGACATAAAAACCAAATTCAATATTCCTAACACTTTTTTTTTTTCAATACCTGCAAATAAGAAATTTTCATTCCACCACTAAATCATCTTTAAGAATCAGGCTGTTGACCTCATTCGAGTCACTTTTCCTCCGGCGATCTTCTACCAATGGCCTTATATCTCGGCTATACGGAGAGCTGAGAGTCCCTGACTCAGACACCCAAGATTCTCATGAGCGAGTCTGGGAGGAGGATCTGGGTGGTGCTTTGGATGGGGAAGATTGGGATGAAATAAAAGCCAACATGGCCTCTAGTTCAATCTGTGTGAAGCTGAAAGAAAATGCCTATAAGCTTCTTTATCGATGGTACTTGCTCCCGACCAGATTACAAAAAATCTTTCCGGACTCATCTAGCTCATGTTGGAGAGGATGTTCGTCGGAAGGGTCCTTCCTCCATATTTGGTGGCAATGCCCCAAGCTTGCCCCATTCTGGTTGGAACTACGGAACTTTGCGTCTCAGATTCTACAGATTGACATCCCAATTTCTCCCAGGTTTTTCCTTCTCCCACTTGGGATTCCATCCGCAACTAAACATCAAACAAAAATGTTCCGCCACATAGTTTCTGCAGCACTGTGTCAAATTGCCACTAATTGGAAACAACCCTCCGCACCTACTATGCAGACAATTATTAATAGATTTTGGCACTCATACAAAATGGAGTTTATGACATGCATACTGCGCAATACCTCTAAATCATTCAACAAATTCTGGGAGCCGTGGATGTCATTTTTTCAAATCCAAATTCCTTTTGCCCTATGACTCCTCTAAAACATTCCACTTGATATCCCCCCTCAACCTGCTACCATCCCCCGCCCCCCCCTGCCCCCCCCCCCACTTCTCTTCTATCTCTTACTTTGCTTTCTTTTTCTTTTCTTCTTTTGGTGGCCTTCCACACCGCCTCCTAATCTATCTTGCCCACTTTTCTCTGACTAGCCTCTCTTTTCTGTCTCTTCTTTCTTTTATTCTTATAGTTAAAACTTGGTCAATATCAAAACTCTTTTTATTATGATATGCAATGATTGTATTAGTCCCTGAACATGCATAACCTGATTGTAACAGATTTTGTCTTGGACTGATGCTCATTATTGACCTTCTCAAAAATAAAACTTTTAAAAAAAAAAAAAGAAATATGAAAGTTACAAAACATAATGTCATAAATTACAGTGAATGAAACAATATTTGCTGTTCGTACACTTATCGAATTAAATAAAAATGGTTAAACTCTTTTGATTCCATTGCTAAAAAGTAAGCCATGTGACAGAAAACGAAAGCTATATCATGTGCTAAGATTACTAGTCATTCCATTGTAAAATGTAATAAAGTCTAGTCGAAAGTAATTAGCTTAGCCAAAGGTCATACATTCCCACTCAAGGGGCTTTTTTAGTATTCTATCCATGTGGTATATTAGATCATCATATCTGGAATTTTTTTCTACAAATAAAAGTTTGCATCACAGTTTAAAGTTCTTGTAGCTAATACAATATAAAAGCAGGAACTTATTTCATTCTGCTTATATATATCTTGGAACAATATCACAGAAGTTATCTCATTCTGCTTATATATATATATATATATCTTGGAACAATATCACAGTCTGAAGCTATGGCAAAAGATCTTACATTTTCCGCTCCTGCCAATTTACCTGCCTGCCGGTGTAAGTACTACATTCCTCTACTTCATATTGCTTATTACACTTAATACATGTATTATAAATTGGCGGTTGCTCTATAAGAACCCTGCACTGTTAAGTAGAAGTGTTGAAGTCTGCCTCAAAATCGATTAGTTGCACAATTTGATTTCTTTCAACTTTATTGTAGTAAATAGCTACCCCTAATACATCCCAGGAGTGCATACAAATCTGCAGTGCAGGGTAAATATGAAGAAAGTATGTACAAATAGGAACTATATTCTGTTGTCATTGGCTGATGTAAAGATGTCAATGGTACCAATTACAGGGGCAAGATCAACTGTCTTCTTACTTCATGTGTATAAATATCTTGTCACATGACACATTTTTCTTCCGTTATCAAGACCAGTATAATAACCAGAAATGATGTGAATGGGACATCTTAATGGAGATTGCCTTCCTCCCACCTCCTGATACTGTGTGCTATGGTTACTGAGTAAGACAATGTTTAGATAAGGGAAATAAAATGTGTGAGATGCAGTAGTTCTGCAATGAGAAAATCATACATAAGGTGATACCTGAGCATTTCCTACACAGTGACAATGTTCAGTATCCCTTTGAGTGGCCCATTGGCTACCTCACCAATTCTGATCTAATGCTACTTTAATCAGTTAAATAAACAGTCAAGGGTGAATGCTTCAAAAGAGGCTCTTCTAAGTTCATTATACCTCTCAAGGCTGTGAACTCTTTATTTCAATGGGAATAGTCTCCTATTTGACATGAGGGGTAAAGTGATTAGCCAAATTTATTTTAAGTACAACTGAGTCATTTTTGGAAATGCTCATGGAGATAGAAAGCCAGAATCCAGTTGATAACATAGGTTAAATCCACAGTAAAACAAGTGTTAATATTAGAAAGATGATCAATATTTACATATGGTAAAATAAGAAAAGTCTAGCTATCCCAATATAGCCATAGCATCCCAGTTATCATGTGTTACCGCTGCTAGTGACACTTAAAGGATCATTTGTTATTTATTGATTTATGTTTTTAGGTGTTTTGCTTTTTACCTCCAGTTTGTGTTTGTTTGTTCGTCTTTTTGTCCAGTACTTTTATGTTATACTGTTTAGTCAATTACCTTTTTTTCATTGATTTTATCTAATGTTTCTTATTGTTTCTTATTCTATCTCCACACAACTCTGGAGTTAATATAACCGTTTTTCATTATTAATTGATATCTTGAAAGTTTTTTTAGAGACTAATGTGGTCATTTTTGGGAAGCAATAATAACACAAATAATTTATGGTACCATTTAACAATGATCTTAAGTCAACTGTGTAAACTTATATTTCCAGAACAGTCCAAGTTTTTTCCCATTTGTCATTTTGAAATACTTATTTTTAAGGATTCAGACCAGATACATGGTTTAGCAGAAAAGGTTGTTATAACTGTTTAAACATTAGGCAGGTTTTATAGCATGAGCAAACTTAAGGACCTTCTTATAAATGATCACAATTATTGATTATCAACTTTCAGTTCTATTTGCTGTTTACTGCACCTGAAATCACTGATCATTTCCTCTATTCAAGAAGAGTCAGAACTGTTTTCAGTGTAATTAATGGAAAGTTCTTGATAGAGTTCTTCAGAAACTGTCGTTTCAATATCCGCAATACTGTAATGTAATTTTTCAAAGGGGACTAGCAGCCATTTAAAATGAAAATCATTAGCCAAAGGTAAAACAGTAACAGAAAATTAATAAAAATTTAAATAAGGACTGCCTTGAAACTGATGAATAGATGGTGACTACTTGCTAAGATTGTCGCTACTGCACCTGGTGTCTAATGCACCCCTGGTCTTCTCGAGGGACCCTCACAAAGAGTTTTGTGTTTTACTTCATGGGAAGTCCAGGTTGTGGTTCTCAAGGACAGCTTTCAGCGAAGTAGGAGGTACATGTGGAAGGTCATACAGTCTGGGATCAAGCTGAACGGGTAGTGCAGTGCCAAAGGGAAATCCAGGAGAGAAGTCGAGGTAGTCAGAGATCAGATGCTGAGCGTCCAAAGGAACAATGCAGAGTCCAAGAGAATAGTCCGGGAGAAGCCGGGTTAGAAAGCCAATAGTGATACCAATCAGGAGCGCAGGAGCAAGGTATGACCTAATACTCTGGCACCATAATGGTGCAAGTGTCCAGTTTATATAGGGGAGAAAGGGGAGCTAATTGCTGGCAGCAGTGATGCCACATGCTCCCGCTGGGTTAGAAACAGCAAGCATGCGCGGTGCTGCCAGTAGTGATGCGTCTGGTTACCGAGCAACCAGACGCGAGACCAGTAGACACAGACTGCACTGGAGAGAAGAAGCAGGGATGGCGCCTGACAAAGACATTTGCATGTTGCGTGATAAGGTCTCCAATTTCCACAAGAGTGTGGGATCCTTGGTTCAAGTTCTACCGCTCTCCATTCACTGGCACCCTGAAATCTAACTACATCACTCCCCCTCACATGC
Organism: Mixophyes fleayi; assembly: GCF_038048845.1. NCBI lineage: Eukaryota > Metazoa > Chordata > Amphibia > Anura > Limnodynastidae > Mixophyes > Mixophyes fleayi. The sequence continues at coordinate 63,129,855 of NC_134404.1, read as the reverse complement.
CCCTTTCCTTCTGTGATTCGTGTTTGAGGCATTGGCACTTCCGTCCCTAGTCCCTCAGCCCCCCAATACTCCCTTGTTCTTTATTTTTCGTCTATGCTGCTAGATGAATTGTCTCCAACTCAGCGGGATATGATCTAAAATGATTTATTAGAGATCTGGATCCAATTGTAAGATTTCTCTGTTTTCTCGCCATTGATGATTGAACGTAACTACAAATTTGAACTGTTTATTATCTGATTTTTGATTTTTGTGTTGGGAATAGTAATTTTACCCTATTGATTTTTTTTAGAATCGTTGTAGGTTCTTTTCAACAATTTCTGACTGTAGCCTCTTTTTGTTAATCTCTCTTTCAAATCTGCTGATCGTTGTATGAATGTAGCTGAATCGCAACAATATCGCCTTGTATGGAGGAAATCCCCCTTTGCTACTGCTCCTATGGTTGCAGGTAAGTGTGAATTTTCAGCATGCAGGATTGCTGTTTGTTGCAGTAAGTTTTCTGTGTATGGCTTACCATTTTTTTAGTATCTGATATTAATATATTTAGATCAAGGAAGGTGACTTGTTGAGAGTTGATTTCTGATGCTAGTTTAAAATTAATGTCATTAACATTTCATCCAGAGATAAATTCATGGAATTGATCTTTATTGCCTCCACAGATTATCAGTATGTCACCTATAAATCATAAAGTTACAAATTTGGTATAATTTTCTTTGTCTGGAGTAAAATCAACCACCCACTCAAACCACCCTAGGTAAATGTTTGCATAGGTGGGGTCACATGCTGTGCCCATTGCTGTTCCTCAGGACTATAGGTAAAAGTTTTCATTGAATATAAAATTAGTTTTGGCTAATACAAATTGTAATAGATCTAGGATAAATTCGTTATGATCACAGCTTGTTTTCATTTGCAAGAAGTATCTGAACGCTTTAAGACTTTTCTGATGTGGTATACTGGTATACAGTGATTCCACATCAACTGTACATAACCAAAACTTGGCGTCTAGGGTTAGGTTTTGTAATTTGCCCAGGCAACCCATTGTGTCTCTTATGTAGGAGGGTATTGTAACTACAAATTCACGTAGATATGTATCCACGTAGATGCTTGCTCTTTCTGTTAAATTGTCAATTCCAGACACTGTTGGTCTTCCAGGAAGATGCTTTCCCTTTTTGAGAGGAAATCGTTATGTTTTATGTTAATGATGCCATTGTCATATGGTGCCATCATCATACACATGCAGGAATGGCCGCGCACAATGGCTATAATAGAAACAACTAAATATATGAGCTTTTAATATGCTCTATCGATCGCTAGGTGTATTTGTCTATATATTCTTCCTAGAGGAATGATAAATATTTTATTTATCCTTTCAGTCTAACATGGAAAAGTATTCCTTTAAGTGAAGTAGTATAGACAGCATATAACTTAAAAACATGTATAAGCAGTTGTGTGTTGCAGCAGTGTTATAAATGAAATCGGGAAGTTTAAAACATGCTGATTTGAATACCAAATGTATTTTATCTATCTCTCTCACTTCCCCTTAAGAAAGGGTTAATATTCACAACTTCTTTATCCAATCCAATACGGGAAAATACGAATTACTGATTGGTTCTTGGGGCTTTATAAACCCTGCTCAAGATGACAACTAGTTTGCCTATATATAAAGCTTAACAGAGAAAGGTGCTTCGGTGTTTTTTCCTGTGCATGACAAATCTTTTATATGGAGCAAATTAAGCTTGAATAGCACCTTTCAATGATAGCTGCAGAAACAATACTGCCCAACCCCAAGTAAGATTTATGACAGGCAGTTAGCAATTAAGTCCCGCCTTAACTTATCCTTCTTCAGAGGTAAAATTCTCTTTTTGTATTTGCAAGTCTATGATTAGTAACAACAAACTAACTGCAGTTTATCTCTCCTGCTATACTCATTATACAGCTCTTCAGTGATATTCACTAACTCAAACGGCAATGTGAATTTCTCCTACTACTATAATAGAAAAATCCTGCTGTAGTTTTAACAACCTAAAAGGTTGGAATTACAACAAGACATCGTAGGTGATATGCTAGAGAAGATAATAGCAATTACTTTTACCATGACAATATAATAGACAATATGGATGTACGATCAATGGTCTTTTCTATTGGCTGAGATTAAAGCAGACAGCCAAAATAACCATCGCGATCATTGTCCATTTTTAATGGAAGCAATACAAATTCTATACACTAAACATCTGGAATGATAAGAATAAACGCATGAGAATGCGTCTTTCATTACAAGTTATAATTAATACCAGATAGCGTTATTAGAATACTGATATAAATTGAATATTAAATGAGTATCAATTGTTAAATAGGAGATTGGAACTCCTTCTCCTCAGCTGACAATCATTGGTAGGGTGTTTTATCAATAAACAGAGATTCATGTAAATTTATAGAATAAGAGTCATGCACAGTAAGTTTTAAATCCCTTTATTTCACATTTTTTCACTTACTTATTTTGTTGCTTTTTAAAGAAGTTTTTTACATAGATGAATAAAAGTTATGTTTTATACTGTTCAAGCGTTTGGTATATGTGTAATAAAGTATAATTAAAGGGACCACATATTGCACCATAATCAGATCCAGTTCTTTTCTTTTCCTTCATACTTAGTAATCTAATGGAGACAGGCGGCCAGGCAGCAAATCAGTCTACTGCCAGGCTGCTTGTCTTTGTGGCGCACAGCCGCAGAGCTATTAGCCTCTGCAGAGAACGTAGGTCAGCAGGTAAGTACAAGAGGCTGGGAGGTAGGGGTGTTAAATGCCTGGCATTGTGAATGTATATAGAATTGTGTGTGTGTGTGTCTTCCCTACCCCCAGCTAGGCTGTGTCTTAAACTGTATAAAACAGCACTGGTTTGTACTGAAATGTATCATTATTGTTCCATCTGACTTTCTGATCACTGGTACCTTCAACGAGTGTGAACTGTCCTTATCAGGACAGCTAAATAAACATCACTTGCTTCAATACCTGCTTGACAACTTCTTCCCTGCTGTAATTTCCTGTGATTTACAGATTAATCCAAAATCTAATCTGTTTCCGGCTGTTCTGAGGTTTGGACCCAGCTTTCCAGTACCACCGCTCTGCCTGTTACCAAGCAGCTCTGGCCAATGTGATAGGCCAGGGAGGATTCATCCTCAGCACCCGTGAACTAAAGGAAGAGGCGCTGAGGGAATGGCACCGACAGCATCGTAGTCAGGGGGAGGAAGCTGATGGTGGCAGTGGCCCAGTTGACGACCAGGAGCTTGGTGAACCAGACCCCCAGACAGCAGAGTCCACTACTCAACAGACTGTACCCACACATTAAGCACCTCTGTCCTATGATGAGTGCAGGGCTAAAAATCCAGCTGGCGGCCTTAGAGGACAATGTGACTGCAGCTGAGCTGGCACAGGTCATTGAGGCATGGCACCAAGAGGGAAGGGCGCCAGCCATGCAGTCTAGGGAGGAGGCACACCCTAGGAAATCAGGCCTGTCATCTCTACCTTGCCATAAATTTGTGGACTATGTTGGGAATATTGATGAGCACCTGCAGGTATTTGAAAGGACTTGTACTCAGAGAGAAATGGGTTAAGCATCTTGTGCCAACACTACAAGGGCACACAGTGGAGGACTACCTTGGTGTGCCCTCTGAAGACTGTGTGGACTATGAGATGCCAGGCACCCTGGAGGCTGCCGCCCAGTGGGCTGATCAGTTTGTGGCAGTGAGGCAACACTGACAGAAGCACCAGGTTAACAGCCCACACTAAAGGACTGTACAATCAGGGGGGCACCCCTCTTTTACTCACCCCCAAAAGCAAGTATCCAACCAATCGGGTAACATTCGCCAGCCACCGCCCTGTCCTGTTCCTGGGAGTTATCAGAGACCACTGGAGCCCAGGCTGGAAAAAATGTGCTAAAGCTGCGGACAATCCTGTCCCCTAAGGATGGACTGTCCCACAGCCCCAGCACCGCAGACTCGTGCCCCTAATCTGAGTCTTGGGGCCCGGCTGACTTGCTTAACTGTTGAAGGTGAGCCATTAGAGACTGTTTTCGCCCATGACAGCCCAACAGAGTGTGGCGTGTCTGAAGGTAACTTGGAGGGAAGAGTCACCTGAGTGTCCAAAAGACCCCCCAAAAAACATGTGGAGGAACCTGCAGCCGGTCCAAGTGGGAGCCCTGCAGGGAGAAGGGCTGAGAACCTTAGGGAAATCGATAACTGTAGTGAGCCCTATCTTATTGATCCTGCTGCAGTATTGCAGGGTTGCACTGCCAAAGTTACTGAGGCAGATGGACTGAAGGAGGAAGTGTGTGTCGCAAGAATGTATCTGGACTAGGCAGATGGCCAGAAGTTGCGAAATGTTGTCATTATGGATGGTCTCCCAACCAATGTTATCTTGGGCAATGATGTTGGTGGTGGAATTGTGACCACATTTCTCAACTCCATTACCCGGAGCCAAGCTGTCTGACAGCAGTCTTCAGGATCTACACCTGCACAACCAAGCCCAGAGGAAAAGACCACAGCTGCTTGAAAAATGCCATCACCAGCAACCACAGCTTCAGCCAGCCCAGAGGAAAATACTCTGCTATTTCTTCAGGAAACAGCCAGCTCTTTGCCTCTGAAAAGAATATGTCCACTAGCAACACAGATGATGTTGTTTCCTGCCATCCTGATCTTGTGGGGGTGCCTGGTGATACGCCTGTCCCTAGCAGTATGCCAGCTCCGGCGGTGAGTATAGCTGATCACAGTGACCCCCCTTTGACTGACCCCACTTTGATTGACCCTAGTAACCCCAACAAAGACGCCCCTGCAGCGTATCCTGACTTAGACGATAGTATGGGCCGCAGGGAAGAGTTCAGGACAGCTCAGCTCTCTGATCCCATGCCGGAAGTCATGAGGCGCCAGGCTGGCAGCGGCCTTCCAGGGATAGAGGTATGGAGTGCGACCTGGTGTAAAAGTTTGTTGTACCGTGTAGCTAGGAAGATAGATGGGGATAGATTAGTCCTGGAACATGTTCAACTGGTGGTACCACGGGTCTTTCGTGCACAACAGATGTCCATTGTCCACGAAATCCCTATGGCAGGACATCAGCGTCTTGTGCGCACCAGTGCTTGTGCTCCCCTATGGTCCTTGCCAATAGTTGGAGAACCTTTTCAGCAAGTGGCTGAGACATAGTAGGTTCCCTGCCTGTGCCCAGCCGGGGAAGAAGTACATCCTCACCGTGGGTGACTATGCTACCCGATATCCAGAGGCTGTCCTCCATAACGGCAGAAAAGATAGCGGACGAGCTGCTATGAGTATTTAGCAGAGTAGGGTTCCCTAGGGAGATTCTAACTGATCAAGGAACACAGTTCATTAGTGAACTGGTCCAGTGTCTCTGGGCAAAGTGCGGAGTGTGGCAACTCCGTATTGCCCCCTACCATCCCCAGACTAAAAACCTGTGCGAGATGTTCAATGGCACTCTGATGCACATGCTATAGACATTTGTAACTTTGGAGTAGGGGGGGACTGTGAACGCTACCTGCAACACCTCCTGTTTGCTTATCGGGATGTGCTGCAGGAGTCTACCAGTTTCTACCCTTTAAACTGCTGTATGGCCGCAGAGTCAGTGGACCTCTTGACTTGTTCCAGGAGACTTGTGAAGGGGAGCTACCCACTCAGGATGTCTCTGTGGTGGAGTATGTATTGTAGCTCAGAGATGGGTTAGAGAATCTCATGGGGCTCGTGAAGGCTAACCTAGCAGAAGCGCAGGTGAAACAGAAGACTTGGTATGATCAGGGCATGCGTGCCAAAGTATTTAAGGTAGGGCAGAAGGTTCTTGTTCTGGTGCCCACATGCCAGAACAAGCTCCAGGTTGCATCGAGGCCTACCACGTGAATATCTTGAAGGCATACCATGAGCATTTGGAGTCGATAGCAGCAGTTTACTGTTTACCGACTGAGGAACCAGGAAGTGATCCACTACCTGACCTCCTCGTGGATGCCCGAGGTGAAAGTGGTGTAGAGGAAGTGGGGTGGGATGAGCAGATGAGTGCCCAAAAGATGGAGCATTTTGAAGCAGTGCTGTGGCCTTTTGTTACTTAGTTTAGTAGGAAGCCCAGGCAGACTTCCATGATGATGCACCCCGTGGACACTGGTGAGCATAAGCCAATTAGGCAATTTTGCTGGATAGAGTTCAGTGTTACCTAAAAGACATTTTCATTTTCAGTAAGATTTGGGAAGATAATCTGGAGCAAGTAGAGCTGGTTTTAGGAAAGATTGGGTAGGCATGTCTGACTGTTAGGGCAGAAAATTGTCAGATAGGGATGTCAGAGGTACAGTACCTGGGACATCGTGTGAGGGGAGGTAATGTTAGTTCAGAACCAGCTAATGACTGCAGGGTACTACAGAATTTCTGTCCCAGACTTTAGTACTGTAGCGAAGTCCCTGACAGATCTCAGTAAGAAAAAACTCCCCAAAGTAGTGGACTGGACACCTGCTTATGAGCTGGCATTTCAGTCATTACAGGAAGCCCTGGTTCGTGCTCCCGTACTGATGGCGCCCAATTAAGACAAGGACTTTATTGTGCAGACTGATGCATTACAGTTTGGACTGGAAGCAGTACTTAGCCAGGTGGGGTCAGATGGGAAGAGCATCTGCCTATTTGAGCAGAAAGCTGCTGAAAAAGGAGATGGGGTATGCCACAATTTAAAAGGAGTGTTTGGCCAATGTTTGGGCATTGAAAAAACTTCAATCTTATTTGTATGGGTGACATTTTAATGTGGTGACTGTCATAATCCTTTAAAGTGGCTGCAACACACCTCAGGGGAGTATGGTAGACTATTGAGATGGAGCCTTGCAATGCAAATGTATGACTTTCACATAATTCACAAGCAAGGAAAGTTCACAGCAATGTGGATGGACTGTCTTAGCAGGAAGAACTGGATCCTCCGGTTCACCTCCAATAACCTCAAGAGACAGCAGCACCGGGGACCAAATCGTGAGGACATGGCCCACTGGTGGCCCACATGGACAAGGGAAGGAGTGAGGCTGTATCACCTATAAATAATTTATCGTAATAATATATTTAAATTATTAGCACAGTGTGCCAATTTATACACAATACAGAGGGCAGTCTGGTGACTGCCACACAATAAATAGCTTCCTTGGGACTGCCACACAGTACATAGTACTCTTGTGACCACCAAACAACAGATAGCACTGTTGTCACCACCACAAAATACAGAGTTCAACCTTGTGACTGCTACACAATACAGAGAGCAATCTTGTCACTGCCACACAATACAGCGGGAAAGCTTGTCACTGCCACACAATACAGAAAGCAGCCATGAGACCACCACCCAAAACAAAGATAAAACTATGATTTTTATTGATATAAACTGTGCATGTAATGTGTAGGAACGTGATTATCAGCTGTTAGCACCTCAACTGGCCAAATGGGATTGTATAAGATTTGTTATATATAAGGATGAGCGGGCTCGAATTATCGCAATCTGACCCCACCCGAACAGTGCGGATCCGAGGGCGATCCGAGCACTGTTCGGGTATTTCCGGCGAGAGAAAGAATGAAAACGAGGCTCTGACTCCAAATCCCGCCATCGGATCTCACGATACTCGGATTCTATAAATTCTCTGCTTGCCGCCGCCATCTTCAGTCGGGCATTGATCAGGGTAGCGTGAGGATCGGTTTTTACCTTGGAGTCATACTGTAAGTCAGTAAGCATATTTTATAAACAATATGTTAGTAGGTAGAGCTAAGGTTTATTTTTCAGTTATGTAATGTAACATTTTCACAGCATTCCTAAACATTGTGTCCAGATGTCAACTTTGACTCTGCGCATCAGCTTTGCAATCCACAGTCTATATTTGTAGGGTACATGAATTTATCTGTCAAAGGTAATAGGATGTTCTACGCTGCCATAGTTACAGTATGTAGATTGTTTGGGATAATGCTCTGCACTTTCATTGGTACACTTGCTAATATATATATATATATATATATATATATATATATATATTATATTACTTGCTAAAGTGGATATGCTTGTAATTAGTTGACAAACATCTAAGACAAGAGTGACAAGTCTCTACCCAAAATCCCTTGATGCCTGTTTTTAATCCTGCATGTGTTGGTGCTATCTGGAAAGGAATCAGAATACTGTAGTATTTGGTAATACTTTCAAGTGATTCACTTTCTCCTTTCAGTCATGTATTATACAATGAAATATACATTGTAATATTTTACCATTATAGCTTCAATTAAACATATCCTGACTAAAATGCAACTTGATGTTAATTAAAGAACAACCATTTGTGTGTCAGACAAAATATTTAAAGTAACAACATGAAGATATTGAAATTTAGGTAATGACTCAAAGTTTGATCACAACATTTAAGTGTGCAAAACAATCCTTTTTGTCACATTTTAGCTTCCTTAGCTGTGTGGTAAGTGTACATGATTTTAGTAATAGAGATCTATACTCTGTGCATTTCAGCACAGGGTATCAGGGGCGCACAGAGGATTTTTAAGGGGGGGGTTTCCCCTTCTCCCAAAAAAAAAATAAAAAAAAATGAGATAGCTGTCGCGCATGCATCCTGCAGTAAAAAGGAATTTCTACTGCAATATATAACTACGTTCACTGTTCCACTTGTGTCGCTTAGCTTAGACATCCAGCTACCTCGGTGCAACCTTTTGGACTAAAAACAATATTATGAGGTATGAGGTGTTCAGAATAGACTGGAAATTAGTGGAAATTAATGTAATTGAGGTTAATAATAGCGTAGGAGTGAAAAAACCCCAAAAATATGGATTTTAGCACTTTTTATGCTTTTTAAAAAAAAACCAGAACCCAAAACCCAAAATCAGAACCAAAACCTTTCGTGGGGTGTTTTGGCAAAACCAATCAGAACCCAAAACCTCAAGCTAATCAGAACTCAAAACCCAAAATACGAAAAGTGGCCGGTGCACACCCCTAGTTATATATAACTTTTCTGTATGCATACATCTGAGCAGACTTCAAAATACAAATAGTCATCCACAGTTAACTGTCAATGACACCAGGGTATAATCTCCATGGAAAAAGTTGTTAAATTTGTTGTAACAAAAATAACTTACCCCTACACCAGTGATAGCTAACCTGTGACACTCCAGGTGTTGTGAAACTACAAGTCCCATCATGCTTTGCCAGCTATCAGCTAGTTATCTACTGGCAAAGCATGCAGGGGCTTGTAGTTTCACAACACCTGGAGTGTCACAGGTTAGCCATCACTGCCCTACACTAATGCACACGGGCCATTCACACATGCATATTATATTTTTACAAATCACCTGTTGTCACATATTCCCTGCTGGGCCTGTTGTCACATATCCCCTGTTAAAAATAAAGTGTTCCTACCTGTTGTGCTGATCGCCGGTGACCTCAGTCTGGGACTGGATGGAAGTTGGTACAACACGAGTCACACAGAATGAGTCACACACAGCCTCTGTAGGTGCACCCCCACCCCATTCAGCAACAGGCAGCCTCCCGATTGGCTGCCTGTTGCTCTGCAACAACGGGACTGCTCCCTGACAACTAGAAAAACCGTCAGCGTACACTCCAAATCACCACCCCACACCGGTCATTGCACCAAACCCCGCCCCTCAAAAAAAAGAGGCCTGGGGCTGCAGTCCCTTCAGGTCCATTGTTAATCCAGCCCTGAGTATCTTATTCTTTTCTTTACACATTTTACTGTATTCAATTTTAGCCTCACATGGCCATATGGGCTGATGTACTATCACTGGGTATGTTGCCCTGTTTGTCATGTGAAATAAAAGGCAAACACATTCAAACCATTGGTTTAACCTACATTTTGAAACTCTCTGTCCTGACCTGAGGGCTTCAGATGTTGCAATGAAAGTTGTTATTGTTGTAGGTGACTGCTATAGTTCTCAGGGTGTTGAATGAAATTCTACGGCAAGTGGGGGAATATAGAAGAAAAATGGATTTCAGCCACTATGTAATATTTTTAAAATGTTTTCTAATGAGAGTGGTTTAGGTGCAGGGAACATGATCTCCAGGTTACCTCAAAACATTAAACACTTCCTTGGTCCCACGATACAGCAATAGCAGGTCTGGTAATAGACTGTAGAGCAACATATCAGTATGGGAGGCTTATAGTTTGTGGTAGTAGAAGCGCTAGCATTCTGTTGAACTTTACGGTTACCTTCCTTGCTGCGGCCAACAGGCTCCAGGAAAGTATACAATTCCGTTAGTCAGATCTAGAGCTTAAACAAACAAAATGAAGAACCCGGTCTAAATGTCCTGATTAAGGAAATACTCAATCTAAAGTAACTGGAACATGATTTATTAAATTATATTTCTCCGCTCTCCTGCCCTGATTCCTCTATAAACTCCATTTCTCTTGGGAGCTGTATGCTCTAATCTAGGGGAGGAAACCACAATGTAATAGCCATGTGTATCGGAGCTTAAAGACAACATTACATAAAACAAAAAGACATTAATCTTCCGTACTCACCAAATACATTATTATTACTATTCTTGCTACTTCAAGCTGTACTCTGCATTAAAACAGGGAATGTTAGTTCCACATAATATACAGTATGTTAAGCTGACCAACTCACACCAAAGTCTTTTCCTTTTGGCCATGCCTACATTAAATATAAACAGGAATTCAAACTGAATTTCAATATGATCATACCTATGCTTTTGTACTGGGCAGTGTCTTAACTGCACACTGTTAGGAACCCCTCCAGCCTGCACAACACAACCCGGAATCTACTCTGCCAATCAGGTGTTCACTGGATCCCCTGATGGTGGGGACAGACTGGGCCGCAGACTGACAGAGGGTCGTGAAGTGTGTACCAGCTGGGGAGAACCCAGGCAAGCGGAGTGAGGTCCACGCAGAGGTCAAGGGCCGGCAGCAGACAACAGTACCAGTAAACAAGCCGAGGTCAGGGGTCACAAGCGGATAGCAGAAACGGTAAACAGGCCAGAGATCAGGGTCACAGGATACACAAGCGAAGTCCAATTCAGAGCCAAGGGTCATACACGGGAAATCAGTAGAGGTTCAGAAGACAGGAACGGGAACAAGCAGGTCAGCAGACTGGAGTGTAGAAGCTATAACCGGCAATGAGGTAGTGGACCTCATTGCCTTAAATATCAGTACCAGCCAATCAGAGCCTGGCAGTGGGATCACATGGACAGAGGTCCTGATACAAATTAGTACTTAATTAGCCCACAGGCTTACCTATTCCTGCACCTGCGCCCGGCTGTCCCCAGCCGCCGGGACGCGGCGCTGCTGTAGTTAGCGTCCGGCCGTTGCCTAGGCAACGGTCGGGTAAATCCCGGAAGTGACGTCCCGGTCATCATAGCGACGGTCGAGACGCCTGCAGACAGGAGGTGAGAGTCGCTGCGGTGCCCGTGGCTGCCGCGACTGCTAACACACACAGCTTTTAAAGGCAAGTACTCCCCAAACAATAGCAGCTATTTAACACCTAGGGAATCACCTGACACAAGTTGGATAGGGAGGGGAGCTACAATAAGTGTGTGATCACAAAACCCATTTTTAACAAAAGTAAAAGTATAATATAATATATAAAATGCATCAGTAAGAGAATACTAGTTGGAAAATCATAGCAATCATAGACACAGCAATTGTGGGAGTGAATAAATAAATCAAATAAAAACAATAATTTCAATATAGAAAGTAAAGTGAACAATGTCATCTAGACATATATACTATACTCTATCTTAAACCATTTATACCAAAATTGATTGGATGATTTACAATAATTATAACTATGACCTATGCTCACCCATTGGGACTCAATAGAGAAATAGAACAAAATCCATAAAACTGAAACAATTTATTAGATAGTTGTAAAAACTGGTTTATCTGAAATACCAAATAGTGATATGAGCACAGATCTGCCATTCTAGACGATTTGAAACTCTCACTTTGCATACATCATAAAAAAATATTTTAATATTCAAAGTGAAACTAAATTGTAATGATAGTTATAATGCTGGTTGAAATACCTACAGTTATACATCAATTAATACTACCTATGCTTTAATATGAATTAGTTTTTTTCAGGGTAAATGTAATACTTATCACTAATAAAAGATGTGTTTAACCATGTGTGTGCTGTCCCATGGTTTTATTCACATATATACCATAAGAATAAAGAATATATGAAAAAGAAAATTGATATATATATATATATATATATATATATATATATATATTCCTTTTCCTTGAACTTGCATTTATCCACCAATATCTGAAATTCACAATCATAGTAATGAATCGTGCTACAATTTAACTTTTCATTTAAATTGATTACGATAAAATAGGATATGATAGAGGTTACTAGAGATAAGTAAAATAGCACTTGCATTCAATGCCTTGAAATGATTAGTGGCAATAATGACTCACATAATCCCTTCTGTGCCATAAATGTAATATTTTACCTATTGTAGCAGTAAAATTCAGGTTCATATAATTATTATTCAGATGGGAAACACATGATTGGACATAATTCTCTTCACCTTCCCAAGAGTTATATTATCAACATACTTCAAACATCAAACCTACACAGAGCAAGTCTCCATATAAATGTGTTAAAATATTTCATGTACAAATTGACATACATGGGATGTATTAGTACATACTAGAGATGGTCACTGACCCCCGTGTTTTGGTTTTGGATTCGGTTTTGGATCTGGATTACCGTCGTGTTTTGGTTTTGGTTTTGCAAAACCGCCATTGCGTGTTTTGGTTTTGGTTTTGGTTTTGTTTGGTTTTGTTTTGCTATTTTTTTGGAAAATCCATGTTTTTGGGCCTAAATTAACCCAATTTAGTGCTCCAACTGTTTTAGAGACAAGTAATCTAATTGTTGAGGTAATAAATCATCCAAAAAAACAGTTTAATTCTTCGTTGGTAGGCCTATTCTACACACAAAACAGATTGTCTTCCTCTCCATCTATGCATATTGGCAATGCAGCCATCGTCTTTGAATGTATATTACACCCTACACTTATAGTTAAATATGTAAAGAAATGGAAAAAGCCAGTTTGGTTTCTGTCTCTCAAGGCCCCCCTCCACTTGTATAAAATACCAAAAAATTCAGCCATTATAGACTGTACAATATTAATTGACATGGAGAAAGCCAGTTTGGTTTCTGTCTCTCTAGGCCCCCCTCCACTTGTATAAAATACTAAAAAATTCAGCCATTATAGACTGTACAATATTAATTGACATGGAGAAAGACAGTTTGGGGTCACTCTGTCTCTCTAGGCCCCCCTCAACTTGTATAAAATACAAAAAAATTCAGCCATTATAGACTGTACAATATTAATTGACATGGAAAAAGCCAGTTTGGTTTCTGTCTCTCTAGGCCCCCCTCCACTTGTATAAAATACCCAAAAATTCAGCCATTATAGACTGTACAATATTATGAAAAATGGACAAAGCCAGTTTAGGGTCACTCTGTCTATGACACCCTACCCTTAAGGATAAATTGCCCTAACAGCAGCCTTTCAAGATGGTATGTGATATGGAAATGCCACAAGTCCCTTTCCTCTTTGGGGGTAGATTGCACCCTACACTTACATAGAAAGTTTTAAAAAGATGTTATCGGCATCATCTTCAGCTTAATCCTCACCCTCATCAGTGTGTACGTCATCATCACAGACTATCAATTCATCGCCGCTTGAATCCGCCATTAGAGAACAGTCAGTGCTTGGATGTCTTGGATGGTGAAGGCCTTCCTCGTGGAAGATGTAGTTCATTTTTATAAACATCATTTTCTCCACATTTTTGGGAAGTAACCTTCTACGGCGATCACTGACTAAGTTCCCTGCTGTGCTGAACACTCGTTCAGAGTACACACTGGAGGGTGGGCAGCTTAGGTATTGCAAAGCAAGTTTGTACATGGGTTTCCAAATGGCCTGCTTTTCTTCCCAGTAAGGAAAGGGACTGTCTGACATTTCCATATCAACTACCTCCTGAAAGTAATCCTCCACCATCCTTTGCATGTTTATACTCATATTGGATGGAGTTATGGGCAAAGTGACACATTTTTTTGAAAAATCCTTCAAACCAGCCCAGATGTTAAATTGTTCTGGTCTGCCCCCTGTGTCTTCCCTGCTTCTTTTTTGGAAATTTAATTTTTTACGAGCAACAGCTTGAGAAAGTGAAGGAGGACACGTCGTCAAGCCGAGGCCCAGTTCAGCGGCCAACTTGCTGAGCAGTAGCTCCTTGCAAAAGTTCACATCTCGCTCATTTACAAGTAAAGACTCAATGTAGGTTTTAAACCTTGGATCAAGCACAGTGGCCAAAACGTACTGATCCGAGTTCAAGATCTTAATAACTCGAGGATCATTGTGAAGCGAATTAAGTACTTGATCGACAAGGCCAACATACTTTGCTGAATTGCTTGCTTTCAGCTCCTCCTTCATTTTCTCAAGCTGCTTTTCCAATAGTCTAATTAAAGGAATGACTTGGCTCAAACTAGCAGAGTCTGCACTGACCTCACATGTCACAACTTCAAATGGTTTCAGCACCTTGCACAGCACTGAAAGGATTCCCCACTGTGCAAGAGTGAAATACATCCCCCCTCCTTTCCCAATGTCATGACTTGTGCAATATGCTTGGATGGCTTTGCGCTGTTCCTCCATCCTCTGAAGCATGTACAGGGTGGAATTCCACCGAGTTACCACCTCTTGCTTAAGTTGGTGGCAGGGCAAGTTAAACTGCTCTTGGAGCTGCTGTAATCCCCTACATGCTGTGGCTGAATGCCTGAAATGGCCTGAAATTTTACAGGCCACCGAAAGCATCTCCTGAACCTCACGGTTATTTCGTAGGAAGCTCTGCACCACCAAGTTGATGGTGTGAGCAAAACAGGGAATATGTTGGAAATCACCCAGCTGTAATGCTCGCACTATATTGTTGGCGTTATCTGAAATGACATACCCTGGGGAGAGTCCGAGTGGTATAAGCCACGCATCAATCACATCTCTCAGTTTGCGTAACAAATTGTCAGCCGTATGCCTGTTAGTGAAGCCGGTGATACAAAGAGTGGCCTGCCTGTGACAAATGTTACGTAGTGGTGTACATGCTGCTGCTGTTCCTGCTGGTGAAGGTGAATGACCAACCCAGTGGGCTGTCACAGTCATATAGTCTTTGGTTTGGCCACATCCACTTGTCCACATATCTGTGGTTAAGTGAACAGTGGGCAGAATGGCATTTTTCAGCGCAATCTCTACATTTGTACACACTTTTTGGTATAGTTGTGGAATAGCTTTACGGGAGAAATGGTGTCGCGATGGAATTCTGTAACGCGGACACAAAACCTCAATTAACTGTGAAAAACCAGCTGCGTTTATTGTGGAGATTGGACGCAGATCTAACACTAACATTGCAGCCATGGCGTCTGTGATTCGCTTGGCGACTGGGTGACTGCTGTCATATTTGCTTCCCCTCGCAAATGATTGTTTCACAGTTAATTGCTGAAATGTAGGACTGCTCATTTTATTAACCTGCCTCTGGGATGACGATTCACCCCCAGCAGCAGCAACAGCAGCAGCAGGACTAACGCTTTCTTCAGAGGAATCAATAATAGTGCCGGAGTCATCCAGCCTTAAGTGGGATGCCGGGCTAACTCCGAGCGCTACTGAGGATATTGATGAGGATGGTGTGGTGGGTGTATTTTGTAGCCGTCGGTATGTCGGTGAGCGGAGGGTCTTAGCTGATGAGGGAGTGCTTGTATTCTTTTGGGAAGAACTTTCAGCTTTTTCCAACACTTTGCCATGAACTCTCGTTAAATGGCGTAACATAGACGAGGTTCCAAGATGGTTAAGGTCCCTCCCTCGACTGACTGTGGCTTGACATACACTACAAATGGCTATACAATTGTTGTCTGGATTTGGGTAGAAATAATTCCACACATAAGAAGTGGATTTTTTTGTTTTATGCCCAGGCATGACAATGGCCTTTTTCTTGTAACGTGCCAGAACTGCTGCCACTGGTGCAGGACTTACACAAACAACCTCATCCTCATCAACATCCTCATTAGCGCCCTCGTCGCCTACACAAATCTCCCCCTCATCCTCTTCTAATTCCAAAGTGGCATCCTCAATTTGGGTATCACCGGCTACACTCGGGCTATTAAGGCACACATCAGCAGAATGCTCATGATTAGACATCCCACTGTTGGATGGACTCTCCACAGGGATTGTTGTCATTTGTGAATCAGAGCAAATATTCTCCTGTAATGCCTCACTGTTATCTTGCAGCTCGGCTTTGACGCGTAACAGTAGTTGTGCACCAATTGTAGGCTGGGTAACTTTTTGGGATCTGCCACTAATAGCCAAAGGTGAAGGCCTCATTCTCTCTTTGCCACTGCGTGTGTAGAATGGCATGCTTGCAATTTTTTTTTTATCGTCACTTAACTTTTGCTCAGTTACACTTCTTTTTCGCTTCAATACAGTATATTTTTTTTTGGTTTTTGTTTTTTGCACTAATTTGAAAACACTCTGTTGTTTGACATCGCCTTGGCCAGATGACGTACTGGGAACACTAACATCAGGACTGGTGACAGAACCTGGTTGCTCATTCAGATCATATGTGGACTGCTTTGAATCCATTCTGAGCGCAAACCACTGGGGAGTGCTAAAAATTATTTAGTAGATACTGCTGACAGTTATGACTTTTGACAGCCAGAAATATTAATGCACAATTAGGGAGGACACCCCAAAAGCACTGAAGAGTGCTAAAAATGATTTAGTAGATACTGCTGACAGATATGACTTTTGACAGCCAGAAATATTAATGCACAATTAGGGAGGACACCCCAAAAGCACTGAGGAGTGCTAAAAATTATTTAGTAGATACTGCTGACAGATATGACTTTTGACAGCCAGAAATATTAATGCACAATTAGGGAGGACACCCCAAAAGCACTGAGGTGTGCTAAAAATTATTTAGTAGATACTGCTGACAGAAATGACTTTTGACAGCCAGAAATATTAATGCACAATTAGGGAGGACACCCCAAAAGCACTGAGGAGTGCTAAAAATTATTTAGTAGATACTGCTGACAGATATGACTTTTGACAGCCAGAAATATTAATGCACAATTAGGGAGGACACCCCAAAAGCACTGAGGAGTGCTAAAAATTATTTAGTAGATACTGCTGACAGATATGACTTTTGACAGCCAGAAATATTAATGCACAATTAGGGAGGACACCCCAAAAGCACTGAGGAGTGCTAAAAATTATTTAGTAGATACTGCTGACAGATATGACTTTTGACAGCCAGAAATATTAATGCACAATTAGGGAGGACACCCCAAAAGCACTGAGGAGTGCTAAAAATTATTTAGTAGATACTGCTGACAGATATGACTTTTGACAGCCAGAAATATTAATGCACAATTAGGGAGGACACCCCAAAAGCACTGAGGAGTGCTAAAAATTATTTAGTAGATACTGCTGACAGATATGACTTTTGACAGCCAGAAATATTAATGCACAATTAGGGAGGACACCCCAAAAGCACTGAGGAGTGCTAAAAATTATTTAGTAGATACTGCTGACAGATATGACTTTTGACAGCCAGAAATATTTATGCACAATTATGGGGGACACCCCAAAAGCGCTGGGGAGTGCCAAATATGAAGAAAAAATAATAAACCTCTACCCTCCTCTCTGCACTAGCGATTTTGGTTAGAGCAATTGCAAGAACAATATTGTATTCTCTGTCCCTGCTCTAATTAGCCTATGACTACACCCTGCTCTCTCCCTCTGTCAAATGGCGATGGATTGCTGTGGAGGCGTGTATTTATAAAGTTGAAGTATCGCGAGAACCGAGCCCCGAGATCCGACGACGTCACAATGACGTTTGGCCTCGATTTGGATTCGGAATGGGCGGGAGAGTACCGAGCTGCTCAGCTCGGTACTCGGATACCCAAAGTTCGGGTGGGTTCGGTTCTCGGAGAACCGGACCCGCCCATCTCTAGTACATACCATACTTTATGCATTCCAATATAAAATGGCTTGTGAGATAGGCTTATATGGATTATTGTTCAAAACATGTGAAACCGCTCAATCATCCAAATCATGTGGAATGGACTTACATATTGATGAAACATCATATGCAATAAAATAATATTCCATACAATATGTCTTAGAGGAAACCGTCCAGGCTGACCACATATCTGTGGAGACGATGATCCAAAAATTGAGACTAATTTGCAGTGATTAAGAATTGATCCCAGAGATGATGGGCCTCTCTATCCTTATAGAGGACAAGGATCCTTACAAGGATTTTTATAAAATTTGGGTTTCTATTGACAGATGAAAGACTACTAACAGTTCCTAAAATCAGTTCCTAACAGACTAGTAATAGTTGCTAGAATCTCCCATACTCAGGGCCGGTGCTAGGGTCCGTGGCGCCCTAGGCACATTTTCAAAATCGGCGCCCCCACCCTGCACACTTACAAAATAGTGTGTAAGTGTGCAGGGTGGGGGCGCCGATTTTGAAAGTGTGCGTCTTTTCTTACCTTAACTTGCCTCCTCTCTGCTCCGTCTGCTCCCCTCCACTCACTGACACTGTCGGGCCGTGATGATGATATCACGGCCCGACAGTGTCAGTGAGTGGAGTGGAGGAGACGGAGCAGAGAGGCGGCGGTGGTGACCAATAGTCCCTCCCCCCCTCCCTGTGGATGTATCTGAAGCTGTACTCGCGGCCGTGAAAGGTATGGTCAGCGGTCGCTGCACAGTTTTAAAGGAATTTTTAATCTGTGGCGCCCTCCAGGCGCCCTCCAGAGCCCATACTTCATCTTGGGCTCAAGCACTGAGCTTTGCAGCTTCTAGTCTCTGGAACTAACTGCCTCATACAGTACACAGGACCCAATCTAGAAATCTTTAATCTGCAAATATATAGCGCTTTGAGTCTTATTTGGAGAAACGTGTTATATAAATAAAGTGATTATAACATGTTTGGCTCATCAATTTGTAGAAAGGCTTGTTAGGTCTTGTATGGCTTGTATGGAAAGTTCACTTTACAATTCCATAAAGTTTATCAATACATGTCGGGATGGGATCTAAATGAAATATTTAATAATCATTTTGATTTGTGAATATTCATGGAATTTCTTTAATATATTCAGTGCGATCTTACACAACAACTCCCCTTCCCTTTTCTCCAATGACTGTTTAATAAAATATTGCATTGGCCCTTAGATAAGGTAAAATAATGATCTAGGTTTACCAGTAATCAAGGTTAGTGTTAAATATTCACTAAATATTTCTACTTCAAAACCACCCTCATTCTGACTCCCATGTATACATTCACTTGAATCTCCTATTACTACTGAGGCAGTATGGTCATTAGCAATGTTGCCATCAGTAATTGGGGGGCCCAGTACAGATGAAACCAGCAGTCCACCCCCTCCCTTCTTCCTTATGTAACACCCTTTTTACAGGCTCCTGTGGGAATTGGTGTATGTGATGGCGTGGGTGTAAGATTTCTGCTCACCTCTCATATTAAGAACAGTGCCTCCATCCAAATCTTGTCAAGTTACTTCTGGGGAGTGCTCAGGACCACAAACACCAAGGGGAGAGACATGGGAGACACCTACACTATAATTATGACCACAAACACGAAAAACACTTCTTACACAAGAATGGTGTAGAAGCCATCCAGGCACATTTATTGATGACATGAGGCTGGGCAGCAACATTTTTCTATGTTGTATAGCAAATATATACTTTTAACATGAAATAATGACAGGGCATCAAATAATACAACATACAATAATAAAGACAATGATTACTTGAACAGTATAAAGCTAACAGTTTGCATATCAACTCAGATGATTTCCCTTGCACAACTTCAACTGGAATCTAAATACTAGACTCTCCCCAGGTTTATATTGCATTTGACTAGGTTCATGGCTTGAATATAGTATTCTCTCCCTACAGCAGGTCTTCTCTTAGCAGTTTAACTCTACACACAGGTTATGTAATAATTTCACAGTATTTTACACAGTTCCCAACTCACTATACCACACTCAAACTCTTTAAACATGTAAATACACAATAACACTCTTAGCTCTCTTGTTGGTGCATCCTGGTGACCTTTGATCCTCCTTTGCTTCCTTTATGCATATGCCTAAACGAGGCAGATAGTTCTTGAGTTGAACACAGTAATTTATATAGGTGCCATTGAATAGCGACCTCTTACATCCCTGGTGATCCAGTTATCACTCTTCCCTAGAAACAATAACACAGTTTGACGCTCACAGTCTATGCAGATGAACAACTTGAATTTGAACACAGGCACTTGAAAAAATGATGTGCAATCACACAAAGCAGGTGACAGGATAAAACACTTGACTCTTGAATAAATTCAACTACAGATTTTCAAAGCAAATAGCACAAATGTCTCTGTAATCTCAAAATGCTCCTCATAGGCTGAATTGTATTCACACAAAATGGAGGTTAACAAACTCACTTCTTTCTGTTCAGTAGCTTTATTTTCCTTGTAGACCTACAACTTCTGACAGCAGTAGCAAATTGTTAGCTCAGCAAACATCTATATCCCTTGAACAAGGTCAAATTCAGTGTATCAAACCTAACCACCCTCTCCTCAAGCTCTATAGTCCTTGCAAAAAATATCTCAGTCCAGCACTAGCAAAAGGGAATAATACAAATCCACATCTCTGTGACTCTCCACACTATCCCTTTACTCTTCACTTTAAGGGTAGTATCTCAAACGACCAGCAAATAAGCTATACTTATCTAGAATTCCTCCACTCCAAAGCTCATTGTTTGAACTTTCTTTCAATGGCTGTTTTTTTCCACTCTGTCCCAAATGCTCTTTCTCTGTTCACAGTTTCTCTTTCCCACTGCTTTACTGTTATCTCTCTCTGCTTCAGCTCTGTCTTGTCTCCTTTCACACACTCAGTGTCTCCCTCACTCAACTCCTCTGTCACTTCCCTTTTATCTTTCAGATGTCTCCTCACAGACTCTGATGCTGCGTCTTTTACTTGTCACATTTAACTTCTCACACCCCCAATTTTTCACTTAATCATTAATCTCAGGAATGAACAGTATACATAATTTTCACAGCTTTTGTTAAATGCTCTTCAAAAGAACTCCCCCATAAACAATGTAAAGCAAATGCCCTTCCTGTTGGAGTCCCTCAGGGCTCTGTTCTCGGCCCCCTTCTTTTCTCACTGTACACCACTTCCCTCATCTTTTCCTTTGATCTCCAGTACCACCTCTATGCCGATGACATTCAACTCTACATCTCTTCTCGTGAGCCTACCCACCCTCTCCTCTCTCATTTTTCTGACTGCCTTTTTCCATCTCCTCCTGGATGTCTTCATGTTTTCTCCTAATCAACATGGCTAAAACTGAATTCATAGTTTTCCCTCATTCTAAATCTTCTCCCCACCGGGATCTATCTATCACCATTAATAACACCACCATCTCTCCTGTTCCCCAACTCCGCCGCCTGGGTGTCACCCTCGATTACTCCTTCTCTTTTGCCACCCACATTCAATCTCTTGCCCAATCCTGTCACATCCAACTAGGAAATATTGCCCGCATCCAGCCCTTCCTCTCTCAGGATGCCACCCAAACCATTATCCACGCTCTCATTATTTCCCCTCTCAATTTCTGCAACCTTCTCCTCACCTATCTCGTCCCCCCTTCCCTCTATACGCAATGCGGCTTAAAGACTTATATTTCTCTCACACCGCTCTTCCTCTGCCCACCCTCTCTACCTTGCTTTCACTGGCTTCCTTTTCCCTACAGAATCCTCTTTAAACTCCTCACTGTCACCTACAAGGCCGTCTCCTATTCCACTGCTCCTTATATTGTTAGCCTCCTCTCCATCCACACTCCTGCCCACTCCCTGAGTTCAGATAATGACCATTGCCTCTACTCCCCCCTGATCACCTCTTTCCAAGTCAGAATTCAAGACCTCTCCCGTGCTGCCATTCTCCGCTGAAACGACCTCCCTCTATCTGTCTGTCCCCTAATCTCAGCACCTTCAAACGGGTTCTCAAAACCCATCTATTCATAAAGGCCTACCAGCCATCCACCTTACCATCTCCTTCCTTGTTCTCCTCACCTCCCACTTCCCTGTATCCTCTTGTGCTTGATCCCCTCCACTGACTCCTCTTGTGCCTGCTGTCTGTTTCCCCTTCCCTTAGTATGTAAGCTCTTATGAGCAGGGCCCTCTTCCCTTCTGTCTCAATACCATTTCTTCTTCTCCTACATTCCTACATCACTGTACTTGCTATGCTTGGAGCTATTGAAGTCTTGGTAATATTTGTTTTACTATGTACTGTTGTACACTGTTTAGTATACTGTTTGTACTGTATGTATTATGTATTTTGTACGGCGCTGCGGAAACCTTGTGGCGCCATATAAATAAAGAATAATAATTATGTCCCCATGTTGAACGGCAATGCTCCCAGACTGATTATGCTTCTGTCACAACACAGTGGACATCTGCCTTCTTTACCTATAACATAGCAGAGCCTACACAAGTTGTCACACCAGAATAGTCATGTCAAAATAATTCTTTCTACATTGGGCATCAGAATATTCATATCAATCACCCACTCCCATATTTTTTATAGACTAGGAGCCAGAATAGTCCTATAAACCCCACCCCTATATTTTCTATACATTGGATGCTAGAGTAGTCAAATCAAAACCCCTATTACCCATTCTCTTATATTAATCATCAATTTGGAACCAGAATAGACAATTTACCTCTCCCTTTGTATGTTGTTAATATATTTGGCACCAGGTTTCCTAAGGCACTCCTCCAGTACATTACTTACAGGCTCCTTTCCTTGTTTTTCCCTCTACTATTGGTTTTTCCTCTTCTCTTGCCTCTGCTGGTACTGGCAGCTCCTGCCGGTTCCTCTCCAAAGCAGAGTCCTAATTTCACATGGGTGACACCTGTCTCCAACACCTTCTCTCCCCAATTTCTACACTCTCCTCCCCTGATATGTCAGTTTCTCATTTTCACCATACCCTAGCTACTGCCCTTGATCAAGTGGCTCCAGCGACTCTTCATACTCTGCATAGACTTCGTTGTCAACCAGGGCACACTAAAGTAACACAAAATATACAAAAGCTTTCTCGTAAATCAGAACGTTACTGGCACAAATCTTGTACCTCTAATGATTTCAGCGAAAATACTGCTATTTACAACTCCTATCGAAATGCTCAGGACACTGCTAAACAAGTATACTTCCAATCTCCCATCTATGCTCAAGCTTCTAAATCCAAAAATGCCTTTTTTAACACATTTAAATCTCTTCTCAAATCTCCCACCCCAAACTCTCCAACTAACATCAGTGTCCAGGATCTTGCCTCTTATTTCAAGGACAAGATTGATAATATCAGAGTTGAATTGGTATCATCTCCCTCTACTAGCTCAATTCCTTCCCAGCATCCTCTGACACCCTCTCTTCATTTGATCCCACAAATGAAGAGGAAGTTTCTACTCTCTTCTTATCTTCCTACTCTACATCTTGTCCTCTTGATCCCATACCCTCACAAATTGGTAGGTCCTTGTCTCGTGTGCTCATTCCACCTCTAACTAAAATTTGTAATCTATCTCTCTCTCTACTGGTATATTTCCATCACTATTCAAGCAAGCAGTGATTACTCCTATTCTAAAAAAAACAAAATTCTGACCCTAACTCTCTCTCATATTACCGTCACATCTCTCAGCTCCCATGCAACTCCAAACTTCTTGAGAGAATTGCCTACACTTGCCTCACATTTTCTTTCGCAAACAACCTATTGGATCCTTTTCAATCATTCTTTCACTCTCAACACTCCACAGAGACTGCGCTGACCAAGTTTGTCAATGATGTGATCACAGCTAAAAGTAAAGGTGATTACTCTCTTCTAATTCTCCTGGATCTCTCAGCTGCATTCAACACTGTTGACCACTCTCTCCTCATACAGACACTACAAACCCTAGGTCTTCAAGACACTGTCCTATCCTGGTTCTCATCCTACCTATCTAATTACTCTTTCAGTGTTAATTTATCTGAAACAACCTCCACTCCGCTTCTTTTATCAGTTGGAGTACCACAAGGCTCAGTCCTAGATCCTCTCTGTCTATACCACTTCTTTTGGAAAACTAGTAAGCTCCTTTGGATTTCAGTATCATCTTTATGCGGATATTTATCTATCCTCTCCTGATCTTTCACCATCTGTGCTGTCTCGCGTTACTGAGTGTCTTTCTGCCATTTCATCTTGGATGTTCTCTCGCCAACTCAAACTCAACCTTTCAAAAACAGAATTAATAATATTCCCACCCAACAATAGAAGCTTCCCGCCTGACATTTCTATTTATGTTGGCAACATGACCATAAATCCCATGCCGCAAGACCGCTGCCTAGGTGTAATCCTTGACTCGCAAATATCCTTTGTTCCCCACATCAACTCTATATTTACATCGTGCTGCATACATCTAAAAAACATTTCCAGAATACGTACAATTCTCACACAAGAAACTGCAAAAACTTTAATTCATGCACTCATCATCTCCCGCATCAACTATTGTAATTCCCTCCTTACTGGTCTCCCAAAATCAGACTCAAGCCCCTACAATCTATTTTGCACGCAGCGGCTAGATTGATTTTCCTTGCAAATCGTTTTATCATCTGCTGAGTCACTCTGTCAGTCTCTACATTGGTTGCTTGTTTCTCAAAGAATTCAATATAAAATTCTTCTACTAACATACAAGGCCATCAACAACATTGCCCCAAAAAACACCTCCTCACTTCTCTCAAAATATCTCCCAACTAGACACCTCCGTTCTGCACAAGATCTGCGTCTCTCTTCCTCTCGGTTACAGGACTTTTTTCAGGCTGCACCCACTTTGTGGAATTCCCTCCCTCGCACCACAAGACGTTCCTCTAGTCTTCAAACCTTCAAGCGTTCTCTGAAAACCCACCTCTTCAGACAAGCTTATAATATTCCTCTACCACCATCTTAATCTCCCTAGGTTACTCTATTACCACACTCTACACAGCTAACACAAGACAACAACCCTCTGACCAACATAGTTGTGTGGCTGAGCAAACAGTCCACTAAATACTTTGTAACCTTTGCATTCTAGCTGAACAAATGTTCAATATCATGTAGCACTTACCCATGTGTATCAAACCATTGTCCCATATATTGTAAGCTTGTGAGCAGGGCCCTCTTACCTCTCTTTATGTATGTATTACCCAGTATTGTTTTATCACTGTTTGTAAAAACCCATCTGTTCATCAAGGCCTTGTAAAGTGCTACGGAATCTGAATCTGATTGATGATGATGATGGGTGGTGCATCAGGGCAAAGAGCAGGGCACTGGGGACAGGTGCAGCCTTTGGTATGGCCCTGCACCTGAGAGAAGGGGATATGGGGATATGTACCCCCTGTATATCCCCTTAATCACCCTCTAAGCCTTGTTGAGGCTCTCTGTGTGGTGGGTCATCCATGCTGGGTGTGGGCCCATATAGATTCAAGTGGGCCTGGCAGGGAGGTCATGGTGGGCCCTCTTGTCATTCCAGACCTCATAGTGTTACCCGCGTACCCCATTGATGGTTGGCCCT
Source organism: Mixophyes fleayi (assembly GCF_038048845.1). Classification (NCBI taxonomy): domain Eukaryota; kingdom Metazoa; phylum Chordata; class Amphibia; order Anura; family Limnodynastidae; genus Mixophyes; species Mixophyes fleayi. The sequence continues at coordinate 63,104,192 of NC_134404.1, read as the reverse complement.
AATCATTAGAGAAAGCATTCATATACTATTACCACCACCACTGCAGGGGGTTCTGCCTTTATTGGGCTCAGAGGTGAGGGTGGCTCTTCATTGAAGCCCTCCACGCAAACAGAACCATACTGTGCATGCGCTGGCCCCTGCACATGCCTAAAAGATCAGAGCAGGGTCATTGGGACAGTGAATGGGTATAGCTGGGCCCTCCCCAATATTTTGCTATGGGGTCCTGCGATGCAGTGTCTCACTCTTGCTCAGAAAGTTTAAAACTCTTGTTTCAGCACACGTATGAGTCATGTTCTAAAGACCCAGTCTCTAAAGCAGTACCTCAAAGTACTGGCATTACCCATAAGTTTACTTCACTGAATAAAAATGACCTATTTGCATCAAATGAGGACACATTTCTTTTGTGTTCTTTGCAAAGTATTTATTATGAAAAAATGTTGTGTCATTACAGTAATGGCCTACTTGCATATTATACCTAGGGAGAATGTTAAAAGGTTGAATTAGTGTATCTGATTTATATGGAATGAATGTGTGACATGGATAAATATAGAGACGCAGAGTGGAGATTGGCTGACAGAGAAAAAGTGTACAACAAAAACTTAAAAGCAAAAAAATAAACCTGGACCTCAAGATCATATACTGTAAGATATGATAAAAGGGAGAAATCACTTACAGAATAATGTAAAGTGACTGTCTAGATGGGTATATGAATATATGAGATATATTTAACATGACAATGTTTTCTTGGTTTCAGATCGCAAAGAGAGTTATAAAGCTGATGCAAAATTTGGTAGGAACACACTTATTTTTATGTGCATTATTGTAATCGTCTAACTCTCAATAGCAATGCTAATGCCACTGGTCTTGATTCCTATTTAACTGATGTAGCATGGTAATTTTAAAGTGATGTTTATAATATTGGAAAGTTGCATACAGACCATTTTTCTTCTGATGAAATACATTGGACGACGTTCCTTAAGGTTCACACTATATAACACAAAATCTAGAGTACCCAATTCTCTATAATATATTCATTAGCTGATTTTAAACCATTATACTGCACAATATCTGCACATATTTTTTTTCTTTTTAGTACAAAAATAAGTAAATAAAAATAATTAATTTGGAAAATTACACTATATTAGTTAAGTATTTATATAAAATAACTTTCAAATTAGTGTGTTAAACAAACGTTTATAAAGTATGAAACTTGTAGAGTAAGACACTAACAATTACAACATCAGATACTATAATATTCAGAACAAGTTAATATCTAAAAGTCTGGACTAGAATGTAATGAAGAAGCTAAAATAAAGTAAAAATAACTGAAGGAAAACACTCACCAGACCGTTTATATTAAATATAAATATATTTTTTTAAAAAAAGATTAGTTTACTAATCTTGACTCACATCCACACCTCTGCTTCCCAGTGTATAATGCAGCCTCATCCTAAACCTGTAAAATATACTGTCCAATGAAAATCCCCCTTTTGTACAGTGACCATTCCTTTGCAGAGGCACCTGGACCCTTTGCACAGAAAACCTCCCTATAGTACAGAATCCACATTCTGGATACTTCTTACTCTGTATATTTCACTTTTCTAAATTCTCTTTTGGTTGTTAAATATTATGTTTAACACTACAAAATAGGCGGTAAATTGTGACTTTCCTTTTCTCTTCCAATCCTTTCGTATTGCAATACTAGTTCTCCACCTTGATTGAAAGATTGATGCTGACATTTGTTAGGGTAAAATTGATGCATGTATTTTATTAAATCCGACGTAACTAAACTAGGAAATGTACTGAAACCAGGTCCAGCAGTAAGAATAGGCTCATTATAATTTTCAACTAAACTAAGCCCTTATTCTGGCAATGCAAATCTATATCCAGTTTCTAAATAATTATTTACACAAACTTGTAAGATGAAGTTTCCTAATTATATATGATAAATATGACTGCTTAATTTCATCATGATGTTTTCAGTAATGAAATTACTATATCCTTTTACTACATAGAATATCCCTGGGACGGATCTAATATGAAGTCTCTAACGATCAACCTAAAGACGTTTGAGAAATTGGATGATTTTGCTTCAAAGGTACAAAGTGAATTTTCTTAGTCTAGGATTGTGTGACGAGAAATCACTCTTAGCTAATTACTACTAGGTACAGGGCCAGCTTTAGGGGGATGCCCAAGCACAGGGCCTGTGCTTAATGGCTTTGGAGGTCCCATCAGCCCTAGAGAACCTCTGGTACTTGGTAATACCACAGACCCACTATAATAAAAACAAATACAGAGCCATGTCTTTCTCTTTAAGCATCTGTTTAAGGAAGAGGGACAGAGGAGAGAGAACTAGAGAGTAGGGGGTTAGAGAGAGAACCAAACAGGGCTGGAGAGAAGAGAGATCCAGAGAGCATCAGAGAGATTTTGAGAGGCGGGTGAGCCAGAAGAGGATGGTGAGGAGAGAAAACCAAAGAGAGAGAAACTGTGAGGGGGAGAGAAGACAGAACCAGGGTGAGAGAGAAAAGGAGAGGTTGGGGGAGAAAAGAGAGCCAGAGAGGAAGGGAAGGAAAAAAAAAACATGGAAAACTTAGGAGAAAGGAAAGAGAGAGAACCATAGGGATTGATGTGAGAGCCATGAAGAGGGATAAACTATGAGGGGAGGTGAGAGAGGGGACAACTGCAATATCAGTAGCTATGGATCCTCTATGGGTATTCGGGCACACAAAAGATATTGCACAATTGGGGGTTGGGGGTGGATTCCCTGGTTGCCACGGGGTGGCCCCTTTGTTGGAGAGCAAGAGGCAGCTAATCACAAGGCTGCCTGTTTCTGAGTGGTGTGGGGGTTGCACTTACTGAGGCTCTCATGAGAGTGCTGCAGTTTGACGGAGGTCAGCAGTGCTCAACACAACAGGTAGGAACAATTTATTTTTAACAGGGGACGTGATAATAGGATATGTGACAACAGAGGCCCGACAGGAGATATGTGACAACAGACTCAACAGGGGATATGTGACAACAAGGGATATGTGACAACAGGGGATATGTGACAACAGGGATATGTGATAACAGGGGATATGTGATATATGTGACAACAGGGAATATGTGACAACAAGGGATATGTGACAACAGGGGATATGTGACAACAGGGATATGTAATAACAGGGGATATGTGATATATGTGATAACAGGGGATATGTGACAACAAGGGATATGTGACAACAGGGGATATGTGACAACAGGGATACGTGATAACAGGGGATATGTGATATATGTGACAACAGGGAATTCTGGGGTAGTCAAGAGAGAGAGAGATACTATAGACAGTGTTTTATGTTTATTTACATAGATTCAGGTTTAATTTCTTTTCTTTATTAATCAACCATTGTTTGTATTTTTGTCTTCAATGGTTAATAAAATAACATTTACCTTTCAACTATCTCAATTCCATCAGGATAGTCCTGATTAGAGGGGAATATCCTGATAAGCCAGGAGCTTGTCCCAGCATGAGGGACAGCTGGGATGTATTTTTAGAATGGGAGCGCTATGCTCCATCTCCTATTATGCCCTTTGTTTCCCCGTTGGTCTAGTGGGATTGGAAGTGGGGCAGATGCAGAACGTCCAAAATGCGCTTCTGCTTATACCGGACACCCAAAACTGTGCTCTACATAACATAAGCTCCTCAAAGCGTCCAGTGACTGGAGCTCCCCAGATATAATAGGAGCCTGTACCCACAACATACACTGCTGCACGCACGTGCAGCATACTAAAGTGGTTCCATCTGTATATATGTACCTGAATGCAGTAAACTGCATAAGAGTGTATACTGTATAAACTGTATGAATCTGTCTGCTGTACTACACAACTGTCTACCACCTGTGAGTACCTGCATCAACTCTGTTTGTTACCAAGCTCAATAAACAGCAACCTGTTTAAGTTAAAAGCGTTTGTGGCTTCACATCCACCAAACACCGCTTACACCTTTCACAACATCAAAAGTATAGCCAATACATATTTCCACTTTTCACTTTACATACATGCTATGTGAACCAGTTAGTGGTGCACTCTTTATGTAAGGGAAGATGGGAGGGACAAGTAGGTGGATGGGGTGAAGTGCAGGCTATGCCCTCCATGGTGCTGACCATGCCCACACACAACTGGCCACACCCACACATCACTGGCCACTCCTCCGGCGGGACAGCACTTCTCATAATAGGCCCTTAATAATTTTTAGCCTCAGGCTTATATGGCCCTTAATCTGGACTGGGTCCTATAAACACAAATAGTTGAATCCATAAAAGGTGCAAATGCAATTTAAGTATTTTCCATTTTTTTGAACACAGGATTAAGTAGAAAATTCTTGATTCAGCATTTTTTATATTTTGCAATTAGAAGGGTTTACACCTTGTGTTGTGATTATTTCTGATTGTACTTCTTTGTATGCTCCATAACAGCATGACACCAAAGGAACACTGGAACAGTTAGTGAAGGAACTTATACATGATGCTAACACAGACTTGAAGAAAACAAGAGTTATCTGGATATGGATATGTTATCATATAGGTAGGTCTAATATAATAATGTGGAATGACAAGGTAGTAAAATAGTTTTATTTAATTTACAACATAATAAAAATAGTGAGCTATATTTGATTTTTTTTTAAGTGCAACATTTTAGCTGAACACTGATGGAATCTTTATAGGCTGAAACATTGGATTTTTAGCAAAGTTTGATACAGAACATTTATTGAAGAACAGTTAGGGGTCTATTCACTACAGTTACTGGCAGTTAAAGCAGGAGAAATCAGAGATTACTCTTGCCTTAACCTGTTTAATGCTGGTAACTGCAGTACCCATAGAATTCTATGGGGACTGTGATGTGACCCAATTTAACAAGTAGTGAAAAGCAAAGCTCAAACACTAAGGCCATCTCAAGATGGTGTTAGCTTACCTTAGCCACTCATATGCAATAGCCACACAGTGTCAGAGCCTCCATTCGCTGGCAGTGTCAGGCCTAGTTAGTCTGTCCGGGATGCAGTATGCAGCGATACAAAATTATTCTTACTCCCACCTACTGGCCACCAGTGTTAAATATTATTTAATGTTTTTATCACTGCTTATTATGCCATAAAAATTACTTATATCCACATTTAAACATAAATTATTGTCTGAGCAGCTGAGCGATACTTAGCTGTCACACCAATACTGGCCCATGTGCTATGGAACTGATCGATACACCTATATTATCATGTCCAGATGTCAAATCATGTTGAATAGATGTTATATCCTTTTTCTGTATACAGTGTAATTGAGTTATATTATGTTGTCCAGTGGTCACGTTGGGTCTTGTTCCATGTCTGTATAGTGTGCCATAGAATTGGGTTATGATGATGTCCATTGATCAGGTCATGTTGGTCAAGAATTGTGTCCCCTATCTGAATACAGTGTATTTGAATTCTGTTATTATCATGGACAGTAGTATTGTCATGTTGTATAGTATAGTGTACACTATTCCCTGAATGGTGTGTAATTATTAGATCCCCTAGTGCACACCAACCAGTCTTGTCACTGAACATCATGCATGCCTTTAGCTTCAATGCACAGCCGTGTCTAGGTGGAGGGAGCAGTAGCCTCAGCTGTCTCTGTGTGAATTCACCATCAGACTACTGGGTCTTCTTTATACACTTGCTATTAGAATATGGCTTTACTGTGTATAAATGCCACCAGAATGTATATACTAGTCAGCAGAAAGGGTCATTGTGAATGGAGTATGCTTTGTATATTTGTCCCCAGGACATGGTTTGCTTTGTACACTTGTAGAATGGTGTCTACTTTGTATATTTACCACCAAAATAGGGTCTGCTTTATATACATGCCACCAGATTGGGAACTGTTCCGATGTCTAGTGACTCTCATGATTAATTTAAGTAAAAAGTGAGGCTAAACCAAGCAGCATTTTGGTCAAATGGAAATATTTATTTTATTGAATGAGGTAGGAGGTAGGACTTGGTGTGACTTTTCCACAGTGAGCCTATGGAGAGATCTCTGCCTCTCCGCACACTGAGGTTAACCTTCTATATGTGTGTGTAAGTAGAGATGCGCACATTGATCAAGAAGTATTACGGTGCTCATCGGCAACACATCTTGTAAAAGGGAGAGAACGGTAATGTCTCCTTCAGCAAATTTAGGGTGACACAGCATTTAATTATTGGTAAATATCAGCCCAAGGAATAATAGAATACTTATCGGGTTTAGGGAGAGAAATATACCTACAATATCCGTTATGGAGATTAACAATAGGAATATATTATAAACAGTTATTAGAAAAATAGGAAAATATGTGCTAAATGGATAATGTTGGCTGACAAATTCTATCCCCCTATGAGTAAAACCATACTTACATGATAATGACACATTTTTGAAGTAGAGGAAAGAGATGTGGTTTACAATTTTTAATATATTAGGTGGATGATGTAATAGTCTCCTAGGTATTTGGTAGGGTGGGATATATAAAAACCCATACTAAATCATAAGTAAGTCATATAGTATTACAAACAATTGCTCCTAATTAAGAGTTAAAATCATAGAAGGCACAAATATATATAAATGACAATTATACCAAATGTAAAATACATGACGGGGATATAAATGAATGCCCTTCCTTTAGAAAATAATAGGAAAACAATAACAGACCAGGAGCAATGCATATTGTAAATATAAGAGATTTATAGGATAACTATATGACACCCAAACAGAATTGGTGAGGAGGATGTGTAACATTTCTTTTTCTTTTATTTAAAGGACAATATGCTTTGAAAATGCAAGATAAATATAAGGTTGAGTGCACACATACCAAACTGCTGTTGCAATTTATCCCATTTGTCTCATGCAGTCAACACCGCAGTAATCTACATGAGGAGGGATTGTGGTGTCTATGATAACAAAACATCCTACATGGAACCCAAATAATATCAGATATCTTCAATTGTTGTAACAGAAAACTAGAACCTTTTCATAGATAGTTCTGTATTTAAATAGTCACTGTGTATGTATAGCCACCAGCATTTGTTTCTGTGCGCTTCATAGCATCCAAAGTCATAATTTAATTCTAGGATATTTATTTGTATGCAGAGTTCGATCTTCAAGGATATATAAATCCAGCTCTGAGATCTTCTGACCCAGATGTCATTCTTCGTACAAGAAAGGGAGTCTGTGCTGGATATGCCTCATTGTTTCAGCGTATGTGCAGGTAACATAAATAGCTTGAGACATCACCATCATAATTAGATGTGTGTTACCTTCACTTATGTAAATCATCATAGAGTTATTTCAAAATGAGTCATGTGGTTTTAATTTGTTAATATAGGAAACAATGTTTACTATTTTCTACGTATTATGAACGGCCTATCTAGTGAAAACAAATCAAATGTAATCTGGGTCAATCAAATAAGTTAGGTACATATTGAGCGTATTTGTTAAAACCTCTGCAAAAAGCTTGATGTCTGTGCTTAGCAGGGAAATTTGGCTGGCACATTTGGTTGGGTCTTTGTTAAGTTTGAGTATTACAATAAAGTTGGATCTGGTGGAGCCAGGGTGGAGTTTCCCTCCTCTCAAATATAGTTGATATTCGTGGCTAAGTGTGAAATCAAATATATGCAAAGGTTTTCTAGTAAGACATTGTGAAGCCATCATGGCCAGGGCCTGGAGGATTTCTGGTATTTGATTGTATTAGAATTATTTGATAGTAATTAGAATGTAAGCTCTCTCACGAGCAGTATTCTTCCTACCCTTTTTTTCATGTCTGCATTTACTTTGTCTACCTTGTATGTCTCATTTTTCTCTATTTTCTTGTTTCCCCTACTGTGGCTCCTCACAAATCTACTATAATTTTAGTAACCTCCTCTTCTGTTATCTCTGTGTTAAGTTAACGAATGTATTGATTTTTATGGAGTTTGCATCCATCTAAATATTACTGAATAGCAGAAGAGTTTGCAGGTAAGGAGGAATTATATTGATTTTATAAACAGAGTCATGACATTGGCAAAATGTTTTATTTATTACTCCTTGGTCATAGTTAGGATTTCCTTTTTTGCTCCTCATGGCCATGATGGCCAGTGCAGCTATTTTTTCCCAGCACTGTATTTGCCTTGTTACTTTTTTGTAGAAAGTCTGATTGAGCCATCAGGGTTTTTTTAGTATTTTTCTGCCAAGATTGACTGAATCTCTCCACGTAGTATCAAAATTAAATAAGTTCAGTGATAACTTTTAGGTGTCTGCTCAAGGTGTTGTAACAAAGAGAGTCTAGTTTTAACTTTTGATAGTTGCATATCTGAAAACTGCTTTGTGGCCTTTACATACAGCGGACAAGTGTTACATTTAGGTCAAAGTATTCTTGTGTTTTGAAAGATATGTGTTATTTAAATTTTGGGATTTTAAGTAGTTTCATTTAGTCTCCAAGATGTGTGACTTCTTGTGTTATGCAAAAGGCCAAATGATTCCCTCAAAGCATGTCATGTCAGAATTGTGAAAAGAATCTGAAGAGATATGTATAAGTATGTGTAATCTTTTGATGGCTGTTGGGTTAGCTGCCCTACATGAGTCAAATAAAACAACCCCAGCCATATGCCTAGGGTCCAATCTGCCTAGGTCTGCTGAAAGTAAAGTGTTAAAATCACCTCCCACTAGGAGAATGACCTTTTATAACTTATGGTATTCTGCAAAAAAAATATTTTAAAGAAACTTTCTTGGCCAGAGTTAGGCACTAGACATTAGGTAATGCAATAGTCTGTAGTCATACCTTTCTCACAAGTATAATGAAACAGCCCTCAGTCACCTGGAAGGGCACTATTCTATGGTTCATGATGGCCACTCCATTTTTTTTTGTAGATTGTTTCTTAATTATGTTGTGTTGGAGGGACAATTTTTGGGGTGTTAACACTCTTAGTAGGGATTGAGTTTAATTTTAAAGACGGTTGCTTCAAGGAGGGAATACTAGAACAATTAGTTGAGGGGATATGTGTCAATTGTTAGACCTAGAGCTGTGTGTCTCTAGAAAAGAGTACTCAGGAGGGTTGAAAGAGAGATAAGGTAAATATTTGGAAAAAAGTGGGATCAATGAACCTCAAATAAAGTGATCACTGCTGGATTGATTACTGCTGTTGACCCTATAGAGGGGGTATCATTATTATAATTATTAATTTTTATTTATAGGACGCCACTAGGTGTCCGTAGCACCGTACAGGGACAAACGATTACAATACAAGGTGAGACAGCACGGTACAGTAAACAATAAGCACAGTAACTCAGTAAGCTCAAAGCACAGCTACAGAGGGGGGGGAGTGGAGAGGGAAGATCCGCATATGACGGAGCCCAAGAGGGAGGGCATGGATGATAGGGAGACCCCTAGAGGGGTGAGGAGGGAGCGAGAGGGGTCGGAGGGAGAGGGTCCTCGAGGAGGAGGACTAGGTAGCTGGAGAGCAGAGTTAGAAGTGGTGGAAACAGGAGGAGAGGGTAGAGTGTATTGGTCAGATTACAAAAGTAACAGACCAGCTAGACTCAGTGTTTGGGAGTGCAGAGGTATATCAGTGGAAATTAATATTATCTAGTCTCTATTTTCAAAAATTCCACTTCATGTGTCTGAGTGTGTGTCTGTGGGGAGGGGGGGGTTTGAATAAACCTGCAAGGGGTCCACCTATGACTATAAACATTCCCTCTTAATGCTCTTGTAACTTCTTCAAGCTCCTGGGGTTTACTGATTGTCAAGGCAGCAATATCTTTAGATATCTGGATTTTATACTCTGTAAAGAAGATGTAAGGGAGATTCCTACATGTTGTTGCAATTCTGTCCTTAACTTTAAATAAAAAGAAAACTTCAGAAATATCTCTTGGAGGCTCTGAGTCTGTAGGATTTGGGTGAACTGTCCTATGTGCCCATTTAATCTGAAGATTTTGGTCTGTTAACCTGGGAGCAATGAATTGAAATAGATTAAAAGGGATAACTCAAGGCTCCTTGAGTCAACTTGGATCCCTTTTCACAAGTTCCGAATCCTGAGGTTGTTTCTTCTGTCTCTGTTTTGAATTTTGCCTCTTAAAAATGTAACTTCCTTTTGCAGATACTCATTTTCTTGTGTGGCTTCATTTAAGTTTTGAGTTGGAATATATTTTGTTTTCCTCAGCTGCTATTCTTTTTGCTAATTCAGTAATATTACTTCTGAGGGCTCCAGACAACGTTTGAAGTTTGGCGGTGAATGAGTTTTTAGTTCAATCATCTTAGCTTGTAGGTTGCTTTTTGAGGTTAGTGAGTCGCTGGGTTCTGTAGAACATTCTACAGCTGCTTCAGGAAAAGGTGGAGGGGAGAGATGTGCATTTTGGGTTTCTTGGCGTGTGAGGTATTAGATATCTCCTATGAGAACCCCTTTTTTGCTTTTGGAGGGACTTCTTTTTTCTTGATGAGCAATGAGGTTCCACTAAATATTTGTATAATAATGCAGATTCCAGGTTGTTTGAAGAGGATGGTTTTATGTTAAACAGAAGTGCAGTGAGTTTGAAATACTGAGTACAGGGTGAGCTCTGTGTAACAGAATAATAGTTATTTCTAGTGTCCACCAGAGGGTTACAAGTAGTAAGAGAGATGAGCATAAGAGCTGTTTTCAAGTATGAACCCTAGATGGCGCTTTCAGAACAGGAAATAATAGGTAGTGTTCTACTTCAATGGCAGATTAATTTTTCTCTGTGTCAGTATAATTATTAGGTTTGTATAAGTTTTATTGAGCAATCCAATTGAGTGTGGTGGTAATATCGTCAGCATGCGTGCTGTAAATCTCCAGCTCCACCGCATCCCAAAGGTGCTCTGCTGGATTGACATCTGGTGACTGTGGAGGCCATTGGAGTGCACTGAACTCATTGTCATGTTTGTGGAACCAGCTTGAGATGATGCGTGCTTATTGATATGGTGCATTATTGTGCTGGAAGCAGCCATTAGAAAATGGGTTGACTGTGGCCATAAAAGGATGTGCACGGTAAGCAACAACACTCAGGTAGGCTGTGGCTTTAAAACAACGCTCAACTGTTATTAATGGGCTTAATGTATTCCAAGAAAACATTCCCCACACCATTACACGACCACCACCAGCCTGCACCGTTGACACAACGCAGGATGGAACCTGCCTTATTTATGCCAAATTTTGATCCCTACCATCTGCATGGCACAGCAGAAATGGAGACTTGTCAGACAAGGCAACATTTTTCCGAACTTTAACTGTACAGTTTTTGGTGAGCTTCAGTTTCGGGTTGGGTACTACATTCCAAGGCCGTAAATGCCGTCAACAGTTTAAACAATATTTTAAAAGTGACAGATGTAATTGGTGACATGAGTAAAATTAGACGTTTTTAAATAGTGACATACCAGAAATCACACAAAAACAGACATCACGACAGTCACATTTGCATTGCAAGGGCAGAGGCTATTAAGGGAGCAATTCGAGGACCCGCCGGCTGTAGAATGTAGAAGCCTTGCTAAATAACATTATACAGCCGGTGGGTCCTCACAGTTGCCTGTTCTTAACTGATGGGAGTGGAACCCAATGTCGTCTTTAACTGCTGTAGCAGATCCACTTTAAGGTTTGACTTGCTGTACATTCTGAGATGCTCTTCTGCATACCACTGGAACACATGGTTATCTGAGCTACTGTCACCTTCCTGTCAGCTTGAACCAGTCAAAGTCACTTAGCTCCCATCGCCCCTCCCCCATTCTGGTGTGTGGTCAAATGCACATAATTTGCCGATTAGATACATGTATTAAGCATAAGTACATAACAAAGTTGTCAATCAGTGTGCTTTTATATATATATATATATATATATATATATATATATATATATATATAGTCCCCCAAAGGCTTCAGCAAACGTATAAATGTATTAAATGTTCCCATTTTTTTTGTGGCATATTTCCAGGCAATGTCGGTTCATAATCATAGAAATCATAATCATAACCTTCAACTGCCCATCTGTGTCTGCTCCACCCTCATCCCTCCAGGATTATGATTTTGCCACCAATTTCAAAGACAAAATCGACACTGTATAGATATTTTCTCATACCAAATATTTCACACCCCACTCACATTCTCCTACTCTCCTCAATACACCCTCAGTTAATTTTCTCCAGCAAACGAAAATTAAGTCTCTGCAGTCATGACATCATCTCACCTACAACCTTCTCCTTTGGCCCTATTCCCTTCCAGCTTCTCCAATCCACCCCTCGGACACTGTACACTCACATTTAGTTCACCTCTACAAAAATCTCTTGACCCAGCTTTTCTCTCTAACTACCACCATATTTCTCTCCATCCCTTTGCCTCCAAACTACTTGAGCAACTAGTGCACAACCATCTATCTCACTTTCTTTCCTCTCACCCAATTCTTGTCTCTCTGCAATCAGTTTTCAGTTCCCAGCATTTCAGTGAGACTGTACTTACAAAAGTGATCAATGATCACATTACGGCAAAGTCTAGGGGTCTCTTCTCCACACTCCACTCTCTAAAGGTCATGTCTTCTGGACCTCTCTGCTGCTTTCAACACTACTGATCACTCTCTTTTCTCAATGCTGATGATACCCAAATCTACCTTTCCTCCCCTAACCTGTCACCTTCTGTACTACCTTGTGTAACCAATTGTCTTTCTTCTGTCTTCAAATTGATGCTAAACTAAAGCTCAACATGTCCAAAGCAGAGCTTATCCTCTTTCCTCCTCCCAAAATCACCGCCTCCCCTTAAATCTCCCTCACCAAAAACAACACCATAGTTTCCTTACTCGAACAAGCCAGATGCCTTGGTGTCACCCCTGACTCCATCCTCTGCTTTATCCCTCATATACAGTATCTTTCCCAGTTCTGTCATCTGACTCGCCTCCATATTAGAAATATTGCCAGAAAACGCCTATTTCTCCCAGTCACTGACAGGCTGGGACTGCTTCATGCAGTGATGATCAGATCAGTGACTGGGAACTGCTGCATTGTTGGATGAACATAAAAGGTAATGATAGCTCACCTTATGGGTGCAGTGCGGATCCATGAGTCACAGACAGGCGCAGAACCGCCCTCGCCAATGGGTCTGTGTGTACTGCACACCCTGCATCCATTATATATATGCTACTGATGTCAAATAAGTTGTTATAAATCAACATATAAATAATAAAAATATAAATCATATGCAGTGCTAAACCCATTATAAGCTTATACATGTAATACAAATCTAAAATAGCCAAATGCTGTAAGAACAATTTTAAAAACTGTTTATAGATAGGATATTATCTGTGAACATAAGAATAGATTGAGTATTTAATGTAAAATGTAATTGTAGGTAGATTATATCATAAGAATTTCAGATTGCCACCTATATACTGTACATTTGTCTAAGATATATTTTTTCTTTAATAGTATTGCCGGAGTTCAATGTAAGAAGGTCAGTGGCAACTCCAAAGGTGCAAAAAAGAAAATAAGACAGAAGATAACAGGGGGCGTAAACCATGCCTGGAATATGGTGTATCTGGAGGGAAGCTGGCACTTGTTGGACGTCACATGGGGAGCTGGCCATAGTGATGACAATTTAACCAAGTTCACCTTCCAGTGAGTAATGCATGTTTTACATAATATAGGTAATTATATATACAGTATCTTATGTCAAGACGAATATATCTGAATCAGTAATCTTCAAATGATCATGATAGGTAATTATATATAATGCTTTTCTTTAATTGTAACAACACAGAGACACAAACTTATTAAGTATGATTTAATATTGAAAATGAATCAACAATGCTGAAGATGAAAAACAATTAAAAATGACGTATGTAGATATTGTACAATAGAACGCTACATTGTAGAAAAAGAGGAGATCATTTGATTTATAATAACTGTGATTAAAGTAAGTTGTGAGAGATTAGGTTAGATAAAAGGAGAACTGAAGGCTTCTTGAGTAAGAGTGTCAGAATTGGTAGTGTCAGAATTGGTAAGGCAAAGGGCAGTGTGTGGGATAGAATGATAGTGTTTTAATCATTTTTAAACAGACCAGGTGGTTGTCTTTGATTAACCTTTTGTCACACACACGACATGCATTCTCAGGTGAGTCCTGGATACTGAAAGAAGAGATATAGGAAGAGTTAGATAAATGGGGAAGCAGAAAAGATTCAATGTAATAGAAGAAGAGCGAAAAAATGTAGTACTACACACCATGTCTGTTTGTTTTTAATTGTGTTCAGTAGTGTCACCTATCAAACAAAAAATGTCAATATGTAAGTGAAAATAAATTTAATATGTAGATGAAAATAAAGTTCCAAGAGCAAGTAGTTCCTCAGTTTTAATGCAAGCATGCTTGCTGCTTTTCTGGAGTGTGTTCTCCAGTGTACATACTCCATGGGGTACACACAGCGATTTCCAGATATAAGTCTCTCCGATTAGGTGATTTTCTTAATGCGTTCTGATTGCAGGTTGAAAAAACTGCTTTACTGTCCAGTAGAAAGTCCTAATATGTGCTGGTAAGTGTCCAAAAAATGCATGGCTTAGCAGATTTATTCTGGGATAACATGTGTTGACTGTAGCAATCATTAACCTTTTTATAGGGTCCAGGTGTCAAATCTCTCTTTCCAGTGGGCTCCACCAATGATTCTTAGGGGTTCATACCACGTGAATAGTCTCATCTGATCTAAACTGGATAGAATAAAAATATATTTAATGGATATTGTGGTGTATCCTTCTGAGGTGTTAAGGGTTAAATGCATATAATCAAAAAATGTTTCAAGGAGAAAACCTTATAATATCTACCTTTAGAAGACAGGCACAGCCTTTGGGACTAGGTTAGCACTCAGTTATGCAAATTTATTTATGAGTAAGTGAGAGAAGGATTCCATCTGGTCTATCAATGACTATAGGGCAAATCTAGTTCTATGAAAGAGATACATTAATGTAGAGCGATCTGAAAAAATCCCTCCTTGGATATCTTGACTATTTAAATACCAATGACAGAAACCTTAAATTCATATCCAAGTGTAGTGATCAAAGCGTGGAGTTTTTAGATCAAGAGATGTATATAGATAAGAGGATATAAAAGGAGAAATTAGGAGCATTTTACCATTAACACCTCCTAAGGGCATACCACATTATTAATAAAATATATTGTTATTGTACAAACCGGTGTAGATAATATAAGACTAATCACAGGATATGAACCCCTAAGAATCATTGGTGGGACAGATGCCCAACGGAAATAGTGAATTGACCCCTGGACCCTATAGGAATGTTAAAGTCAATACATGTTATCCCTGAAGAAAGCTAAAATGCGTTGGCTGGACACTTGCCAGCACATATTAAGATTTTCTACTGGACAGGAAAACAGTTTTTTAAACCTGCAATCAGGACACATTAAGAAAACTGTTTTATCAGAGAGACTTACATCCGGAAACCCCTGTGCATTCCACAGTGTAACAAGTACACAGGAGACCACAACTCCAATATTGCTTCAACATCAGGAAAACAGGAAGCATGCTTGCATCAAAACCAAGAAACTACTTGCTCTTGGAACTTTGTTTTAATATTAAAGAGCAATTCTTTGGAGGGAAATCATTTTTACAATTCTAGAAGCAGACAATACCGTGGTCAGGAAGACACAGTCGCTACCAATGGGAGACGAGATATATACTGCCCTTGAGTAAGTACTTTATTTTCATCTACATACTGAATTTATTTTCACCTATATATAGACATTGTTTATCTGATGGAAGACACTACTGAACACAATTAGAGAATACAACTGCAACAGACATAAGGTATAGCTCTACAGTTTTTGTCTCTTTACCCATTTTCCTATTTTGAGGTTAAGGACATCTCCATATTGAAGCTGCTTTTCACAATCGAGGGTCTGGGAGCCACCTTCGGTCTGCTCGAGTTGACGCCACCCTCCTAGAGGTGTGGAGTCTAATGGAGAGGGAGCTATTCACCAGGGACCCCCACTTCAAGGCGCCCTAACTGCAGGCCGCGGTTCTCAAGGAGGGCTACAAGTGAGACCAAGAGGAGAACCAGGTTACTAGAGCAGGACGGATGCTGATATTAGAAATTGCAGAGATATGTGAGAGTTTCTGGTGGAGCGATAATCTGCAGGTAGATAAAGTACGGAGGTCTTGTGGAGTGGGAAGCCCCTGAAGTCAGGATAACAAGGAGAATCTGCTGGCTGGTATGACACAGGTAATAACCCTCTGCAGCAGGATAGTTGACTGTAGCACCAGTGAGCAGAGAGCAGATACTGGTAGTAACGCTGACAGGCAATTAGCCAATCAAGTGAATGCAGGGAGTTTTGAAAAGACCAGGTGTACGCATGCTCAGTTCATACCTGAAAGATGACGATAGGTGGGAGTGACGGACCCCGACCAGGTGGCAGCGGGTCTGTTGCCTGACTGTACCCCCCCGAACAACTGATCCTAGGTTTGTTGGGGAATTTGGAATGGAACATCTTCAGTAAGGATGGAGCATTGACATCAGAAGAATCACCTCACAAACTCTCCTCTTGACCAAACCCTTCCAATCAACTTAGTATTTGATTTGCCATGTGGAATTTTGTAGTCCAAGATTTGGCTAATTTCGAAGTCATCCCCCAGTTGAACAGGAAGAGAAGACGGAGTGATCTTGTTGGTGGGAAAGTGGTTAATGACTAATGGTTTAAGCAGAGAAACGTGGAAGGTGTTGGAAATATGCAAGGAAGCAGGAAGTTTGATTTTGAAAGCTACAGGGTTGATGATCCTGAGAGTTTTGAAAGACCCAATAAATCGGGGCACAAACTTCATGCATGGCACCTTGAGGTGACTATTCTTAGTAGAAAGCCACACTTTGTCTCCAGGGTCTCAAAGAAAAAACAGCCCAACGCCTGAGACTTGTCAAGATGGTTACAAATGGAGGAGAAGTTTTGATCAAGTTCATCAACTGCTGGAACCTGTGTGGGAGGGAGTGAAGAAAGTCTAGGCAAGTTGGGATGAAGACCGTAGACAATGGAGAACAGAGTAGAAGCGGTTGATTCATGGTAGAGATTATTGTGGGTGAACTCCGCCCATGGTTATAGATTGGACTAGTTGTCCTGTGCGGTAGAGGAATGCATCTGAATAAAAGTTTCTAGGTCCTGATTTGCCCACTCCGTTTGCCCATTGGTTTGCAGGTGATAGGCGGAGGAGAAATTGAGTTTGATGTTGAAGAGTTTATATAAAGATTGCCAAAACCTGGAGGTAAACTGTACACCATGGGCATGGTCAGAGACAATTTCAATAGGGCACCAGTGGAGGTGAACGATTTCCTTAACAAACAAACAGGCCAAAAGTGAAGTGGATGGAAGACCAATGAGAGGGATGAAGTGTGCCATTTTTGAGAACCTGTCCACAATTAGTCACATAGTGTTAAACTTCTTACTGGGAGGAAGATCTGTAATGAAGTCCATGGAGATGTGTGACCAGGGTCTGGTTGGTAGAGGAAGTGGTTGGAGAGGACCAGCTGGAATTAGACAAGGTGTTTTATGTTGGGCACAGGTATTACAGGCAGCAACAAATTGTTTGACGTCTGCACGGAGTTTAGGCCACCAATAATTCTGTGAAATGTTCTCAGTGGTTTTGAGGGTTCCTGCATGACCTGAGAAATGGGAGGAGTGGTACCACTGAAGGAGTTTTTTCCGAGGATTCGCTGGAACAAAACTCTTTCCAGGAGGTGGAGATTGAGTCCGTTAAGGAGGTGGTAAATAGGAATTTGGGATCTAGAATATGATGGTTAGTTGGTACCAGTAACTCTGGTTCGTGAATGAATGCCAGGGAGAGGGCGTCTGTCTTCTTTTCTTAGAACCCGGTCAAAAAGTAATATGCAAGTTGAAATGAAGATGGTAACGGGTAAGCATGACCCCTCAAGAGTTATCACCGATCAGAGAGCTCTAGCTTAATAGCTAAAAGTTATTTGTCCCCAATAGTAAAGTACTTTTCAGCAGGAAAAAAGTATGAGAAAAGTAAGCACAAGGATGGAATTTCTTCCCAGGAGAGATGTTCTGTTGAGAGGTTCTGTGGGAGAAGTGGAAGGTCGTATGAAACCATGTTGGAGGTTCTCTCAAACATATTCCGCCATTGCCTGTGTCTGTGGCAGGGAGAGGGGATATTCGCACCCCCTAGGAGATGTTTTACCAGGAAGAAGGTTGATAAGATAGTCCCAGGAGCGGTGCAGTGGTAAAGCTCAGAATGGAGTTTGTCAAATACTTCAGCGAAGGACGCACACTGAGAAGGAACTGACGACCCAGATTCTTTGGCCAAGGGCGATGAGGTCCGTATTGGTTTTACTTGTGCCAGACAATGGGAAGGGCAAGATCTATCCCAATCTAATAGTTGAGAATGAACGGGTCCAGTTAACCTGAGGCGAATGTAGTTGGAGCCAGGGAATGCCCAAAATAACAGGACTGGTGGTGTGAGAATAAAAGTAGAAATCTTTTCAAAAGGCAAATATCCTATTTGGAGAAATAGAGGCTCAGTTCGGCTCTGGACCATACCATTAGCAATACGGTTACAGTCTATGGCTGTGATGACAATCAGATGAGGCAGAGGGACCTTAGGCAAAAACAGTTGTTCCACCAAGGAGGAGGAAATGATATCTCCAGCTGTGGCGGAATCTAGAAAAGCAGAGAAGGTCCAAGGACCGGAGGGTCCATAAATGGTAAATGGGATGAAGCAAATAGAAGATTTGTTCGAATCTGGAGAGGGTTTTGATGTCTCCAGTCTGACCTCTCCAGAGCAGGTTAGGGTTTGGTGTTTTCCTGGTGCTTGGGGCAGGATGCTAAGAGGTGACTAGGTTCCGCACTGTAAATGCATACGTTTTTTGTTATCCTTCTCTGACACTCTTCTGCAGTGAGTCTACACCACCCAAGTTGCATGGGTTCTTCAGGAGAATTAGGAGTCTGGAAGTGAGGTGCCAACTTGAAAGAGGAGTGTTGGCAAAGTTCTCCTTCGGAAGACCTCGACTGAAAGTGGGTGTTGATGCTATGGCAGAGATGGATTAAGGCATTGAGGGTGGTAGCAAACTCCTGTGCAGCCAGGACATCCTTTATTCGATCTGAGAGCAAATGCCTCGTTGTTCCACTGAAGTTCAGAGGAGAGAGTGCAGAACTGGGTCACAAACTGGGAAACAGAACGGGAGTCTTGGCGAAGTCTGAGTATACTAGAGGCCAACGAGGAAACGCGGCCCGGCTCATCAAAGATATTTTGGAAAGAAGAAATGAAGGAGAATGGGGTCATCCTGCTCCCAGAGTGGAAATGCCCAAGCCAACTGCTGTCTGGAGAGTAAGGAGATGATTTAGACGACCTTGGACCGATCTGTGAGAAAATTTTGTGCCTGTTAAATTGAATCGAGCATTGACCAAGAAACCCTCGACAAGTTTTAGGGTCGCCATCAAACTTCTCAGGAGAGGGCAGTCACAGAGTAGAGGTAGTTGCAGCTGCAGCAGGATGTTCCGGTGCTGACGCTGCTGGCATACTGGGGAGTGCTGCTTGAAGGGTATCTAGGCGGGTAACCAATGCTTGTAGACGCTGGAGAAGCTGAATCTGTTAAGCATCTTGCTGTTCTATTCCGCCTACTAAGTGATGCAACAAGTCATTTTGTAGATAATATATTTTATTTATAAAATATTGATTTATATTATATTGATCTTATTTTTTATATCTAAATGCTGTATTTTTATATTTTTTCTAAAAAATAATGGGACTGTAAAAGTGGAGCTTCTAGTTCCACACATACTCCTCATGCTCTGAGCTGAAAGGGGGCCTATAGAGCCATAAGTAACTCTTATTGCTTTTGATTTTTTTAGTCGTAGCAGCCGAGTATCTCTCAGCTGTCACAGTCATAAAATAATGGTAAATCACAGTAGGTCATTTTTTAATTGCGAAGACGAAACAGTACGCTTTTTGCTGTCATAATGCAGTCAGGCAGGTAACGTTCTCCTGGCATCTGCCAAAACCAGACTCGCCCATCTGACTGCCAAACAGAGAACCGTGATTCGTCACTCCACAGGACACAATTCCACTGCTCCACAGTCCACTGTCGGTATGCTTTACATCACTCCATCCGATGCTTGGCATTGGTCTTGTTGATGCGAGGCTTGCATGCAGCTGCTAGGCCATGGAATCCCATTCCACTAAGCTCCCATTGCACAGCTTTTGTGCTTACATTAATGCCAGTGGAAGTTCAGAACTTTTCAGCTATGGAATCAGGAGAGCTTTGGCAACTTTTATGCACCGTGCGCCTTGGCAGTCGTTGACTGCGCTCTGTGATTTTACATGGACTTCGTGGCTGAGTTGCTGTTGTTCCTAAATGCTTTCACTTTCTAATAATATTAGTAACAGTTTTCCGTGAAAAGGATGAAATTTCAAGAAACCGTCTTATTGCAAAGGTGGCATCCTATCTCACTACCAGGCTTGAAGTCTCTGAGCTCTTCAGAAAGACCCCTTTTGTATCACAAATGTTTGCAAATGAAGACTGCATGGCTAGGTGCTTGATTTTATACATCTCTGGCAATGGGTCTTATTGAAACACCTCAATTCAATCATTAACAGGTGTGGCCAAATAATTTTGTCCATATAGTGTATATGGTCCACTGAAATATGCTTTTAGTTTTTTTCAAACATTCTTTTAATTAAGGTTTTTGTCAGTTTACAATGAGTTATTAGCATATTCTTGATAGCACAAACTGAGCAATCACCATATTCATTATTAAATTTAAATACATAGTGACAAAATAGATTGCTAAAGGAACTGGACAGCCAAGGTTCGAGTGGCAAATAGGTCACGTAGGAGTGTGGTTATGGGTTTGGGCAATAGAATGTTATACATTTGTTTATAGAGTGTGTCCACTTTATTGCTACAAGAACTTAGCATTTACACTGTCTGCACATGCTGGAAGAATGTATACTTAAATTACTGTGAGCTTCTGTGGCTGATGTACAAATGCCCAGAAAGTGCTGGTGTTCTGCATAATGTGCGTTTCAAGATCTTATGCAGCCATGTTTTCTGTTTTACATATAAACTATAGATTACTTTTATTAGATGCTTTTGCTTGTTTGCTCTCCAGGACACAGGCATAATGGTTGCCTTGCTTGAAAGTAAGTAATTTGTCCAGCCTCTACAACACTCTCTGATTCAGTCATGGCCACCCCAGAATATAGCAATGAGGAAGATATGAAAGGACTGGAATTATTTCCAGCCTCTGTGTAGTGCTATTAAGATGTGTGTCTATTTCTGTACAATGAAGGTGGAGGTGCAGTTAGACATAGTGGTTTAGACTACTAGTGCATATTTTTCTCTAATTTGAATTTGTTCTCATTTAGTGCTGAGTTGTGTTTTCTACTTGTCTCTTCTAGGTACGATGAGTTTTACTTCCTCACTCACCCAGCTATCTTCATAATGGATCACCTTCCTAAAGAGTCAGAATGTCAATTATTGGAAACATGTATATCTGAGGAGCAATTTGAAAAGAGTGTGTATACCAGAAGCAAGTTTTACAGCCTAGACAAAGTTTCCAACTAGCCAGATAAAGCTGTTATTGAAACAGGTAACAGGAAATGAAAACGTTTTTGAAGTCTCTGTACCCCTTTCCTGTTGCTCTGGTGTGAGTGATTGTAGGTTAAACGACTGACATCTTAATTTTATAAAATATTGAAACCAGCTGCTAATTTGGTGCATTGATCTCCCACCTTGGTATAGTTTGGCTCACTGATCTGTCACCTTGGGATACATTAAGGGAAATAATTATCACTTGTAAGCTGAACTTGTCTAATTACTTAATCATCTAAAATATGGGTTTTCCTCTACAATAGACTGCCCATTCATTAGAAGTCAAAGTAGAAGTAGGGACCCCTCACTGTAACAATATAACTTACCTGTCCCTGATCAAAAGTGTGCGCATGAGCTGCCTCCCCACCTTTACCACAGTCAAGTCCTGGCATCGTGATTCTCGCGGGGGTGAGTCAGCCCAAACGTTGATCTTGCCTTGTGACCTCAGCCATTCTGCTCTCTCCAATCCTGACCTCCACTTGTGACTCTAAATATTTTACCTTCACCAGATCCAGAGCTCCAGTAGTGTGTTCGGCTATTTTGCTATTTTTATCTTCTTCCTTATGTTCAGACAGGACAACTTTTCAGGCCCAGGTCGGTTATTTTAGTTGCTACCTGTGCCTGATGGATCCTATCCCTGTCCAATGAAAGCAGTGTAATACTCCCCTGGGATCAATCTGTTGGCAACATGAGTGTACATTGAACCTGATTGGATACCAGAGTAGGGACATCTGCTTGAATTCTGCCCAGGGGGAAAACCTTATTTTTTTCTTGATATGATTGCCTAATAAGAGCTTTATCCTGTAAATAATGATCTCTTACTGTAGAAATTAATTTCTTGTTTATATTTTTTTAATATTTCATAAACCTAATGTGTTTAATTATTTTTAATAATATAATGCTTTTCTGACAATTGTAGTGAAAGAAAAAGCCTCTATTGTCATATTGAAAGCTGCCAAAACTTGCTATTCACCTTTCGTCTTGATGAAATAGACACATTCGGTTTGCTAAGGCTATTGGACAATGGAATGATACTTGATGTTTACCCTCAACAGACTGGGCAGCATGTCCTCATCATCATCATCATTTATTTATATAGCGCCACTAATTCCGCAGCACTGTACAGAAAACTCATTCACATCAGTCCCTGCCCCATTGGAGCTTACAGTCTAAATTCCCCAATATAGACACACACACACACACAAACACACACACACACAGACGGAGGCAGACAGGGAGAGACTAGGGTCAATTTTGATAGCAGCCAATTAACCTTCTAGTATGTTTTTGGAGTGTGGGAGGAAACCGGAGCACCCAGAGGAAACCCAAGCAAACACAGTGAGAACATACAAACTCCACACAGATAAGGCCATGGTCGGGAATCGAACTCATGACCCCAGTGCTGTGAGGCAGAAGTGCTAACCACTAGGCCACTGTCCTGCAGATATATGTCCATAGAAAGGATTCTGGAGAAAATTTGCCTTTATTATGGATTATAGAGTTAATGGCAGTTTTGATGACATTAGCATGAAGATACCCAAATGTCTTAATAATCCTGTTGGTCCAAGTAAGTTATCACAGAAATCTGGATTACTAAATCCCTCACACCCAGATCCAGTTATTCATACAGATGATGGATGCTGCACTATTAGCTTCAATACAGACAGGGTGGTAAATATTATTGTTAACTTGGAACCTGATGATATAGAAGTCATGCCTAACCATGTACTACAAAGTGTGCAAAAGCACAAGGTACTGTTTAATGTACGTCTCCCTTGTGCTGGATCTTATGTTTATTTTATATTTGATTATCTCAATGTATATATCTGTAACTATTTAATAATATGCTCAAACCCTAAAGTAAAATGGCCGCTTTTCACGTCTATGGTTTGCAACCCCATGGCCCAACCTTGAAGACAGAAAAAGCTGGGCTTCTGCAACCTTCACACCCAGATCCAGTGATTCATACAGAGGATGGCTGCTGCACTATTAGCTTTAGAGCAGATAAGATGCTAGAAATTTTTGTCAACTTGAAATTTGTAGACTCACAGATTATTCCCAATCATGTAATACAGAGTGTGCAAAAGCACAAGGTAGAGTTTAACATTCGCCTCCCACGTGCTGGGTCTTAGGAAAAATCTCTCTCTCATGATCAAATACATAAATGAACCAAACACTTGGCACTATATTTTAAATTATAAAGTAGAGGAGCATTAGATGTTAAGTTGCAATATTATTTGGATCTAAATATATGTATATATGTAAATATAAATATACACACACACACATATGACCTTTATTTGGGGTTAATCACAATCACTTTCATTGCTGGCAGGTGTTCCATGCTGGAACACAAACCGGAAGTTGTATATAGACTGATAGATAAAGCCCACTACTGACTGAAAACCAAACCAAAATTACAAAAGAAACTGAAAACAAAAAATCACAGAGAAAAACAAAACCAACTAATTCTCAATGGCACAATAGTAATATAAAGATACAATATATAAAATAAAACTAAAGCTAAATAAAGAATATATTCTATAGAATTGCTTCAAATCTTACTATTACAAGTTTTATACTATTTGGATAGTCTTAATAATCATTTGTTATTCATGTTTCCTACAAACTGTCTCCTATCTTTTTTCCTTTTTTGCCAAATAATAACTCACCTTCAAACTTCAACCTTTTTTGTTAATATTTATCTTTTCATGGTAATGTTACAATAAATATCTTTAAACACAAAATTTTAACCAGTGTTATTATTTGTTTAACCAATGTCTAGGATAAATAGAAAAGAAAGAAAGTTAAAGAAAGTAAACAAGGAAATGTGAGCTTAGTGGACTAAAATACATTAAACAAATCATGTACAAATATCAGTGAACAAACCAAATTTAATCAGAGTAAAGTAAACAATCAGAGTAAATAATGATTTGGATAAATAAAAATGTGAAAAGTGATACACTTACTCATTTTGTTTTGTATTCAACAAAAACATAATGAGTAAGTGTATCTCAAACAAACAACGAAATCAAGAGCACTAAAAATGACATATATTGTGAAGAGGCCCAGTGTGATGGTGAAGGGACCCAGTGTGATGGTGAAGGGGCCCAGTGTGATGGTGAAGGGGTCCAGTGTGATTGTGAAGGGGCCCAGTGTGAAGGGGCGTAGTGTGATGGTGAAGGGGCCCATTGTGATGGTGAAGGGGCCCAGTGTGAATGGGCGCAGTGTGAAGGGGCGCAGTGTGACATGATGAATGTGCCTAAATGCTTGTTATGTTATTTTGCCCCAACTACTTCAAAATCAGAACTACTTGGTAATTAATTTAGGGTGCCTCAAACTGAGAAAGTTTGAGAACCACTGGGCTAGATGTATAAGGCAATATTGAAAAAGTGTCCAAAAAATTATTTGCAAACCTTCCTTATCGCTTGTACAGTGTTCTCCTGCCACTCCAAAAGTTTGATCCCAAGCACCAGGCGGTTCTACATTCCTCTGGGGCAATATCAGCACACGTGTACCATACCAAGAGCCGGCATACCAAGTGGCTCAAGATACCTCTGGGACTAGAACAGCACACCCATACCATACCTGGCCTGAGCCCTATGTGGCCCATCCTACTTCTGGGGATAGACCAGCACACCCAAACCATACCACGACCTGTGCACCAAGTGGCCCATTATCTCCGGGGCTAGACCAATATTCCTGTACCATACCTGGCCTGCGCACTATGTGGCCCATACTACCTCCGGGGCTAGACCAGTACACCCATACAATACCTCGGGCCCGTGCACCAAGTGGCCCATCATACCTCCGGGGCTAGACAGGTACACCTGTACCAGTTACCAGAACTCGTGCACCTCCAATCACATGTCCTCAGGCCAGTACCATAAACCAGACAACGAGAACACCGGATCCAGCAGTCGTGAATAGGTGAGAGCTGCTTGTCTGGATCCCAAGAGAACTAATTGACTCCTCCTTGTCCTTATATAGTCTGTCCCCTTGATCATGCCCACTCTATGACCTGTACATAGGCATCACCACCTGCTTGCTTAGTTAACCCTTAGTGAGGCCATATAGTTATGTACACAAATCTCAGCTTTTAATCTCCCTCGGGGTTATTCCATCCCTTAGTTCTATATGGAGATCCAGTGGCGGTTTATTCTTGTAACCTGATCCTTGTATAATTGTAACTGTTTTTGTTCCTGGTCCTGAACTCCTGGTCTGACTTTTACATTTGTGCCAGCTTCCTGGTTTCCTGTTTTGTTTCTGTTGTTGTTGTTGGTGGAGTTATCTCTTGAATAAGAAATTCCTTTCAGCTTCCCATGGCTGTTTAGGTGGATTGTGAACAGGCTGGATCGCTTATACATATTTGTTTTTGTAAACAGCTCAACAATAGTACAGGCAGAGGGCTTTAATATACTGTGTTATACTGACTTCACAGTTTACCCGCTCTCGGCAGAGCCATAAATAGGGGTGTGCGAGAAGGGAAACCTCCCATGATGCAATACTGAAGAGGGGAACAGGGATATTAATATTTTAAGGTAATTTAGTTAAACTTGAAGACAAGGGAGTGTCAGATTTCTTACTTGCCCCTGCATAAAAAACAGTTTCTATTATTAAATTGAAACAAGGCATTTTTGCCATTAAAAAATGATTTGAAAATTGCCACCAGGCATAAAAGGTACTGCAGTTATTTTCTCCAGTTCTCTGATCATTGCCTTCCAACAGAATATTATATTAGCCTATTATTTAGATATGTTACAAAATAATTGTTATCATACTGAATTTGTCTCACATGTCTGTAAAAAAATTGGTCCTCATTCAGAGTTGAACTCATTTGCTCTTGTGCACAAATTGTTAGGTGTATATCATAGGGTTCTTAGGCATCAGCCCTCCAGTACACACAAAAGAAAATATTTTAGGAACTGTCTTTGTGGATGTGTCCATGTCTAACATCTCCAGGAGTTGTGTTACACTTACATTAACACAACCTTATAATTGTCAATTTACAATTGCTGTCAATTATTCCTCTTCTCCAAATGTAAGGGGATGCAAGTTTCCCCATTATGCCTCCTGTCTGTTTGCCCCCCCTTTAGGATGTAAGCTCTCACGAGCAGCGTCCTCTTCCCTCTTGTCTCTATACCTATTCTTCTGCTCCATCTTCAATGTGTAAGCTGTATTGGGAGCTTTGAAGACCTGGGGCCTGATTCATTAAGGATCTTAACTTAATAAACTTCTTATCTCAGTCTCCTGGACAAAACCATGTTACAATGCAAGGGGTGCAAATTAGCATTCTGTTTTGCACATAAGTTAAATACAGACAGTTTTTTCATGTAGCACACAAATACTTTATAGCTTATTTGTACACTGAAATTTAAAATTGATATTTGTGTGCTACATGAAAAAACAGTCAGTATTTAACTGTTCTACCATGTATGGTCCACTGTCTGTATTCTGTATGGTGCTATGGAAATCTTGTGATGCCCTATAAATAAAGACTAATAATAATGATACACACAAATCTAGATAAGGATGCATTTTTGTGTGAATGCGTAAAATGGAAATGGCAATGCATATATTCATGCCAGATTGATGGCCAACTTTAAATGAAGCCAACAAAGAAAAATATTTTTTTATCCTATGTAAAAGGATGAATAATTTTGGGCACTTCTGTGGAATGACAATAGGGGAATTAATTTATAATTTATTAAAATAGTTTCAACAGTAAAGATGAAAATATTGTTATGGCCACCAGTGCAACATAAACTCATAGAACAGGTTGAAGAGGTCTTCACCTTTTGCAGCCGCCTTTCCCGTAGAGACTGGATGTGCTCACAGGTACTCAGATGCCCCCAGGTCTTATACTCAGAGTAGTTTGGGTTTATGTTAACACGGCAGCGCACAGGTATAGTAGGTTGCACACGGAGTAGCGGCAGGCCAGAGATAAGCAGAGTGGACAGGACACCAGAGGGTATGTCGGGTACAGGCAGGCAGGTCAAGGTCACAGGCACAGGTTCAGGATCCAGGGGCAGGCGGTAAGTCAGGGTCACTAGCAGAGGTTCAGAATCCAGGTACAGGCAATAAATCAGGGTCAGAAGCACAGGTTCAGAATCCAGGAACAGGCAGAGGTCATACACGGTTAGTCAATCACAGGCTAAACACCAGAGATAGGAACAGGAGCAGGCAGCAGAACTGAACAGAACGCTATAACCGGCAGTGAGGCTCAGTCCTCACTGCCTTAAATAATACCAACAGCCAATCAGGACAAAGTCTTGATAGTAGCCCTAGAAGCTGACTAAGTAATGATGGCAGTAGGGGCCAATGAGACCTAGTGCGCCCAGGTTGCACTAATGAGTAAGGCTGCAGCCTAATTAAAATCAGTCAAAGATGGCTAAATAGCACTTTACGCGCGCCTAGCTGTTTGACAGCTGGCCGGGCATGGCGGCAGGGAACCTGAAGCATCCCGGTTGTTGCCCAGGCAACCGGGACGCTGGAACCCGGTCATCATGGAGACAGCTTGGACGTCACAAGCAATGCAGGAAGAGTCGCGGTGGCCGCGGGAACTGCCGCGACTGCTGCCAAATATAGATTTCAAAAAATGTGTGGTGTCTTTGATGTAAGAGCTGAGTGTCAGGACATGGGTCTGTAACACAAAGAAAAATTAGAGACCCTACACCAGAAAGAATAGATCTCCCAGGAGGTGCTATAAGTGATTTATGTATTTTAGGTAAATAATAAAACGTAGGCACCATAGGTTGATTAATGAGCAGGAAACTGTCACAGTGGTGACTTCAGTACCTGCAAGTATTGGCACTACTACACAAGGAGGCGCGGAGTCTAACACGCCGCCGGTATTCACCAGGGACCCCCGCAAGGGAGTTTTGACTTCGCGGCGAGCGACGTGCAGGTCGCGGCCCTCCCAGGTAGCTACTTGTGAGGTAACAGGGAAATCCATAGTCGTACAGGCAGAGTCAAATCCAAACGGGCAGAGAAGGTACCAAATCAGGAGGCAGAGAATAGTCAGCAGGCCGAGGTCAAACCAGAGTAGCAGGACAAGACAAAAAGAGAATCCAAAGGCGAGGTCAGGAAGCCGAGTCAGTAACAGAAGTCAAACAAGCAGGATACTGGATGAGTAACAGGAACGCTGGAGGCTAGATAAACTAGTTGCTCTGGCACCCTAATGGTGTCAGAGCAGGGTATAAATAGGAAGTGGTCAATCCTCATTGGTGGCAGGAAGTCCAGAAGCGCGTCCCGTTGCTATGGCGACGGGCGCGCCTGCGCACCCTCGCCGCCGGAAGACGCGTCCCCGTTGCTTAGCAATGGGGCGCTCAGGAAGAGACAGACGTCCGTCCCTGCCTAACGAGGAGGCGCAGGGACGGCGTCTGACAGAAACCCATTTGGTCCCTAGATATGTTGCCCCATCAGTGATACCTCTAACAAGAAGGGACTTCAATTACGTAGAAAATGATTTGAGTGGATGAGATTAAAGTATAAATATATATATATATATAGATCGATTGATGGCAGGGACTGCTTTTGCCCCTGGTCACATCAATGAAAAGGAGCCTATCCCTTCCTACAACCCCCCTGCTAGTACGGGAGGCACTGGTGGGGTGGGCCATCAGCAATAAGCGTTTGACGGGGCCTACTGCTCTCAGAATAGTCAGTGGTGGTGGTATAGCGCATAAATAGTCTCTCTTGTCATGTAGAGGCCTGGAACCCCTTAACAAATTGCTGGTGCTATAGGGCTGCCAGGAAGGAGAGGCACCCTCCCTCAGCCACTGTGTGTGTATATATATTTATATATACATATATTCATATATATATATATATATATATATATATATACATACACACGCAAGCCCTCCTCCCTTATTGGCAGGTTTAATAATTACATAACTGTCGGGCATGATGTCATCATCACGTTCTAACGGTATCAGTGAGGAGCTGCGGTGAGAGGAACTGACTGCCGACAGAAGAGAAGAAGACAGAAGATAAGTAAGTAAAGATTTGAGTTTATGCAGGAACATAGTGATCTAGAGGGGGAGAGTGTAATGTGGAGAAGTGTGTTCTATAGTGGGATATTGTGTGTTGAGGGGGGGCATTGTGTGCTGAGAGGGGGACATTGTGTGCTGAATGGGGGGTAGTGTGTGCTGCATGTGGTAGTGTGTGCTGAAGGGGAACAGTGTGTGCTGAAGTGTGACATTGTGTACTAAAGGGGGACATTTTGTGCTAAAGGGGACAGTGTGCAATAAGGGGGACAATGTGTGCAGAAGGGGCGACATTGTGTGCTGAAGGGAGGGCAGTGTGTGCTGAAGGGGGGACATTGTGTGCTGAAGGGGGTGCAGTATGTGCTGTAGGGGGGGCAGTGTGTGCTGATTGGGGACAGTGTGTAATAAAGTAGACAATGTGTGCTGAAGGTGGGCAGAGTGTGCTGAAGGGGGGGGGGCATAGTGTGCTGAAGGGGGCACAGGGTATGCTGAAGTGGAGCAGAGTGTGATAAAGGGTATAGTGTATTGAGGGAGGCAGTATAATAATAGGTACATTGTTAGAATGGCTGGGGGAAGAGGAAGTGTAAGGTATGTGAGGAGAGCTAAGGCTAATGATAAATTGTCTGTGGATGGGGTAGGTGATGAAATAACTTAGTGAATGGGTGATAAAATTGACAGGAGAGTCATGAAGGTCGCTGGTGGTTGAGGAAATCTCTGCTGGGGATATGATCTCTGTATTGTGGGGTGTTCATGAGCATGCTCTCTAAAGAGTCTAACAATATAGGGTTTGTAATGTGTGCACATTTTCAAAACAGAACTACAACTTTCCAGAAGAAAGCTAAATGACAACAAAGCTGCAAGAAAGAACAGCAAGAACAGGTAAAAGAATCTATCTAAATTTGTTTGCTAGAGAATATTCCAGAATCTTTCTTTAATGATTTAAAGAAAGGGGAGCACTACGGGTGTATTAGCCTAGGACAGCCCTGATTACAACAGAATCTTTCATTGTCTTTTTTAGGGCTCTTCTCTCTGGTACATTCAGATTTTCTCTCAGGTTATCTCTCTCAGATCTGTTACACAGATCTCTAAGGTCATTTAAAGTGCTTGTATAAAAGCATCTATAAACTGTGTTTATTGTGGGTTTTTTATTTTTATTAAATGTTAGTGGTTTGTACGAGGGTGTTGTGGTTTTTAAAACATTTTCTTTTGTGGAACTACTACATGGATGTCCAGGCATGTTGGCACTTGTGGTTCTCCAAGTGCCAACATGCCCTGGCTGCCGTGGGTATGCTGGTGCTTGTAGTTATACAAGCAGCAGCATGGCCACACTATTTTGGGCAACCTGGCTGGCTGGGACTTATAGTTCCACAAAACAAAATGGCGTCTGTTTATTTTTTTAACTATTTTTTGCCGGTATTACCCTACTACCCACAGCCCAGGGGTAGTAGGAAGAGCCCTAGTGCTATCAGCACTGGGCTGGGTGTCTCTAGTGCGGGGCCAGCTCATTTTTTTTCGGCAGACCCCACTCCCTAGGGAATCCAGTCCAGCGCTGAACAGCCTGGGGTTAGTTAGTAATTATGGTAGGGGGACCCCTGCTGCGTGTCCCACTGCTATAGTGCCGCCAACCCCGGCTGGTTTGCCTAGTGCTGGCTACGTGAAAATCGGGGGGACCCCACGCAAAATTTTTCCACGATTTTCACGGAACCAGCAGTAGTCAGGCAGCATAAGGGTTAAGCAGGAATAGAGGCGGGAACCCACGCTGTTTTTTTTTTTAAAACTTTCATCTATTCTTTACCATTTTTACACTGACAGGCAGTGTATCAGTGATGTGTTTATACAACACGCTGCTAGCAAGCATCTGGCGTCTTTAAAAGCAAACTCTCCTGAGTTTTGCTTACTGGCAGCTTCATACATTTGAGACTTGTATAGCTGCAGTGGCAAACAGTTGGCAAACAGTTGGGAGTTTGATCTCTGGTGATTTTGCAAATAGCTCTTTAGACAGAAGCACAACTCTGGCGATTTTGCATGAAATCTCAGCTTCAAACATCTGCGAGTTTCAACTCTCATGATAAAATCGCTGGATTTGCAAAAACCAGACCTTGATACATTTACCCCCAGGTGGTTGTTTTTTTGGTTAACCCTGTGTCACACACGCATCATGCAGGCGTGAGTGAGTTCTCTGTACAGTGCAGCGGAATTAGTGGCGCTATATAAATAAATGACGATGATGATGTTTTAATCTTTTATTCACTAAATATCTTTTCCTGACTAAATCTCTTGTAAATTTGTTTAGATCAGTAAATAATTAAAAAAAGATAGTGTTTGCTAGCTGGAGAGTATTTCATCCCCTTGCTTTATAGTGCCAATTCATGGTCTTCTGCCCAAAATGTACAATTTTTTAAACCTGCAAAGAAAAATATTTTTTATGCTTTTCAAAAGGATGGATAATCTTGGGTGCTTCTGTGGAATCCCAATAGGGGAATTAATTTATAATTTATTATAATAGTTTCAACAAATCAAAATATATATAATACTGTTCTAAAATAGCCTCAAATCAATAAACTTGGTAATTGTGAGGATACCACAGTTATCCTCTGTGGGATTCAACTCACTCATGTAGAACAGAGTATATCCAAAATAATGCTTTATTACGACAGTACAGCACTACAAGACGTTCACAAGATACAAGGTAAATGGTAGTATGTATCCTCCAGCACCCTCTTGCAGGCAGTACCCCAAAACAATAATCTCAGTCTCTTTCAGAGTCTTATCCTCCCGCAATATTAGCACTACCATTTAGCTAGACAGTTACTATGTCACCCAGCTTGGGATAATGGCTAACACAGACCCTGTCCTGGTAGGGTTTCCTCCAGCGGCACTAAAATATCTGCCCAGAGTCCTTTTCACTGATTTCTTCTACACCAGGATTCTCCAAGCTAGAATATCTCTCTTGGCATTCTGCTCTCCTTATATTCTTGTCTGTATGCACAGGGAGTAGAGGCAAATGTCTCAATCGTCCACCTTTCATCAGGGGTCTATAAGTGGATACTTTAACTGTTAGATATACTATTTCTGTTACCTTGATTATACAATGGAATGGCGTGACTCAGCTATTTGTCTGGATACACTAAACAATGGATTACAATATAACATCAAGGAATGACACTTTATGCTTGCATAAAACAACAGGACATTTGACACATTGTATCTGCAACATTACACAATCTGAGTCTGTGACACATTTTGATACAGTAACATTTATATTAATATATGCTAATACATTTCCAATGTATTTCATCCAGCATATTACTGTGGAGGCACATTGCATATCATCTATAAGTTCTAACCTAATTGCCATAATATGTAATGTATGTAATAATAATAATACACATAATACACCGATGCTCTGGTGTATATGCTTAGAATGGGCCAAGGATTAAAAAGTACATTAAACTGTGAGAAACGGGTGAAGAATAAAAAGTTCTCAGTCCAGTAGCACTCCATTTCCTCAAAGTAATGATAATTGCTGCTCTTCTAGGAGATTGTTGTGTATCAATCCTTAAAAACTTAAAAAAGAGAACCAACAACTATAAAATGTGTCCAACTCTCATACCAAGTATCCACACCACCAAATAACCAAATAATATCATATAAATCACTTTACTAAAAACATAATATTAAAAGGTATGCCACTAAATTCAAAAAAGTAAAAAAAAAAACATATGTACACTGGTCTACAGCACCTAGCATTCCAAGGTGGTTTCCGAAGTACTAACTAGGCCCCACCTTGCGTAGTTTCCAAGATCAGTTGCACTTGGGTTCGTTGTTTCAGGTAGAATGAGGTTCTTTCGGTTTAAATGACTCATGATAGCTAGATTTATTGTGAAGTTTACCTTTATTTTTGCAACAAACATAATATAAAAGTGAAAGTTAATCAAATACTTGGCTTCCAATATTTTCAAGTAACAGTCAATTTCCAGGACCCCTCTTTCATACGAAAGCTAGAAAAACAATAGGCACCTTACTGCATCAAGGTCCAGTCATGAGGCAAGGGTCTCTCTGGCTGCATTCCAGTTTTATGCTCAGAGAGCAAAAGGTCTTGGAATCAACCTACATATAAGGGTATGAAGATATTTTCAGATTCTCTATTGGTACTCTACAGGTAAAAAAGTTACATTCTTTGCACATGTACAGAAGCATCTGAGACACCGTCCTGGCATAATATGTGCAGATGTCTCGACCTAGCCTTTGATCAGATAAGCATTTTACAATACACACAGAAAAGTATGAATAGAACAAAATGGAGCTCAGTGGCCATTTTGATAGACCTGTCCCATTTGCTTAAGATTGTACGGCTGTAGGCAATACATAAAAACAAAAATGATAAGATTAAGATTGAAAAGTACAACAGAATTGCAATCTCATTAGATTCAATGTACCCAAAAGGGTTAAATGATTCTGTAGAAATCAATAATTAATTTAAAAAAAATAAAAAAAAAATGTAAAAAAATGATTAATGTTATAACTCTAACCAGTATATGATGAAGGGTTGAACATATATATTTGAGAAATGTATTAGTTACTAGCAGATGCATCTGTGGTCTAAAGGATTAGTGAACTACTTATGGTATCAAAGGTTGAGATATTGAATCTGGAGTAGGAAAGAAAAGAAGTATACAAAAGAAATTACTGTTAACTTATTATGACAGCTT
This sequence comes from Mixophyes fleayi, assembly GCF_038048845.1. Classification (NCBI taxonomy): domain Eukaryota; kingdom Metazoa; phylum Chordata; class Amphibia; order Anura; family Limnodynastidae; genus Mixophyes; species Mixophyes fleayi. The sequence goes on along the minus strand of NC_134404.1, from coordinate 63,069,884 downwards.
GATTTTATATATTTGAAAAATGTATTAGTTATAAACAAATTAACATGTGGCTGAGATGGCTAGTGAACTACGTAGATAAATGAAGGTTGTGAATTGGAATCCTGACCGATAGGAACTCACAATAAAAATCAAGATTATTAATTATATTTTTTTGTTGATTTTTATGTATAAATTTTTATGAATTAAAGATTGAATTTTTTAAGTTAGAAATTGTAACTAAAATAATGAGATGGTTTTGCCACAAATACCACCACAAATTGAAATAAAAGTGTTTAATATGAATGAAAAGTTAATGATTCTGTTTAATTGTATGATTCTGTAAATAGTTAATTATGGTACCATTTGATGGTTGATCAGAGTCCATTTAAAAAGGGGTCCAAATCTTTTTGAAAATACATCTGAGGAAACCACACTGCATGTGGACAAATGCATAAGAATTTACTATTTTATTGCAAATATAAAGACCATCATAACACTCTGGCACAATAATAACTGGAAGAAGTCTGCAAATATCTAAACTGTGGAGTTGACTAATCAGATTCTGAAATTGGGAACAAAGACTACTGTGTGTGATTACAAGAAACTGCAAGGTAACCGAATGTGGGGTAATGAGGTATTAATATAACCCCAACCTGTCAACTGCAGACTATAAAAACATATTCTTTTTCTAGCCCTCTGGTTCACCATATTTCTCAGTCATATTTAGACTTTTGTATATTCTATTTTGAAAGTAGTAAACGGTCTGACAGCATGTATCGTTATCGTGCAGATTAGTCCATTGTTTCAGTCTAGGTAAAAGGGTTATTGCCCACAAGTCCTATACGAATGTACAGCACACAAGGGGGTCTCTCATCTTTGTTTAGATGTGAGCTGGATGTTTAATTATAGAGGACGGCATTGTGTATTTAAATGTAAATGTGTCTGGATTGTGATCTCTCCTGTTTAAGCACACTCTGCTGTATAGCCACAGAACAATACTTGTCCCTAATTAAATCAGTCTTCACTCATCTGCTATCCCTTTGGCTGTATGTTTAACAGGGAAAAGGTAAATACCAAAAAGGACCAATCTGACAGGTCCTGAAATTGCTGATGAGGTCATTTTTGGGCTTAAAAGAGAGCTCTAGATGATAGCAAATTGACATTCGCTAAAAAGTGATAGCTGAAGTCAGGCTGGCGCTGGGATATACATCTCTGCCCTGACAGGAAAGGGAAAATTGGCCCCTGGAGTACTCCCGTTGCCCTGTGGAGCTGTGTGTCCGCCGAAAGCGGAGTGACAGTGACTCAAGGCCACTACCTTTGCTGGTAGCCTTAAAGAAGAGAGGGGAAAAGCTTGTATTGATAGACACCAGTCCCTGAAACTGAAAAGGATACTGGTGAGGTGTTTTCATTATAACCTGATACCCTGTATGTTGTCTGTGCCAGACTGTAGTGTTATTTGATGCAAGTTATTATTTAACTATGTTTATTACTGTTTTGTGCTACCATTTGGTTAAATAAACCTATTTGTATTATTTTGGATATTTGCCTGGGAGATTTTGCACCTTGGTTAGGTACCTGGTAGGCCAACTGTGCGGCACAGAAGGTTACGTTAAACAAGGTATCCTCACACCGGTATTAAAGTGTGGTGAGAGATCGGAGGCGTGCTGCAGCCAGCGGGGAACCTAACTGCCGACTTTACAGACTGGTAACACTGGATCCAAGAAGACATGCTAGACTGTTGAGATCCCGGTCGAACCTCCCGTTGGTGTACGCTGGCCAGAATTTTGACATGGGGAGCCTTTTCTGGGCCTTACACTGGATGGGTTTAGTATGTTTGTCCGATTATGCATTCGGACACCCCTGCACTGATTAGGATGAAGCCAATGCAAGGAAGTCCAGTTGGATCCTGGCAAGGTTTTAGGAGGATTCGGGTCCCAGTTGAAACTCCTGTTGGTGTACGCTGGCCAGAACTTTGACCTAGGAAGCCATTTCTTGGCCTTACGCTGGATGGATTTGGATGATATTTAATATAAAAACAAAAACGACACTGGGCAGCCACCTCATGGGTGTGTTGGAAGAGCTGCTAAGCTGCTAATTATTTTAATGATGTTGACAGTTACATCCAACTTAATGATAACTTAATGACTTAATGAAGATTTAAACCCGGGCAATGCCGGATACTTCAGCTAGTGTTTATATACATATATATTTATTTTTCTTTTTTGAACTTAGTGGCATAATTTGCTAGATTAACTATGTTTTTAAAAAAGTCATTTATATGATATTATTTGGATCTGTGGTGGTGGTAGTATGAACACTTGGTATGAGAGTTTTGTGCTTTTCATACTTGGTTGGTTTTCTCTTTTCTAACTGAAGCCCACTGTTGCTAAAATATTGTTACAACTCAATACAGTTTGTCTGGGTAGAAACTGTACAGTTTAATATATTATTTATTTATGCTATCCCAGGTCACCGCATTGTGGAACAGTACTTAACCTTGCTGCCTCATAGTGCTGGGGTCATGAGTTTGTTTCCGACCAGGCCCATGTTTTGGTTTTGGTTTTGGTAGTGGGGGAGCCGCCTGGCTCCCCCACTATCTTTCCTCCGACCTGCCTTCCATTATACTTGGCGACTTTAATATCCCTATTGACAACTCTTCTGACCCGGCCACCATCAAACTTCTCTCCCTTACCTCCTCCCTGGGCCTCAATCAGTGGACCTCCTCCCCCACCCACTGTCTTGGTCACTCCCTCGAGCTTGTCTTCTCTCATCTCTGCAATCTCTCTGACTTCTACAACTCTCCCTTCCCTCTCTCTGACCACCATCTCCTCTCCTTCACTCTGTCTTCCTCCCCCGCTCCCTCCTCGCCTAAAGCCACCCTCACCAGGCGCAACCTTGATGCCATTGACCCCATCTTCTTCTCCTGCTCTCTTGAAACTCTCCTATCACCCCTTCCCTCTCTGGCCTGCCCTGATCAGGCAACCTCTCTCTACAACCTCTCCCTCACTACTGCCCTGGACACTGTTGCCCCGGCCTCTTCTATTCGCCGGCGTCGCCTTATTCCCCAACCCTGGCACTCCAAACTTACCCGCTCCCTCCAAAAGTGCTCTCGCACAGCCGAACGCCTCTGGAGGAAATCTCGTTCCCTGGCGGACTTCCTTCACTTTAAATTTATCCTCTCCTCTTTCTGCTCAGCCCTGTCCCTCGCTAAACAATCCTTCTTTAAGTCCCTTATCTCTTCTCAGTCCTCCAATCCCCGCCGCCTGTTCGCCACATTCAACTCCCTCCTCTCCCCCCCTCCCACTGTCCCGCCTTCCCTCTCTGCCTCTGACTTCGCTACCTTTTTCTCTTCCAAAATTGAAGCCATTAGACAGAACATCTCCTCCTCCTATCCCTCCCCCACCACCCTCATCACTTCACCTCCCTCCATTAACCAGCTGTGGTGCTCCTTCACCCCTGCATCAAGTGAAGAAGTTCACTCCCTTATTCTGTCCTCTCCACCCTCTACCTGTCCTCTTGATCCCATCCTCTCTCACCTCCTTCGCTCTCTCTCTCCTACTGCCTGCTTTTACCTCGCCCACCTCTTTACCTATCACTCTCCTGTGGCGTAGTCCCATCCTCATTCAAGCACGCTCTTATCTCCCCTATCCTCAAGAAACCCAATCTTGACCCCACCACTCTTGCGAACTACCGCCCTATCTCTCTTCTCACCTATGCCTCTAAACTTCTTGAGCGGTTTGTCTGCCGCCGCCTCACCAGTGTCACGGGCACTAGGATTTTTTACCCAGGGATCACCAGGTGATAGGCTTACCAGAGCAGCATAGATGGTAATATGGTACTCTGGTAGCAGGGTGATCACGGAACAGGAAATAGTAGATGATAGAGATGCTCAGGAAAGTCTATGACTAGCAGCACTGGTAATATGGATGTAGTAATACACGAGGAACTGTATGGACAAAGGACACGTGAGGGTAGTCAGTGGTCTGCGGTAGCAAGTTGTACCACTGCTATAGTGAGGAGGAATGTCCAACAGAAACGAGGAGGTGATGAGAGTCAGCGGTCTGCGGATAGCAAGTTGTATCGCTGTCTGAGTGAAGGAATGAAATCCAAGTGGAGGTATCCGGGGAGTCAGTGGTCTGCGTTAGCAAGTTGTACCACTGCTATGTGAGAGGATACTGGAACAGGTGACACAGGAAACAGGGATCAGTGGTCTGCCTCTAGCAAGTTGTACCACTGAATATATATGTAAGGAGGAGCACGGGGAGAGACTGCAATACAGGGGATACACGGGCACCTTAAACTTGATCCACAATAACATGCACAATATATTAATGACTGAACAGCACTGCAATAATAGAAAGTCACTTGAGGTAATCCGGCACAAGATAACACAGTCAATGATGGCAATAGTATCAGCGGATAGTAAACTCCAGAGGAGAACAAACTCAGTCCAGCAAGATATGCAATACACCAGCACAGTCAATGAGAAGTATGCATACCGTGGTTCAGAAGCAGGCTGTCAGACAGGAGTGCAGAGATACCTGAACGGCTGGAGGCCGGCAGGATGCGAAGTCCCTGGAGGGGTGAAGCGGTAATCAAGTAGGTGCAGCGCACAGGTAGGTAGACCAGCAGGGGAACAAATACTCAGGAAGCAGTAGTATGTAGGATTGGACTCCTGGAGGACCCTGAAGAGTAGCGATGATCTAGATGAGATGAAAACAGTGAGGCGCAGATCCGATGCAGACTGGTGAGTAGAGACCAGCGGGAACACGAAGAAGCACGGAGAGCGGGTCAGCTGTTGTAGGACGAGTAGAACTGAGAAGTAGCAGCAGCAGGACTCTGCAGATACACGGAGGTAGCGGATAGCAACCAGCAGGTGCAGCAACGATGAAACACGGGAGAGCAGAGCTGAGCTGGAGCTGTTGAGCACGGAGAGTAGCGGATAGGAATCAGCTGTAGCAGTCTCGAGGAAACACGGGAGAGATGAGATGAGCTGAAGACTGAAGCGCACGGAGGCAGCGGATAGGAATCAGCTAACAGTCATGATGGCACACAGGTGAGTTGAAGTAGATTGAAGACTGTAGTGCACGGAGGCAGCGGATAGGAATCAGCTAACAGTCACGATGATACATAGCAGAGTTGAAGTGGCTTGAAGACTGTAGTGCACGGAGGCAGCGGATAGGAATCAGCTAACAGTCACGATGATACACAGCAGAGTTGAAGTGGCTTGAAGACTGTAGTGCACGGAGGCAGCGGATAGGAATCAGCTAACAGTCACGATGATACACAGGAGGGTTGAAGTGGTTAGGAAACCACAGGAGTAGAAGTGGTATGGAAACCACAGGGGTAGAAGTGGTTTGGAAACCACAGGAATCAGCAGCGCTGAATACACGAGGAAACACAGGAACACCTTCAGAGGCTCATGGGGAATGAGACTCCAAGATCAGGCCACGTGGTATTGACCACAGGTGCTTAATATAGGGAGTGTTGCCTGATCTGCCAATTAAGTTAAAGGAACAGGTACTGAAGGGTTTGAAAGGGCTGCGCATGCGCAGACCCTCAGGATGGAGGACGACCACAGTTCCTAAATATATGGGAAGAAGCACTCACAGTCCGGTGAGTGACAACCAGTCACCTCTCTGACAACTCCCTCCTTGACCCACTCCAATCCGGCTACCGCCCCCTCCACTCCACCGAAACTGCCCTGGCTAAAGTCACTAATGACCTCCTTTCAGCCAAATCCAAAGGTCAGTTCTCCATACTCATCCTCCTCGACCTCTCTGCGGCCTTTGACACCGTGGACCACCCCCTCCTGCTGCAAACTCTTTTCTCTCTTGGCCTCTCTGGTTCTGTCCATACCTGGTTCACCTCATACCTTGCTAACCGCTCCTTCTCTGTATCCACGTCTGGTTCTTCCTCCACCCCCTCCCCTCTCCCTGTAGGAGTCCCCCAGGGCTCTGTTCTCGGCCCTCTACTCTTCTCGCTCTATACTTCCTCCCTTGGTGCTCTCATCTCCTCGTTTGGTCTTCAGTATCACCTTTATGCTGATGATATTCAGCTCTACATCTCGTCTCCCGATCTTTCCTCCTACCTCCGCTCTCGTGTTACTGACTGCCTCTCAGCTATCTCGTCCTGGATGTCCTCACGCTTTCTTAAAATTAACATCTCAAAAATTGAGCTCATTGTTTTTCTCCTGCCCAGACTCCCATCCCACCATGACCTCTCTATAATTGTTAACAACTCCACTATCTCCTCTGTCACCCAACTCCGCTGCCTGGGTGTCACTCTTGACTCCTCTCTCTCTTTTGCCCCCCACATTCAATCCGTCGCCCAAGCCTGTCGCTTCCAACTCCGTAACATTGCCCGCATCCGTCCCTTTCTCTCTCAGGATGCCACCAAAACTATCATCCACGCTCTCATCATCTCCCGCCTCGATTACTGCAACCTTCTCCTTACTGGCCTCCTCCACTCCCACTTTGCCCCCCTCCGCTCTATACTCAATGCGGCTGCAAGACTCATCTTCCTCTCACTCCACTCCTCCTCCGCCTCTCCACTTTGTTTCACCTTACACTGGCTCCCCTTCCCCTACAGAATCCTTTTTAAACTCCTTACCACCACTTACAAGGCTCTCTCCCAGTCTACTGCCCCTTATATCTCTAACCTCCTCTCTATTCACACTCCTGCCCGCTCCCTGCGCTTGGCCAGTGATCGCCGCCTCTCCTCCACACTGATCACCTCTTCCCACTCTCGAATCCAAGACTTCTCCCGTGCTGCCCCCCTTCACTGGAATGACCTCCCTCGCTCCATCCGTCTCTCTCACAATCTGTGCACCTTCAAACGGGCACTTAAAACTCACCTGTTCCTTAAGGCCTACCAACCATCCACTTAACCTCTCATCTTTTCTGCTCATCCTCCCTTGACCCCTCTTCTCTCTCCCCTTCGATTCACTGGCTCCCTTTTGTGCCTGACTTTGTTTACCCTCCCTTAGGATGTAAGCTCGAATGAGGAGGGCCCTCTTCCCTCCAGTTTCCATACCTGTTCTTCTGCTCCGTCTCTACTGTATCTGCCCTCCCGGAGTTTCTGAAGTACTGGTACTGTGTGTTTATTGTTCTGTACTGTTCTACCCTGTATAGTCTACTGTATAGTCTACTGTTTGTACTGTGTGCGACACTGCGGAAACCTTGTGGCGCCCTACAAATAAACGATAATAATAATAATAATAACACCATCGTGTTATGTTTTTGGCCAAAAATCCTTGTGTGTTTTGGTTTTGGTTTCAGTTCTGAATTGAATTAAAAAATGTGAAAAATAGGTAAAATCATGTGATTTTGAGCTGTTTTTTAACCTACATTACAATTTTTAGCAATATCTTTCATTTACAGTCATTTACAGTCTTTTGTCCAATGATCTCTTCACAACTGTCAAAATTTTCACCAGTTTGGAACACAGGCTGCAGCGAGCTGACTGGCTAAAATTAGTAACAGAGCAGCGTACAAATACATGAAGATTAAGAAAAGATACAGTCCCTATGAAACATAGTGATGCAGCAGTGTGCATAAAGTGAAGAATTTCACTTTGTTTCTATCTCTTGCTTCAGTAGGTGATATGACAGATGATTGCTTTGCAGCTGCTGCAATGTTCTACATGCGGTCTCTGAATGTCAAAAATGGGCATCATTTTGTTAAGCCACGGACAACACCACCTGCACTGACCTCTCATTTTTTAAGACATTCTGCACAACCAATTTTATTGTGTGTGCAAGGCATGGTACGTGTTGATATTCACCCAGTCGTAATGAACACACAATGTTCACTCCGATATTGGCAATGAGGAATCCTGAGAAGAGTCTTTGCAGTGTGAGCCATTTTGTTTTGACATTCCTGAGTTTTTTTCAACTTATTGACACTGGTATATTTATTTGTTAACACAGCGATACAGAGAGTAGGTTGCCTGTGAATGACCTGGTTTTGTGTGCTAGCTATACTTTGCTGAAGCGATGAGGAGGATGATGGTGAAGCTACCGACACTCATCCAGTGGGCTGTCATGGTCATGTTTTCTTTTGTTTGACATATACCGCTTGTCCACATATCTATATTTAAGTGGATAGTCAGTATTTTCTAGTGACTAAATTAATTTTTCTTTAACCTCCGATACAGCTGAAGAATTTTTGTACAGGAGAAATGAAACTGAGATGGAGTTTGGTAACATGGCCACATGACCTCAGCTAATCGGTTAAAACCTGCTGCATTGATGGTGGAAATTGGACGCACACCAATGCTGACATAGGTGTTATGCCTTTAGTTATCTGCTGTGCAAAAGGATGCTGTCTGTCATACTTTGCTCAACTTTCAAACGCTTGCTTCACAGACAGTTGTGTAAAACTATGCTTACTCTTTTTTATTCCCTTCTGTATAGATGTATCACCCACAGCAGCAGCAGCTGTAGTATGCAATGAAGTCTCTTCTGAATCATGAATTGTATTAGGGGAGTCAGTTTAAATTGGAAAATTGGATGCTGGACTACGTACTAATAATGAGGAGGTTGATGATGAAGGTGTTTATGGTGAGGAATGCATGAGGTGTCTATCCATTCAGCTGCTAGCTGAAGCTGGGCTGCTTGGTACTTTTTCACCTTTTGAAGCAGAAGTTCACAGAACTCATTGCAAATGATGTAAAAGGGAGGAGATTCTGAGATGGTCTACGTCACTACCTCTTATTTTTGTCTCACAAAAGCTACAGATGCATTGACAAATATTGTCTGGGTTGGGATTAAAATATTTCCAAACATAAAAGGTGTTTTGTTTGGTCTTGGCCTGACAGTGCAATTATCATGGGCATGGGGTGGTACCAATGTTGGCTATCTAACTTCATCAGAATTAACATTATCCTCCTTATATCCTTGTTCAAGTACAACACATTCATTTTCAAATCCACAATTCTCATCCTCATTCTCTCGCACATTTGCAAGTTCCAAAGTAGCAACCCTAAAATCTATGTCTAAATCATCATCTTTACTACTAATCCTCATATTTCCAAATGGTTGAGCAATTTGGAAATGAAGCTGCTCTATAATTACAGTGTCAGAATCTGAAACACCAGACTCACATATAGCACTCATGGATACCCTTAGACTCTAATTAGGATTCTGTGAGTGCCCAAGTTGTTCTTCAGTCTCACTGAGCCTCTCTGTTAGATATTTTCATTGCTTTGGATAAATCACCACATTCATCAGAATCTTACATCAAGATGAGCTGATGTTGACAAACACTGCTTGGATTTTGAGCATGCTTTCTTACAATTTGTTCCCACATTACATGTTTTATTAGTAGACATAATAAAAGTACTGACAAATAGTGATAGGTCAACTATGCTCCCTATGTGACAGTTAAGGTTGCTGCTAGTCAGAGAAAATGGAGGAGAGGAGGATTCTTTATTTCCAAGTAGCAACAAGTATAAAAGATTTTCCTAGATGCAAATATTAGAGAGATATGTGGTGAGAATATGCAATATGTTTCAATTATGTAGTCTTAAAATATAAACATTTATTGGTGTATCATCTCTTAGATGTTCAGGTTTGAAATAATCATATATATATATTACACAATTCTGGCCAGAAATATCTGTTTATTCATAAAGGAGAAACATGCATTCATATGTCAAATAGCATATATCAAACAGAGTTGTGAGTTACTGGTAGGTATATCACACAGTGCTATGAGTCACTGGTATGCTTCACTAATACGTCAAACTGTGTTTACCACTGGAAGAGGTCCTCTTATTCTTAGGGACCCATAGTTGCTGATGTCCTGTAAATATAGCGATAATTGCCCCAAAAGAAAAGTTCCTCAGGAGTAAATGTAAATTGGCAATATGCACTCATCTTCCGGAAAGAATTCTCCTCTGTATAGTCCTTCTGCTGATCCTCTTGTTTCCTCCGCTGTAGTGTTAGGGGGCGATGTGTGCACTAGAAAGAAGTCTAGCAGAATAAGTATTTTAGTTGCCGATGTCCGTACATGTGCAGTTCACCTGCCCTCATCCCTGCTGATCCTTCTGACTGTGGGGAAGCCGCTCATGGTTTCTTTAGCTGAATAAAAGATGTTAGTATCTGCAATAATAGGTGGTCCAATTGTCAAAGATTTTGCTTGGTATTGCCATTGTATTTGATGAAGTGTTAAATACTACCCTTAACCGTTTTTCCCCAATATCTATCAGGGCTTCCTCAGAGAAAAAAAATCTTTCTCAGGTACTGCACTATTCTGTCTTTTAAAGTTTGAGCCAAGGCTGGTGGCAGAGCTGATTGGTGGACAGAATGATGACACATCAGATAGTCTAGTTTGTGATTGGTGAAGTCTTAGTCCTGGCTAATGTACAGGCCATTTGAGAATGTTAATTCATCACCACTGGAATCCACCATTACAGAAGTCTCAGTATTTTGATGTAATTTGTGGGAAAGGCCTTCCTTGTGGAAATTGAAGTTCATTTTTATAAACATCATCTTTTCTACATTTTGAGGAAGTAGCCTCCTATGCTGATCGATTACAAGGTTCCCAGCTGTGCTGAAAACACTGGAGGGTGGGCAGCTTAGGCAGTGCAAAGCGAGTTGGAACATGGGTCTCCAAATTCCCTTTGTTTCCTATCAGTATGTAAAGGGACTGTCTGAATGTGTCTATTTTTATGCTGTCGTGAAAATAATCCTCCACCATCCTTTGCATGTTGATAGTAGGATCAGGTGGAGTTACGGCAGAGGTGTCACATATTTTGGTCAATTCATTTAGACCAGACCAGATGTCAAAATGTTGTGCTGAGTCATCTTTCTCATCCCTGGGTCTCTTGGGAAAGCTAAGTTTTTCCTAGCAGCAGTCGAGTGAGAAACTGAAGTAGGAGGCGCCGTCCTGTCACGTAACACTGGAGCTGTCATCTTGCTCACCAGCAGCTCCTTGCATCTCTTTAGATCTGGGTCAGTTGGAAACAAAGAGAAGACATAGCTCTTAATCTGAGGATCAAGCACAGTCGCCAAAATGCAGTGATTCGATTTCAATATTTTGATAACTCTTGGATCCTTGCGAAGCGAATAAAGTACTTGATCTACAAGTTCAACAGACTTAGCATAATTGCTTTGTTTAATCTCCTCCTTCAGTTTCTCAAGCTGCTTTTCTTTTATAAGATAATTAATAATCCTGTTTCTTTCTTGTGAGTTCCTATCGTTCAGGATTCCAATTCACAACCTTCAGTTCTCTAGGTAGTTCGATAGCCACCTCAGTCACAGGTTCATTTGTTTATAACTAATACATTTTTCAAATATATAAAATCAAGCTGTCATAATATGTTAGCAGTAATTTCTTTTTTATACTTCTTTTCTTTCCTACTCCAGATTCAATCTCTCAAACTTTGATATCCAAAGTAGTTCACTAATCCTCTAGAACACAGATGCATTTTCTAGTAACTAATACATTTCTCAAATAGATATATTCAACCCTTCATCATATATTGGCTATCATGAGTTATAACATTATGTCTTACCAATTTTTTTATATTTATTTATATTTATTTAATTTTTTTATTTATTTCTAATTTGAACTAATTGAGTTCTACAGTCTCATTTAACCCTATTCGGTACATTGAATCTAATGAGATAGCAACTCTGTTGGACTTTTCAATCTTAATCTTATCATGTTTGTTCTTATGTATTGCCTACAGGCCTATCAAAATGGCCACTGAGATCCATTTTGTTGTATACATACTTTTCTGTGTGTATTGTAAAATGCTTATCTGATAAAAGTCTAGGCCAAGACATCTCCACATATTATGCCAGGGCGGTGTCTCAGATGCTTCTGTACATGTGTAAAGAATGTATATTTCTTATCAGTAGTGTAACAATAGAGAGTCTGAAAATATGTTCATACCCTTATATGTAAGTTGATTCCAAGACCCTTTGCTCTCTGAGCATAAAACTGGAATGCAGCCAGAGACCCTTGCCTCATGACAGGACCTTGATGCAAAAAGGTACCTATTGTTTTTCCAGCTTTCGTGTGAAAGAGGGTTCCTGGAAATTGACTGTTGCTTGAACATATTGGAGGCCAAGTATTTCATTTACTTTCACTTTCATATTATGTTTGTTGTAAAAATAGAGGTAAACTTCTCAATAAATTTTGTAATCATGAGTCATTATCTCTTTGTAACCGAAAGAACCTCATTCAACCAGGAACAAAACCTCATGAGCAGAGTGAAACAAACATAAAAGTTTTGCCTGGGATTCCCCTGTTGCTGATGTGATAGTTCATCCAGTATGAACTTCTGTTCGCAAATAAAAACTGACACGTTTCAACAAAGGCTGTGTGGTGTATACGTTGTATACTTTCTGGACAAGTTTTTACACAGGCTCTCTGCGTCAGAACTTTGACGCGGAGAGCCTGTTCTGGGCCTTCCGCTGGATGGATTTGGTTTGTCTGTCCGAGTATGCATTCGGACATCCCTGCACTGATTAGGAAGCAAAATTGCATCCTGGCAAGGTTTTAAAAGGATTTGAGTGCCGGTCGAACCTCCTGTTCGCTGGCCAGAACTTTGACACAGGAAGCCTTCTCTGGGATTTCCACTGGATGGATTTGAATGACATTTAATATAAAAGCCAAAACAACACTGGGCAGCCACCTCATTGGTATCTAATATATAAAAGCCTAGCGGCGTGTGTTAGTGTGTGTGTGTGTGTGTGTGTGTGTGTGGAAAAAACTATTTTCTCAGAAAGGGCTCATCCAATTGACCTGAAATTTGGTATATTGACATTATTTGACAAAAAAATTATAATAGGGAAGTCAGTTAACTTCCATCATCCCCCCTTCCCCCCGTGGGAGGGGTAGTAAAGGCTAAATTTACGAGTTGAGGGCACAACCTCATGAACACACATGCTGTGTTAGTGTGTGTGTGTGTGTGTGTGTGTGTGTGTGGAAAAAACTACTGGGTGACAGAGTGCTCAAGCTGCAGCGCCACCTGCTGGGCGGAGTTATATACTACACTGACCTACTAAATTCTTAGCATTATCTAACATATAAAAGCCTAGCGGCGTGTGTGTGTGGCGATGAAGATGACAAGAACCTTTTTAACACCTTAAGTAGCTTGATTTGACTAGAATGCATGAGTACCATGCACGGGTTAACTTGTATATACACATATATATATATATATATATATATATATACACACACATATATTTCTATGTATATGCATGTATATACACTCACAAACACACACTAACACACACACATATATATATATATATATATATATATATATATATATATATTTGTTTGTTTTTTTAATTTAGAGGCATCATTTTCTAGATTAACTAAGTTTTTAATAAATTCATTTATTCAATATTATTTGGATCTCTGGTGGTATAAACACTTGGTATCAGAGTTTTGCGCTTTTCATATTTGTTGTTTTTCTCTTTTCTAAATGAAGCCCACTGTTGCTAAAATATTGTTACAATTCAATACAGTTTGTCTGGGTAGAAACTGTACAGTTTAATATATTATTTATGCTTTCAGAGTTCACAACATTGTGGCACAGTCCTTAACCTTGCTGCCTCACAGAGCTGGGGTCATGAGTTTGTTTACTACCAGGCCCATGTTTTGTTTTGTTTTTTAAAACCATCTTCGTGTTTTAGTTTTGGCCAAAAATCCTTATGTGTTTTGGATTTGGTTTTAGCTTTTAATTTAATAAAAAAAAATGAAAAATAGAAAAAATCATGTGATTTTGAGCTGTTTAATTTCCCTGCGATGCAATTTATAGCAATAATTTTTATTTAGAGTCATTTACAGTCTATTTCCTAATGATCTCTTCACAACTGTCAAAACTTTCCCCCGTTTGGGTTAAAGGCTGCAGCGAGCTGGCTGGCTAAAATTAGTAACAGAGCAGCGTAAAAATACATGCAGTTTAATAAAAGATACAATCCCTATGTAACATAGTGGTGCAGCAGTGTGCATAAAATGTGGAATTCCACTTTGTTTCTATCTCTTGCTTCAGTAGGTGGCATGACAGATGATTGTTTTGCAGCTGCTGCAATGTTCTACATGCGGTCTCTGAATGTCGAAAATGGGCATCATTTTTACAGACCACGGACAGCACCACCTGCACTGATCTCTCAATTTTTTAAGACATTCTGCACAACCAATTTAATTGTGTTCACTCCAATATTGGCAATGAGGAATCCTGAGGAGAGTCTTTCCGGTGTGAGCCATTTTGCTTTGACATTCCTGAGTTTTTTCAACAAGTTCGAAACTGAGCGATACAGAGAGTAGCTTGCCTATGAATGACCTGGTTTTGTGTGCTAGCAATACTTTGCTGAAAGGATAAGGAGGATGATGGTGAAGCTACCGGTGCTGCTTATGGCACCCACCCAGTGGGCTGTCATGGTCATGTATTCTTTTGTTTGACGTGTACTGCTTGACTACATATCCATAGTTAAGTGGATAGTCAGTATTTTTTAGGGACTGAATTTCTTTTTCTTTAAGCTCCGATACAGCTGAAGAATTGCTGTTCAGGAGAAATGAAATTGAGATGGAGTATGGTAGCATGGACACATGACCTCAGCTAATCATCTAAAGCCTGCTGCATTAATGGTGGAAATTGGGCGCACACCAATGCTAACATAGGTGTTAAGGCTTTAGTAATCCGCTGTACAAACGGTTGCTGGCTGTCATACTTTACTCCACTTTCAAACGCTTGCTTCACAGACAGTTGTGTAAATCTATGCTTAATCTTCTTGGTTCCCTTCTATATAGATGTATCACCCCCAGCAGCAGCAGCTGTAGTGTACAAGGATGTCTCTTCTGAATCATGGATTGCATTTGGGGAGTCAGTTTGAATTGGAAAATTGAATGCTGAACTATGTACTAATAATGAGGAGGTTGATGATGAAGGTGTTGATGGTGAGGAATGAATGAGGTGTCTATCCATTCAGCTGGTAGCTGAAGCTGGACTGCTTGGTGCTTTTCCACCTTTTGAAAAAAGAGTTCATTGAACTCACGGCAAATGACATAAAAGGGAGGAGATGCCTACATTATCAACGTCCCTATCTCTACTTATTTTAGCATCACAAATGCTACAAATACCTTGACAAATGTTGTCTGGGTTGGGATAAAAATATTTCCAAACATGAGAGGTGTCTTTTTTTGTCTTATACCCTGGTGGCTACCTTACTTCAACAGAATTAACATCATCCTCCTCATATCCTTGTTCAAGTACAACACATTCATTTTCAAATCCACAATTATCCCTCTCATCCTCATGCACATTTGCAAGATCCAAAGTAGCATCCCCAAATTCTATGACTAAATCATGATTACTACTAGTCCTCACATTTACAAATGATTGAGAAATTTGGGAAGGAGGCTGCTCTATGTCAGAATCTGAAACACCAGACTCACATATAGCACTCATGGATACCCTTAGACTCTCCTCAGGATTCTGTGAGTGCCCAAGTTGTTCTTCAGCCTCACTGAGCATCACTGTTAGGTATTTTCATTGTTTTGGATAAATCACCACATTCATCAGAAACTTACATCAAGATGAGCTGATGTTGACAAACACTTCTTGGATTTTGAGCACACTTTCTTACAATTTGTTACCGCATGACCTGTTTTACTAGTAGAGATAAAAAAATAAGTACTGACAAATAGTGATAGGTCAACTGCGCTCCCTATGTGAGAGTTAAGGTTGCTTCTGGTCAGGGAAAGTTGGGGATTATTCCTTCCTTAGTAGTAGCAAGTATAAAAGATTTTCCCTAGGCGCAAATATTAGAGAGATGTGTTGTGAGAATATGCAATATGTTTCAATTATGTAGTCTTAAAATATAAACATTTATTGGTGTATCATCTCTTAGATGTTCAGGTTTGAAATCATCATATATATTACACAATTCTGGCCAGAAATATCTGTATATACATAAAGGACAAACATGCATTCATATGTCACTTAGCATATATCAAACAGAGTTGTGAGTCACTGGTAGGTATATCACACAGTGCTATGAGTCACTGGTATGCTTCACTAATACTCGAAACTGTGTTTATCACTGGAAGAGGTCCTCTTATTCTTAGGGACCCATAGATAGTTACTTATGTCCTGTAAATATAGCGATAATTGTCCCAAACGAAAAGTTCCTCAGAGGTAAATGTAAATTGTCAATATGCACTCATATTCCGGAAAGAATAAGGTAAGCCACCAATTTGTAGCACAATATTCTCCTATGTATAGTGCGACGAAATGTAGTATATTTTATGACTCATTGTTATTTTCTGTTGAATTTATGTATCACAATGTAATCTTTTAAAGTGTATTTGGTTAACTGACCTGAGTCTGACCTAGGCAAGTGTCAATGGTCTTTTGAAAGTAGCCAGGCCCAGAGATAGATAAATGCTCTGAGTAGTTTGTGTATGCAGAGGAGTTAGACTTAGCCAGACTGAAAAGTCAGAGGTGAGAGATTCTCTGAGGTGCCCAAACATATATCTTAGTGATAGATAATTTACTTTGGGAAAACTCTGTGTCATGTTGGGAATCAATCTAACTTAATTGAAAGTGACATTCCTAAGTTGGGGGGTGAAGAGCCAACAAGAAATGGTTTAAAAATCCCTTGTATCAGTAGGATAGTGTTCATTTTCTTTGAGGAGTTCTACCACAACTGAAATGTGATATTCTTCTCAATGTGTACTCCTCACACGCCAATTCTTTAACTTGTTAGTAGGGATTCTGGTTTTATTTCCTATTTTATTTTCTGAAACTCTTTTGTGCAACATATTGTATGTCTTGTTATTAATTTTTGTAAATAAGCCTTGGAAACATTTTTCAGATTAAATAAGTTTAATCTAGTGTGTTCTCCATGATTCTTTGTGAATTTAGGAAGCCCAGGGAGATTCATGCTACATATGTATGGGATTTAAGTGTGAAACATTAATAAGTGGTTCTGGTGAACGTAGAGACAACATAATAAATCCTTTGTGGTGGCAGTAAAGGTGTATTCATTGCTTAATGACTAAGGTGACCCCAGTTATGGCCATCTGTTCAGATTGATGTATCTGGGATAGGCTGCAGTGTTCGTGACATATAGTCCTTCTGCTGATCCTCTTATTACCTCCCCTATAGTGTTCGATGGTGAAGTGTGCACTTGAACGAAGTCCAGCAGAATGTGTATTTCAATTGCCGATGTCCGTGCATGCGCAGTTCATCTGCCCTCCTCCCTGCTCTTCCTTCTGAGAGTGGGGAGGCCGCTTGAGTTTCCTTTAGCGTGAGGGCTGAATAAAGAATGTTAGTAGCTGCAATATTAGATGGTCCAATTGTCATAGGTTTTGCTTGGTATTGCTGTTGTATTTGATGAAGTGTTAAATAGTACCCTCAACGCGCTACACCCTAATATCTGTTGAGGCTTCCTCAGAGAAAAAAAACTTTCTCAGGTACTGCACTATTCTGTCTTTTAAAGTTGAAGCCAAAGCTGGTTGCAGAGCTGATTGGTGGACAGAATGATGACACATCAAATAATCTAGTTTGTGATTGGTGAAGTCTTAGTCCTGGCTCATGTACAGCCCATTTGAGTTTGTTTGACTTCTGTGTAATAAAGTTTGTTATTCTAAATGCTTGTTGTTATTTTTGTGTGTATAGGTATATATACCCACATTCTCTATTTTCAGATACAGCAATTATTTCTTTGTTTCTCTTATAAGAAAAATGTGTAATACATTTGGTGTCTGTAGTTAAACATAAAGAATCAATGGAAGAAATTTTGCTGTGCATTTTTAAACATCAAAAAAGAGATACAATTTTACAAGCACTCACATTTTACTCTGCACATGACCCAAATCAAACCTATTGCCTGTTTTTATACATAAATATCCCTTAGCTGTGAAGCATAGATTGTAGTTCTATAAGTGGAAAATATATAGTGTAAAACCTTGTCCAGCAAGTATACAATGTATACACCACACAGCCTTGAAAAAGACTATGGGCCTGATTCATTAAGGATCTTAAATGAAGAGGATTCTTATTTCAGTCTCCTGGACAAAAACATGTTACATTGAAAGGGGTGCAAGTGAGTGTTCTGTTTTGCACATAAGTTAAATACTGCCTATTTTTTCATGTAGCACACAAATATCAACTTTAAATTTCAGTGTACAAATAAGCTATCAAGTATTTGTGTACTACATGAAAAAACAGTCAGTATTTAACTTATGTACAAAACAGAACACTCATTTGCATCCCTTGCAACGTAACATGGTTTTGTCCAGGAGACTGAAATAAGAATCCTCTTCATTTAAGATCCTTAATGAATCAGGCCCTATTTGTTGAAACGTGTCAGTTGTTATTTGCAAATAGAAGGTCATACTGGATGAACAATCAGATCATCAGGGGAAACCCAGGCAAAACATTTATGTTTGTTTCACTCTGTTTCTGGGATTTTGTTCCAGGTTGAATGAGGTTCTTTCAGTTTCAAAGAGTTAATGACTCATGAATGCAAGATTTAGTGCAAAGTTTACCTTTACTTTTGCAACAAACATAATATAAAAGTGAAATTAAATCAAATACTTGGCTTCCGATATGTTCAAGTAACAGTCAATTTCCAGGACCCCTCTTTCACACGAAAGCTGGAAAAACAATAGGCACCTTTCTGCATCAAGGTCCAGTCATGAGACAAGGGTCTCTCTGGCTGCATTCCAGTTTTATACTCAAAAAACAAAGGGTCTTGTAAACAACTTACATATAAGGGTATGAACATATTTTCAGACTCTCTATTGGTACATTACTGCACATGTACAGAAGCATCTGAGACACCACCTTGGCATAATATGTGGAGATGTCCCGGCCCAGCCTTTTTTAAGATAAGCATTTTACAATACACACAAAAAAGTATGAATAAAACAAAATGGAGCTCAGTGGCCATTTAATGGGCCTGTCAAAGGTTTGTACTTATATCCAGCTATTTGTTTAATAAAAGGCACATCATGAGCTTTATACATTGTAAGTTTGATTTTATGTTTTAATAAATTGGGTTTTAAGGGTAATACACTATGTGGAACTTTTCTATTCTTATTTCTACTGTGAATTTCGTGGGACAGATATAGAAACAAGATATAGAAGTTATCGTTAAGCGACTCCAGTGAATCTTATTAGCAATAGAACTGGCCACTATATCCCAGAAGGCATTTTCAATACCATTGTCTGTAAGTGGAAATAAGATTGTAAATTGTTGTTCACAAGAGCAAGCCACTGTTGCATGGCCATTGACACCTGAGACTGTCACGAGGTGGATGATGGATTGATATTAGCCAAATGGCTACACTATAATATGGTTCTTTGTTATATTTGTTTTTTAATGTGATCGTTTGAAAACTAATGGTTTGTATAAAGAAAAATAATGAAAATACTTTTTGTCTCCAGCATTAGACATACATCAACTCCTGTGAAAAAAACTTTTCATTGACATTACAACACAAGCATTTTTCTGCAAGTTTTGTGGTGAGAAAACTTTCTGTAACTCTTTTGATTGGTACACACCATGGTCTACTATTGTTGTATTATATATTAATAAACATGCCAATTGGCTTATGTCCTTTACCTGTAAGTGTGTGTGTTCCTGTAAATGTTTATTAGGCAGTCGGGAAGGAGTTTCCAGAGTCAACCCCTGGTGGATACTGCAAGGACCTAGAACCTGAAGAGTGAATTTGATTTGGATGCATTCATTGTGTCGAGTAGAAAACCAGGAAAAATTGAGGTGAGTCTAACTGTGATGTTTAACACCCCCCTCCCCTCTAGATTTAGGGTAGTGCCCGGAGGAGCAGGGCTACATGAGTAAATTGTAGGGGTTTATATTGTGAAATAATTGTTGCAAGTAATCTTGACAAGTGGTAGAGTGAACTTTGTGAGAAAAGCTTATGCTATAATTCAACGAATTTGGGGAGATGTTCCAGCTTTTGCAAATTGCTAAATATTTGAGTATATAAATTTATGGAGGGGTTTACTATGCTCTTTAAATATAAATGTAAGCTGTTGCTGAGTGAGCTATACGTTTTTAAATGTAAATGCAAACAAAGATGATCCCAAATGCATAGTAAAGAAATATGAAGGTTACAAAACATAATGTCATAAATTACAGTGAATGAAACAATATTTGTTATTCATACACATATCGAATCAAATAAAAATGGTTACATTCTTTTGATTCAATTGCTAAAAAGTAAGCAGGGTGACAGTGAATGAAAGCTATATCATGTGTTAAGATTTGAGATGCTCACACTTAGTTCTCCGAGAACCGAACACACCCCAAACTTAGTAGATTCGAGTACTGTGCCGAGCCTGCTCAATACTTTCACACGCCCTCGGAATTAAAATTGAGGCAAAATGTCATTGTTGCGTCGTCGGATTTTGGATCTTGCGTGTTTTGGATTCCATAAGTTCCGCCCTCCACGACGATAGAGCGCCATTTAGAGCACCATAGGTAGAAAAGAAAGTGGAGGGGTAGTAGTGTTCTTCAAAGTCTCCATTGACATTCAGGAGAGCTCCATTGCTCCATTGCTAATTGTCATTGCTGAAATACAAATAATAGGTCAGGCAGGCTTGATCTTCTAAATCTGCAGTCACTTTGTATTGAGTTATATAGGTAACATACAAAGAGGAGAGCTACATTGCTCCATTGCTAATTGTCATTGCTGAAATAGAAATAATAAGTCTGGCAGGCTTGGTCTTCTAAATCTGCAGTCACATTGTACTGTGTTATATAGGTAACAAACAAAGAGGAGAGCTCCATTGCTAATTGTCATTGCTGAAATACAAATAATAGGTCTGGCAGGTTTGGTCTTCTAAATTTGCAGTCACATTGTACTGTGTTATATAGGTAAAACACAAAAAAGAGAGTTCCATTGCTCCCTTGCTAATTGTCATGGCTGAAATAGAAATAATTATTCTGGCAGGCTTGGTCTTCTAAATCTGCAGTCACATTGTACTATGTTATATAGGTAACACACAAAGAGGAGAGCTGCATTGCTATTTATCATTGCTGAAATAGAAATAATAGGGCTGGCAGTATTGGTCTAAATCTGCAGTTACATTTAACTGCACCATAGCTCATTCAGAAACAGGAGAGGTGGCAGGGTTCAGTGCTGAAACAGCAATTATAATAATAGGCCTGCAATGTTCTTAAAAGTCTCCAGTGACATGCCACTGAGCCATAGCTCATATAGAAACAGGAGTGGTGGCATTGTTCTTGTCACTCTCCAGTCTCAGTCATCATGATACTAATCCCTCTACCTCGTGTGCTAAGTGTTCAAGTGCATAGTGGCTTTAAATCAGGGAAACAAAAATGTAAATAAAAAGCTTGTACCTTTGTTAAGAAAAAAACACCTCTCTAATAGAGGTGAAAGTTTACTGTAGAAAAACATAAAATTGCCAACATGCCATTCGACCCAAAATATTACCAAGCATACCAGCATTAGCTAGCCCCATTCTCTCAGCTAGATTTCAGCACCTGCAATCTACACTGTCATCATATTTACTCTCATCAGTGTGCACATCATCCTCAAACAATACTAATTCATCCCCGCTGGAATCCACCATCAAAGAAGTCTGTGTACTTTGATCTAATTGCCTTCCTCATGTAATTTGTAATTAATTTTATGGAAGAGCTGTCACAATTTTTGGACAATTCTTTTAGACCAGACCAAATATCAAAATGTTGTGCAGACTCATCTGCATCACCACTGGGTGTCCATACCCTTTGTTTTCATGTCTCCATTCCTTTTGTCTGACTTGTCTGTTCTTGTTTTACATATGTCTTGTTTTATGTATGTCCTTGTCTTCCCTACTGTACTGTGCTGTGGAGCACTGTGGTGCCTTACAAATCTACGATAATAATAATAATAAGAAGAAGGAGAATAATATGCCTCTTAGTGAAGCAGATGATACATAGAGTAGCCTGCCTCTGAAAAATGCGACGTTCTAGGGTACATGCTGGTGCTGGCCCTGCTGGTGAAGGCGAATCACCAACCCAGCGGGCTGTCACAATCATATAATCTTTAGTTTGCCCAGTACCACTTGTCCCCATATCTGTAGTTAAGTGTACAGTGGGTAGAATGGCATTTTGTAGCCCAATGATTACATTTTTACGAACCTTCTGCTAGAGGTGAGGAATAGCTTTTCTAGTGAAATAATGTTGTAATGGAATTTGGTAACAGGGACAGAGGACCTCAAGTAACTGTCTAAAACCAGCTGCATTAATAGTGGATATTGGACGCAGGTCTAATACTAGCATAGTCTCCATGGTGTCTGTGATCCGCTTTGCGACGGCTTCCTCTTGTAAAGGATTATTTAACAGTCATTTGTTATAAACTACTAGAAGTCTTCTTCTCGGTCTGCTTCTGGGTTGAAGATCCACCCCCAGCAGCAGGAGCAGCAGCAGTGGGCCTAACGCTCAAGGATTCTTTTAAGCAGTCCTGGAGAAAGGAGGAGTCATCTTGCCTTAGAAACTTGGATGCAGGACTAACTCCCATCACTTGTGAGGATATTGATGATGAAGGTGTTGTGGGTTTAGATTGCAGGTGCTGGGATCTATCTGAGAGAAGGGAGGTAGCTGATGCTGGACTGCTTGTTGTTATTTTTTAGCATAAGTTTCTGATTTTCACAATAGCTTTCCCTAAACTCGCTTCAAATGGTGCAACATGGATGAGGTTCCTAGATGCTTAAGGTCCCTACCTCTACTGACTGTGGCTTTACAATGCTACAAATGGCTACACAACTGTTGTCAGGATTTGTGTAAACATAATTCCACACATAAGAGGTGGATTTTTTTGGTCTTGTGCCCAGGCATGACAATGGCCTTCTTATCACTGGCAAGAACTGCTGCAGTCTTTGTTTGAAAGTGTATGAAAATAATATTGTGACCTGTGAGGTGGTCAAATTGACTGCAAATGACTTTAAATTAGTGTTATTGAGGTTAATAATGATGTAGCAGAAAAAAATAGGGATTTTTAGAAACAAATAGGCAACCAAACCAAAACATGCCAGGGCGGTTTTGCCAAAACCATAACAGGAAGTTAATCCAGATCCAAAACCAAGACCAAAACTAGAATACGGGGGTTAGTAAACATCTCTAGTAGAGATTACTAGTCATTCCGTTGTAAAATATAATAAAGTCTAGTCGAAAGTAATTAGCTTAGCCAAAGGTCATACATTCCCACCCAAGGGGCTTTTTTTTAGTATTCTATCTATATGGTATATTAGATCATCATATCTAGATTTTTTTTCTAAGCCAATAAATGTTTGCATCACAGTTTAAAGTTCTTGCAGCTAAAACAATATAAAACCAGGAAGTTATTTCATTCTGCTTATATATAGTCATGGAACACTATAAATTTCTGAAGCTATGGCAAAAGATTTTATTTTTACCATTCGTGCCTGCCATCTACCTGTGTGAGTATTAAATTCCTCTATTCCATATTGTTTATTACACTTAATTCATGTATTATAAATTGGCAGTTGCTCTATAGGAACTCTGGACTGTTAAGTGGAAGTGCTGAAGTCTGCCTTAAAATCTATTTGCACAATTTGATTTCTTACAACTTTATTGTAATAAATAGCTACCCCTAATACATCCCAGGAGTGAATACAAACCTGCTCTGGAGGGTAAGTGTGAAGAAAGTATATACAAATAGGAACTATATTCTGTTGTCATTGGCTATGGAAAGATGACAATGTTACCTATTACTGGGGAAAGAACAACTGTCTTGTTACTTCATGTGTATAAATGTCTGGTCACATGATATTTTTCTTCAGTTATCAAGCCCAGCATGATAACCAGAAACAATGTGAATGTGACATCTTAATGGAGACTGCCTTCCTCCCTTCTCCCGACACAGTGTGTTATTGTTACTGAGGAAGACAGTGTTTAGATAAGAGATAAGAAGTGTGAGGTGCAGTAGTTCTGCAATGAGAAAATCATACATGTGGTGATACCTGAGCATTCTTCTTTCACAGTGACTATGTACAGTAAAGCATATGTTTTTTATTTTTTGTTTGTATCCATTTTTTTATTGTTATTAAATGTATGTATTGAGGTAATGCACGAAGTAGGTTCCGTTTACTTCTCTTTACATATTTGTGCCTCATCTGAATTTGGAGGTATTTCCTGGTGATCATAAATGAGGAGGGAGAGCAGGATTCATTTTGAAAGACGCATGTGGGAGTTCTGATATGTAAGCAATGAATACACCCGAAAGGGGATCTGAGAAAGAAGAATCACGGGTGTGATGTTCTGAAGGATACTATATATTAAGAGTTATCTTCACACTATTATAGTTGTGGCAGATTTGAAGCATTTTTTTTATGTTCATACATATTACGCTATGTGGTTTATTTTTGTGTTTTTCCACATGTGTATACATTTCATATGATGGTGACATCGGGTTTCATGCAGCAGATGCAATTCCTTTATGAATAAGGTGTTCTGATTGTGATTACCTATAGACAGAAACGGAAGGGAAGTGTATGTACTATTTTAGTTTTATATCCATGTACAGTATCCCTTTGAGTTGCCCATTGGTACCTCAACAATTGTGATCTAATGCTACTTTTATAAGTTAAATAAACAATCAAAGGTGAATGCTTCAAAAGAGGCTTCTCTTATCCCATTATTCTTCTCAGGGCTGTGAACTCTTTATTTCAATGAGGAGAGCCTCCTCTTTCACATGAGGGGTAAAGTGGAAAGTTAAAAAATACTCATGGTGATAGAAAACCACAGTCCAGTTGTTAACATGGTTTGAAACCACAGTAAAATAAGTGTTAATATTAGAAACATGATCAGTATTTACATATGGTCAAGTAAGGAAAATCTGATCTCAATTTAGCCATAGCATCGCAGTTATCATGTGTTACCGCTGCTAGTGACACTTAAATGATCATTTCTCATTTATTGATTAATTGTTTTAGGTGTTCTCCTTTTTGCCTCCAGTTTGTGTTTGTTTGCTGGACTTATTGTCCAGCACTTTTATGTGATACTGTTTAGTGAATTACCTTTTTTTCATTGACTTTATCTAATGCGCTTTATTGTTTATTATTCTATTTCCACACAACCCTGGAGTTAATTTAACCGTTTTTCATTATTAGTTGATATCTTGAAAGTTTTTTAGAGACTAATGTGATCATTTTTGGGAAGAAATAATAACACAAAAAAGGTATGGTACTATTTAACAATGATCTTAGGTCAACTGTGTAAACTTATTTTTTCAAAACAGTCCGAGTTTTTTCCCATTTGTTATTTTGAAATACTTATTTTAAAATATTCAAACCAGATAAATGGTTTAGCGGGAAAGATTGCTATAGCTGCTTAAACTGTAGACAGGTTTTATGGCATGAGCAAACTTATAAATGATCGAAATTATTGATCGTCCATTTTCAGTTCTATTTGTTGTTTACTGCATCTGAAAATACTGATCATTTTCTATATTTAAGAAGAGTTGGAACTGTTTTTAGTGTAATTGATGGAAAGTTCTTGATAGACTTCTTCAGAGACTACCATTTCAATTTCCCCAATACTGTAAAGTAATTTTTCATTGGGGACTAGCAGCCATTTAAATAAAAAATCATTAGCCAAAGGGAAAACAGTAACAGAAAATTAATACAAATTTAAATAAAGACTGCCCTGAAACTGAGGAATAGATGGTGACTACTTGCTGGGATTGTCGCTATTGTACCTGGAGGCGCAGAGTCTAACGCGCTCCTGGGGTAAATGCAGAGCCGGATTTAGACCTCATAGGGCCCTAGGCAGGATACTGTTTTTGGGCCCCCTCCCTGAAACAATCCATAGCACTATATTTTTGCAGCCTACCATATACCCCTATAGTTACGTAGAAGTGAAAGCATGTGCCGCCGCATGCCTACCATATACCCCTATAGTTAAGTAGATTTGAAAGCATGTGCCGCCGCGCAGCCAAAGGAGGTGAGGGCGTGGCTTGCATCTTTGGGGGCGTACCTAACATGTGAAAAGAGCAAGGCCACCCTGCTGCAGAAAAAGGCACCCCTAAATAATTACCAAGCAGTCCCGTTTTTTTAAGTAGTTGGGTCAAAACAACATAATAAATATTGAAGTCAGGGCAGAAATACTTACTTAAGTTGTTTGCAAAAATAATACGCATAAATCCAAGTATGTGCTCTTGTCACTTTTGTCCCTCTATCATCACACTGTGCTCCTTCATTGTCACTTTTGCCCCTTCACAATATCACATGTGCCCTTTCCCCATCACCTCTGTGCCCATCACCATCCCCACCTCTGTGCCAATCACCATCACCACCAATGTGCCAATCACCATCACCACCTCTGTGCCCATTACCACCTCTGTGCCCTTCACCATCACCACTTCTGTGCCAATCACCATCACCACCTCTGTGCCTCTTCACCATCACCACCTCTGTGCCCTTCACCATCACCACTTCTGTGCCAATCACCATCACCACCTCTGTGCCTCTTCACCATCACCACCTCTGTGCCCTTCACCATCACCACCTCTGTGCCCATCACCACCTCTGTGCCTCTTCACCATCACCACCTCTGTGCCCTTCACCATCACCACTTCTGTGCCAATCACCATCACCACCTCTGTGCCTCTTCACCATCACCACCTCTGTGCCCTTCACCATCACCACCTCTGTGCCCATCACCACCTCTGTGCCTCTTCACCATCATCACCTCTGTGCCCTTCACCATCACCACCTCTGTGCCTCTTCACCATCATCACCTCTGTGCCCTTCACCATCACCACCTCTGTGCCCCTTCACCATCACCACCTCTGTGCCCTTCACCATCACCACCTCTGTGCCCTTCACCATCACCACCTCTGTGCCCTTCACCATCACCACCTCTGTGCAAATCACCATCACCACCTCTGTGCCCTTCACCATCACCACCTCTGTGCCAATCACCATCACCACCTCTGTGCCAATCACCATCACCAATTCTGTGCCCCTTCACCATCACCACCTCTGTGCCCTTCACCATCACCACTTCTGTGCCAATCACCATCACCACTTCTGTGCCAATCACCATCTCTGTGCCCTTCACCATCACCACTTCTCTGCCCTTCACCATCACCACTTCTGTGCCAATCACCATCACCACTTCTGTGCCAATCACCATCTCTGTGCCCTTCACCACCTCTGTGCCCCTTCACCATCACCACTTCTGTGCCCCTTCACCATCACCACTTCTGTGCCCCTTCACCATCACCACTTATGTCCCTTGTTTTACTTACTTACTTACCTTTCTATTGCGCGCTGCTCCTCTCCTCCGTCAGTCCAGATGTAAAAAAAAAAAAAAAAAAAGAGAGTCACGTGATCGCTCGTCGGGTCCCGGCAGCCTCTCCTCCTCTCTCTATCACTGAGACACTGAGAGGAGAAGAGGCTGCCGGGACCCGATTCGCGGCACCCGACCCCCCCTCCCCCTCCCCCGACTCGCGGCACCACCCCCCCCGCACGAGTCGCGGGGGGGTGCCGCGAGTCGGGGGAGGGGCCGAATTTTTTTATTTTTTTTTCATTTTTTTAAAAATTACTCCTGTCCCCCCCAGCTGTGCCCCCCGAGAGCCGCTAGGCCCTAGGCAGGTGCCTAGGTTGCCTAGCGGTAAATCCGGCCCTGGGTAAATGTATCAAGGTCCGATTTTTTTCAGCGATTCAAAATGGCTGCAATTCACAGATGATAACCCGCGACTTCGTCCCCAAGTCGCCAGATGTATTAAACTGCGATTTTTTTTTCTGATCTTAAGCATTTCCTCAAAAAACATCAGTGTAACCCCAAGGACCTGACAGCATTTGCTTTAGAGAAAATATCCCTCAATATAAGAGGTGGTGATATCAAAAAGGAACTTTTAAAAAAAGAAACTGAAAATATATTCACACATTTAGAACTTACAAAACAACTATCACATTCGAATTTCCCTTTTTACTTGATTTGATTGTAACCACTATTCTCACAACCACCAGTCTTTAAGAACATAATTTTCACTTGTTATATTATTTTTGCACTCAACATCACTCTTGGCACATAATAAATACAAAAATAAAATAAAATTATAAAATATCTAAAAAATATAAGTAATTTACAAACATTATCTCACTTTTATAATCTTTCACTTTACGTATATAAGTAACACTTTAAAATTTGACACAATCAATCACTTTTACAAGGGCCATCATGATTTAATTACTTCAGTTTCATACCAGTAAAATACAGTTTAAGTTAACAAAGCATATAGAAATACATTTATAATAGTCACCTTAAGGTTTAAATAAGGCGAATCATGAATTATAATTCTATTTTATGTCAGATTGAATAAAACATGATTGTTACTATATTAACATACCTAATAATATAAACACTGATTGCTACTAAAGCAAGATTATTTAATAATATGAATATTAACTGGAATGTTGCTTGGAAAGAAATAAATATAGATAAAACTTATAAGTAGAAAATATTCGGTTAAAACTGTTCATAGCATTGCACTACGTTATAGATGTGAACTACAACTTCATTTATTAACATATGTAATTTTTGATGGATATAACAGTATGACACAAGGAGCCAACTGAAAAATATAATATTAATTATATGCAATGGAGACACATGCAGGAATGGTCGTGCACCATGGCTATAATAGAAGCAACTAAATATGTTACATACCCCCTGTAGTTGCATATTCCCTGTTTGGCCTGTTGTCACATATCCTCTGTTAAAAATATATTGTTCCTACCTGTTGTCCTGACCTCCAGTGACCTCAGTCTGGGACTGGGTGGAAGTTGGTACAGCACAAGTCACACAGCATGAGTCAGACGCAGCCTCTGTAAGCTCACCGACCACCCTATTAAGCAACAGGAAGCCTCGCGATTGGCTGCCTGTTGCTCTGCAACGATGGGACCGCACCCTGACAACTATGAAACCCAGGATCAGGCATTCCACATCACCATCCCACACCGCGCATTGCCCCAAACCCTGCTCCTCCTCCCTGCACCAGGTGCCCTCTCTTCGTCCTCTTTTCGTCCTGGCTGGCCTGGGCCTATTTCTGTGGAGAAGCTTCGGGCTGCAACCCCATCAGGCCCATTGTTAATCCGTATTTGAGTATCTTTCGTTTCACATTTTCCTATATATCTGGTTTTTGAAGTCTTTCAGACTGACGAGAAAAACAAGAGGAAGCCTAAACGAGTTGTTGACAAATAATCAGGAGATAGTGTTTCTTTTCGGCCTCTCCTTAATGTATTATAATCAATATGTCTTTGAAATAATAACTTTCAGTTTCCTGTCACTTAGCTACTTACAAGGTCATTTACTAGCAGTAGTACACAATCACCAATGCAGAGGTTCGTTTTATGTATCAGTTAAATTCCCATTTTACACACTAATGAGATAAACATTAATGCAATTTTAGCCTCACAATGGCCATATGAGCAGATGTACTATCACTGGGTATATAGCCCTGTTGGTCATGTTCTTGAAAATCTATGGAGTGAATAATTAGCAGTAGTAGGTTACTTTAGGAGCTTTGGAGTTAGTTTTGGCTTTACTTATAGAGAAATAGAGAATAGAGAAAAGTCAAAATCAATGGAGAGTGAAAATGTTCATATTATGCAATCCAGATCCGGACAGCAGTGGGAGGACAGAGTTTGAGTGAATAGAGTATATCCACACATCCTCTAGACCTCAACCAGGATTATAAGCTGTAAATGTATGGTGTCTTGTTGTAAAAAACAGTAAATAAAATAAAAATATTTAATAAAAAGACAACAATTGATAAATGCATATTCACAAATCTCATAATTTATTTAAACAAAATACACAAAATACAATAAAATACATCAAAAAGTGACCAAATAAAGCTTGAGATTTAATTAGAATGACATCCCTTGTTGGAAAACCATTCTGTAACTAAATAGACCCAGAATTAATCTAAGGTTATATTTGTTCACATATTATGCAAAGTTCTGTACCACTCTCTCATTCAATTGTTCTAAAAACACTCCTCACATGTTTAATAGAACCCAAGTTTTCTTAACTTAAGCTGAAATTATACATTTCATGTAAAAATAGCAACACACATATAAAAACGGATGTATTTGCATATAGATACTTATACAAATCCACAAATGTGGAGACAAAATTACTAATCAATGACCCAAAAAGGTAAGCTTAATAAAAATATATACTTATGAAACTAACTTTCCCATTAAATGTATTTATAGAATAAATCTATATATATTAACATTTAGCTAAACATTAACACATAAAGCTCTTAAAGATACCAGTCATTGAATTCCATAGTTTCATTAAGACCCTCTGGACACAAGGTTTAAACATCCAAGACACTTACCCTCTGCAAAGTCTCTTTGGTGGGATCAGGGCCTGATTAAGGCTTCTGGCCGCCCTAGGCTAATACACCCACGGCGCACCCCCCCCCCCCCCCCCACACACACACACGCACCAAAAAAAAAAAACACTAAAGGAAAATTCAGGAGTATTAGCCAGCAAATTTTTTTTAGACAGATTCTCTTACCTGTTCTTGCTGTTCTGTCTTGCTTGTTCTTGTAGCTTTCTTGTCGTTTAGCTATTCTGTTTTGAAAATGTGCAAACATTACAAACCCTCAATGAATAGGATTTTTAGAGCCCATCCTTATGAACGCCACACAATGCAGAGATGATGCACCCCCACACCAGCCATTTCATCACACCCCAGTGGCCAATTCATGACCCTCTTCCCCCCAGCCATTAGATCACTGTGCCCCTTATCACACTGCCCCCTCAATACACTCTTCCCTTTATCACACTGTCCCCCTTGCAGCACACTCTGTCTCCCTTATTACAATATGCCCCTGCATAAACGCAAATTTTTACTTATACGGATATTAACAAACGATGAAGTGCGCACAAGTTAATTGAGATAGACAGAAATGTCTTGCTAAACGTAGCTTTGAAAATCACAAGATGATCCCAAATCTTGCTGATACAAGTCCAAAATATATAAAATTAATCCAGCGCTAGGGTAGCGATTTTCTAGTGTAACCAGTACTTTGGTGTTTATAACGTTACTTGGTGTCTGAATGTGTAATAATTATGTGATCAAATGTAAAGGATTGTGTAGTTAGATATATCACACTAGTGGTCATGTAGTGGAAAAATCTTGATAAGGATAGCAATATAGTTTAACATATTAACATTTATATGGTTAAAATAAATGATGCACATGTACCTGTAGGAAGGAGGGTTTTGGATTCTTAGAGCACTGGGCTGATTTCTCGGTCAGTTGCCATCTTTATTGTCGTGATGGATTGCACCTGAATGAGGAGGGGGCTGCAGTGCTAGGGGAGAGGATGGTTAGAAGGTTGGAGGAGATTTTAAACTAGGCTCCGGGGGGGAGGGGCAAGCAAGTATTTATGGGATAGACATTGAGAGTAGTAAGGAGGAATTTAACAAGAGTAAAGGGGGTGGAGAGGGGGGAAAGGGAAGCATAGCCAATAAGGAGCGGCCCTTTTTAAAGCAAAAAGAAATACCTAAGGGAGGCAATAGACTTAAGTGTATGCTTGCAAATGCAAGAAGCCTGACAGGTAAAATGGGGGAGTTAGAACTAGTAGCAATGAATGAGCAGTATGATATTATAGGTATTACTGAGACCTGGTGGGATGATACACATGACTGGGCAGTCAACTTGGAAGGCTATTCTCTCTTCAGGAGGGATAGGGTAAATAAAAGGGGAGGAGGAGTATGTCTTTATATTAAGCCAGAATTAAAACCAAGTATTCAGGAAGTTATATACGAGAATATTGGTGATAATATAGAGGCATTGTGGGTGGAAATATCCAGCGGAGGAAAAAGTTCAGAGAAGTTTCTGATAGGGATATGCTATAAACCGCCAGATATTAGTACGATTGAGGAAGCCCAACTTCTACAGCAAATTGAAAAGGCTACACAACTAGGTCAAATTTTAATTATGGGGGATTTTAATTATCCGGACATTGATTGGAGTACTGAGACCTGCGGTACAGCTAGGGGAAATAGGTTTCTGAGCACGCTGAAAGACCATTACATGTCCCAATTAGTTGAGGAACCAACTAGGAACCGGACTATACTGGACCTAGTAATAACAAACAATGTAGACGTAATATCAAATATTCAAGTAAAGGAGCACTTGGGAAACAGTGATCATAATATGGTCTCATTTGAAATTAGTTTCCAGAAACAACAGTATAAGGGATCAACTAGGACTTTAAACTTTAAAAAGGCAAATTTTAATATGCTAAAGGAGTCTATAAAGAGCATAGACTGGGACAAAGCCTTTGAAGGAAAAAATACGGAAGAAATGTGGGCTGTCTTTAAAATGTTGTTGGAAACATACACGTATAAGTTCATTCCTATGGGAAATAAATGTAAAAGAATTAAGTCTAAACCAATGTGGCTAAATAAAAAGGTAAGGGAAGAAATGCAAAGGAAGAAGCGTGCATTTAAATTGTTTAAGTCTGAAGGGTCAGAGGAGTCCTTCCATAGGTACAAGGAATGTAATAAAACATGCAAAAAGGAAATTAGATTGGCTAAATTAGAAAATGAAAGGCACGTTGCAAAAGAAAGTAAGACAAACCCCAAAAAGTTTTTTAAGTATATAAATGGCAAAAGGATTAAAAAAGATAATATAGGACCACTAAGAAGTGAGATGGGTGAATTGATAAATGATACTAAGGAAAAAGCAGAGATATTAAACACGTTCTTTTCTTCAGTATTTACCAGAGAGGAACAAATGGCAGGAGTAATACATAAAAATGGAAATGAAACCATGCCATTAATTAATACTTGGTTGTCAGAGGAAGAAGTCCAAAGGCGACTGAAGAATATTAAGATAAATAAAGCTCCAGGTCCAGATGGCATACACCCAAGGGTCCTTATGGAATTAAACTCGGAAATAGCTAGACCGCTATTCTTAATTTTCAGAGATTCAATCTCATCAGGCTCAGTACCAAGGGATTGGCGAATAGCAGATGTGGTGCCGTTGTTTAAAAAGGGGACGAGATCACAACCAGAGATTTATAGACCTGTAAGCCTGACATCAATAGTGGGGAAACTACTGGAAGGTATTTTAAGGGACAGTATTCAGCATTACTTGGTACGCAATAAAATTATTAGTGGGAATCAACATGGATTTGTGAGGGATAGGTCATGTCAAACTAATCTAATTAGTTTCTACGAGGAAGTTAGTGGGAACTTAGACATGGGCAGGACAGTAGATGTGGTCTACTTAGATTTTGCAAAGGCCTTTGATACAGTGCCACACAAGAGGTTGGTTTACAAAATAAGGGAACTGGGTCTAGAAATCAAAATTTGTACTTGGATTGAAAACTGGTTAGAGAATAGGGAACAAAGAGTTGTGATAAATGGAACATTTTCTAATTGGTCAAAGGTCTTAAGTGGAGTTCCTCAAGGTTCCGTGCTGGGACCACTCCTTTTTAATATATTTATTAATGACCTTGGTGATGGTTTAGAGAGTAAAGTTTCTATTTTTGCAGATGACACTAAACTCTGTAAGGTAATAAAATCAGAGCAAGATGTAGCTTCTCTACAGAGGGACTTAAATAAACTGGAGGATTGGGCGGCTAATTGGAATATGAGGTTTAACACAGATAAATGTAAGGTTATGCATTCAGGGATCAAAAACAAGAACGCAATCTATAAATTAAATGGAATTAATTTGGGAGAATCTATAATGGAAAAGGATTTGGGAGTGCTCGTAGACAGTAGACTTAGCAATAGTGCTCAATGTCAAGCAGCAGCTGCAAGGGCAAACAAAGTATTGGCATGCATAAAAAGGGGCATAGATGCAAGGGAAGACAGTGTAATTTTGCCACTGTATAAATCATTGGTAAGACCTCATCTTGAATATGCAGTACAGTTCTGGGCACCACTCTATAAAAAAGATAATTTGGAACTAGAAAGGGTTCAGAGAAGGGCGACAAAATTGATAAAGGGTATGGAGTCATTAAGTTATGAGGAAAGGTTAGCCAGTTTAGGCATGTTTACTTTAGAAAAGAGGCGCCTAAGGGGAGATATGATTACTATGTACAAATACATTAGGGGTCAATACAGAGAGCTTTCATGGGAACTTTTTACCCCAAGGACCATACACAGGACTCGTGGTCATCCCCTAAGGTTAGAGGAGAGGAAATTTCACAACCAGCAAAGGAAGGGGTTCTTTACAGTAAGGGCAGTCAAGATATGGAATTCATTGCCAGGTAAGGTTGTGATGGCAGATTCAATAGATATGTTTAAGAAAGGGTTAGACAAATTTTTAGCGGAAAGGTGTATCCAGGGATACGACCGTTAATTTAAAATAAAGGATAGTAGTGGATATAGGGTAAAAATTGGATTGCAATATTGAGTCTGGGGGGATTTTCAAAATTGAAACAGATGGGCGGTTGCCTACTCTGGATTAATTTCAAATATAAGTGCAGGATCGCAGGAGATCCAAAATAGGTTGAACTTGATGGACTGGTGTCTTTTTTCAACCTCATCAACTATGTTACTATGTTACTATGTTACCTCACAACAATGATCAATTCAAATATTGTCATTCCACAGTTAGGGATCAGGTTGTAAATTCATTTCAGTTCATAACTGTTCATATCTTTTAACAATCTGGATCATATGAACAGATATGAACTGAAATGAATTTACAACCTGGCCCCTAATTGTGGAATGACAATATATGAATTGATCATTGTTGTGGGGCGCCCCCCAGGTCCTAGCGCCCCAGGCTGCAGCCTGATCAGCCTATTGGTTGATCAGGCTCTGGGTGGGATCAATGCACATTGTAAGTCAAGCGCTGGGGCACCCACAATACAGATATTGCTCTATTCCTATCATAGGATACAATTTTCGATGAAGCCAAATTAAAATATTAAATTTGAAATTTTATTCATACACCATCTAATATAACAAATATATGAAAAATCTGAAATATCCTCAATTTGGAATACAAAGCATCACATAAGTTGGTAAGTTCCACTCAATATATGAAACAGAATATATTCCTTATCTCATGAGATCGTTGCAGAGAGGAACAATTACCTACACCTTCTATATATTTATAACAGGTGAGGCCAATCTTTATATAGATGAAGATATTCTTGCATATGGATCCAATATGATACAGATACCCAAATAATAATTAAAAATTAAAAAGTATACATTTCCAATATCCAGAAACCGAATACATGCATGATTCAAAAATTAAGGGAAGGGGAGGGATTAAAAATAGATGTTGGATAATAGTAATACACCTGAACAAATAGAATGGAAAAAGTGCATAGAAAAACTTGCTGGTATTGTTGTCCACCGTATGGTTAACGATACATCCAAACACATATATGTAGAGTATAGTTCCACCTATGCATAGGTAACTGTTGTCATCTATAACTCCTTTGTATCATGTATCCGCTTGTTGAACTTAGAGTCCATGTGTATAGCAGTAAAACATAACCACGTGTGGCTGTCTTGTAGTGACTTATGCACTCCGGAAAATATAAAATAATAGGGCTTACCCGACTTGATCCGTTACTTAAAGTATAACCGAAAATCAAATACAATATACCGTCCCCTCCTGGATGATTTCCATAAATGGAGCGAGACGGAGTTTGCCCAGGTTGGATCTGTGATCCGAAGAGTGCGTATGACGCAAGCACGTTTTTCCGTCACCTCGTATCTGGGGATACACCCCTTGGTTGCCCAGGAACCAAAGTTTCGTTGGAAATAAACCAATTAGTTGCAGCGGAAGCTGTAGTAGGTATTAAAACACTCTCCTTTACCTCTCACTTCTTCACACAGCGCTGTGTTTGACAAGAATATGGAGAGGAACCCTGCTGACGCGTTTCGTCCTATATCCTAGGACTTTTTCAAAGCTGTTACTTCTGCACCTTTGGTTCCTATTTAAGGGATAAGTGGGCGTAATCATCCTCACACATATTAGTGTCTTAAAGTGAACTGTTCCATTATTTCTGGAAGGAAGCCAGATGACATCTGATAATCACTCCAAATTACAATGATGTATAATTCCACATAAACGTTACCCAATCGGATAAATTTAGTTATTTTTATATATTAATCCATTCCTTTTTCTAATGCACATTTCATACAACAATACATTTTAAAGAAAAGAGAGATGGACCCAGATTGAATCTACTTCACACGGGCTTAGCCCATAAATCCACCATTCTTGTGGTTCATATAACGTTTACAGTACTATACATCACCCTTATTCGAATGTTACAATAATATGTATAATATAATATATTTTCCTCTGGTAAGTATTTATTAATTTATGCAGCTTTACTGCTTTTGTAACTCAATCTGATCCTTCTTATCTTATATCTATAAACTTAATTGAACACCACATACTATTCCGTGAGCTCCTAAGTCTGGTGTTCTTACAATTCTTATAACACATCGGTTACAAGGTTGAGCCTCATTGCATTTTAAAAAGAGATATAATATCAAATAGTCTCCTCGTATAGAGGGTGACCATTTTAATCGCAAAATTCCAATGCTTCATTTAAACCTCTCGGAGAAAGGGTCCCTAATTTAAAGATCCAAGAGGATTCACATTGACATAATCTCCGGAATCTATCCCCTTTTCTCACAGTAGGCAATACCTGTTCCAAACCCGTGATCCTAAGACACCCTGGATTTTTTCTGTGTACCTCCAAATAATGTCTCGACACACTATGTGTCAAGAGACCATTAAGGATATTACATCTGTGTTCGCGGAATCTTACTTTAAGCGGTCTCATAGTTCGACCAACATATTGAAGATGACACTCACATTCCAACATGTAAACAATATATGGAGTGTCGCAATTAATAAAATGTTCAATGGGAAATTCTTCCCCACAAGTGTTTGACCGTACTTTCATAGTTCTATTCATAATGTGGTCACAAGTTAAACATCTTGATTTGCCACACTTATAGCATCCCTTAGGTTTATCTGGGAGCCATGTGACATTATTTGTGCACTTCTCTTGTTTTAACATGCTGGGAGCTAGTATTCTTTTCAGATCCATATTTTTTCTGAAAATCACTTTCGGTGTACTATCCAAAACATTCTTTAATATATTGTCTTCCTTAAGAATATTAAAATTTCTCCTCACAGCATTGCCAATTTGTCTGGACTTGGCATTATATATTGAAATAAAGGCTGGATTGCTATTATTAAATCTATTCTTTTTTGTTATTGTTTTGTCTCCATCTGAAGATTCTAATAGAAGACTCCTATCTAAGGTAGAAACATGGGAAACAGCTTCCTTAAGTATACTCTCAGGATATCCCCTCTTATTAAAATTATCTATCATTTTATCAGATTGGATCTTAAAATCATAATCTTCTGAACAGTTCCTCCTTAGCCTACATAATTGGCCTCTGGGTATGTTGTTCACCCATGGACGATGATGTCCACTCTCATAATGGAGGTAATTACAAACATCTGTTGGCTTGTTGTAATTTGAAGTTATGACTCTGTTTCCATCAGCTGGGTGGGATCAAAGCTCTCTACTTCCATAACTTTCAGGCCCAAAGGGCTACAACCATGACACTCTGAAAAATGCCTTGATACAATGTGGGACTTGAGACCCTTGACAATATTTGTTCTATGTTCCCTAAAACGGCTTTTAAGGGAACGAGTGGTCCTGCCCATGTACTGGAGTCCACACGGGCACTCCAGTATGTAGATCACATTAGTTGTCTCACAATTTATAAACTGTGAGATGGAGTGTTGTGTCCCATTAGCTTTGGATTTTACTTTAGATATTCCATTTGAAATGAATTTACATGTCAGGCACACTCTCTTGTTGCATCTAAAACATCCCGACGGCTTAGGGGGTAACCATGAATGCATTTTTAATATACTAGGAGCTAGCAAGTTCTTTAGCTTGCTATTCCTCTTATATATCACTCTGGGTTCTCTATCCAAAACATTACTCAAGACAGTGTCTTTGTGGAGGATCTTATAGTTATTCGTGACACTTTTCTTTTCTTTACTTTACTTTTCTAAAGTACAATTCTGTCTAATTCTACATATCTGTCCATTTGGGATGTGTTTGATCCATGGCTTGAAATGTTCACTTTTGTAATGTAGATAGGTACTTGAATTGACCAGTTTATTATAGTTCGTTGATATTTTATTATAATCCTTATTCACTGACAGGGTGATATCCAGGAAATTCACAGAAGGAAAACTAAATTGGTAATTTAAAATCAAATTATAACTATTAGTATTCATAAAAGTGAAAAACTCAGAGGCTAGTTCAGCCCCCCTATCTCAAATAATAAAAATGTCATCAATATAACGGCCATAGAGCACCAGGTTCAATCCAAAAGGGCCGCCCAAATGAAGCGGTCCTCCAATGCCCCCATATAGACATTGGCAAAGCTAGGGGCAAAACTAATGCCCATGGCTGTCCCCGTTGTCTGTAGATCAAAAGTGGATTCAAGCAAAAAACAATTGTGCGTTAGTATAAACATAATTGCCTCAATAATAAAATCTTGGTGTCTCACAGAGAATTCTCCTTATTCCTGTAAAGCTTCTTTTGCAGCCTGAGTACCCTTGTGATGTGGAATATGAGTATAAAGTGCCTGGACGTTTAGGGTGAGAAAACCCAACTCCGGACGCAAGTTAAATTTTCAATAAGATTTAGAACATGCATTGTATCTCTAATGTAAGACCACTGGAAGACAACACAACTCTGAAGAAAGTGATGAACATAACAAGAAAGATTAGAGGTTAAAGACCCTATACCAGAAATAATAGGGCGCCCTGGTGGTGCAGTGAGTTGTTTGTGATTTTTCGGTAAATAATAAAAAAATGAAGTGATAGGGTGTTGAGTGAAAAGAAAATTATGAATCTCCTTGGTTATCACCCCCTCTGTGAGTGCTAAATCCAGCAGGGTGCAGAGTTCCATTTGAAAATCTCTAGTTGGATCTTTTTCAAGAACCTGGTAAAAATTGGAATCTTGTAAGTGCCTGAGAGACTCTTTTATATAATATTCCCTGTCCAGGATTATATTGATGACCTTTTTATTATTTGGGATAGGGATGCTGAACTAGCCCTGTTGCTCTGCAACAACAGGAACGACAGGACCGCCCCCTGACAACTAGGAAAGCCAGCAGTGGGTGTTCCATATCACCAACCCACTCCACTTATTGCCCCAAACCCCGCTCCTCCTCTTTGCACCAGGTGCCCTCACAAAAGAATTTTTTTTTCCTTTCCTGATTTCATTTATAACACAGCTGCAACACGCAACTGCATATACATGTTTTTTAGTTAAATGCCATCTATACTACTGCATTCAAATGAATACTTTTCCATGTTAGATTGAGAGGATAAATAAAATATTAATCTTTCCTCTAGGAAGAATACATAGACAAATACACCTAGTGATCGATAGAGCATATTATAAACTCAAATATTTCGTTTTTTGCGAGGGCACCTGGTTACTCATTTTTTTTGCTCTCCTTTCCTTAATGAATCAGGCCCTTAATGTTTTGGCACCATTTTCATAGCAAAACAGCATTTTATGTATTATTTGCTAACATTTCTTTATATAGTGTCATCATATGACACAGCACCTTACAGAGAATATGCAATCATTCCAATCAGTCCCCACGTAAGAATTTTAAGCCCCAATTTTTTTGGGCCTCCTCTATAGATGTTAGGGCATATTGTCGCAGGGGATGTACCCACACCACATTGGTTGTGGTTGATTCATCAAACCCAGCTAGAGGGCAAAGCCAGAAAAGCTGCACCAATGCTAGTTACAGCTGTCTGTCGGAGTCAATAATGAAAAGTGCAGTCCTTGATTGTCACCCCTCATATACACACTGGCTAACCAACAGTATGCATAGTGCCCACATAGTATCTGTATACACACAGTGCCCCATAACACCCTCCAATTTCACAGTGCCCCTATAGTATCCCACAGTACACACATGGAACCCCAGAGTATGAACCGTGCCCCTACAGTATATTGCAGTACACACATTGCCCTCCTAGTACCCTACAGTTATACACAGTTCCCCCATGTTGCTGGCTCCATGTCAGTATCATCAGTACAACACATAAGTGGACAAATTACCTGTGTCTCTATATGAGTTCTAGGTTCTGCTCCCCACCCTCGCCATCCTGCTTCCAACTGCATTTGGTGCATTGCTTCTGTATTCAGGCCATGCAATCATAGTGCTGTGAAGACCTGTGTGAGCAGTATATAGCTTTAATTATGACACTCCATCCGGAGCAGAACCAGGCACCAGGGGGTATACTCCATTCTGCACAGGTCCGGTCCGATGCTAGCAGTTGTCAGGGCTGGGAGGTTTTGGAGGGTCAACTTGCCTGGGACCAGTATTTTGTAAGCAACCCCCTCCCCCCACCCTGGGCCACCTAGAGGGGTTTGTGGCCCTGGGTACAACAACTTTCCAAGAAGGGATGTGTGTCATCACACAGTGGCGGCATTGAAGAAGGCATGGCCACATAGTGATGGGGGTGTGACCGACATGGGGTATGGCTGTGCCTCTTTAAAAATGACACTTTATGTATTAAAATGGTGTTGCTCTCACCTACCTGTTATTGCAACTTTCACAGCCTTTTACTGGATTATTTTATTGATCCTGGAATGTTGGGACCTGTTTGGAAAATGTATAGGTACCTGAAATATGGAAAGCAGTGCAGTAGGGTCCTGTGATGTAGTGTGTCATTCTTGCTCAGATAGTTGTAAATTCTTGTTTCAGCACACATGAGTCATGTTCTAAAAACCCACTCTCTAAGGCAGTAGCTAAAAGTACTGGCATTACTCATAAGTCTACTCCACCGAAGAACATTGGCCTATTTGCAATAAATGAAGACACATTTCTTTGGGTTCTTTGCAAAGTATTCATTATGAAAAAATGTTGTACCATTACAGTACTGGCCTACTTGCATATTGTCTCTAGGAAATCTTAAAAGGTTGAATTAGTGTATTTATTTTATGTGTAATGAATGTGTGTCATGGATAAATATAGAAACGCAGAGTGGAAATTGTTTGACAGAGAAAAAGTGTACAAAAATATAAAAGCAAAAATATAAACCTGGACCTCAAGATCATGTACGGTAAGATATGATAAAAGAGAGAAATCTCATACTGAATTATGTAAAGTGAACGTCTGAAGAGTATATGAATATATGAGTTATATTTAACATGACAATGTTTTTTTCAGTTTCAGATCGCGATGAGAGCTATAAAACTGCTGAAAAATTCAGTAAGAGCACACTTAGTGAAACATTCTTTATTTTTATGTGCATTACTGTAATCGCCTAACTCTCAATAGCAATGCTAATGCCACTGGTCTTGATTACCATTTAACTGATGTAGCATGGTAATTTTAAAGTGATGTTTATAATATATTAGAACATTTCATACAGCCCATTTTTCTTCTGATAGAATATATTAGACGACAATCCTTAAGGTTCACACTATAACACGAATTCTAGAGTACCCAATTCTGTATAATATATTCATGAGTCAATTTTAAACCAGTATACTACACAATATCTACACATAGTTTTTTTTTTTAGTACAAAAATAAGTAAATAGAAATAATTAATTTGGAAAATACACTATATTAATTAAGTATTAAGATAAAAAAAACTTTCAAATTAGTGTGCTAAACAAAACTATATAAAAAAAAGTATATAAAGTATAAAAACTTGTAGAGTAATACATTACCAATTACAACATCAGATACTCTAATATTCAGAATGAGTTAAAGTC
This sequence comes from Mixophyes fleayi, assembly GCF_038048845.1. Classification (NCBI taxonomy): domain Eukaryota; kingdom Metazoa; phylum Chordata; class Amphibia; order Anura; family Limnodynastidae; genus Mixophyes; species Mixophyes fleayi. The sequence continues at coordinate 63,028,064 of NC_134404.1, read as the reverse complement.
TAAAAGTCTGGACTAGAATGTAATGAAGAAGCTATAATAAAAGTACAAATAACTAAAGGAAAACACTCACCAGACTGTTTATATTAAATATCTGTAGGATTTTTTTTAAAAAAGATCAGTTTACTAATCTTCACTCGCATTCACACCCTCTACTTCCCAGTGTATAATGCAGCCTCATCCTAAACCCTTAAAATATATTGGCCAATGAAAACTCTCCTTTTGCACAATGACCTTTCAATTGCAGAAGCACCCGATCCATTGCACAGAAAACCTCCCTATCATTCAGAATCCACATTCTGGATACTTCTTACTTACATATTTTACTTTATTAAATTCCCACTTGGTTTTTAAGTATTATGTTTCACACTACAAAATAGGTGGTAAATTTTGAATTTCCTTTTCTCTTCCAATCCTTTCTTATTGCAATATTATTTCTCCACCCTGATTGAAAGATTGATGCTGACATTTGTTGGGGTAAAATTGATGTATTTAATTTAATCAGTCTTAACTAAACTTATTTTCAACTAAATTAAGCTTAGTCTGGCACTGGCAAGTCTATATCCAGTTTTTAAATAATTAATTACACAAACCCGTAAGATGAAGTCTACTAATTATGAATGGCAAATATTACTGCTTAATGATGTTTTCAGTAATGAAATTACTATATCCTCTTACTACATAGATTATCCCTGGGACGGATCTAATAAGAAGTCTCTAACAATAGATCTAAAGGCGTTTGAGAAATTGGATGATTTTGCTTCAAAGGTACAAAGTGACTATTCTTAGTCTAGGATTGTGGTGATGAGAAATCACTCTTAGTTAATTATGCTAGAAGCAGGGCCAGTTTTAAGTGGATGCCCAAACAGAGGGCCTGGAGGCCCTATCAGCCGTAGGGCATCTCTGGTATTTGGTAATACCACAGACCCACTATAATAAAAAGAAAAACAGAGCCATGTCTTTCTCTTTATGCATCAATCCATCATTCCTACACAATGCTTAAAGGGAAGACATGGTTCTGATTTCCAGAGGAGAAGAGCCGTTAAGGTTAAAGAGCTGCTCAAGGGGGAGGGGCAGAGGAGAGAGAACTAGAGAGTAGGGGGTTAGAGAGAGAACCAAAGAGCGCAGGAGAGAAGAGAGATCCAGAGGGAACCAGAGAGATTTGGAGAGGTGAGAGAGTCAGATAAGAATGGTGAGGAGAGAGAACCAGGGAGAGAGAGAAACTGTGAGGAGTTAAGAAGACAGAACCAGGGTGAGAGAGAAAAGGAGGGGTTGGTGGAGGGAAGAGAGCCAAAGAGAATGGGGAGAGGAAAAAGCAAATAACATGGAAAAGTTAAGAGAAACGATTGAGAGAGAACCATGGGGATCTAAGTGAGAGCCATTTAGGGGGAAAAAAAACTATGAGAGGAGATAAGAGGGGACAACTACAATATCAAAAGCTCTGGCTGCTCTATGGGTAGTCAGGCACACAATAGATGTTGCGCAGGGCCATGTATTTGTAAAGGTTGGCCCTTGGGGTCGGGGTGGAATATATTCACGGAAAAATACAGCAAATTGTCCAGTACAGGGCTAGATAAACAATGAGCCTGATGGGGCAACGTGGTAGGGGGTCAGGACAATGAGCGGTGCGGGGTGGTGATGTGGACTGCCCGCTGTTGGCTTCCCTGGTTGCTACGAAGGTGGCCCCATTATTTGATATCAGCAGGCAGCCAATCACAAGGCTGCCTGTTTCTGAATGGGGTGGCGTCTGCACGTACAGAGGCTCTCACGAGAGTGTAACTGTTGTACCAACTTCCACCCAGTCCCAGACGGAGGTCAGCAGCGCTTAACACAACAGGTAGGAACAATTTATTTTTAACTTGGGATATGTGATTACAGGATATGTGACAACAGGGGTATGTGACACCAGGCATAGGTGACAACAGGGGATATGTGACACCAGGGATAGATGACAACAAGGGATATGTAATACATGTAAAAACAGGGGATATGTAACACCAGGAGATTTGTGAAAACAGGCCCAACAGGGGATATAGGACTACAGACTCAACAGGGGATATGTGACAACAAGGTATATGTGGCAACAGGTGATATGTGACAACAAGGATATGTGACAACAGAGGATATGTGATATATGTGACAACAGGGATATGTGACACCAAGGGATATGTGACAACAGGGGCTATGTGACAACAGGGGGTATGTGATACATGTGACAACAGGGAATATATGATTCATGGAATTCTGAGACAGTTAAACAAACCGTCCACCACCAACAATCATTCCATAGTAAAGTCACGTATATCACATTTCTTCTCCATTCTGGTATATTTTAACCATGCACACATGCTTTTATGCATTGAGTTTCTGCCACATGATTGTCTGATACTTGCATTAACTAGCAGGTGTGCAGGTATAGCTAATAAAGTGGACAATGTGAATGTCTATATGTGTATAAGTCTCTGCTCTCATCTTATCATCTCAACCTGTTCACTGGACCCTATTCCCTTCCAACTACTCTGCTCCCTCTCCTCCACCGCATGCCCACCTCTAACTCACCTCTTCAACCTGTCTCTCTCCACTGGCACATTTCCATTCTCTTTTAAACATATGCTCATCTCACCTATTCTAAAGAAACCATCTCTCGATCCAGCCTCTCTATCCAACTACCGTCCTATTTCTCTCCTCCCCTTTGCCTCCAAACTACTTGAGCGATTTGTGTACAAACGTCTGTTTCAATTTCTCTCCTCACATTCCATTCTTGACTCTCTGCAGTCAGGCTTCTGCCCCCAACATTCCACTGAAACTGCTCTCACAAAAGTGACCAATGATCTGCTTACTGCAAAATCTAATGGCAATTTCTCCATACTCATTCTCCTGGACCTCTCTGCTGCTTTTGATACTGTTGATCACCCTCTTCTCCTACACACCCTTCACTCCATTGGCCTTCATGATACAGTTTTTTCCTGGTTCACTTTCTACCTATCAAACCGCTCCTGTACTGTTCTACCTCTGGCACATCCTCCCCTGCACTCGCACTATCTGTTGGGGTCCCACAAGGCTCTGTTCTTGGCCCTCTTTTCATTGTACACCTCTTCTCTTGGGGCACAAATTCACTCATTCGACTCTCGAAACCACCTCTACGCTAATGACTCCCAAATCTATATCTCTTCCCCTGACCTCTCTCCTTGTGTACTATCATGTGTAACCAAATGTCTTACTGATATATCCACATGGATGTCCCAATGCTACCTAAAGCTCAACATGTCCAAAAGAGAGCTTATTATTTTCCCCCCTGCCAGAGTCACCACCTACCCTCGGATCTCTCTCACTGTCAATAACACCACAACTTCTTCATTCTCCAAAGACCGCTGCCTTCAAACTTGACTCCGCCCTCTGCTTTATTCCTTACATTTAGACTCTCTCCCAGTCCAGTAAAAAAAAAAACATTGCCAGAAATCGCCCTTTTCTAACCCAACATGCTACCAAAATTTCTTATCCATTCTCTCATCATCTCCCATCTTGACTATTGCAACATTCTGCTATCTGGCATTCCTGATACCCATATATCCACACTTCAAACCATCCTAAATACTGCTGCAAGACTGATCTTCCTCTTTCACAGCTCCAGATCTGCTGCACCACTTTGCAAATCCCAACACTGACTCCCTGTGTCCTCCAGAAAAAATCTCATATCAAAATACTCTCCCTCCTGCCCTCTTAGATCTACATCTACATGATAATATATATATATATATATATATATATATATATATATATATATATATATTTATATTTATATATTGTAACAAAGGGAGGCATTTATCTGACAAGATGCAGAGAAAGCATACAAGCAGAATAAAACATTGGCACAGTTATGAACCTAGATTGAGGTTAAACCAGGTAAAGACTTATGTGTAGTTTAAAGTTTGGTTAACTTACATAATTTGAAAGCTCCTTCCTCTCAGCAAACAGACAGGGTGTGTCTGTTAGTGCAAACAGAAGCACTGATGGGAGTTTCCTCCTTAAAGAGAAGGTGGGTGTGTCACCTGCCCATCAAGCTAAGACTGGGGGAGGAGTATCAGGTATAAAAGATTGTTTGTATCATTTGTTCAGTGAGACCAACGCTGGGAAAGCTGGCTGGTCTTGAGAGAGCTGGTCTATGTCTAGCTAGCGTTTAGGGTCTCCATATTTGCTGTGAAATTCATATGGTGTCAAATACATTTTAACCATCCTGACAATAAAGCTGGATAAAAAGAAGAAGTTGTTCTTGTGTGCTTTAGCAGTAGCGGGCTCTTGCCACAATATATATATATATATATATATATATATATATATATATATATATATATATATATATACATACACATACCATAGACAGTGTTTTATATTTATTTATACACAGATTCAGGTTTTATTTCTTTTATTTATTAATCAACCATTGTTTGTATTTTTGTCTTCAATGGTCAATAAAATAACATGTAAATCTCAACTATCACAATTTCATCAGGATAGTCCTGATTAGAGGGGACTATCCTGAAAAATCAGGAGCTTGGCCCGGCATGAGGGACAGCTGGGACATATTGTTAGAATGGTAGCACTATGTTCCGTCTCCTATTATGCCTGCCGTCTCCCCGGTGGTTTAGTGAGACCGGAAGTGGGACGGAGACAGAATGTCTGAAATGCGCTACTGCGCATGCGAGGACAGCCGAAACCAGAAGTTCGGCTTTTTCACGTCCATTGAGACTTTGTATGGACAAGATGCAGCATCAGTAGCTGTGTCCTCTACCTAACATTAGTCCCTTAAAGCTCCCAGTCAGTGACTGGAGCTCCCCAGATATAATAGGAGCCTGTACCCACAGAATACACTGCTATGCTGACGTGCAGCATACTAGAGTGCTTGCATCTGTATATATGTACCTGAATACAGTAAACTACATAAGAGTGTATAATGCATAAACTGTATGAACCTGTCTGCTGTACTACACAACTGTCTTCCAACTGTGAGTACCTGCATCAAATCTATGTGTCACCAAGTTCAATAAACAGCAACCGGTTTAAGTTTGTGACTTTGCATCCATTTAACACCGCTGACATCTTTCACAACATCAAAAGTATAACCAATATGCATTGCCATTCTTCACTTTACATAAATGCTGTGTGAACCAGTTAGTGGTGCACTCTTTATATAAGGGAGCATGTAAGTGGTTGGAGGGAAGTACAAGCAATGACCTCCATGGTGCTGATCATGCCAACACACAACTGGCCACACCCACACCTCACTGGCCACTCCTCCGGCGGGACAGCACTTCTCACAATAGGCCCTTAATAATCTTCAGCCCCCCAGGTCCATGTGGACCTTAATCTGGCCTTGGTCCTGTAAACACAAATAGTTGAATTCATCAATGGTGCAAATGTAATTGAAGTATTTTCCATTTTTTGGAACACAGGATTAAGTAGACAATTCTTGATTCAACGTTTTATATTTTGCAATAAGAAAGGTTTACATCTTATATTGTGATTATTCCTGATTGTACTTATTTGTATGCTCCATAACAGCATGACACCAAAGGAACACTGGAACAGTTAGTGAAGGAACTTATACATGATGCTAACACAGACTTGAAGAAAACAAGAGTTATCTGGATATGGATATGTTATCATATAGGTAGGTCTAATATAATAATGTCTTATGTCAAGCTAGTAAAATAGTTTTATTTCATTTCCAACATATTAAAACTAGTCAGCTATATTTGATTTTTTTAAGTACAACATTTCAGCTGAACACTGATGGAGGCTTTATAGGCTGAAACTTTGGATTGTTAATATGACACATATCATGTATTTAAGAATTTGAGAACAGTTAGGGGTCTATTTACTAAGCTTGTGATTACCCAAAATATGGAGAAAACAGCTGCTTAGGCCATCACAGCTCTTCTTTTAATATATCCAGCAATTAAAGCAGGAAAATCAGATTACTCTGGCCTTAACCTATTTAACACTGGTCACTGCAGTCCCCATAGAATTCTATGTGGATTGTGATGTGAAGCAATTTAACAATCAGTGGAAAGAAAAGCTCAAAATACTACCGCCATCTCAAGATGGTGTTAGCTCACCTTTTTAATGGAGTCCTTGGGAAATTAGCCACGCATTGTGCAATAGCCACACAGTGTCAGAGCTTCCATTCACTGGCAGTGTCAGGCTGCCAGTGAAGGGGTTTCTATTTGGCCACCAATGTTAAATATTATTTAATGTTTTTATCACTGCTTATTGTGTCAATAAACAAATTACTGATTTCCACATTTAAACAAAAAATTATTGTTGGAGCAGCTGCGCGATACTTAGCTGTCACATCAAGACTGGCCCATGTGCTGTGGAACTGAAAGATACACCTATATTATCATGTGTTATCCTTTTTCTGTATGTGTGGAAGTTGAGATGAGCACATTGATCAAGAAGTATTGCAGTGCGCTTTGGCTTCTCTTCGTAGATGTCCTCTGTCTATATATATGTATGTATGTTCAGCAAACAACTGATTTAATTGTCTAACAACAAAGTGTATTTTTACTTAAAGACCGAGGTTGAATACCTCCACTTCTAAGTTTTCATACCGCCATTCTAAGTTTTCATACCTCCACTTCAAAGTTTTCAAACCACCACTTCTAAGTTTCCACTCGACCACTGCATAGGAGGCTAACGAAGCCATACATCTTATAAGAGGGAGAGAACTCTAATGTCTCCTTCAGCAAATTAAGGTGACACAACATTTACTTGTTTGTAAATATCAGTCCAAGTAATACTTACCGGGCTTAGGGAGAGAAATATACCTACAATATCCGTTATGGAGATTAACAATAGAAATATATTATAAACAGTTACAAGAAAAATAGGAATATATCCGGTAAATGGATTATGTTGGCTGACAAATACTATCCCCTATGAGTAAAACCATACTTTCATGATAATTACATGTTTTTGAAGTAGAGGAAAGAGATGTGGTTTGCAATTTTTAATATATTAGGTGGATGATTTAATAGTCTCCTAGGAATTTGCTAGGGTGGGATATATAAATACCGTACTAATTCATAAGTAAGTCATATAGTATAGCAAAGAATTCTTCCTGATTAAGAGTTAAAATCACAGAAGGCACAAATATATATAAATGACAATGATACCAAGTGAAAATACATAACGAGGATATAAATTAATGCCCTCCCTCTGGAAAATAATAGAAAAACAATAATAGACTAGGAATAATGCATACTGTAAATATTAGAGATTTATAGGATAAATATATGACACCCAAACAGAATTGGTGAGGAGGATGTGTATATTTTTTTGTTCTTTTCATTTAAAGGACAATATGCTTTGAAAATACAAGATAAATATAAGATTGAGTGTACACATACCAAACTGTATCTGTGATATAGCTCAAAACAAGAACTTTTATACGATTCATGAAATAGAGGTGTTAGCTGATCCTTTTCTCTTTCTATATAAGTCTGGCTTCATCATAAGGATTTATGTATTTTTAACATTGTATTTCTTTATTTCTTACTTTATGTTTTTCTATTTTATTTTTAATATTTCGCAAGAAAAATACTTAGAGTAAATATATAGATTTTAAATATTGATGAATTAAATGGCCATTTTTAATTACAAGGAATACTGAATTTGTAGACTGGAGTGCCTTTTATCTCTTTCTGTGTTCAACCTCGGTCTTTAAATAAAAATAGCTTTATCTGTTGGAAATGCACCCCATCAGGAAAATAGATGAGAATATATCCGAAAATCTAAATAAAGAGGAGAGTTCCCTTCACTTGTGTGAAATCAATCTCCTTTTACATGTATATAACAACAAAGTTTCTGAATTGTGTTAAGAGGTTGGTAAATAGAAAATTCACTGAATACAGGGTTTTATACGGGACTATATGTATAATGCAAGTGAATACACTCTGCTTTCTCATGCCGCTGTATCTATTATTTCTACTGATAAACCTATCTGGTAAAGCCCTAGTAGCAAAAAAAAAAAAAAGAAGAAGAGAATTACCAACACTATGTCTATGCTGCCCCATGAACAGTGTTACCCCATGTATGTGCCTTTATGCTTATATGGTAAGGAACAGCCCTAGCTGTACATAAAGGCCTTGTCGCTGTTGCAATTTACCCCATTTGTGTCATGCAGTAAACACCACAGTAATCTACACGAGGAGGAATTGTGGTGTCTATGACTTCAAAACATCCCACCCCAACTCCAAATAATCTCAGATATCTTCAACTGTAATAGAAAACTAGAACCTTTTCATACATATTTGTGTATTTAAATAATAGCTGTGTATGTATAGCCACCAGCATTTGTTTCTGTGAGTTTCATAGCACCCAAAGGTCATTATTTAATTCTGGGATATTTCTTCCAATGCAGAGTACGATATTCAAGCATATAAAAATCCAGCTCTAATATCTACTGACCCAGATGTCATATTCCGTACAAGAAAGGGAGTATGTGGTGGATATACCTCATTGTTTCAGCACATGTGCAGGTAACATAAATAGCTTGAGACATCACCATCATAAGTATATGTGTGTTACCTTCACTTATTTATTCCATCATAGAACTTTGATAACTGTGGGTGGACCCTCCTACTGAACGTACAGGATTAACAGATTATTGAGCGCTACTAATCGGTTTTAAAATCATATGCTTTGTATCATATCCATCTCTCATACACTCCATAACATTCATTCATGTCAACACCATTATAGTCATCATAATGCACAGGACAGGACAACCTCTTGTCTGTGGCGGATTGTATAATGTACATATATATTAAATATTCAGCAAAGCAGTCCTGGTACATCACTAAAGTAAGATGAAGAGAAGCACACATTTGTTAAGCCTGCGCTGGTTCCTGTGTATTGGTAACAGCATGGAGCCACTCCTCTTATTGTATGCATGGGTATGTGACTGTAGTGTAAATTTACAATAGAGGTTAATAAGCTAATGTTATTTAAACTTTAAACTTTAGTGTGTACTTTCACACTAGCATTACACTATTTAGCCTAGACACATCCAGTATTTTGGCCACCCGCATTTCTTTAGTAACATGCTGAATGTCCCACAGTATGCTCACCATCATGCTCACCGTCATGACTGTGCACTGTAGTTCAGGGACCTTTGTGTTAGAATTAATCTAAAGCATTAGAAACTATTACATATGTACTTATATTGTAGCATTCACGATATTAGAGGTTAGAATTTGGGAAACGCATATGCGTGATTCCAAAAGTAGAATGGGGGCTATCAACTAATACTGTGTGATATTATATATACTGTTGGGTGGCTGCCATACATACCTGTCAACTGTCCAGAATTTCATGGTATTATAATCCTGAGATTTCATTTTTTAACTCTTCTTTTATAACAATAGGTAGTAGACAGAGGATAGATAACATTTGAAGAGAAATCAGTAGTTATGAACATGGTATGTAACATAAGTAATGTAAAAAAATTGTCTAAAATATCAGACAACTGGAACCTGTAATCTGCAACTATACAAAATAAAAACAGAAAAAAAGTGAATACAGAGTCATGTAAGGATAGGGTCAAGAGCCAGAACAATTTGATGAGATTTTAATTTGTTAATATAGGGAATAGTACTTATTATTTTCCAAGCATTATCAAGGACCTATCGAGTGGAAACAAAGCCAAATTAATCTGGGTCAATCAAATAAGTTAGGTACATATTGAGCCTGTTTGCCAAACCTTTTGAAAAAACCTTGATGTCTGTGCTTATCAGGCAAATAGACATATAGCTGGCACATTTGGTTGGGTCATTGTTAAGTTTGGGTATTACAATAAGATTGGATCTGGTGGAGTCAGGGTGGAATTTCCCTCCTCTCAAATACATTTGATATTCATGGCCAAGTATGAAATCTAATATATACAAAGGTTTTCTAGTAGGACATTGTGAAGCCATCATGGCCAGGGCCTTGGAGGATTTCTGGTATTTGATTGTATTAGAATTATTTGATAGTAATTAGAAAGTGAGCTCTCTCATAAGCTGGGCCCTTCCTATCCTTTGTTTCATGTCTGCATTTATTTTGTCTACCATGTTTCTGTATTTCCTGTTTCCCCTACTGTGGCTCATTACAAATCTACGATAACAATGATAATAACCTCCTCTTCTATTATATCTGTGTTAAGCTTACAACTGTATTATTTTGGAGTGGCCATGACGGCTTGTGCGGCTATTTCTTGCCAGCATTGTACTTGCCTTGCTACTTTTTTGTAGAATGTCTGATTGAGCAATCAGGGATTGTTTTGAGTTTTTTTTTGCTGACATTAACTGAATTTCTCCTCTTAGTTTGAAAATGAAATACATTCAATGATTACATTTAGGTGTCTGCTCAAGGTGTTGTAACCAATAGAGTCTAGTTATAAGTTTTGATAATTGCACATCTGAAAACTGATTTTTGGCTTTCAAGTACAGAGGAGACATGAGTGTCTGGAGTTAAATTTAAGTCAAAGTATTCTTGTATTTGGAAACATATAAGTTCTCTTCATTTTGGGATTTTAAGTAAGGTTTGCAAAAGGTCAAATGATTCCCTCAAAGCATGTAATGTCAAAATTATGAAAAGAATATGAAAGGACTCAAAAGAATGTGTAATCTTTTGATGGACGTTGGGTTAGCTGCCCTACATGAGTTCAATAAAACAGCCCCAGCCATAAATACCGACCTCCACGGCGATCCAGCACCATTTGAAGGAGTGTAGACCACTTGGTCAGCCTAGTAGATAGAATTGAAAGAGGAGTGGGTAGCACTGTTCAAGAAAGTCTACAGTGACATTCAGGAGAGCTCCATTGCTAATTCTCATAGCAGAAAAATACAAATACTAGTGCTGTCAGGGTTGGTGTAATTCTGCAGTCAAATTGTACTGCACACTCCCGCCCGCTCCCTGCGCTCGGCCAATGACCGCCGCCTCTCCTCCACTCTGATCACCTCTTCCCATTCCAGAATCCAGAACCACGATTATTTTGGAGTGGCTATGATGGCTTGTGCGGCTATTTCTTGCCAGCATTGTACTTGCCTTGCTACTTTTTTGTAGAATGTCTGATTGAGCAATCAGGGATTGTTTTGAGGTTTTTTTTGCTGACATTAACTGAATTTCTCCTCTTAGTTTGAAAATGAAATACATTCAATGATTACATTTAGGTGTCTGCTCAAGGTGTTGTAACCAATAGAGTCTAGTTATAAGTTTTGATAATTGCACATCTGAAAACTGATTTTTGGCTTTCAAGTACAGTGGAGACATGAGTGTCTGGAGTTAAATTTAAGTCAAAGTATTCTTGTATTTGGAAACATATAAGTTCTCTTCATTTTGGGATTTTAAGTAAAGTTTGCCAAAGTTCAAATGATTCCCTCAAAGCATGTAATGTCAAAATTATGAAAAGAATATGAAAGGACTCAAAAGAATGTGTAATCTTTTGATGGACGTTGGGTTAGCTGCCCTACATGAGTCAAATAAAACAGCCCCAGCCATATGCCTAGGGTCCAATCTGCCTAGGTCTGCTGAAAGTAAAGTGTTAACATCCCCTCCCACTAAGAGAATGACCTTTTGTAACTTATGGAATTCTGCAACAAAATATTTATTAGAAACCTACTTGGCCAGAGTTAGGAACTAGACATTAGCTAATGCAATTATTATACCTTTCCCACAAGTATAATGAAACAGCCCTCATGGTCCAGTTTAGAGAGACCTGGAAGGGCACTATTTTACAGTTCATGATGGCCAGTCCATTTTTTTTGTAGATTGTTTCTTAATTGTGCTATGTTAGAGGGACCTGTTTTGGGGGTGTTAAGGCTCTTGGTAGCGACCATTGGTTGCTTCAAGGTGGGAATACTAGAACAATCAGTTGAGGGGATATGTGTCAATAGTTAGACCTAGAGCTGTGTGTCTCTAGAAAAGAGCACTCAGGAGGGTTGAAAGAGAGTTAAGGCAAGTATTTGGGAAATAGTGGGATCAATGAACATCAAATAAAGTGATCACTGCTGGATTGATCACTGCTGTTGAGCCTATAGTTGGGGTAGAGTATATTGGTCAGATTACAGAAATAACAGTCCAGCTAGGCTCAGTGTTTGGAAGTGTAAAGGTATATCACTGTAACTTAATATTATCCATTCTCAATTTTTAAAAAATTTCATTTTCTTGCGTAGCTTCATTTAGGAGTTTTGAGTTAAAATATATTTTGTTTTCCACAGATAATGTTCTTTTTGCTAGTTCAGCATATCAATTGTGAGAGCTCCAGACATTTGAAGGTTGGAGGTGAATGAGTTTCTAATTCAGTCATCTTACCTTGCAGGTTGCTTTTGGTGGCTAGTGAGTTGGGTTCTATAGAAGATTCTGGAGATGTTTCAGGAAAAGATGGAGGGGAGAGCTGTGCATTTTCAGTTTCTTTGCGTGTGAGGTATTAGATATCTCCTGGGAGAACCCCTTTTTTGCATTTGGAGGCACTTTTTTTTCTTGATAAGCAATGAGGTTCTACTAAATATTTGTATAATAATGTAGATGCCAGTTTGGTCGAAGAGGATGGTTTTATGTTAAACAGAAGTGCAGTGAGTTTGAAATACTGAGTAACAGAATAATAGTTATTTCTAATGTCCACCAGAGGACATAGTTACAAGTAGTTAGAGAGATGAGCATAAGAGCTGTTCTCAAGTATGACCCCTAGACGGCACTTTCAGAACAGGAAATAATAGGTAGTGTACAGATTATTTTTTCTCTGTGTCAGTATAATTATTAGGATTGTATAAGTTTTACTGAGCAACCCAATTGAGTGTGGAGGTAATATTGTCAGATATATATATATATATATATATATATATATATATATATATATATATATATATATGAAGACGTTTGTTTGATTGTATGTTTGTTTGTGGTCGACTATCTTAGACACCCCTGCACCGATTGGGATGAAACCAATGTGAGGTGGTTCAGTTGGATCCTGGACAGGTTTTAAGGGGGTTAGGGTCCCGGTTGGACCTCCCATTGGTGTATGCCGGGTAGAACTTTGACCAGGGAGCCTGTTTTGAGCCTTCCACTGGATGGATTTGGACAAAAACTTCACAGACTGGTAACATTGTATCCCAGAAGACATCCCAATGGGTTGAGGTCCCAGTTAGACCTCCTGTTGATGTACGCTGGCCAGAACTTTGACCAGGGGAGCCTGTTCTGGTCATTCTACTGGATGGATTTGGTTTGTTTGTCTGGGTATGCATTTGGACTCCCCTGCACCGTTTGTGATGAAAGCAATGCAAGGTGGTCCACTTGGATCTTGGCCAGGTTTTAAGGGGGTTAGGATCCTAGTCGGACCTTCCGTTGGTGTACGCTTGGCAGAAATTTGACCCAGAAGCCTGTTCTGAGCCACTGGATAGATTTGGAAAAAAACTTCACAGACTGGTAACATTGAATCCCAGAAAAAGATTGTGAATTTTTATGTTGTTTACTCTGCATTTATTACAGGAATCCTGGATATGAACTGTTATTGTGGTGTCATCTTCTGAATTAATTCACAGGAGAATATATATTATGATTTATTGCAAATGTGTTATTTGAATTTTTAATAAGAGTTTGATATTATTATCGGCACTTTTATTTTAATATTGTTTTGATACTCAGTGCTTAGTACCCTGTCTTTCGAGTGCAGCTGATTGTAAAGACACTGTTTTAGTTTATTTTTAAACTCTCATAGTTTAGCGCCTGATTTTAGATTTTCTTGTGGTACATAAGTGCCTCATGAATCAACCGCCATAGCAATAAAATAGTCAAGCATAAAATTAATACAATATAAAATACAATTAAATTAATAAATGTAACAATGGAAGGCTATACAGGGTATAGATTATAAGATTAATTTTATCAAAAGCCAATTAACCTATCATTCAGTCTCTGGAGACATCTGGAGAGCATGCAAACTATATATATATATATATATATATATATATATATATATATATATATATATATATTAGAGATGCTCAGACTCGGTTCCTCGAAAACCGAACTCACCCGAACTTAGGGGATCCGAGTATGGAGCCTAGTCGACTCGTTACTTTTGCGCTTTTTCGTAATAGAAAACGAGGCAAAACATCATCATTATGTCGTCGGATCTCGGATCTCGGAAGTTTGAAATCTATAAATACCGACCTCCACGGCGATAAAGCGCCATTTGAAGGAGTGTAGACCACTTGGTCAGCCTAGTAGATAGAATTGAAAGAGGAGTTGGTAGCACTGTTCAAGAAAGTCTACAGTCTATAGCAGAAAAATACAAATACTAGTGCTGTCAGGGTTGGTGTAATTCTGCAGTCAAATTGTACTGCACACTCCCGCCCGCTCCCTGCGCTCGGCCAATGACCGCCGCCTCTCCTCCACTCTGATCACCTCTTCCTATTCCAGAATCCAGGACTTTTCCCGTGCAGACCCCCTTCACTGGAATGACCTCCCTCGCTCCATCCGCCTCTCTCCTACTCTGTGCTCCTTCAAACGTGCACTCAAAACTCACCTCCTTCTTAAAGCCTACCAAACATCCACTTAACCCCCATCTCCTCTGCTCTTTCTCCCCTCTCTCCCATTGTCTCAACTGGCTCCTCTTGTGCCTGGTCTGTTTAACCCTCCCTTAGGATGTAAGCTCGCATGAGCAGGGCCCTCTTCCCTCCTCACCTGTTCTTCTGCTCCGTGTTTTTGCATCAGCCTGCCTGGAGTTTCTGAAGTATTGGTACTTTTTGTTTATTGTTCTGTACTGTTATACCCTGTATAGTCTACTGTTTGTACTGTGTACAGCGCTGCGGAAGCCTTGTGGCGCCTAACAAATTAAGGATAATAATAATAATAATAATAATACTGTGTCATATAGGTAACACACAAAAAGGAGAGCTCCGTTGGTAATTCTCATTGCAGAAAAATACAAATACTAGTGCTGTCAGGGTTCGTGTAATTCTGCAGTCAAATTCTACTGTGTTATATAGGTAACACACATAAAGGAGAGCTCCATTGGTAATTCTCATTGCAGAATAATACAAATACTAGACCTTGCAGGCTTTTCTTCTGAATTTGCAGTCAATGTGTACGGTGGTATATACACCCAAAAAGAAGAGCTCCATTGCTCCATTGATAATTGTCATTGCTGAAATACAAATACTAGGCCTTGCAGGCTTTTCCTCTGAATTTGCAGTCAAAGTGTACAGTGTTATATACACCCAAGGAGAAGAGCTCCATTGCTCCATTGCTGAAATACAAATACTAGGTCTTACAGGCTTTTCTTCTGAATTTGCAGTCAAAGTGTACGGTGTTATATACACCCAAAGAGAAGAGCTCCATTGCTCCTGTAGATGCCTGCGGGGAACAGGACAGACGCACACAGATAAACTTACCTTTAAAACTCCTGTCTGCTTCCGATGTCCCAGCCGCTGTCCTATCCCAGCAGATCAGCAACCGCAACCCTTGTCGCCTCCAACCACGTCCCTCTGAGGAAGAGACAGAAATTACGGCCGTGCCTACCAGGAAAGGGCTGTCCGAGACCACGGTAATGAGCAAAGACACTCTAGTCAGGCTCGCTTGCCTCCATCTCGATTTTCCTCTTGCCGAGGCGCAGGTGACTACGAGCACTTAAGGCCAGAAACAGTCCCGCCTCAAGTACCCCACTCATCTCTCCGTGTGGGCCTAACCAAAAGGGAAAAATCAAGCGTTATATTCACCGGGACTCTCCCACTTCCGGTCCTGTTCTCCTGCTCCTCCCCGACACCTGTGGGCAACAGATAACACACAGCCTCCCTCTACTCTATCAGTGAGGCTAAGATGTACACCCACAACACTAAACTTAATACAACAGGCGACCCGACCCTAACAGCTCTCTAATGGATGGCAACGCAACTAGAATATACAACTATAACACTAACTGGGAGTGGTGTACTAACGGGACCTACTCACTGTACTCTATGGGGGAACACCAGCCGGTGTTCACGGTCTATTCCGGATGGCTGTTCCTAACACCCTCACCCAGGTCGTACCAAGAAGACTGTCTTCTTGCTATGGGGTCACCCACGGAATCCTAAGGACCGGCTGCACAAGGCCCGAAAGAGACTCACTGGAACAGCACACAAACCTGGACTCGACTGCCACATGGAACAGAGGATCGTCAGCGCGATGAACCGCCCAACTGCCTCCACCCAGGTCGGAACACGTGTCCCACCCCTGGAACCACCAGAGAACCTGCACAGAACGCAGGACTGGGACACTCAACCAAAACCACGGGCTGTCCCTGGAACTCAATTGAGCTGTGCCACACTGCCAGTGAGATAATCGATCACCACCTCTGGAAACCAGCGTAACCCCAGGGACCTACGGGACGGGAAAACTACGTGTGTTCTTTCCCTGGCAATGTGTAAGCTTATAACTACATTTGTCCCCACAGTACAGGCAGGGCTGCCAAGAGGAATTCAGGGCCCGGGTACAACAAACTCATGGGGCCCCCCCTCATAGTCGAGTAAGCCCTAAAAAATTGCCGCCGCAAGGCGGTGCAAAAACTTTCGAGGGTGTGGTCATAATTTCAGGGGCGTGTCGAAGTGCCGTTGGGGCGTGGCTAGCCTGACGGCGGTGCAAAAGTTTTCAGGGGTGTGGTCATATATTTGGGGGCGTGACAATTCGCCATTGGGGCATGGCTAGCACATCAAAATAACTAGGTCCTGAATTCACCAAAGCGTCACATATGTCCCAGCACTCCTGACTTTTAAGACATCTAGCACCACAGTGTAGTATACAAAGAATGCAGTGTGTACACAAAGAGTTCATTCTTGGCCTGCACCTTACATTGGGCACAACACTCACCAAAAATTGCCATTGTCACTACTAGAGTCACAACATTTAACACAATCTGCTGCTCTCTCCTACCTCTTCTTCTCACTTTCACCACCTGTGGCTGCTGGTTTCTTTAGTTGCAGCTTGTCTGGATCCTGGAATGTTGGAGGACCTATCTGGGAAAAAAATGGCTACATTTAGAAAATTACAGCCAGACTCAGCGTTAAATCAATAGCACCCACGATTAATAATTAGGCCTTCCTCCAGCCCAAACATTAAAATAATAGTATTCACATTTAATAAATAAATCTATTTCCCTTCATGCAAACAGCCTAGCAATACCTATTTCCCGGGTAAAATGTAACCGCCCTCCCACCCCCTCTCGGCTGCCCTGGCTATATGGCTGCTGATGGTCAACATCATCGTGATCATTGTGTACTTTTACACAAGCCCTCCAGCACCTCTAAGACATATGCTTCTTTAAAGGCGTATATGAGAATGCATCCACATCTAATTGTGTCACAATTATGTGAACGCACCCTTACACTCAGCCTACGCTTGCCCACCCCAGTAACGTCTCTCCAGGTGTAAGGAGATGCAAATCAATGATGCTCAAAAATATATATGGGGTAGTATGCACATGATTTATATACATCTATATCTAAATGTGCCCCACATGTATCTGTCCAATGGTAGAGTTTTCTGGGGAATTTTTTTTAAGTCCTGGCAGCTATGTACATGTTACTACTTAACAAGACATCGAGCATCCTTAGGCAGTTTGTAGTTCGCTACCTCTTGTGGAACTAAAAGTACAAACATGCTTTTCCAAACGAAAGCTTAAGCAGGCAGTTCCATGAGAACAGTAGTGCAACAGAATATCTACCTCTATGCTACATGGGAGCATCTACAGCAGGTACAAAAATATTATAGTCCTAGGTCTGACGACCCCCATAGCCTCTCTCATATACTGGCCTTGGTGGGGACCTGGGAGTGTCCTGCTTCAGAATGACGCAGAATAACGCTGCCAGAGTCTCCGCCCTCTTCCCCCATTACTAAGAGACGAGCAGACGCTGAACGAGAGCCCGGCAAGGCAACCAAGCGTGGTGCAACCGAACCCTATGTGACTCCTCGACAATCTCA
Source organism: Mixophyes fleayi (assembly GCF_038048845.1). Taxonomy (NCBI): domain Eukaryota; kingdom Metazoa; phylum Chordata; class Amphibia; order Anura; family Limnodynastidae; genus Mixophyes; species Mixophyes fleayi. The sequence continues at coordinate 63,010,070 of NC_134404.1, read as the reverse complement.
TTATTCTCTGCAGAATTTCTACAGCGAGCTCATCAGCGCATTATCATTGGTCAACAGCCCAAGAGTATTGATTTATTTTTTTTTGTTATTTCTCACAGCTCACGCCACCAATGGACTAACACAACCCCCCCCCGTGGGAAAAAAGAAAATGAAACAAATAAATCTAAAAAAAAGGCAAGATAAAAAATGAAAAAAATAGCAGCGAGGCCCGGCCCGGGTAAAATGTACCCGCTTCCACCCCCTCTCGGCGGCCCTGAGTACAGGTCAGTACAGGAAAACAACAGAAAACAAGAGCCTACCTTTAATGGGGTCCTGACGTTTTGCACCTGGAGACAAATATACAGCACACCAAAATACAATATATAAAGCAATACTCGCCGCACAGACAGAATAAAACTATGTTACAGTATATGGCAAGCTAATCACATGAGTACACAGCTACTAGCTAACCAGCCGGTTACTACAGCACCACAGGAGTCTTCTGTTCTACTGTTATCCTCCACCTCTTGGTGTGCTCAGCTCACACACAGGACCATGCCCTACTCTCACAGAGCTATCATGCCACTGCACACAACCAGGGCCTTATACCCTTCACCCTGGGCCTCTCTGCCCATCTGACTCCAGAGCCTTGTGCTCTGCCTATGGGCCTTAGCCCCCTCTCTACCTTGGGCTCTGAGCCCACTGTCTAGGGCCTTGTGCCCTTCTACTTATGGACTCTAGGCCACTAACTAGGGCCTTGTGCCCTGTCACCTAGGGGCACTAGCCCCTAACTCACTAGGCCTTGTGGCCTTTCTACCTATGGGCACAAGCCCATTGCCTAATTACAAGGGCCTTGTGCCCTTAATACACTATGGGCTTATAACCCCCTGACTATCTAACTACAAGGGCCTTGTGCCCTTTTTTGCACTAGTGCCCAGCTCCCTGAGCCTTGTGCCCCTGTCTTGTGGCCATGGGCCTTGCACCCGACTGTGCCCACGAGCCTTGTGCCCGACCTAACGCAGAGTATACTTACTTGCTCTGCGCAGGATACTCAACTTGCCTCACAGCCTTCTTCCGCCGGGTCTTCCAGGACCTCCAGCCAGCTGCGCCTCTTCTCCTCTTCGGTGCGGCACCTCCAGCAGTGATCTGGGCGGAGGCACTCTCAGCCCTTACAAAGGATCCCCGCCGACATCTCCGGTGGTTATTATCAGTGGCAGGGTCGCTCCTTGCCCTGACAAGGGCACCCTGCCACTTCCGGTGTCTTCTTTTTCTTGATCCGCCGCTCCGGATGTCCCGCGACGTCCTCTCTTAACTCCGCTGCCGATTTTCTGCCAAGATGGCGCCAGCTGGCGGTTTATATACTCGCCAGCGCGGCATCATCACTGGGTGCCGCTGCGAGCACTGATTGGCTCGCTGCGGCGCCAATCTTTCAAATGGCCGGAGGTGAGTCGTGATTGGCCAGTGGAGAAAGGCCCTGATTGGCTCATCCTTCCTCCGCTGCCCAGACCTGCGGGAAAGAAGATATACTCACCAACGCCCTCTTCACAGGCACCAGATCCAGGGCTCCCGGGGACACCTCTACACTCCATTGCTGAAATACAAATACTAGGCCTTGCATGCTTTTGTCTGAATTTGCAGTCAAAGTGTACGGTGTTATATACACCCAAAGAGAACAGCTCCATTGCTCCATTGCTAAATGTCATTGCTGAAATTCAAATTCTTGGCCTTGCAGTCTTTTCTTCTGAATTTGCAGTCAAAGTGTACAGTGTTATCAAAATGGATTCACAGCAGTACACAGAAGAGCAGGAGCACCAAGCAGCTGCTGCCACAAGTTATGATGATAGTAATCCCTGTACGTCATCTGGTAAAGCCTTTATAAAAGTACATAGTGTATTTAAGTCAGGCAAATAAAAATGTAAAAAACCACCTTTTAGCTTGATCAAGAAAAGAAAGAGCTGTAATCCAGGCAAAGTTATCAGCAGAAAAAAAATTAAATTACCAACATGCCATTCTACACACGCAGTGGCAAATAAAGAATGAGACCTTCGCCTTTCTTTATGAGTGTGAGATCTGAAACTGTTACTGAGGCATCTTCTTGTAAGCTCATTCGTGACCAAGCAAGACCTTGTCATTCGGACTCCAAAAGTGGTGCCCAAATACTTTTTTTTTAAAGGTAATTTTATTAGAGTTTTTTCAAAACAAACAGTGAATTTGACACATACCAAGAGATAATATAAACATAATGTATACATATAAGACTCCAAAATGTTTACTCTCAATAAAAAGAAAGGCTTGGAGTCATTATCTATAATCAGGTATGTTATACGTAAAAAGGAAACATTTTGTTTGTTTAAGTTTTTAAAAGGGAGGGGGGGAGACAAACAATAGGGAGGGGAATGTTTTAGGGGAGGGAAGGGGTGAGGGGGAATGTTCTACTCATTGCTTTATGCATCAGATTACATGGAAAAAGAGCGTTAATCCTGGAAGTTTTATGAAGCGCAAATTAAGTTAGGCCTTTCCACTTCTGATATGCGTAAACAACCTTCTAAAACCCAGCGGGGATATAACTCAAAACGACAGAGACTTGTCAAACAGTTGTCAGGGGAGGCTCAGCGTCATAGTAACTCATCCAGGAAGACCATGTTGTTTGGAAATTCACAGGTTTGTCTTTAAGAAAAGCTGTGAAGCTTTCCATCCTGTAGATTAACCATACTTTATTTATAGTGTCTGAGAGCGAGGGGGGAGAGGTATTTTTCCATAGGGCGGGCGGCAAGTAAACATTCAGAGGCATTTAGTATATGATTGATTAGTTTTTGCGTGAAGCGACCAGAGTCTGGGATCCGTCTAGGAAGAAGTGAATATAGGGGGGACTCAGGCATTTCAACCTGTGTAATATCGTTAATAAGATTATGAATTTGTTGCAATTTAGGGCAACACCACCAAACGTGCAACACGGTACCCCGCAGACCGCAGCCTCTCCAACATCGGTCTCTAGACACCAGGAAGATAGTGTGGAGAGGAGAGGGGACCAAATACCACCTGTAGAAAATCTTGTAAGAGTTTTCTTTTATCCTAACTGATATGGATGACTTAGCTATGTTAGTTCTCACCTTTGACCATTCTTTAATAGTCAAGGTCTCCCTGGTGTCGAGCAGCCGGGTTTAGGGCTAGACGTCTGGTCCTATGCTGGGATGGCACCCAGAGAAGGGAATATGGAGAATATAGCTGTAATATATCTGCCTCAATCTGTCTCCACACTCTATATTGAGGGGGTGAATGCCATAAGATACATTGTGCCATGTGTGTAGCTCTATAATACTTTATTATGTTTGGGAGGCCCAGTCCTCCAGAGGTTTGATATTTAGAGAGTATATACGCATTCACACTCTAGGCTTACGACCTGCCCATACAAATTTAGACAGCATTTGCTGAAGATGTTGGAGGACATGTAAGGGGACCTGAATTGGGAGTGTCTGCCACAGATAAAGTAATCTGGGCAATACATTCATTTTGACAGAAGCCATCCTGCCAATCCAGGAAATATGAGATTTGTTCCATTTTGTTAGGTCACCCCTAATTGTATTAATTAACCTAGGGAAATTGGACGCATATAGAGAGGAGTAACTCTTAGTTAAGTATATTCCCAAATATTTGATCTAATTATGTTTCCACCGAAAGTTATAAGTGGTTTTAAGTGGTTGGGTGATATGTTGAGGGATATTAAGATCTAAAATTTCTGACTTGTCCACATTAATTTTGTAGTTTGACAAGGAACTATATAGCGATATTTCTTTAAAGAGGTTAAGCAATGAAGTGTGTGGTCTAGTTAATGTGAGTAGGACATTATCAGCATATAGGGCTATCTTATTATCTCTAGAACTCGTAGGAATACCCGTTATCTCCTTGTTGTTTCTGATTCTAGCTGCTAGGGGTTCCATGATCAGGGCAAAGAGTAAGGGTGATAAGGGGCAGCCCTGACGAGTGCCATTACTTATTTTAAAGGGTGTGGATGTGAGGCCGTTTGCTAAAACTGAAGCCGTTGGGTTATGATATAGCGACAAGATCTCCTTACAAAAGGAACCCTGGCTCCCCATGCTTCCCAGAGTCTGCTGAACAAAAGACCAAGCTACTCAAAAGCTTTCTCAGCATCTAGAGCAACCACCAAAGCAGGGAGAGATGCATCTGGACCTGGGGCTGATTGACGCCCCAACGCTTTAATGCCCAAATTCTTTTACGTGTCAAAGACGAGCTGGAAGAAAACAGTAAGGCATTAGAGGAAAATGTATGTTCAGATTCAGAGATGACACCAATCCCTGTGGAGAGTCCATGTGCTATGTGTAATTATGACCATTCTGATAGTGTACTCATTAAGAAGGCCCCTTTTGCATTTCTGCAGATGTATGCCTGAACAGCCTGAGTGTAGCCTGTGATACACCAATTGAGGATGCAACCTTGGAATTGCAAAAGGATGAAGGGGATATTTGTGTAACCGACGAGGGCGCTAATGAGGATGTTGTTGAGGATGATGTTGTTTGTGTAAGTCCTGCACCATTGGAAGCACAAGTGGAAGCAGTTCTTGCACGTGATAAGAAGAAGGGCATTGTCATGCCTGGACATAAGAACAAAAAATCCACCTCATGTGTGTGGAATTATTTTTATCCAAATCCTGACAACAGTTGTCTAGCTATTTCTGGTGTTTTTAAAGCCATAGTCAGTCGAGGGAGGGATCTTAACCATCTAGGAACCTCATCCATGTTACGCCATTTGACGTGGGTTCATGGCAAGGTGTTGGGAAAATCTAAAAGTTAAGGTAAAAAAATAACAACAAGCAGTCCATCATCAGCTAGGACCCTTCTCTCACCTACATCCCGACGTCTGCAATCTACACCCACAACGACGTCCTCGTCAATATCATCAGTAGCGATTGGAGTTAGTCCGGAGTTAGTCCTGCATCCAAGCTTTCTGAAAAATGACAGGGACGTGCAGGAGATGCTGTCTGTGGCCCGTAAAATATCTGGACATTTCTTGCATTCGGCAACAGCATGTAGGAGATTACAGCAGTTGCAAGAGCAATTTAATTTGCCCTGCCACCAAATGAAGCAAGATGTGGTGACAAGGTGGAATTCCATCCTGTATATGCTTCTGCGGATGGAGGAACAGCAAAAAGCCATCCACGCTTACTCCACAAGCCATGACATTGGAAAAGGAGGGTGAATGTATTTTATTGAAGCGCAGTGGAGAATACTATCTGTGTTGTGCAAGGTGCTGAAACCATTTGAAGTAGTCACATGTGAAGTGAGTTCAGACACTGCTAGCTTGAGTCAAGGGATTCCGTTAATTAGACTTTTGGAAAAGCAGCTTGAAAAACTGAAGGAGGAGATTAAACAAAGAAATTACGCTATGTATGTCGGACTTGTAGATCAAGCACTTTATTCGCTTCGCCAGGATCCAAGAGTTATCAAAATCTTGAAATCGGATCACTACATTTTGGCGACTGAGCTTGATCATCGGTTTAAGAGCTATGTCTTCTCTTTGTTTCCAACTGACCCAGATCTAAAGAGATGCAAGGAGCTCCTGGTGAGCAAGATGACAGCTCAAGTGTTACGTGACAGGACGGCTCTTCTCCTTCAGTTTCTCACTCAACTGCTGCTAGGAAAAAACTTTGCTTTCCCAAGACACCCAGGAATCATGCAGATGCACCAAATTTTGACATCTGGGGGTAAATGTATCAAGCTGAGAGTTTTCCGGCGGGTTTAAAAAAACCAATTAGATTGTAGCTATGATTTATTTAGTATATTCTGCAAAATGATAGCTAGAATCTGATTGGTTGCTATAGGCAACATCTCCACTTTTCAAACCCGCCCAAAAACTCTCAGCTTGATACATTTACCCCCTGTTCTGGTCTAAAAGAATTGACCAAAAATCGGGACACCTCTGCCGTAACTCCACCTGATCATACTATCAGCATCCAAAGTGTCACGGTCACTAAGATTCTTGACCCAGAATTCTGCCAATAGTTGTTACTACACCTGAGGTGTGGAGTCTAACACAGCGGCTGGTCTTCTCCAGGGACCCCCGCAAGAGGGTATGGGTTTATCGGCTACCACTTCGCAGGTCGCGGCCCTCAGGATAGTGTGGCAGGGTTAACGGACATACAGCTATGAGAATTGAGGATATGGAAATCTGGATAACAGAACGCAAAGAGGTGCTCTGTGGATGCAGGTAGTAACCTAGGAGCAGCGGAGAAGTTCAGATCAGCAGCAGGTGGTAGATACCACAGACGTGGAGATGGGGTTATCCAACAAACAGGTGAGGTAATAAGAGATGCTCCTGTGATCAGCGGAAGGCAGGGATATACCACCGAAGTAGCGATGAGACTATCCGGCCAGCAGGTTAGATAATAGAAGATGCGGCTACGATCAGCGGATGGCGGGTATTAACACAGACGTAGCTATGATTATCCAGCCAGTAGATGAGATAATAGGAGATGTAACTATGATCAGCGGATGGCAGGTATTTACCACAGAGGTGGCGATATTTATCCGGCTAGTAGGTGAGATAATAGGAGATGTAGATATGATCAGCGGATGGCTGGTATTTACCACAGAGGAGGCGATATTTATCTGGCCAGTAGATGAGATAATAGGAGATGTAGCTATGATCAGCGGATGGCAGGTATTTACCACAGAGGTGGCGACGATTATCCGGCCAGCATGTGATGTATCGGAGATGCTGCAGTAATCACCTGGAGGCAGGTATTTGCCATGGACGTGGTGATGAGGTTAACCGATCAACAGGTGAGGAGGTCTGGAGACGTTGAGAAGAACAGAAATCACAGGTGAGTAGACCACGGCTACCACAGCAAAGTGAGGATCAAGAACAGACAATTAAAAGAAGGTCATAGGTGCCTTAAATAGTGGAAGGCTGACAGGTAGCCAATACGAAGTGAGGAAAGGTTTTAATGTTCGTTCGGGTCTGCACATGCGCAGAAGTATTCCTAAGATGGTGGATGGTCGTGGCGCTGCACGGACGCCGGCAGAGACGTGAGTGGCCTGGATCTAGGTCCAGAGGAACCAGTGATCTGGCGAGTGACACAAAGGATGGTGGAGGATTATTTTCACGACAACATAGAAATAGACACATCAGACAGTCCCTTTACATACTGGGAGGAAACAAAGGGAATTTGCACTGCCTAAGCTGTCCACCTTCTAGTGTGTACTCGGAAAGAGTTTTCAGCACAGCCAAGAACCTTTTCAGAAATCGGCGTAGGAGACTACTTCCTCAAAATGTGGAAAGCGAGGTCTTTCCTGCCAATTGCTTCAAAATACTGAGACTTCTGTAATGGTGGATTCCAGCGGTGATGAATTAATAATGTGTGAGGATGATGTACACACTGATAAGAGTGAGGATGAGGCTGAGGATGAAAACAACAACATTTTGCCACAGTAGAGTTAATTAACAACACTACTACCTTAGGTACCTTAAGGCCATTGTTACCTTGTTTTGCGGGGGCCCAAACAAACCAAGCACTTCAGCCACAAGGAGTGGCACTTTTGTGGCTGAAGTGCTTGGTTTGTTAAAGTGTGCATATCCTTTTTAAGATCCAACATAGGGCTGGGTGGGAGGGCCCAAGGACAATTCCATCTTGCTCCACTTTTCTTTTCTGCCACTGCTGTGTGACAATGTGTCCTAGATGTGCTAGGAACTGCTGTGTGTTTGAGTCATTGCTCTGTCACTTAGCATCCAGCCAGGTCGCTGCAGTACTTGTCCGAAAGTGTATGAAAATAATAATGTGACCTCTGAGGTGGTCAAAATTGACTGAAAATGACTTAAATAATATAGGATCAACAAAAGAGCAAGATTATGTGAATTTAGCATATTTCAGCAATTTTTCTAAAAAAATACAGATCCAAAGCCAAAACCAAAACACACGAGGGTGGTTTTGCCAAAACCAAAACCAAAACCAAAACATGAAGCTTATCCAGATCCAAAACCAAAAACAAAACCACCTCACGGAGGTCAGTGAGCATCTCTAATATATATATATATATATATATATATATATATATATATATATACACAAGTTAACCCGTGCATGATACTCATGCATTCTAGTCAAATCAAGCTACTTAAAGATTTAAAAATGTTCTTGTCATGCATTTGGGCCATAGCCCAGGCCTCCTCAGGGGAAGAGCGTTACTTCTCGACGCAAGCGCCCTTTTTTAACGTGGTTTTGTCCACATGTCACCACCTCATCATTTTTCTCCATCACCTCATCCTTTATCTTTATCGCCACATCTATCCAGATATCTATCCAGACACAGGGATCTCTCTCAGCGGTCCTGAGTATCACACTCCTCTCGCTCTGTCACCCCCGGCAACCACCAACCACGCCCCACTGTCACCCCCGGCAACCACCAACCACTACCAACTGTCACGTCTGCTTCAAGAAATATATATATATTTTTTTTAAATCCTTATAAACACTTTTAACAATTAACAAATTAAATTAACAAATTAAAAACATCTTAGTATACCAAATTTCAGCCCTTTCTGAGTTTTTTTCCCACACACACACACACATTAAGAATTTAGTAGGTCAGTGTATTACTCCGCCCAGCAGGTGGCACTGCAGCAAATTTCAGCCCTTTCTGAGTTTTTTTCCCCACACACACTAAGAATTTAGTAGGTCAGTGTATAACTCCGCCCAGCAGGTGGCGCTGCAGCTTGGTTTTTTTTTTGTCCACACACAGACACACGCCACTAGGCTTTTATATAGTAGATATATATATATATATATACACATACATATATATATATATATATATATATATATATATATTTATATATACATATATATATATATCATCATCATCATCACCATCACCATTTATTTATATAGCGCCACTAATTCCGCAGCGCTGTACAGAGAACTCACTCACATCAGTCCCTGCCCCATTGGGGCTTACAGTCTAAATTCCCTAACATACACACAGACCAGGGTCAATTTGTTAGCAGCCAATTAACCTACCAGTATGTTTTTGGGAGTGTGGGAGGAAACCAGAGCACCCGGAGGAAACCCACGCAAACACGGGGAGAACATACAAACTCCTCACAGATAAGGCCATGGTTGGGAATTGAACTCATGACCCCAGTGCTGTAAGTATATATATATAATGAGGTAATGTGAATCACCCGTTCCACCACTTCCTAAAGGTGCTCTATTGGATTAAGAGCTATTGACTGTGGAGGCCACTGGAGTACACTAAATTCATTGTCCTGGTTGTGGAACCAGCTTGAGATGATGTGTGCATTTTGATATGGTGCGTTATCGTACTGAAAGCAGCCATTACAAAAAGGGTTGACTGTGGCCATAAAAAAAATGCATATGGTAAGCAACAACACTAAGGTAGTCTGGTAGTCTGTGGCATTTAAACAATGCTCAACTGGTATTAATGGGCCTAATGTGTTCCAAGAAAACATTCCCCACACCATTACACCACCAGACTGCACCGTTGACACAATACAAGATGGATCCTGTCTTATATATGCCAAATTTTGACCCTACTACCTGAATGACACAGCAGAAATGGAGATTTGTCAGACCAGGCAACATTTTTCCAAACTTAAACTGTACAGTTTTTGGTGAGCTTCAGTTTCAGGTTGGGTACTTTATTCCAAAGACGTAAATGCCAACAACAGTTTAAACAATGTTTTAAAAGCGATAGATGTAATTGTAAAGCTAGACGTTTTTAAATAGTGACTTACCAGAATTCACACAAACAGACATCCCGACAGCCACATTTACATCACTTGCAAGGGCAGAGGCTAATAAGAGGGCAATGTAAGGACCCGCCGGCTGTATAATGTAGAAGCCTTGCTAAAAAACATGATGCGGCGGGTGGGTCCTCGCAGTTTCCTGTTCTTAGCTGACAGGAATTAGAACCCAGTGTCGTCTTTAACTGCTATAGCAGATCCACTTCAAGGTTTGACTTGATGTGCATTCTGAGATGCTCTTCTGCATACCACTGGAACACATGGCTATCTGAGCTACTGTCACCTTCCAGTCAGCTTGAACCAGTCTGGCCACTCTCCTCTGCCCTTTCTAATTAGCAAGGTGTTTTTTCCTACATAACTGCCACTCACTGGATGTTTAATGTCTTTCACATCATTCTCTAGAGACAGTTGAGCGTTAAAGTCCCTGGCAAGATTCTAAGATACTCAATGACCTGTCTGGCACCAGCAATCATTTCACAGGCAAAGTTACTTAGCTCCCGTCGCCCCCCTTCCCCATTAGCTGGTTAGATACATGCATTAAGCATATGTACAGGTATATATACACACACATATATATATATATATATATATATATATATATATATATATATAGTCTTCCAAAGGCTTTAGCAAACTTATAAGTGTATTACATATTCCCAATTTTTTGTGTGGCATATCTGCAGGCAATGTCAGTTCATAGTCATAAAAATCATAACCATCAACTGCCCATCTGTATCTGCTCCACCCTCCTCCCTCAAGTATTATGATTTTGTCACCTGTTACAAAGACAGAACTGATACTGTATGGATATTTTCTCATACAAAATATTTTACACCCCACTCACATTCTCGTACTCTCCTCAATACACCCTCAGTTCATTCTCTCCAGCAAATGAAAATGGAGTCTCGGCAGTCATGACATCATCTCACCATCAACCTGCTCCTTTGACCCTGTTCCCTTCCAACTTTTCCAATACACCACCCTCCCCACACTCCACATTTAGCTCATCTCTTTAACTTGTCAATATGCACTGGCACATTTTGATCCTTCTTAAACATCAAGAAAAATCTCTTGACCCAGCCTTTCTCTCCAACTACCACCATATTTCTCTCCATCCCTTTGCCCCCAAACTACTTGAGCAACTTGTGCACAACCATCTATCTCACTTTCTTTCCTCTCACCCAATTCTCAACTATCTGCAATCAGTTTTCTGCTCCTAGTATTTCAGTGAGACTGTACTCATAAAAGTGATCAATATTCACATTACAGCAAAGTCTAAGGGGTATATTTACTAAAATTGCGGGTTTGAAAAACTGGAGATGTTGCCTATAGCAACCAATCAGATTCTAGCTGTCATTTTGTAGAATGTAGTTAATAGATGACAGCTAGAATCTGATTGGTTGCTATAGGCAACATCTCCAGTTTTTCAAACCCGCAGTTTAGTAAATATATCCCTAAGGGTCACTTATTCACACTCACACTCTAAAGGTCATTTCTCCTGGACCTCTCTGCTGCTTTCAACACTACTGATCACTCTCTTTGTCCATGCTGATGACACCCAAATCTACTTTTCCTCCCCTGATCTATAACCTTCTGTACTATATTGTGTAACCAATTGGCTTTCTGTTGTCTCCACATTGATGCTAAACTAAAGCTCAACATGTCCAAAGCAGAGCTTATCATCTTCCCTCCTTCCAAAATCACCACCTCCCCTTAAATCTCCCTCACCAATAACAACACCACAGTTTCCTTACTCAAACAAGCCCAATGCCTTGGTGTTACCCCTGACTCCATCCTATGCTTTATTCCTCACATCCAGTCTCTTTCCCAGTTCTGTCATCTGACTCGTCTCCACTTTAGAAATATTGTCAGAATACGCCCGCTTCTCCCAGTCACTGACAGGCTGGGACTGCAGTGATGATCAAATTAGTTACTGGGAACTGCTGTATTGCTAGACGAACATAAAAGGTGATGACAGCCCATTTCTTGGGTGCAGTGTGGATCCATGAGTCACAGACAGGTGCAGAGCTGCTGTAACCAATGGGTCTGTGTGTACTGGACACTCTGCATCCATTATAGATATGCTACTGATGTCAAATAAGTTGTTATAAATCAATATATAAATAATAATAAAAAAAATCATATGCAGTGCTAAACCCATTATAAGCTTACACATGTAATACAAATCTAAAGTAGCCAAATGCTGTGAGAACAATTTTAGAACTGTTCATAGAGGTTTATGTCATTTCAGAATATTTTCTGTAAACATAAAAAGATTGAGAATTTAATGTAAAATGTAATTTTAGGTAGATTATATCACAAGAATTTCAGATTGCCGCCTATATACGGTACATTTTGTCTGAGAGATATTTTTTTTTCTCAAGTAGTATTGCCGGAGTTCAATGTAAGGAGGTCCGTGGCTACACCAAAGGTGCAACATACAAAGTAGGACAGAAGATAACAGGGGGAGTAAACCATGTCTGGAACATGGTGTGTCTGGAGGGAAGCTGGCACTTGTTGGACAGCACATGGGGAGCTGGCCATAGTGATGACAATGTAACCACGTTCACCTTCCAGTGAGTAATGCATGTTTTACATAATATAGGTAATTATATATACAGTATAATATCTCAAGATGAATATATCTGAATCAGCAATCTTCAAATGATCATGATAAGTAATTATATCTAATGCTTTTCTTTAATTGTTATTATTACATATAAAACACATGATTTCGTAACAACACAGGGACACAAACTTATTAAGTATGATTTAATATGGAAAATGAATCCACAATGCTGAAGATCAAAAACAATTCAAAATTACATCCCTAGATATTAACAATAGAACGCTAGTTGAAACAGAGGAGATCATTTGATTTATGATAACTCTGATCAAGGTAAGTTGTGAGAGACTAGGTTAGATAAACAGAGAACTGAAGTCTTCCTGAGTCAGAGTGGCAGAATTAGTAGTGGCAGAATTGGTAAGGCAAAGGGCAGTGTGTGAAGATAGACTGGGAGAGTTCTAATCATTTTTGAACAGACCAGGGGGTAAATGTATTAAGTGTGATTTTCTCGGGAGAGTTGAAACTCACTGATATATGAACCTGAGATTTCATGTAAAATCGCCAGAGATGTGTTTCTGTCAAAATCGCCATTTCCAAAATCGTTTGAGATCAAAATCCCCACTGTTTGTCAGTCTAGCTTTATAAGTCTCAAATGCATGAAGCTGCGATTAAGCAAACTCTCCCTGAGATAGCTTTTAAAATCGCTAGTTACAACAAGCTGCTCCCTACCTGCGAGATTAGTAAACACATCACTGTTACACTGGCCGTCTATAGAGCCAGAGGTCCGGCGACTGTCAAAGTTTAAAGATAGATAAATGTTCGAAAATAAATAAGCGTGGGGTCACCCCACCCGACCACTATTAACCCTAGTGCTACCAGCTTACTGCTGGGTGCGTGAAAATCGGGGTAAAATTTGCGTTTGGTACCCCTGATTTTCAAATAACCAGCACTATGCAAACCAGCCCGGGGTGGGTGGCACTATAGAAGGGGGATACGCAGCAAGCGTCCCCCGTCATAATGACAAACTAACCCCAGGCTCTTCAGCACTGGGCTGGATTCCCTAGTGATTGTGGTCTGCCAAATAAAACGTGCCGCCCCCCTCTAGTAATAACCAGACCAGTGCTGAAAGCACTAGGGCTATTCCTTCACCCCTGGGTGGTGGGTGTAGGGTAATAACGGCGATTAAAGCAAGAAAAAAATGAATGGACGCCATTTTGTTTTGTGGAACTACAAGTCCGAGTCATGTCAGAGTGCCATCAACAGTCTGGACATGCTGATGCTTGTATAACTACAAGCACCAGCATACCCATGGAAGCCAGGTCATGCTATCACTTGGAGAACCATTAGTGCCAACATGGCCTGACACCCATGGCTGGCTGAGACCTGTGGTTCCACAAAGCTAAATGTTTAAAAAACCACAACACCCTGATTAATAGCAGACAAATTTAATAAAAATAAAAAAAGCAATAAAAACATAACACAAACTTTTTATTACCACATCAATTTATTAAAAATAGAAAATCCCAATATACTCACCAACAAGATGCTTGACAACCATGTCCCAAAATAATTGTATTCCAAAATGTCCATGCTTGAAGTCTTCTTATTTTCAGTCAAAATGACCCCCATATTTGTAGATCCAAATCCGGAACATGCTTGTAAAAAAAACAAAAAATCAATACACAAACGAACGAACAGTACAGTGTAGAAGCAGCCCGACGCTAATGAGTAAAATACAGCCGCGAGTTATATTTATACTCTATTGGGAATACCCATGACAGCGTGGGAAATCTCCATAGAGTATAAGTGTCCAACCAGCGCATTTCAGCGGCTTGGTAGCTTTCTTCAGGGATAACAGTTGTTGAGTATAGCAATCATTAACCTTTTTAAAGGGACCAGGTGTCAATTCTCTCTTTCCATTGGGCACCACCAATGATTCTTAGGGGTTCATACCATGTGAATAGTCTCATCTGATCTAAACTGGATAGAATAAAAATATATTTAATTGATAGTGTGGTGTGTCCTTAGGAGGTGTTAAGGGTAAAATGAGGTAATGCATATAATCAATAATGATTTGTGAAAAAAATGTTTCAAAGAGAAAACCTCATAATATTTAGCTTCAGAAGACAGGCACAACAATTGGGACTAGGTTTGCGCTCAGTTATGCAAATTTATTTATGAGTAAGTGGGAGGAGGATTGCATGTGGTCTATCAATGACTATAGAGCAAATCTAGTTCTATGGAAGAGATACATTAATGGGGGTTCTGAAGAATCCCTCCTTGGATTTCTTGACTATTTGAATACCAATGACAGAAACCTTAAATTCACATCCAAGTATATTGACCAAAGCATGGAGTTTTTAGATCAATAAATCTATATAGATAGAAGGATATAAAAGGAGAAATTTTACCCTTAACACTTCCTAAGGGCATACCACATTATCAATTAAATATATTTTTATTCTACACTCCAGTATAGGTCAGATGAGACTAATCATAGGATATGAACCCCAAAGAATCATTGGTGGGACACATGCCCAACAGAAATAGTGAATTGACCCCTGGTCCCTAGAAGATTAATGATCGCTAAAGTCACCACATGTTATCCATGAAGAAAGCTAAAATGCGTTGCTTGGACACTTGCCAGCACATATTAAGATTTTCTACTGCACAGAAATCAGGTTTTATTAACCTGCAAACAGGACACATTAAGAAATTTGTTTTATCAGAGAGACTTACATCCGGAAACCCCTGTGCTTTCCACAGTGTAACGTATACACAGAAGACCACAACTCCAGTATTGCTTCAAGATCAGAAAAACAGCAACATACATAGGGTATAGCACTACAGTTTTTGTCTCTTCTCCCATTTTCTCATATTGAGGTTAATGACACCTCCATATTGAAGCCACTTGACACAATCGAGGGTCTGGGAGGACTCGTTCAGTCTCGTCGAGTTGACGCTACCATTCTAGAGGCACAAAATCTAATGGAGAGGGAGGTACCCACGCAAGAGAGTTGGACTTAGCAGCTCCCTAACCACAGGTCGCGGTTCTCAAGGAGGGCTACAAGTGAGACAGAGAGAAGAACCAGGTAACTGGAGCAGGACAGACGCTGATAGGAGAAATTGTGAAAAGATTAGTACAGAGGTCTTATGGAGCGGGAAACCCCTGGAGTCAGGATCTCGAGGAGGTGCAATGATCTGCATCTAGATAAGGCACAGAAGTCCCGGGGAGCTGGGAAGCCCCTGGAGTCAGTGTAACAAGGAGGTGGGATAATCTGCTGCTTGGTGTGATACAGGTTGTAACCCTCTGCAGCAGGATAGTGAACTGCAGCACCAGTGAGCAGGAAGCAGAGACTGGTAGTAACAGTCTGCAGCAGAAAGAGAACTGGTGCCAGGCTAGAACATGTCTAGACAGCTGAGGAGACCTAAAGATCTTACACGCAGGTAAGGAGGCAGGTGCTTTAAATAGACAGGGCTGACAGTCAATTAGCCAATCAAAGGAATGCAGGGAGTTTTAAAAAGACTAGGTGTGTGCATGTTCAGTTCAGACCAGAAGATGGTGCCCTCCAGCGTGAGCCGCAGGGACAAGATGAGGAGAGGAGAGCAGCTGAAAGATGTAGGTGGGAGCGCTGGCCCCGACCGAGTGGCAGCGAGTCCCATCTACTTTTAGGATTAGATCCCAGTTACTTAAACTGAGCGCAAAATTTTTACCATTATCAATGTAATAGAAGACTGCAACATTTATGGTGTGTAACATATGTGTTCTATGTGTTAATAATATAATAATATGATAAGATATTAGTATAAATAACTAGGGATGTGCACCGGCCACTTTTCGGGTTTTGGGTTTTGGGTTTTGGGTTCTGATTACCTTCAGGTTTTGGGTTCTAATGGGTTTTGCCAAAAAACCCCCCTCAAGGTTTTGGGTTTTGGGTTTTGGGTTCTGATTTTTTTTTTAAAAACCATAAAAAATGCTAAAATCCAGATTTTTGGTGTATTAACCTGAATAACATTCATTTCCACTCATTTCCAGTCTATTCTGAACACCTCACACCTCACAATATTATTTTTAGGCCAAAAGGTTGCTCCGAGGTAGCTGGATGTCTAAGCTAAGCGACACAAGTGGGTGGCACAAACACGTGGCCCATCTAGGAGTGGCACTGCAGTGGCAGACAGGATGGCAGTTTGAAAAGCTAGGCCCCAAAGAGCACATAATGCCAAAAAAAGAGGTGCAAGATGGAATTGTCCTTGGACCCTCCTACCCACCCTTATGTTGGTGAAATAGGACATACGCACTTTAATAAACCAATCATTTCAGCGACAGGGCCTACAAAACTGTGGCTGAAATGATTGGTTCGTTTGGACCCCCACAAAATGAGCTGGCAAAGAAAAAAAAGAGGTGCAAGATGGAATTGTCCTTGGGCCCTCCCACCCACACTTATGTTGCAGAAAAAGGACATGCACACTTTAACAAACCAATCATTTCAGCGACAGGGTCTACCAAACTACTGTTGCTGAAATTATTAGTTTGTTTGGCCCCCCACACAAAAAAGCTATTCATCTCTCCCTGCACAAAGTAAACTGGCTCTACTGAGGCAAGATGTCGTCCTCATCCTCATCCTATGATTCCTCGCCCCCTTCAGTGTGTACTTCCTCATCCTCACACATTATCAATTCGTCCCCGCTGGACTCCACAATCACAAGTCCCTCTGTAGTCTCTGGAGGCCATTGCTGGTCCTCATTGAAGAATTGATAATTCATTTTGATGAACATCATCTTCTCAACATTTTGCGGAAGCAACCTCCTTCGCCGCTCACGACCAGGTTCCCCGCTGCACTAAAAACTCTTTCGGAGTACACACTGGAGGGGGGACAACTCAGGTAAAATAGAGCCAGTTTGTATTGTACAGAGGTTTTCAAACTGCCATTTTTTCCTGCCAGTACAAGTAAGGACTGTCTGACATGTCTACTTGGATGTTGTCAGCAAAGTAATCCTCCACCATTTTTTTAATGGTGACAGAATCCAATGCAGCGACAGTAGACATGTCAGCAATCGTTGGCAGGTCCTTCAGTCCGGACCAGATGTTCCCTGCATCCCCACCAGCGGGTCGTTTAGGAAATATCAGCTGTTTCCTCGCAGCCACAGGTGTGGAAGACAATGAAGGAGGAGCTGCTGGAATGTCACGGTCCTCTTCAGATGACAATCTCCTGATCAGCAGGTCTTTGCACCGCTGTAGACTTGTGACCGCCGGAAACAGAGACACAACATATGTTTTAAACCGAGGATCGAGCACGGTGGCCAGAATGTATTCCTCTGACTTTAAAAGACTGACCACCCTCGGATCCTGGCAAAGCGTACGAAGGGCTTCATCCACAAGAGCTACATGCTTTGTGGAATCGCAATGCTTTACCAGCTCCTCCCTCACTTTCTCCAGCTGCTTCTGGAACAGCCTGATCAGGGGAATCACCTGACTCAACCTGGCAGTGTCGGAACTGACTTCTCGTATGGCAAGTTCAAACGGCTGGAGAACCTTGCACAACACGGAAATCAGTATCCACTGCACTTGACTCAGGCGCATCCCCACTCCTTTGCCTATGTCATAGGTGGCTGTGTAGGCTTGAATGGCCTTTTGCTGCTCCTCCATCCTCTGCAGCATATAGAGGGTGGAGTTTCAGCGCGCCACAACCTCTTGTTTGAGGTGATGGCAGGGAAGGTTCCGGCTTTTTTGATGGTGCTCCAGTCTTTGGTAGGCAGTGGCAGAATGGCGAAAGTGTCCCGCAATTTTGCGGGCCACCGCAAGCATATCCTGCACACCCCTGTCACTTTTCAGATAATGCTGCACCACCAAATTTTTTGTGTGGGCAAAACATGGCACGTGCTGTAAATTGCCCATATGTAATGCCCGCACAATGTTACTGGCGTTGTCCGACACCACAAATCCCCAGGAGAGTGTAAGTGGGGTAAGCCACTGCGAGATGATTTCCCTCAGTTTCTCTAAGAGGTTGTCGGCGTTGTGCCTCTAACTGAAACCGGTGATACACAATGTTACCTGCCTTGGAACGAGCAGGCGTTTCGGAGATGCTGCTACTGATGCTGCTGCTGCTGTTGCTGCGGAAATCGATGCATCTACCCAGTGGACTGTCACAGTCATATAGTCCTTAGTTTGCCCTGAACCACTTGTCCACATGTCCGTGGTTAAGTGGACAGTGGGTACAACCGCATGTTTCAGAGCACTGAGGACACTTTTTCGTACTTCTCTGTACATCCCGGGTATCGCCTGCCTAGTGAAGTGGAATCTAGACGGAATTTGGTACCAGGGACACAATACCTCCCTCACCCTTCTAAATCCCACTCCACTGATGGCGGACACCGGACGCACGTCTAACACCAACATAGCTGTCAAGGCTGCAGTTATCCGCTTTGCTATAGGATGACTGCTGTCATACTTCGTGCTCATGGCAAACGACTGTTGTATGGTCAATTGCTTAGTGAAAGACGTAGCGGTCTTACGACTTCCCCTCTGGGAGGATGACCGACTCCCAGCAGCAACAGCAGCAGCGGCAGTAGTAGGCGTACCGCTGCAGGATCCTCCGGAAGAATCCCGGATTGAAGAGGACACAGTCATGCCGGTGACATGGCCTGCAGGACTATTTCCCATCCCGATCGAGGAGGAAATTGACGAGGAGAGTGTTGCTGGTGTGGATTCAACGGCACCAAGGGATTTAGGTGTCCCTGGACTGCTGACGGTCCTAGCCACAGTTCCTGAACTAAACACAGATTTATGAAGGTTCTTCAGGTGACGTATAAGGGAGGATGTCCCTAGGTGGCCAAGATCCTTACCCCTGCTTATTGCAGCTTTACATAAGGTACATATGGCAATACATTTGTTGTCCGGATTGGGATAGAAATAATTCCAGACCGAAGAGGTGGATTTATTGGTCTTCTGGCCAGGCATGACGATGGGCTTTTTCATCCCATGGACAACAACTGTTTCCCCCCCTGGTGCCTCATTTAATAAAACCACATCAGCATTCTCCTTGTCAAGTTCCTCCTCAGCGCCAGCTACATCAATATCCTCCTCCTGGTGTACAACATTGACACCTTCATTATCCAAATCTGTAACTGCACTGTGGGTGATCTTTCCAGCATATGCAGAGGGCGTGCTGTAAATGGTGGAAGGAGCCACCTCTTCCCGTACAGTGATGGGAAGGTCAGGCTTCGCAACCACCAACACCCTTGGACTCGGGGATTTGTGATGCCATGTCTTTAGAAGGCAGAGTTGTTTGCTGTGTTGTTGATGACAGCTTAACTATCTTAAATTTTTTAGGGCGGGGGAGGAGGAGGGCTTTGATCGTTGTGTGAAGCTGAACCACTAGTCATGAACACAAGCCAGGGCCTAAGCCATTCCTTGCCACTCCGTGTCGTAAATGGCATATTGGCAAGTTTACGTTTCTCCTCAGATGATTTTAATTTCTTTTTTTTGATCATTTTAGTGAACTTTGGCTTTTTGAATTTTACATGCCCTCTACTATCAGATTGGGCATCGGCCTTGGCAGACGACGTTGATGCCATTTCATTGTCTAGGTCATTACTAGTGGCAGCAGCTTCAGCATTAGGAGGAAGTGGTTCTTGATCTTTCCCTACTTTATCCTCCAAATTTTTGTACTCCATTATATGCAGCTCAAGAGAGCGTACCCCTAAACCACACACACCCGGCAAAGGCTTTAAAAATGATATGCGGCACAGGACAGTACCACTGGACTGGAGTTGTACAGCAGTACCAATGGACTTATACTGCAGGATCAGTGAACTTTGTTATAAAGCAGACTACCAGTACCACTGGACTTATACTGCAGGATTAGTGAAATTTGTTATATAGCAGTACCAATGGACTTATACTGCAGGATCAGTGAATTTTGCTATATAGCAGTACCAATGGACTTATACTGCAGGATCAGTGAATTTTGTTATATAGCAGTACCAATGGACTTATACTGCAGGATCAGTGAACTTTGTTATATAGCAGTACCAATGGACTTATACTGCAGGATCAGTGAACTTTGTTATATTGCAGACTAGCAGTACCACTGGACTTATACTGCAGGATCAGTGAACTTTGCTATATAGCAGTACCAATGGACTTATATTGCAGGATTAGTGAACTTTGTTATATAGCAGTACCACTGGACTTATACTGCAGGATCAGTGACATTTGTTATATAGCAGTACCAATGGACTTATACTGCAGGATCAGTGAATTTTGTTATATAGCAGTACCAATGGACTTATACTGCAGGATCAGTGAACTTTGTTATATAGCAGTACCAATGGACTTATACTGCAGGATCAGTGAACTTTGTTATATTGCAGACTAGCAGTACCACTGGACTTATACTGCAGGATCAGTGAACTTTGCTATATAGCAGTACCAATGGACTTATATTGCAGGATTAGTGAACTTTGTTATATAGCAGTACCACTGGACTTATACTGCAGGATCAGTGACACAGGGCACAGGACAGCACCACTGGAATTATGGCAGCACCACCACTGGACTGAGCAGGACAGAGCACAGGACACCACCACTGGACTGAGCAGGACAGAGCACAGGACACCACCACTGGACTGACCAGGACAGAACCACAGGAATGAGCAAGACAGAGGACACCACTAACACCCCCTCCCTCTTCCCTGATCAATGCCCGAGTGAAGATGGCAGTGGGCAGCGGGGACTAATATGAATCCGGATCTCACGAGATCCGACGGTGGGATTATGAGGTTTTGCCTCGTTTTGAGTTTTGCGATCGGCGGGAATCCCCGAACAGTGCTCGGATTAGGCTCGGATCTGCACTGTTCGGGGAGTGTTCTGATTTCTGCAATCCGAGCCCGCTCATCCCTATAAATAACATGAGTTGGGTATTTTTCTTGTTCACATAATCATCTGATATGTATATTTGAAAAGCAGCATTATAAAAGTGTAGGATTTGGCAAAATTTCACCAATCTACCTTGTCCCTTAAAGTGCTTATTGGGGTCTCATTTTGGTGAGGAATGTAACCTTTCTCTGTCTTGAGTTTGGCATGGGGCTATTGTAGATAATATATTTTATTTATAAAATATTGATTTATTTTATATTTATCTTATTTTTTATATCTACTTGTTGTATTTTTATATTATTTTTTCTAAAATATAATGGGATTGGAAGCTTAGACCACAGAAGAGGAGCTTCTAGTTCCACACATAGTCGTCATGCTCATTATAGATGAAATAGGGCCTACAGAGCCTTAAGTAACCCTTATTGATTTTGATATTTTTAGCCGTAGTAGCTGAGTATCTCCCAGTTGTCACAATGATAAAATAATGGTGAATTACAGTAGGTCATTTTTTAATTGCGAGGATGAAACAGTACACTTTTTGCCGTTACAAGGATAATAATAAGTAGAATCCTTAGTTTGAGAACCAGCATTGTGTAGTTATTCCTAAGCACATGGATATACACTATATGGACAAAAGTATTGACCATTACACCAACATGGACTATAATTACATTTTATTTAAATACATATACTTTAATATGGAGTTGGTCCCCCTTTTGCAGCTATAACAGTTTCCACTCTTCTTGGAAGGCTTTCCACAAGATGTTGGCGTGTTTCTATGGGAATTTGTGCCCATTCATTCTGTAGTGCATTTATGAGGTCAGTCAGTGATGTTGGATAAGAAATCTTGGTTTCCAATCTCCATTCCAGGTTATCCCAAAGGTGATCGATGGGGTTGAGGTCAGGGCTCTGTACGGGCCAGTTACGTTCTTCTACGCCGAACTCATCAAACCATATCTTTGTAATCCATGCTTTGTACACTGGGACACAGTCATTTTGAAATAGAAAAGGGCCTTCCCCAAACTGTTGCCACAAAGTTCGAAGCAAAGCATTGTCCAAAATTACTTGGTATGCTGAAGCATTAAGATTTCCCTTCACTGGAGATAAGGTGCCTATCCCAAACCTTGAAAAACAGCCCCATACCATTACCCCTCCTCCACCAAACTTCACAGTTGGCATAATGCAGTTAGGCAGGTAATGTTCTCCCTGAATCCGCCAAACCGAGACTCGCCCATCTGACTGCCAAACAGAGAAGCATGATTTGTCACTCCACGGGACACATTTCCACTGCTCCACAGTCCAGTGTCGGTGTGCTTTACACCACTTCATCCAACGCTTGGCATTGGTCTTGGTGATGTGAGGCTTGCATGCAGCTGCTCGACCATGGACACCCATTCCACAAAACTCTTGTCGCATGGTTTTTCTACTTACATTATTGCCAGTGGAAGTTCAGAACTCTTCAGCTATGGAGTCAACAGAGCGTTGGCGACTTTTATGCACAGTGCGCCTTTGCAGTCGTTGACCCTGCTCTGTGATTTTACATGGTCTTCCACTTCGTGGCTGAGTTGCTGTTTTTCCAAAACGCTTCCACTTTTTAATAATATCACTTACAGTTGGCCGTGAAATATCCAGCATGGATGAAATTTCATGAACAATCTTATTGCAAAGGTGGCATCCTATTACAGTACCACGTTTGACCCATTCACTGACCCATTCAGAATGACCCATTTTGTATCAAAATGTATCAAATCAAACACCTAGACCTGCAGTCTCTATTTGCAAACACCTCTGGCAACGGGTCTGATTCAAACACCTCAATTCAATAATTAACAGTTGTGGCCAAATACTTTTGTCTATATAGTGTATATGGCCCACTGAAATATGCTTTTAGTTTTTTTTAAACATTCTTTTTATTAAGGTTTTTGACAGTTTACAATGAGTTATTAACATATTCTAGATAGCACAAACTGAACAATCACCATATTAATTATTAAATTTATATACATAGCATAGTGACAAAATAGATTACTAAAGCAACTGGACAGCCAGGGTTAGAGGTCATGTAGGAGTGTGGTTATGGGTTTGTGTAATAGAATGCTATACATTTGTTTATAGAGTGTATTATTTATTTATTGTTACAAGAACTCAACATTTACACTGTCTACACATACTGGCAGAAGGTATAAATTGAGTTCCTGTGGCTGATGTACAATGGCTCGGAAAGAGCTGGTGTTCTGCATAATGTGCGTTTGAAGATTTTATGCAGCCATGTTTTCTGTTTTACATGAAAACTATAGATTACTTTTATTAGATGCTTTTGATTGTTTGCACTCCAGGACACAGGCATAATGGTTGCCTTGTTTGAAAGAAAGTCATTCAGCCAGCCTCTACAGCACTCTCTGATTCAGTCTTGGCCACCCCAGAGCATAGCAATGAGCAAGATAAGGAAGGATTGCAATTATTTCCAGCCTCTGTGTAGTGCTATTAAGATGTGTCTATTTCTGTACAATAAAGGTGGAGGTGCAATTAGACATAGTGGTTTAGACTACTAGTGCATATATTTCTCTAATTTTAATTTGTCCTCATTTAGCACTGAGTTGTGTGTTTTCTTGTCTCTTCTAGGTACAATGAGTTTTACTTCCTCACTCATCCAGCTCTCTTCATAATGAATCACTTTCCCGCAATGTCAGGATGTCAATTACTGGAAACATGTATATCTCTGGAGCAATTTGAAATGAGTGAGTATATCAGAAGCAAGTTTTACAGCCTAGACAAAGTTTCCTACTAGCCAGAAACAGCTGTTATTGTAACAGGAAATTAAAACATGTTTTGAAGTCTCTGTATACTTTTCCTGTTGCTTTGGTGTGGGTGATTGTATTTGTATGTTAATGACTGACATCCTAATTTTATAAAAATAAAGAAGCTCTCCAAGCTGCTAATTGGATCTCCCACCTGGGTATAGTTTGGTTCATTGATCTGTCACCTTGAGATACATTAAGGGAGATAATTATTAGTTGTAAGCTAAACTTATCTAAATATTTAATCATCCAAAATAGGGGTATTCCTCTACAATAGACTGCCCATTGAGTAGAAGTCGAAGTAGAAGTATGGACCCCTCACTGTAACAATATACCTTACCTGTCCCTGATTCCCAGTGTGCGCATGAGCTGCCTCTTCACCTTTATCACAGTCTAGTCCTGGCATCGTGTTTCTTGCGGGGGTGAATCAGCCCAATCGCTGACCTAGCCTTGGGACCTTGGCCATTCTGCTCTCTCCATTCCTGACGTCAACTTGTGACTCTAAATATTGTACCTTCACCAGATCCAGAGCTCCGTTAGTGTGTTCAGAAATTTTGCTATCTTTATCTTCTTCCTTATGTTCAGACAGGACAAGTCCTCAGGCTCAGGTGGGTTATTTTAGTTGGTACCTGTGTCAGATGGATCACATCCCTGTCCGACACAAGCAGTGTAATATTCACCTGGGACCTATCTGTTGGCGACATGAGTGTATATAAAACCTGATTGGATACCAGGGTAGGGACATCTGCTTGAATTCTGCCCAGGGGGAAAACTAACTTTGGAGGCTGGGTTTGGAGTGAAAACCCATTTTGTGTGGTATTCTTCTTTACATTTTTCAGCTTATTTTTTCTTGATATCATTGCCTAATATGAGCTTTATCCTGTAAATTATGATGTCTTACTGTAGAAATTAATTCCTACTTTCTATTTTTTTTTATATTTCATTAACTTTATTTGTATAAAGATTTGTAATAATATAATGCTTTTCTGACATTTGTAGTGAAAGGAAAAGCCTCTGATTGTCATTGAAAGCTGCCGAAATTTGCTATTCACCTTTCGTCTTGATGAAACACACAGATCAGGCTTGCTAAGGTTATTGGACAATGGAATGATGTTTACCCTCAACAGACTGGGCAGCATGTCCTATAGATATATGCCCGTGGAAAGGATTCTGAAGAACAATTTGACTTTATTATGGATTATAGAGTTAATTGCAGTTTTGTTGACACTAGCATGAAGATACCCAAAAACGTCTTAATAACCCTGTTGGTCCAAGTTGGTTATCACAGAAAGCTGGATTACTAAGTCCCTCACACCCAGATCCAGTTATTCATACAGATGATGAATGCTGCACTATTAGCTTTAAAATAGACAGGGTGGTAAATATTATTGTTAAATTGAAAACTGATGATATAGAAGTCATGCCTAACCATGTACTACAAAGTGTGCAAAAGAACTAGGTACTGTTTAATGTACGTCTTCCTCGTGCTGGATCTTATGTTCTTTTGATATTTGATGATCCCAATGGTTATATCTGTAACTAATTAATAATATGTAAAAACAACATATTCTGAGTATCTGGCGCTCCACTCAGGCTTGCAACCTCTTGTATGTTAAAGGAATACTACCATACAATTCCACAAACAATAACAAATAAAATGTGTTACATACATGAAGCGCTTCCTTCCCTTGAACCTGATCAGGTGCAAGGGAAGGAAGCGCTTCATGTATGTAACACATTTTATTTATTTAATAAAATGCTCAAAAAAAAGGTAAAACGACCGCCTTTCCCGTCTATCCTTTGTAACCCCGTTGGCCCAACCTTGAAGACAGAAAAAGCTGGCTCCTACAGCCTTCACACTCAGATCCAGTGATTTATACAGAGGATGGGTGCTGCACTATTAGCTTTAGAAAAGATAGGATGCTAGATATTATCGTCAACTTGAAATCTGGTGACTCACAGATTATTCCCAATCATGTAATACAGAGTGTGCAACAGCATAAGGTAGAGTTTAACATTCGCCTCCCACGTGCTGGGTCTTATGTTCTTTGATATTTGAGGATGCCAATGACTACATCTGTACTTATTTAATAATATG
Source organism: Mixophyes fleayi (assembly GCF_038048845.1). Classification (NCBI taxonomy): domain Eukaryota; kingdom Metazoa; phylum Chordata; class Amphibia; order Anura; family Limnodynastidae; genus Mixophyes; species Mixophyes fleayi. Next base: position 62,983,974 of record NC_134404.1, on the reverse strand, counting down.
TTCTAACCCTAACATAAAATTGTGCCCTTTTGCATCTAGCCTGCATAACCCTGTTGGGTTAGATGATGATAGAAAAAGCTCAGTGTCATAATCATAAATGAACCAAACACTTGGCACTATATTTTAAACTATAAAATAGAGGTGCATTAGATGTTAAATTGCTATACTACTTGTGATCTAAATATATGTATATATAAATATACACAAACGCATATGACCTTTGTTTGGGGTTAATCCCAATCACTTTGCTTGCTGGCAGGTGTTCCATGCTGGAACACAAACTAGGAAATTGTATATAAACTGATAGACAAAGCCCATTACTGACTGAAAACCAAATCCAAGTTCCAAAAGTAAAGGAAAAATAAAAAAACATAGAGAAAACCAAACCAACTAATCCTCCATGGCACAATAGTAATATAGAGATGCAAAATATAAAATATGAACATATCTAAATAAAGAATACAATCTATACAATTGTTTCAAATCTTACTATTAAATATTTTGTACTATTTGGAAAGTCTTAATAATCATTTGTTATTCCTGTTTCCTACAAACTGTCCCCTATTGCGTTTTCCTTTGGAAGAAAAATACTTTTTTGGTTTAAGTGCCAAATAATAACTTGGCTTCAAACTTTTTTTGTTACTATTTATCTTTCCAGAATAATGCTACAATAAACATCTTTAAACATAAAATTTTAACCAGAGTAATTACTTGTTTAGCCAATAGAAAGGGTTAATAGAAAAGAAAGAAAGTTAAAGAAAGGTAACAAGGAAATGAAAAGAGCTTAATGGACTAAACTACACTGAACAAATCATATACAAATATCAGTGAAGAAACCAAACTGAACCACAGTAAAGTAAACAATCAGAGTAGATAAATGATTTAGATAAATAAAATTGTGAAAAGTGATGTATTCAACAAAAACAGAATGAGTAAGTGTATCTCAAGCGACTAAACCAAGAGCGCTTCAAAAGACAATTGCAGCCCACTCTACCTCATTGTCACTTATGTTAGGATATCGGGGTACACCGATACTTCTAATAACCGCCTTCAATGTTGACCATTCAGATATCAGCTCAGTTAACTGGAGAACGGAAATACAACTTGACACATTGTTTTGAATGAAGCCAAGTAGCTATGATTCTGTTCTGATTAGAGGACTCTTGGCGTGTTTATTTAAAGGAAAAATCTTATAAGGGGTACAGCATCACCAACAAATGATATTTGAGATTTAACAGTATTGCATACAAAAGCAAAAAGTTATTTCCAAAGTTATGTCTGAAAATGTGTGATATTTCTGTAACCTTTATTTATTATTCTGCGGTAAACTTTTGTTCCAGTGCTATAGGTGGGTGTGAGTTTAAATTAGGGATGTGCACCGGCGACTTTTGGTGTCTTGTGTTTTGTGTTTTGGAACCTCAATAACATTCAATAACAAGCATTTCCACTAATTTACTGTGTATTCTGAACACCTCACAATATAGTTATTAGTCCAAAACGTTGCAACGAGGTATCTTTCTGGACTGCGTAGTGGAGTGGTCCCCACAATATAATAAGAAAACCATCAACTGGTCTTAATCGCACAAAAAAATGTACCTGGACTGCGTAGAGGAGTGGGTCACCACAATATAATTTAAAAACCCTGAACTTGTATGAATCGCACCAATAAATGTATCTGGACTGCGTAGAGGAGTGGGTCACCACAATATAATAAGAAAACCATCAACTGGTCTTAATCGCACCAAAAAATGTACCTGGACTGCGTAGAGGAGTGGGTCACCACAATATAATTTAAAAACCCTGAACTTGTAGGATTCGCACCAATAAATGTATCTGGACTGCGTAGAGGAGTGGTCACCACGATATAATTAATAAAAAACCCTCCACGGGTCTGAATCAGGGGAATGACCTGACTCAAGCTGGCAGTGTCGGAATTGACTTCTCGTGTGGCAAGTTCAAACGGCTGGAGAACCTTGCACAACACGGAAATCAGTCTCCACTGCGCTTAACTCAGGCGCATTCCCACTCCTTTGCCTACGTCGTAGGTGGCTGTGTAGGACTGAATGGCCTTTTGCTGCTCCTCCATGCTCTGCAGCATATAGAGGGTGGAGTTCCAGCGCGTCACAACCTCTTGTTTGAGGTGATGGCAGGGCAGGTTCATGCTTTTTTAATGTGCCTCTAGTCTGCGGTAGGCACTGGCTGAATGCCGAAAGTGTCCAGCAATTTTGTGCGCCACCGCAAGCATCTCCTGCACACCCCTGTCACTCTTGAGGTAATGCTGCACCACCAAATAATGGTGTGTGCAAAACATGGGACGTGCAGGAAATTGCCCATATTTAATGCCCGCACAATGTTACTGGCATTGTCTGACACCACAAATCCCCATGAGAGTGGGGTAAGACACTGGGAGATAATTTCCCTCAGTTTCTCTAATATGTTGTCAGCGTTGTGCCTCTTATTAAAGCCTGTAATACACAATGTTGCCTGGCTTTGCACGAGCAGCCATTTTGTAGATGCTGCTACTGATGCAGCTGTTGCTGTTGCTGCGGAAGGCGATGCATCTACCCAGTGGGCTGTCACAGTCATATAGTCCTTCGTTTGCCCAAAACCACTTGTCCACATGTCAGTGGTTAAGTGGACAGTGGGTACAACCGCATTTTTCAGAGCACTGAGGACACTTGATCTTACTTCTCTGTACATTTTTGGTATCGCCTGCCTAGTGAAGTGGAATCTCGACGGGATTTGGTACCGGGGACACAATACCTCCATCAACCCTCTAAATCCCACTCCACTGATGGCGGACACCGGGCACACGTCTAACACCAACATTGCAGTTACAGCCGCAGTAATACGCTTTGCAATAGGGTGACTACTATCGTATTTTGTGGTCATGGCAAACGACTGTTGGACTGTCAATTGTTTTGTGAAAGACTTAGCGGCCTTACGACTTCCCCTCTGGGAAGATGACCGACTAACAGCAGCAACAGCAGCATTGGCAGTAGTAGGCGTACCGCTGCAGGATTCCTCGGATGAATCCCGTATTGGAGAGGACTCAGTCTGGCTGCTGACTTGGGCTGCAGGACTCAATCTGATGGAGATTGTGGAGGAAGTTGATGAGGAGGGTGTTGCTGGTGTGTATCCAACTGGACCACGGGATTTAGGTGTCCCTGTACCGATGACGGTCCTAGCCCCAGTTCCTGAACTAAAGACTGAACTATGAAGGTTATTCAGGTGACGTATAAGGGAGGATGTCCCTAGGTGGGCAAGATCCCTACCCTTGCTTATTTGAGCTTTACATAAGCTACATATGGCCATACATTGGTTGTCCGGATTTGGATAAAAATAACTCCAGACCAAAGAGGTGCATTTTTTGGTCTTCTGACCAGGCATGACGATGGGCTTTTTCATCCCATGGACATCAGCTGTTTCCCCCCTGGTGCCTCATTTACATCACCACATCACCATCCTCATCATCAAGTTCCTCCACAGCGCCAGCTACATCATCAATAGCCTCCTCCCGAGCCACCTCTTCCCGTACAGTGATGGGAAGGTCAGGCTTGACAACCACCAACACCCTTGGACTCGCCTTGGGGATTTGTGATAATTTCTCTTTAGAAGGCAGAGTTGTTTGCTGTTTTGTTGCTGACAGCATAACTCTCTTCAATTTTTTGTAGGGGGGGAGGAGGAGGAGGGCTAAGATCCTTGGGTGAAGATGGACCACTAGTCGTGAACACGGGCCAGGGCCTAAGCCGTTCCTTGCCACTACGTGTCGCAAATGGCATATTGCCAACTTTACGTTTCTCCTCAGATGATTTTAAGTTTCTCTTTTTGCTTTTTTTTGAGAACTTGGGCTTTTTGGATTTTACATGCCCTGTACTAGGAGATTGGGCATCGGGCTTGGAAGACGACGTTGATGGCATTTCATCGTCTATGTCATGACTAGTGGCAGCAGCTTCAGCATTAGGAGGAAGTGGGTCTGGATCTTTCCCTACTTTATCCTCCAAATTTTTGGTCTCCATTATATGTAGCACAAGATACTGCAGAATGTGTGAACCTGGTAATATTGCAGACAGTACCAATGGACTTATACTGCAGGATTGGTTTTGCAAATTTTGTTGTAATTAATTTTTTTTGTAATTACTTTTTTGTATTTTTTTTTATAACTTTTTTTTATTTTTTAAAACACTCTGGAATAATGGGGAAATAACTATGCCCTTAGAAGCACAGAGCACAGGACACAGCACCACTGGACTGAACAGGACACAGCACAGGACCCAGCAGCACCACTGAACTCAAAATTGACAGAGCACAGCACACAGCACCACTGGACTGATACTGCAGAACACAGCACAGCCCAGCACAGCACAGAACTAAACAGCACAGCACAGAACTAAACAGCACAGCACGAGATCTACCAGGACAGAGGACCACCTTACACACCCTCCCTCTACCCTGTTCAATGCCCGAGTGAAGATGGCGGCGACTAGCGGGGAATTTATAGGATCCGAGTATCGCGAGATCCGACAGCGGGATTATGACTCAGAGCCTCGGTTTCAAGTTTTCATTTGGCGCCAATACCCGGATCTGTCTCGGATCCGACTCGGATCGGAAAGGTTCAGGTGGGCTCGGATTCACAAAATCCGAGTGCGCTCTTCTCTAGTTTAAATCAAAGTTACTTTATATTTTGCTTTTTCTGTCAAGCTTGCATATTAAAATAACCATTTCCACTCAGAGACAAACAAGTCTGTTAACTACTGCAAACCACAAAGAAGGTCATATCAAGTTTATGTATCTGTTCTGAAAATTCTGAATAAACATTTAATATTTATTGCTAAATATTCATAGACCCTCACACTTACACCAGACTCAATACATATAAACTAACCAAGATAGTGAGAAGAATGACAGCACCAGTGTCTATAGTAAAGTAAAACAAACCAGAAAATGAAAAAATAAATAAAGCGATAAATAATAAAAGTCCCCAAAATCCCCCCCCCCCTCCAAATATTCCTTATTATAAAATGTCAATGCTATATCAACAAAATCTTCTCTAGTTACCGTGATAAGGATATTCTGGTACTGAAACTCGTAGGTGTTTGTAGCAGACTTCTTCCAGCTGGATTTCTTCCCTCATTGAAACATCTTGGATGTGTGTCTATAACCTGGGATTGAACAACTACACCCTCCAGTTAAAAGTAGATGTACACACTGTTTACCATTTTCAATCTGGTTGCAACCTCAATATACCTTAAGAAGGAGTCTGTGTTTTATTGAAGTTTTAAATCTATTATAATGGATGTGCAAGATATTAAAATATTATTTTAAATGTCTGGTTTATTATACTTTATTAGAGACACTGGCGATGTCATTCTTCTCAATAGAATGGATAAGTGCAGTGCCCAGTTTACAAAATCAATATTCATGAATAAAATGATTAATAGGAACTTTTGCAATGCAAAGTAGCATAACAAAAATACTGTAGTTAAAATGGTTAACCCCAGTGGTCGAAGTGGAAATTTAGAAGTAACGGTATGGAAAATGAAATGTGGCGATATGGAAAATTTTAGTGAATGGAATTTGCTAGTTTTACAATTAAAGCTTTAGGAGAAGGTTCGGTATGACTTACCAATGTATACTGGCCCACTTCGATTCCTTGTCAACCCATAATGTCACTGTAGTGATCGCGTCAAAATAAAATACGATTTGTTATCGTTATCATAGTCGGAGGTTAATTTGACTCAACTGACCTCTTTTCTTACAGGAAACACCCTGCTGGGCAAGTGTCCTGTAGAAAAAAAAGGATTTTCACACCTCAGTAGGCTGACCCCAAGTCACAGGTAATAACTATAGTTTCAAGTTTGTTTGTAAAATCTGAGGATGTTGGCAGGGAAAGAAGTTAGATTTAGCAAATAACAATAGGATGTTACTCAGTGAAATCCATATGCTGGGTAGACAAAGACACCCTAAACAACTTCAAATAAATATCTGTCATTTATATAAGAAATATAAAACTTCATTACAATCATCTTCATATTTCATGTTTTGAGAAATCTTTGTGGCAATTTAAAGTCAGAGACAGAAACTGTATAAGGTGGACAAATTATAACTACACATGGTACAGAGAACCTGCCATATTCATGTATCTTCAGGTATGAAACTTACTAATATCGTAATACAGTCATATTTGATATGCAATTGTGCGAGAAGTTATGACTTGTCCATCGAATGAAGAATTATGTCTCTGTGAAATGCCAGAGGAACAATATGGTAGGATAAAGGACTATTTTCTGAACATGTTATGATTCCCACACAGGGGGGTTCTCCTTCCCATGTTGACATATACACTGCCCATCTGAGAGACCACGCAGGAAAACATGTTTATAACCCCCCTGAAAATTATGAAAAATATCAAATGACTGATGTGAATGAGTTCTCTGTACAGCGCTGCGGAATCAGTGGCGCTATATAAATAAATGGTGATGATGATATGAACTATGAAAATTTCATAATTCTGCATGTTATCTCTTTATCAGTTAATTTTTTAACTGTCATTTTATTTTATGGTTTTATTTTTATTACAGCCAATGTCCTGTACCTTTTTATATTAAATCTAAAATTGAATAAGTTTGTCTTTAATACTCTAACGAAACCTTAAGCCTTTTTTGAAGAAATGTATTGCATTGGACGTGTGCTTAACTGTGTTAACAGTTTGAATGCGGTGTATGAATTACTAACCTATCTTTTGCTAACAGGGAGCATAGTTTGTGCCAGTATTTACATTTGTTTGACAGAATTTTGGGGTCCTAATACCCTCATGCAATAGGTGGTGGCAGAGATAAGGTGTAAGAGAACTGTTTTGTGATGACACAGCAAGATCTGTAGCCTGTATGATAGGTGAGTGCAAGATTCAGTGCTGACATCCTGTGAAACGCTTTACAGTGAACATCCAAATCATGGACACTGGGAGAATGTTTTTGACAATGTCTTACATTTAGATTACAATCCAAAGTATTACACTGTTATATACTGTATACAGAATATAATTAAACATAGAAATGGAATCTGTAAAAATGCAGATTTAAGAACATAACCTGGAAATATCTGGGTAAATGAGGGACATCAATCATATTGAAAATATGATATTCCATATATGTCTTATATTTAGATTACAATCCAAAGTATTACACTGTTATATACTGTATATAGAATATAATTAAATATAGAAATGGAATCTGTAAAAATGCAGATTTAAGTACATAACCTGGAAATATCTGGGTAAATGAGGGACATCAATCATATTGAAAATATGATATTCCATATAGGTGGGAATTATAGTAAAAATAAAAGAGCTGGACTGCTCTGGTTGCCTATAATTGTGGCTAGCATAGCTGCAAGAGGAGACCTCAGTGACTTTGAAAGAGGGGTGATTATTGAAGTGCATTTAGCAGGAGATTTAGTTGCAAGGACAGCTCAATGTGTTAATGTTTCATGAGCAGCGGTGTCACAGGTAATGTCAGTTTGGATCTCCAAGTGAAATAAATTATCAGCAAAGAACAATAGTGAATAGAAGCAAATACTCCAGTATATTTATATCCATGCATTAGAATGCAAGGCAAAGCAGTTATGTAACTGCAGATCAAAGCAAATTTCAACCTGTGGTGCAAGCAACCAATATCATTAAACAGCTTGAAGCTAACTTCACAAACCAGGATATCATAGTTGGCTTGCAGTGAATAAACCCCTTATCACATCTGGAAATGCATATTTGTGAGTTTAGTGGTACAAACAGCACAGGCAAATGACTGTCATGGAATGGAAGAAGGTCATAAAGTCATATGAATCATCCTTTAGCAGGTTCTCTACAAACAAGTGCACATGTGGCACCAACCTTAATAACTCTATAGTCAAGAGCGATTGTTTCTAACAGAGAAGGGTCTGGAGGTCCCCCAAGGTTGTGGGGCACATTTTCCTGGTAGATTTGGTACAGTAACTTTCTTAGTTGGCAAGGTCAATGCAAATCAGTACTTAATGGTACTGAGTGATCATTTTCAGCCCATCTTGCCGCATTTCTTTTGCGGGTGACAATTCCCCATCCAGAGAGCACAATTGGATGCCCAATTATTTGATGAGCATGAAAGTAATGACATCTGACATGATCCAGCACTCACTTGAGCCTGCATGATGTGTGTGGTAAAGAGTTAGTAAAAAAAACAAGCACCTGGTCTGTCTTTAAAATGGTTAAAACTCTTCCTGTCATCTCACACAAGACGGTCAATACCTTTTACCTTACCAATCATGCAACCACCAAGGTTTGGTTGGAGAGCTCACTCAGGAAGCCTTCAGTTTCTCCATGCTTTATCTCAACTAATCTCTCACAACTTACTTTAATCAGAGTTATCTTAAACCAACCGATCTCCACTTTCAACTATGTAGTATTCTAATACCAAGCTAATTCTGACAGGTGAATGCAAAAGAGCACAAATACATGAACTTATTAAGTTTGGTTTAAAATGGAAAATGAATTCACAATCAAAAGCAATTGAAAAACAATTATCAAAAATGACATACAAATATATTATACAATAGTTTCTTCTTCAAAACAGTATTAAACAACAGAAAAAAATCACTGACTCACGAATAATAATTTCTGTCTGCTGGGAATGCCTGAGTCCACTAAGAACACTTCTCAATATGAAGATAACTCCCAAAAGTGAACAAATATCTTAGCTTTACAGGACATTTTAAGCATGGATGGATTTGGCTATGTGTAGTAACCAGGTCATGCCTGCCGAATTGGCCCTTAGTGTGGTGGGCGGAGCACTACAGGTATGTAGATCTGGAGGCAGAATAGTCACACAATACAAGGTCAGCAGGATGCAGGTCAACTCAACGGAATCCACAAGCATAGGAATAGTCAGTAAAAGCCAAAGCTCTAAACCAATCTGTCTACGCAGTGCAAAGTCAGGATCTGAGTATCACATAGTCAGGAACAATAATATGAAATCAAGCAGAAAACAGGATAACACACACTGGAGCTCAGAACAGCAAAGCTGATACTCTGGCGAGGAATGACAAGCAGAGCAGGTTTATATATTGTTTGGAAGTAAAAAGTCCCATGTGATGTCAGCAATGACCTGATTGCTAGTAAGTAAAATTATATCAGCTGTGTTTGCCATGCTGTGCAGTGAGAGTTGAAAAATGAGGCCTGCATATAAATACAGGATTCCAATATGAATTTTTTCTGTATCCTTATTTCCTTTCATTCAAACTTAGCCCAGCTACACAGCCTCCTGTAGTCAGTTGAGATAGACAAAGATTGTGAAGGGTCTTTTAATGGATATTATTGATGGATATTGATATAACCTTAAAGAGGGATTTCAAGACGTTTTATCTTTTCAAACCCGTGTCATAAATTGGTATTGAACACTCATCTGCAGCTGAATCCCTCTATAGATTAATACATCATGGGTAGAGCAGAAGTATTTAGAGAGAATCAAAAGATAACATAGTAAATTAGGTATAAAATAAGAACTAACTCCCAGAGCGCTCCAACACAATTGTGGCTGCCCTACCACACCAGAAGGACTCCAACTAGTCCAACAATACAAATAATTAAAAACATGGATGATCTAGGCACCACAACCTGTCATATAATAAACATACACAACAATATTGTCCAGTATGCAATATTTCATAAATATTGTAAAATATTGAAATGATGAAGTGTTCTTCTTTTCTATTATTCTTCAACAAACCTCCAACTCAGGATGTCAATTCCCACATAAAAACAAAGAAATGTAAGTCTTAGACTTGCAGTAGTAAATACACATCCTCGTGGGCCAACCCTATAGGCTGGGCGGTTGCATCTGCAGCTTGTGAAAGAAGCTGCTGCAGGCGGTGCCTTTCGTCAGCCACCCAGAGACACTGATCTTGCCAGAATGGGGTATGTAGCCAATCCCCGAAATATACCTCTGCTTGAGCATACTCAAAACACTCCTCTAGGCAGTCCAGCCGTTCCACAAGACTCATCTTGTAGCCCGGAATAAGAACCATCATGCGGTACTCGCTGAAAGGATTGGTTGGGCTTTCCTGTGCCCAGGTGAGGTATTCGATGATCTCCCTGCGTGTTTTGTTGTGGCAGGAGACATCTCACAGCTGTCCTTCTTCAAGCAGCTCTGCCATACTCATCATGGTAAGTGGATCTTTGGATTTGGGACAATGTACCCACTTGGATCCTCTGGTTCTGTCTTGGTCTCCAGCTCAGGTTCCATATCACATTGTTTCTTTGCATCATCCTACAATAATGCGCGGACCAGCTCCTTTTTAGTTTTATATGTCCAGTAGAGACCTCGCTGCTCACACAGGGCAATTAAAACTTCATTGGCTTTTTTCTTGTAAGCAGCTGCTATCCTTGCAGTTACTTTGCAAAATAAAAGATAGAAAAAGAAAAACAAGAGAGAGAAGGGAAGGGAACTGATTTGCACGTATGTCTTAAAACAGGATTGTCCAACCCGCGGCCCGCGGGCCGCATGCGGCCCAGCACGCCTGTAAATGTGGCCCAGAAGGAGTTTTGGTTGTGGCAAGGGGCAGCACTATTAATGGAAAAAAAAAATCCTGCAAAAAAAAGAAAAGAAAATACTTACTTTGCGGTCACGCGGTCACGTCAGCTGGTACTCCTGCTCCCTCCCTTGTCTCCTCCTCCGTGCGGTGCTCGCAGTGAATGTCGGGCGTGATATCATCACGCCCAACATCCATTGCAGAGCGCAGCACAGAGGAGTCACCCGCGCGAGAAGAACAATCAGCAGCACAGAATTGGAGAAAAGAAGAGAAGAGGACAGGAGAACAAGCCGATTAAAAGGTAAGTTAAGGGGGATTTTTTTTATTATTTCAAGGGACGCTGACCAGTGAATAAAAGTCACCTGGTCCTGGAGCATCATGGACCTTATCTCCCTGCTACATACTTCTACTTGTAATACTAATGGGGCATTATATATTATTCTCTTTGGCCCATTAGAAGTTGTTATCCCTTAACTAACATAGTGGTGTAATTAGCAAAACAGGTCACAATTTGGGGTCACAGTGGTGTATATGTCAGGTACCGCAGGCCTGGTCAGGGCACCCTGATATACAATGCCTGGCTTAAATGCACTTTATTGATATTGCATCGAAACAATACAAAAAGTGATTATAGTATAATAACTAGAGAGGATTTTTTGAACAGGGCGATTGAAAGGTAAGTATCGGGGGATTTGAAAAAAAAGTTTTATATATATATATATATATATATATATATATATATATATATATAAAATCTATATCACTTTTTTTCTCATATATATATGTTAACTATGTTTTCTATGGTTTTTTGGATGATCAGCTATCGTTATTGCTAGTGTAATCTTATGTGCGGCCCAAACCAACTTGTCGTCTTCCAATGTGGCCCAGGGAAGCTAAAAGGTTGGACACCCTTGTCTTAAAAAATAATAAGCATTGAGTTTTGTCCTTATGAACACGGCTGTATTCCTCACAAAGATACTACCAGTTCTTAACTGCAGGGAATAATTACTTAAACCCAGCACTTAATGCTCTAAAAATTAGAAAAATCCCACCAGCTGCCTACAATTGTCAGGGATAAGACCCTCTAGCTACTCCCTGATTAGATATTTTATCATATATTCCAAGAGTCATACAATATATCACCTCTATTTTGTCAGGATCCTGAACCCCTTTATCTGTCACAAACCACCCTATGCGCACTTGTGACTTGGAAGCTTACTGTAAGGGAACACACAGGATTCCAACCCAAATCTCACAATCACCTCTCTCTAAGACTACAGATTTCGCTGGTCCCTTTTCTCAACACAGACGCACGCTTCACACCTCTCAGCAACTGCCACCAGCTACGTATAAGGCCCGTAGCACACCTATAACTTAATCACCCAATTGTGCACACTCTGTCCTCTGGTAGCTAAACAGTTAACCCTTCACACACTGGTTTCTAAAGAGTTAATCCAGCCAAGCAATCTGTCTCTTCTAAACAGGCAATAAATTTGTTATAGAGCAATAAGGACAGAACTATTAAATTGTTAGAGTAAATATACAAAAAGTACAATGCATACAGAGAATAAAAAAAAAAAAATAGATAAAGATTTGACATACACGCAATTGCAACAGTTATAAAAACAAATGGGATAAATGTACAGAGCATCACTTACATATAATAATCTGAATGCCTGGGGCAGGCAGAAAAGATGGGCAGTCCTTCAATTAGATTGATCCCCAAGAAGCTGACAATTTGTCCCTTCAAAACACAGGTTTTAAAGCAAACTCAAATGGGCCAGCATTCACAAGGGCAGTGTGAAAGCTAATGTGGGGGCGGGAATGTCCCTTGGGTGTCACCTAAGATTTGTTCAAAACTATTCCTAAGTTTTGCCCTGTCTTAGCTTTTCTCAGATATGTCCCAGCGAAATAACTTTCCCTTCAATAAACCGGTCATAACTTCCCGTACATTTAAATACCAAATATGATGAGATTACAACAATATCCTATCTCGTCCTGAAATACACTAGGGCTGTTCCCTGTTCAGTTGGTATCTATGTTTTAAAACCCTTATGTGGTTGATCACTACTTTTATGGATTTTAAGTGGCATATTTTAAAACTGAATTCTTTTTCTCTTTATTACATATAGCCTATGTCAGCACATGGCCTCTTTGAGCCAGACCACATGCTAAGCGTTACCTAAACATCTATTCAGGTGTCACAACCAGGCTTAATCTCACTGCGGGAGCTCTTTGAAGCTGCCCCAGATGACACTCCTATCTTCTCACACTGGGATGTGCAAAGCCATCAAACACATATACATCAGACTCTCTGTCTTCACATTTTACACTTTAACTAAACTTATCAATGGATTCATTTGATATAACATATTTACACTAAAGTTATGATTTAATCCCTTATAAATAACTGTAAGCTCTCTATGTTCACGACAGTGGCGTTATCAGAAATGACATATCCTGAGGAGAGACCAAGCGGGATAAGCCATGTTGCAATGACATCCTTTAGTTTTTGTAACAGATTGTCAGCTGTATGCCTCTTAGTGAAGCCGGTGATACACAGAGTAGCCTGCCTCTGACAAATGTTACATAACTGGGTACATGCTGCTGCTGTTCCTGCTGGTGAAGTTGAATTACCAACCCAGTGGGCTGTCATAGTCATATAATCTTTAGTTTGCCCAGTTTTGCTTGTCCACATATATGTGGTTAAGTGTACAGTGGGTAGAATGGCATTTTGTAGCCCAATGATTACATATTTACGAAGTTTCTGGTAGTGATGAGGAATAGCTTTTCTAGTAAAATGTTAATGTAATGGAATTTGGTAATGAAGACACAAGACCTCAATTAACTGTCTAAAACCAGCTGCATTAATAGTGCATATTGGATGCAGATCTAATACAAGCAGAGTTGCCGTGGCGTTTGTGAACGGCTTTGCGACTGGGTAACAGCTTTCATATTTGCTTCCTCTTGCAAAGGATTGTTTAACAGTCAATTGTTGTAAAATACTAGTAGTCTTCTTCTTGGTCTGCTTCTGGGATGAAGATTCACCCCCGGCAGCAGCAGCAGCAGCAGTGGGTCTAACGCTCAAGAATCCTTCTGAGGAATCGAGGACAGTGGAGGAGTCATCTAGCCTTAGCAACTTGGATGCAGGACTAACACTGATCGCTACTGTGGATATTTATGAGGAAGGTGTTGTGGGTGTAGATTGCAGGTGCTGGGATCTAGCTGAGAGAAGGGACCTAGCTGACTGGACTGCTTGTTGTTAATTTTTTAGCATAAGTTTCAGATTTTCCCAACAGCTTTCCATGCTCTAGCTTCAAAATGGTGTAACATGGATGAGGTTCCTAGGTGGTTAAGTTCCCTACCTCTACTGACTGTGGCTTTACAAAGATTACACATGTCTAGACAACTGTTGTCAGGATTTTGGTAAAAATAATTCCACACATAAGAGGTGGATTTTTTGGTCTTATGCCCAGGCATGATAATGGCCTTCTTCTTATTACGTGCAAGAACTGCTTCCACTGGTGCAGGACTTACACAAACAACATCATCCTCATCAACATCCTCGTCAGCTACACAAATATCCCCCTCATCCTTTTGCAATTCCAAAGTAATATTCTCAATTTGTGTATCACCGACTACACTTGGGCTGCTCATCCACACATCTGCAGAAATGCTAAAAGGAGGCTTCTTTATGGGTACAGTATCAGAAAGGTCAGGCTTACACATAGCACTAGTGGATAGACTCTCCTCAGGGATTTGTTTAATTTCTGAATTTGAACATACATTTCCTTCTAATGCCTTACTGTTTTCTTCCAACTTGTCTTTTACACGTAAAAGTATTTTGGCACCACTTTTTGAGTCAGATTGACAAGGTCTTGCTTGATCATGACTGAGCTTAAAGGAAGATGCACCAGTGACAATTGCAGAACTAGCACTCATAGAGAAAGGCAAAGGCCTAATTATTTCCTTGCCACTCCATGTGTAGAATGGCATATTGGCAATTTTAAATTTTTCTGCAGTTAACTTTGCCTCGATTACAGGTCTTTTTTTCTTTACCAGGGTAAAAGGTGTTTTTTCACATTTTTGTTTCCCTGACTTAAAAACACTATGCTCTTTAACAAAGGCTTTAGCAGATGATGTAGATGGATCGCTCTATTTCAGCAATGACAATTAGCAATGGAGCAATGGCACGTAGACTGTAGACAGGCAACAACACTGGGACCTCTCCTGTTTCTGTGTGAGCTATAATAACACAGTTCAATGTGACTGCAGATTTTGAAGAACACTGACCGCCCTATTATTTCTATTTCTGCTATGACAATTAGCAATGGAGCAATGGCATGTAGACTGTAGACTGGCAACAACACTTGGACCTCTCCTGTTTCTGTGTGAGCTGTCACTGGAGACTTTTAATAAAAATGTCACTCCTCTTTCTGTTTTAGATATGAAGCTGCCCACTGCACTAGAGGATGCCAAGAACATTGCTACCCCTTCTGTGTCTCGCTGTGAAATGGCACCAGATCTCCGTGGTGGGCGGTACTTATAGAATCCAAAACTTGTGAGATCCGATGTTGCAACAATGACATTGTGCCTCATTTTCACTACCGAGGGCACGCAAAAGTACCGTTCAGGTGGGAGAACCGAGCTCGAGCATCTCTAATTATTATTATTACTATTTTTATATTATACATAAATGAATTTAAATAGCACATTTTTAAAACTGTGCAAAACTACCATGGATTTAGGGGGCAAAAATATTTCAATGTATAATTATTAACATTAATAAAAATTAAAAAAGAAAATTAGTTTTTTAAGAGAGAAATGTATGCAGGTGTATGTTGTGCATATTTTTTTGGGATTGTGCGTTTTTAAAGCAAACATTATTTTTACAACAGTTTAGTATGACGGCTT
This sequence comes from Mixophyes fleayi, assembly GCF_038048845.1. Classification (NCBI taxonomy): domain Eukaryota; kingdom Metazoa; phylum Chordata; class Amphibia; order Anura; family Limnodynastidae; genus Mixophyes; species Mixophyes fleayi. The sequence continues at coordinate 62,968,503 of NC_134404.1, read as the reverse complement.
ATTTGGTGCTGCTGGTGTGTGCACGTTTTTTTTTAGAATCCAGTATTTTTTTATTGAGATTTTCCAAAGTACATACAAGTAAGATATTAACACAAAACACTTAAAGTAAAAGAAAAACTTTTGCAAATATTCCAATATCAAAACCACATGAGTTACTCACACTACAGCATCACGGTGTGCAGTTTTTAATTTTTCACAATAACACTTCAGCTTGCCAGTAGCACTTGACTTGCATGGAATGGTGCATTGTTTAGCTTTTCGTTCTAGTCTATATCATGCACTTATTGTTACCACCTGCATGTTGGCTTAGTGGTTAGACAATCCATCTATAGTGGGGTCATGAGTTCAAATCCTCAGGCACAGCCTTATCTCTGTGGATTTTAAATATCCTCCCCAAGTTTGTGTGGGATTCCTATGTGTCCCTTATGGAAGAGTACGCATGGTTTATGTTTGCAGAAATTATCCATATAGTTTTAACAAGTTAAGCTGTTATGCCTTTCATTTATACTAGCGCATTATTAGCAGTTTTAAAAAAAACAAGGTATAGGCTAACTATTAGATATTACACATCAACCACTTCACATTGCAATTTATTTCAACTGTGCATCCACCATGGTTGTTTAAAAAATCAGTATATTGTTTAATGTTTGACATTAATATAAATTTTTACAAGAATAAAAAAAACACAAATTCAGAGTGAAGTGTATTAGGATGTATGTTGTGCATATTTAGCAGTGAGTGTTTTAAATAAACAATGCTTTTTGAACAGTTTAGTGTTATTATTTAGCGCTGCTGCAATAGCTTTTTTGGACGTAAACATGACCCTGAGCTTCCTTAAGTTTAAGCATAAAGTTAAGAAAAACTATAAGCATTTCTTCTTATCTATCCGACAGATCTAGAGGTAAACGTTTACTCTTCTTAAGTCAGTATGATCTCCGCCCATTCCCCTCCCTTTTCCAACCCTTTGTTCATAAGTGGTCGGAGAGCTTCTTAAGTGCAGTTAAGAAGGATATTCATCTTAATTTAAGAAATACTTAACTTCCGCAACAGATTTTCCATCTTATTGTTACGAGCCACGGTGGTGTCCATTACAACCGCGACTCACTCCCTGCACTGCCTGGCATCCCTGCCATCTCCTTGATGACCGGGATGTCACTTCCGTTCCGGCTTGACCGTTGCTAGGGAAACGCCAAGCCCCTCAGCGCCGCGTCCCGGCAATACAGGTCAGCTGGGCGCGTGTGCGTTAAGTTAACACAGTCTGTGGGCTAATTAATTATTGCATTCAGTAAATAGGCACTCCTGGGGGTAGTTTCAGGGCAAGGCCCTGATTGGCTACCTTCAGTATTTAAGGCAGGGAGGGCTTAGCCTCCCTGTCGGTTATAGCGTTCCAGTCCTGTGCTGTGCTGACCTGCTCTTGGATGTCTATTTGCCTGATCTGCTGTTGTGTCCCTTGCCTGCACCTTGGAACTTGCCTGTTTGCCTGTGACCCTGGGTCTGTATTATTATATCCCTCATCCAAGGTGACCCCCATTCCTGGGCATTCAGTCTGGCTCCTGCAAACCCTTCATTACAGTCCGTTGATGCATTCTTTAATGCTTTAGGCCTGCTTTATGACGATCCAGATTGGGTGGCTTCAGCCAAGGTTCATCTTAGGGCCATGAAGCAAGGTCGGTGCTCTGCTGAGGAATACTGTGCCGAGTTCATGCGATGGTCTACTGAAAGCAAATGGAACGATCCTGCATTACGCAGTCAATTTCGCTTAAGTCTGTCGGAGCAGATCAAAGATGCTTTGGTACAGTATCCCTCGCCAACATCGTTGGAAAGTCTTATGCAGCTCGTCATTAAAATCGACAGACGGATCAAAGAGAGGAAGGTGGAAAAAGAGGCACCGTCCTGTTCATCATCTGCGTTTGTTTCAGCGCCATTGGATTTGGAGGAACCTATGCAATTAGGAGCCTACCGTCTATCTGCGGAAGAAAAAAACAGAAGACGGACTCAAGGTCTGTGCCTTTACTGTGGCATCAAAGGACATTTTTCTTGTTTATGCCCTAATAAGTCGTGAAAAGATTTGGCCTAGGAGATAAAGAAGAGATTCCCCTAGGTCTGCAGATTATCTCCTCTAAAAATGCAGTGTTGGTTCTGGCGCACATCACTTATGGTGCTCATTCTGTTGATACCTCAGCCTTTATTGATAGTGGTTTATGTTTGCAGAAATTATCCATATAGTTTTAACAAGTTAAGCTGTTATGCCTTTCATTTATACTAGCGCATTATTAGCAGTTTTAAAAAAAACAAGGTATAGGCTAACTATTAGATATTACACATCAACCACTTCACATTGCAATTTATTTCAACTGTGCATCCACCATGGTTGTTTAAAAAATCAGTATATTGTTTAATGTTTGACATTAATATAAATTTTTACAAGAATAAAAAAAACACAAATTCAGAGTGAAGTGTATTAGGATGTATGTTGTGCATATTTAGCAGTGAGTGTTTTAAATAAACAATGCTTTTTGAACAGTTTAGTGTTATTATTTAGCGCTGCTGCAATAGCTTTTTTGGACGTAAACATGACCCTGAGCTTCCTTAAGTTTAAGCATAAAGTTAAGAAAAACTATAAGCATTTCTTCTTATCTATCCGACAGATCTAGAGGTAAACGTTTACTCTTCTTAAGTCAGTATGATCTCCGCCCATTCCCCTCCCTTTTCCAACCCTTTGTTCATAAGTGGTCGGAGAGCTTCTTAAGTGCAGTTAAGAAGGATATTCATCTTAATTTAAGAAATACTTAACTTCCGCAACAGATTTTCCATCTTATTGTTACGAGCCACGGTGGTGTCCATTACAACCGCGACTCACTCCCTGCACTGCCTGGCATCCCTGCCATCTCCTTGATGACCGGGATGTCACTTCCGTTCCGGCTTGACCGTTGCTAGGGAAACGCCAAGCCCCTCAGCGCCGCGTCCCGGCAATACAGGTCAGCTGGGCGCGTGTGCGTTAAGTTAACACAGTCTGTGGGCTAATTAATTATTGCATTCAGTAAATAGGCACTCCTGGGGGTAGTTTCAGGGCAAGGCCCTGATTGGCTACCTTCAGTATTTAAGGCAGGGAGGGCTTAGCCTCCCTGTCGGTTATAGCGTTCCAGTCCTGTGCTGTGCTGACCTGCTCTTGGATGTCTATTTGCCTGATCTGCTGTTGTGTCCCTTGCCTGCACCTTGGAACTTGCCTGTTTGCCTGTGACCCTGGGTCTGTATTATTATATCCCTCATCCAAGGTGACCCCCATTCCTGGGCATTCAGTCTGGCTCCTGCAAACCCTTCATTACAGTCCGTTGATGCATTCTTTAATGCTTTAGGCCTGCTTTATGACGATCCAGATTGGGTGGCTTCAGCCAAGGTTCATCTTAGGGCCATGAAGCAAGGTCGGTGCTCTGCTGAGGAATACTGTGCCGAGTTCATGCGATGGTCTACTGAAAGCAAATGGAACGATCCTGCATTACGCAGTCAATTTCGCTTAAGTCTGTCGGAGCAGATCAAAGATGCTTTGGTACAGTATCCCTCGCCAACATCGTTGGAAAGTCTTATGCAGCTCGTCATTAAAATCGACAGACGGATCAAAGAGAGGAAGGTGGAAAAAGAGGCACCGTCCTGTTCATCATCTGCGTTTGTTTCAGCGCCATTGGATTTGGAGGAACCTATGCAATTAGGAGCCTACCGTCTATCTGCGGAAGAAAAAAACAGAAGACGGACTCAAGGTCTGTGCCTTTACTGTGGCATCAAAGGACATTTTTCTTGTTTATGCCCTAATAAGTCGTGAAAAGATTTGGCCTAGGAGATAAAGAAGAGATTCCCCTAGGTCTGCAGATTATCTCCTCTAAAAATGCAGTGTTGGTTCTGGCGCACATCACTTATGGTGCTCATTCTGTTGATACCTCAGCCTTTATTGATAGTGGTGCCGCTGGAAAGTTTCTGGACATTGGATTTGTAAGTCTTCTGAAATTCCCTTCCAGAGTATCAGCAGGGTTATTACTGTATGTGGTCTAGATGGAGGATCACTCCCAGGCGGCAAGGTCTTGTATGAAACTCCACCATTACACCTGACAGTGGGAATCCTCCATTCAGAAACTCTGTCTTTCTACCTGATTAACTGCCCTTCTGTATCGGTGATATTGGGGCATCCCTGGCTGCGGTTTCATAACCCTGTAATTGATTGGGCACAAGGGGAGATTACCCAGTGGAGTTCCTCGTGTTCTCAGACTTGTTTGTACTTGCCTCTTCAGATGTTGCAGCCTGCTTCTGAATTACATCCTCCACAGTACTGTGAATTCTAAAAAAGTGGCTGACACTCTGCCTCCACACCGGGATTTTGATTGTGCCATCGAATTAATTCCGGGCTCTAAATTACCAAAAGGAAGACTGTACTCTCCGGTCCTGAAACCAAGGCTGTGAGGATACCACCCTTAGCTGGGATGGAAGTTACCCTCTGTGGGACTCAACTCACTCGGGTAGACCAGGATATATCCAAAACAAGACTTTATTACGACAGCACAACACCACAAGACATTCACAAGTTACAGGGTAAATGGTAGCATGTATCCTCCAGCAGTCTCCTGCAGTCATCACTCCAAAGTAATAATCTCTGTCTCTTTCAGGGTCTTATCCTCCCGCAATATTACCACTACCGATTAGCAAAACAGTCCGGGTGTCCCCCAGCCTGGGATACTGGCTCACACCGCCCCTGTCCTGGTAGGGTTTCCTCCAGCGGCACCACGATGCCTGGCCCAGAGTCCTTTTCACTGATGTCTTCTAAACCAGGATCCTCCAAACTAGAATAGCCCCCCTGGCATTCTCCTTGCCCTATATTATTTTCTGTGTACCCAGGAAGTAGGGTCAAATGTCTCAAACCTCCCCTTTACAGAAGGGGTCTACCAGTCAACAATTTAGCTGCTAGACATACTGTCCCTGTTACCTTGATTAGACAATAGAATGGCTTGACTCAATTATCTGTCTTGGCTGGATACACTACACATGGGGTTACAATAGTACATCAAGGAAGGACACTGTACGCTTACATGGAACAATAAGACTTTTGACACATTATATCAGCAGGGTTACACAATATAAGTCTGTGATACCTTTTGATACAATTACATTTATATTGATACATATTGATACATTTCCCCATGCTATTTCAACCAATATATTACTGTGGAGGCACATTGCATATGAGTAGAAGTTCTAACCTCATTACCTCTCAGGTTATCTGTTGACCTAGCTAATTAACATGGGCTGCCAACTTGTTAACTCAGACATTGTTCTGATTACAAACCAAATCTCAGCTGCCCCTCATAACAATGGACATTGGAGACAAATGGTAATTACATTAGCTAGCACAAGCAAAATGACTGCTGCTGTTCTGTTATTTTTCACACAGTATGGCAATATTCTTTATATTTATACTACATACAATATCGCAGGTAATAGTATGGGCAAAATGTACCTAATAACATGAAATAATAATACACATAATACACCGATGCTCTGGTGTATATACTTAGACTGGGCCAAGGATTAAAAAGTACATTAAACCGTGAGAAACGGGTGATGATTACATAGTTCTCAGTCCAGTAGCAACCCGTTTCCTCACATTCCTCCCCTATATTTTAAACTTTTAAACTTGAGCCCCAGTCTCTTCTGCAGACACTACTGCAGGTTTTATGTGGTCTCCCACGAGATGAGCCAATTTCCTGCTGGGCTGTGCGCAGCCTCCAGCGTTCACTTGCTGCACCTTGTTATATTCTTGTAGCCGCCAGCACCTATCAATTCCCAGAACCTCTGCGGGAAGTCTCTGTCTCCTGCTCCAGTAGCTACTCTGAGCCCTGCTGTCTAAGAGCCTTACTGACTGCCTTTTCCTGGTTGTCTGGGGTCCTGTCTGGCTACGCCTCCCCCTTCCCCAGTTCCCTTCTGCACTGGGATTACTCATTTCCGCAGCCTGCGTCCGCTTATGGACTGGCTTCTTGCAGGAATCCTGCTGCACACTATATCCTACAGGGACTACTGAGAGTAACATCACGCAGTCATCAATGTCCTGATTTCTATGCTGCCTTCTCCCCTCCTGTGTCCGAATGTCACTGTTGCAGCCCTGCCCTAACATATTCTTGCAGTCTGCACAGTTGGCTATGTAGCGGTCTACATCCCTCGCTAAACCTAACCACATGAACTGCTGTCTGAGCCTGGCTCGTGTTCTCCTTTTTCCTCGGTGATCGGTACCCCCCTTCCCCATGGGCCTGAGATATAAACCGATCCCGATATTTGGGTGGGACTACTAACCTGTACTTATGATTTGGGCTGGACACCGTATACAGTAACCCATCCAACCAAGCACAATCCTCTACCACCCCAGTCTTATATGACATATCTGCTAATGCCCGCATCCCTTCTAGATCTGGATCTAGTAGCTGGGCTTCTTGCAGTCTAGATTTATCCTCCTCCCCCAAGACTAACTCCCCCTCAGGATGGTCTTGGCTACTCACCCTCAGAGGCCCATAGATGTTAAAGAGAGGTTGCTGATACCCGTTAGTTACTGGAGTGTAGAAGTGGTTGTTCTTCCTCTGCCTGGAGCTCGCCTTTCTATGGGCTTTTCCAACAAAATAATTCCCGATGTCTTGCCCCAAATCATTGCCCAAAATCACCTCATTGGACATTCCTGCCATAACTCCAACTTCCACCAGGTTGTTACAATGGCCCCAATGCAACTGGACTTGGGCTGTTGGAATCTCTGCCCATCGTCCATCCTCCATCCTAATTTTAAAGTACTTGTTGGGGATAATTCTTCTGGAATCCACTAACTCGGGGCGTACCAGGGTGATGGCTGCCCCACAGTCCCTAAATCCTTGGGCTTTTCTGCCATCCACCCATACAGGTTTCAAGTGCCTGTGAAGGCGTCCTCCTGTTGTTTGCCTCATGTCAGCCACAGCATTGCAAGTGGCCTTTACCCCCCTCGCCTCTGGCGCATCAGGGTAGTAGTGTTTATTTTTCCGGGGGTGGCTCCTGCCAACAACCCCCGTGGGTGGGAATTGGTCTAATTGACCTCCTTTCCTGGGACAGTGCTGTTGAAGATGTCCCCAGTATCCACATCGATGGCACCACTTCCAGGCTTGTCCCAAGTGTGGTATTGCTTGTCCTTGGCTGCTGGGTCGCCTTTGGCCTTCACTCTGCCCCTTTTCTGCTTTCTCCCAGGACTGTGGGTTACACTTTGCCACCCAATCCTGAAGGCTGGGAAATATCTCAGTCAGCCCTGTTTTTACCAGCTCAAGTCCTTTTCTCCGGATCCACTGACTGAGGATGTGCTGCAGCTCTTGACAAAGCTGACCATAGTCATAGCTTCCACTATGCACTGCTGACTGGCCTGGGGTGGGGGATGCTTGTATTGTAGCTGCAATCTCCTGAATCCTTACTGGCTGTTCCTGGTCCTCACACAACTCCTTGGCTTTCAGGATTTCTGCAACAATAGTCCCAACTTGGGTATCTTCCATTGCTGGGACCTCTGCTATTTTCATCCTGCCCGCATTATCAAGTAGGCACAGGTCCCATTTGCGTAGTTTTTCCACTAGTTGTGGCCTGAAGTCATCCTGGGTAGTAGCAATTTTCCTTGTCCGGCATAGTCCCCGGAGTTCATCCAGTATTAGGGAGTTATACTCGTTCATAGTTCATGTTTCTTGCAACTCCTCTGATAGGCTTCCTCTGGGTGCTGTGTAGCCGGTACTGTGCTGTACCTACAAGGCCCTTTGACTGCAACCTCTTGCGTCCTTTGCAGCCTTCCCGATTCTTGTGACACCGGGCCGAGTGATCCCACCGCTGCCACCAAAATCCAGTCATTTTTGAATCCAAAAATGTGAAGATACCGGGTATATCTGGCCCAGTGCTACCCAGTACCTTCTAGGATTCGTATGGTCACTCAGGCAAAATGCAGTTATAAAAATATAACAGTATATTTATTGTCATACAAACAACACTAGAATATTATATACACACAGTAAATAAATGCCAGGCAGATTTACCACATCATCCGTCCCTTACCCCAATTATTTAAAGAGATATAGTCACCTGCTGTCCAGACTTCACGACCCATGGATCCCTCTCAGCTGCATATATAGAGACTAGTTAGAAAACGATAATTCAAAACTAGATGCACCTTCATAAATGAAATCCCAGCATGAACACCCCTCCCCCTTGGAGTTGTTCCTTATATCCCAGGTCTAATTTCCACAGTCTTTCCCCTCCCTGGGCAAACCCCTGGGTTTATTCTACTTAACCATTGGTCAGTGCTGGACTAGGGGGGTTGGACAGGGGAGTGAAGATGAGCTGTCCCTCCAGAGAACCTCCCCTGTTAGATGGCCGGTCTGGACTAGCCTGGTAAGAACAATGGACACTAATTAGTTTTCCTACTCCAGCACATGGCAACCTGATCCCTACCCATAATCCCCCTGGTTTCACTTTAAAGACAATGAATAGCAACCTTACTGCAAGTTATCAATATACAATACACAATATACATATGTACACTGGACTACAATGTCCCCTTAGCCACATGTTATTGGACAATGCAGTTATAGTCTGGTGAGCTGGGAACAAAAGCTTGGGCTATAAAAAGTACATGCGATAATCCACATTATGTGAGAAATGAGAAACTGAATGCTCACAGGGTTATCACACTCATTTCGTTACAAAGGCCATGCAAGGCCATGCAAGAATACGTCAAAGAAAGTTTACAAAAAGACTATTTTAGGCCCTCAAGATCTCCAGTGGGAGCTGGCTGTTTCTTTGTCTCCAAGAAGGATGGTGGACTACGCCCCTGTATTGACTTCAGAGGTCTTAACAAAATCACTATTAAAAATACCTACCCACTTCCTCTCATCTCGGTTCTGTTTGACCAACTCAGAGGTGCTACCATCTTCACCAAAATTGACCTTCGCGGGGTATACAATCTCATCTGCATTAGAGAAGGAGAGGAGTGGAAAACGGCTTTCAATACCCATTCCGGCCAATATGAGTATTTGGTTATGCCATTCAGTCTTTGTAACGCACCAGCAGTCTTCCGAGACCTCATTAATGAAGTTCTCCAGGAATTCCTTTATCAGTTCGTTGTTGTGTACTTGGATGACCTACTGATATATTCCCATTCATTGTCTCAGCACTGGCTCCATGTTCAGCAATTACTTCATAAATTACACTCTGAGAGGGCATAGATCAGGAGCTAGGCTTAAAAATGTGGAGGCCCACTCCCATAAAAATGCACTTTCCGCAGTATCCTCTTCACTTAGGTTGACAAAGCTAAGGGGAGGCGCATGTTTGTAAAGCTGCCGACTTTCGGCGGGTTTGCCGGCGGTTTAGCCATTGCCGGATTTACTAACTCTAAACCCGCCGTCCAAACGGCCAGAAATTATTTTTTCAAACCCGCCTCTTTAGAAAGTGCCATGACGGTTTCAACAATGTTCAACATACAAACAGCCGGATTTACTATTATAAAGCCGCCGGAAAACCGCCATTCAAAAGACCAAAATGAAAGAGCTGCTTGTGAGCGGCGAGATTGCACAAACAGCATGCTGTTTGAGATATTTTGCCAGTGTGAACAATTTTTTTTTATTTATTTTTTTTGCTTTTTGCAAAGTTGTGTTTTTAGGCCTATTTTAAAAGGTGTAATGTGTAATAATAAGCCATATTTTTTGTGTTTTTCTGAGGAAAGGGTGGTGAGTTCTGCTCATGTGCAACTTTTAATAATCAGTGTTAAGTGTCAGACAGATGGCAATGCGTAAGTACCGATAGTACTGATTTTTTTACATTCAGTATTATACTGTTTTACAGGCAGGACAGACACATTTTTGGTGTTTAACTTAAACAACATTTATTGTGGTACAGAAGTTCAAGTATAGATGAATTTTGCATCCCCAACTATGTACACTCCCAAAATCTGATGTGTGCGATACACGTAACAGAAGTGTAACAGAATGTAAATAGTGCAACATTTGTCTGAACTTATAAAACAAGAAATTTTGAAAAATATATACAAATGATTTTACAGGTTGTTGGTTACAACCACAAACATTACCCTATCTGCGCCTTTTGGCAGGTACATCAGAGGGTCGAGTGACACTCTCTCCTCTTCTTCGGCCCCCCGTTGTGCGAGCACCTCTCTTTGGCGGAGTACTTTGCATGGAGCGTCCTGGTGTACTAGCCAGACTGGTTTCAGTAGAGGACACTGGCAAAGGTAACCGTACCGTTATGTCCTCTCCAATTTAGGCAGCCATCCGATTCACATTGGCATTGACCTCCTTTACTTATATAGGAACTAACATGTTTGTAAATTGCATTCTGGACACTGTACCAAAAAAAAAATCCTTGCACAACTAAAGAATGGTTAACAATGTCTACCTTCAAGATTAGTTGTCCTCTGCGACCTGATGAAGGATGCTACTCATATGTTTTAGGAGTAAAATCTAATTTTGCCTATGCGTTACAGTGATGTGATCTAAATGTAAATCATTTTTAATGCTAACATTGAGGGTGTTTGTAGCAAAATGTTGCAAGACCGTGCTTTGGGGTAAGCGAATACTATTTTAGGTCTCTCTGTGTAGTACATGATGGGGGATATAGACTAAACTGTGTGTTTGAAAATGTGGAGATGTTGCCTATAGCAAACAATCAGATTTTAGCAGACATTTTGAAGAATGCAATAAATAAATTATTTTTGGAATCTGATAGGTTGCTATAGGCAACATCTCTAGGTTTCCAAACCCTCAGTTTAGTAAATCTAGCCCTATGTTCTCATTGCAAACCATATAAAAATCACTAAATATAACATGGACACCAACATTTGCACACAAAAACATCCAACTCCATTATTTCTCCCCCAAACAGAGAACACGCACCTGCTTGCTCTTCAGAGCCAGAATCTCTCGCTAAAGGTGGAGGTGTAGACCTCGGACTGGGAGTTAACTGGCGTCCTGGCGAATCTGGATGTATTAGAAAAAGCATACAATGTATTTGCAGCAAAAAGCAATTCACAAATATACAGTTTTTTTGAAAAATGTGTTTGAAAATAAAAAAACAGTTATAAAAAAAAGGGGTACTTTTAAAACTGGTAGAGTAAAAAAGGCAAATAACTCACCAACTACTTGGCCAAACGAGGGCGAATCTGTGTCTTGCACATTTATCCCCTCGACAATATATATATTCCATACGAAGAGGGGGGCCACCATCCGTTCTTCTTGTTGACCTCCTTTCCTGGGCCATTTTTTCTTTTAGTCTCCTCTTTATGTCAGAGAATCTTTTGCGGCAGTGGGTCACTGACCGCTTTAGTGGCCCCACCGTGTTCACTGCATCACACACTCTCGCCCACAATTGGTGGCGCAGCCTTAGCGGAGTTCGGGCTGCCAGATTTCCTAATATCACCTCATAGCACGGAACTATGTGGTGCACCAGAACTCAATTTTCGTCGTGGGAGAAACGGAAATTCCTCCCTGTCTTAGTCTTCCTGCCCTGTCCTGACTCCTCAAAGTCTTCCTCACCCTCCTCTGCCCCCTCCACATCCATCTCCCTCTCCCCAGCCTCTGCTCCCCTCCTATCTCTGGACATTTTCCCAAAGAATATACAGAAATACAGGAAAAAACAAAACACTGAAGGACTGACAAACACGAAGGACAAACTAGACTAACTACAAAAACACTCACAACACACTCACACACAAGTAACAGAGACAAAGGACTAGACAAATACAATAAATACAAGACAGAAAAATACCACAGGACTACTCACACTTCAATCAGATATCGCTCCACCAAACTCCAACTCTCACCAACTGTCACCAAACCACAATCCTCCAAACTCCTCTCACAAAACTCCTCAAAACCCTATCAAAGAAAAAGTGTCAGGCCAGTGCTTTATATAGGGCTTGTGATGTCAAATCTCCTGACTTTGAAAGTAGCCAATAGTAACAGCCCATGAGAAAGGTGTATTTTTTTAAAAAAACGCCTTCACACGAAAGTGCCATCATTTAAAGCAAAAGCGCCATGTTCAATTCAAAGACGCCGGCGGCTTTGAGCATTACAACCCGCCGTTACATCGCCGGCGGCTTCAAATTGAAGATCAATTGCGCCCATTAGTAAATCCGGCTGTTTGCAATGCAAACCCGCCGGAAAACCACGGCGATGCATGGCGGCTTCAAGCCGCCACGCATCCCGCCTGATAGTAAATCTAGCCCTAATAGTCTCCCTGAGAACCTGCAGGCTGAGAACACAGACAGGGTTAATTTTGCACATTCTTTCACATACACACACACACACACACAGCACAGGTGGAGCACCTGGGTGTAATTGACTAGGGCAGTGGTTCCCAAACTTTCTCAGCTCGAGGCACCCTTAGGGTCACGATAATTTTTCCAAGGCACCCCTAAGCAAAAATTATTACAGGGTAGTCCCGTTTTTTAAATAGTTGGGTCAAAATGACGTAAGATGTATTTAGACCCCTTCACCATCACATTGTGCCCCTTTATCATATCACTCTGTATCCCCTTCGGCCATCTCACACCCTGTGTCCCCCTCTTCGCCATCTCACACCCTGTGTCACCCTCTTCGCCATTCTGGTGCCAGGCTGAAGACAGAGTAGCGGATACCAGCGGACTGCAAGACAGTGGGCCCCCAGGTAAGTATGTGTTGCGCTGTTGCTGATGGGGGGAGGGGCGCTCATCGCGGGGGGGCACTCATCGGGGGGGGGGACACGGGGGGCCCGTACTGGGCCCCATGATTTCTGAAGGCAGCCCTGATTGTATTATATATTAATAAACATGCCAATTGGCTTATACCCTTCACCTTTGAGTGTGTGTTCCTGTAAGTGGCTTTTAGGCAGTCAGGTAGGAATTTCCAGAGTCAACCCCTAGTGGACACTGCAAGGACCTAGAACCTGAAGAGTGAAACTGATTTGGATGCAATCATTGTGCTGAGAAAAAAAACAGGAAGAGTTGAGGAGAGTCTAACTGTGAGGTTTAACGCCCCCCTCCCCTCTAGATACAGGGAAGTGCCGGAGGAGCAGGGCTACATTAGTAAATTAGAGGTGTTTATATTGTGCAATAATTGTTGCAAGTAATCTTGACAAGTGGTAGAGTGAACTTTGTGAGAAGAGCTTATGCTATATTTCAATGAATTTGGGGAGATGTTTCTTCGTTTGCAAATTGCAAAATATTTGAGTATATAAATTTAAATGTAGCTGTTGCTAAGTGTGCTAACATTTTTATATGTAAATGTAAGCTTAGATCAAAGATAATCCCAAATGCATAGTAAAGAAATATGAAAGTTACAAAAATAATGTCATAAATTGCAGTGAATGAAACAGTATTTGTTATTCATACACATATCGAATCAAATAAAAATGGTTAAACTTTTTTACTTCTTTTGCTTAAAGTAAGCCGTGTGACAGAAAACGAAAGTTATATCATGTGCTAAGATTACTAGTCATTTCATGGTAAGATGTAATAAAGTCTAGTCGAAAGTAATTAGCTTAGCCAAAGGTCATACATTCCCACCCAAGGGGATTTTTTAGTATTCTATCTATATGGTATTTCTAGAATTTTTATATGCAAATATAAGTTTACATCAAAGTTTAAAGTACTTGTGACTAATACACTATAGAACCAGGAAGTTATTTCATTCTGCTTACATATATCATGGCACTACATCACCATCTGAAGCTATGGCAGAAGATATTACTTGGAATTTTTTGCTTTCCGCTCCTGCCTTTCTACCTGTGTATCTACTGCCTGTGTGAGTACTACAGTCCTCTACTCTATATTGTTTATTACACTTAAATAATGTATTATAAGTTGGCAGTTGCTCTATAAGAACCCTGGACTGTTAAGTGGAGGTGCTGAAATCTATTAGTTGCACAAATTGATTTTTTTCAACTGTATTGTAGTAAATAGTTACCCCTAATATACCCCAGGAATGGATACAAACATGCTCTGGAGGGTAAGTGTGAAGAAAGTATGTACAAATAGGAACTATATTATGTTGCCATTGGCTGATAGAAAGATGACAATGGTACCAATTACTGGGGCAAGAACAACTGTCTTTTTACTTCATGTGCATAAATGTTCGGCTACATGACACATTTTTCTTCACTTATTAAGTCCAGTATGATAACCAGAAACAATGTGAATGGGACATCTTTAAGGAGAATCTCTTCCTCTCACCTCCCGACACTGTGTGCTATGCTTACTGCCTCTGAGTAAAACAATGTTTAGATTTGGGATAAGAAGTGTTAGGTGCAGTTGTTCTGCAATGAGAAAATAATACATGAAGTGATACCTGAGTGACTATATACAGTATTCCTTTGAGTGGCCAATTGGTTATCTCACCACTTATGATCTAATGCTACTTTTGCCAATGGAAAAAAACAGTGAAAAGAGTGAATGATTCAAAAGAGGCTCCTCTAAGTCTCTTGTACCTCTCAAGGCCATAAATTCTTTGTTTCAGTGGGAAGAGTCTCCACTTTCACATGAGGGGTAAAGTGCTTAGCCCAGTGGTTCCCAAACTTTTGCAGTTCGCGGCACCCTTAGAGTCTCCAAATTTTTTCAAGGCACCCCTCCAAAATAATTACTGAGCAGTCCTGTTTTAGAACTAGTTGGGTCAAAAAATTGTAATAAGTATTTAGGTCACGACAGAAATACTTATTTAGTTGTGTGCAAAAATGCCTCTCTGTATCCAGACTGTCACTCACCGGACTGTGAGTGCTTCTTCCCGTATATTTAGGAACCGTGGCCGTCCTCCATCCTGAGGGTCTGCGCATGCGCAGCCCTTTCAAACCCTTCAGTACCTGTTCCTTTAACTTAATTGGCAGATCAGGCAACACTCCCTATATTAAGCACCTGTGGTCAATACCACGTTGCCTGATCTTGGAGTCTCATTCCCCATGAGCCTCTGAAGGTGTTCCTGTGTTTCCTCGTGATTCCTGTGGTTTCCAGACCACTTCTACTCCTGTGGTTTCCAGACCACTTCTACTCCTGTGGTTTCCAGACCACTTCAACCCTCCAGTGTTTCATCGTGACTGTTAGCTGATTCCTATCCGCTGCCTCCGTGCACTACAGTCTTCAAACCACTTCAACTCTGCTGTGTTTCATCGTGACTGTTAGCTGATTCCTATCCGCTGCCTCCGTGCACTACAGTCTTCCAACCACTTCAACTCTGCTGTGTTTCATCGGGACTGTTTGGCTGATTCCTATCTGCTGCCTCCGTGCGCTTCAGTCTTCAGTTCATCTCATCTCTCCCGTGTTTCCTCGAGACTGCTACAACTGATTCCTATCCGCTGCTCTCCGTGCTCAACAGTTCCAGCTCAGCTCTGCTCTCCCGTGTTTCATCGTGGCTGCACCTGCTGGTTGCTATCCGCTACCTCCGTGTACCTGCAGAGTCCTGCTGACTGCTACTCCTCAGTTCTACTCGTGACTACAACAGCTGATCCGCTCTCCGTGCTTCTCAGTGTTCCTGCTGGTCTCTACTCGCCAGTCTGCATCGGATCTGCGCCTCACTGCTTTCATCTCGTCTAGACCATCGCTACTCTTCAGGGTCCTCCAGGAGTCCAGTTCTACATACTACTGCTTCCTGAGTATTTGTTCCCCTGCTGGTCTACCTACCTGTGCGCTGCACCTACTTGATTACCGCTTCACCTTTCAGGGACTTCGCATCCTGCCGGCCTTCAGCCGTTCAGGTATCTCTGCACTCCTGTCTGACAGCCTGCTCCTGAATCACGGTATGCATACTTCTCATTGACTGTGCTGGTGTATTGCATATCTTGCTGGACTGAGTTTGTTCTCCTCTGGAGTTTACTATCCGCTGAGACTATTACCATCATTGACTGTGTTATCTTTTGCCCGGATAGTTTCAGTGACTTTCTATTATTGCAGTGCTGTTCAGTCATTACTATATTGTGCATGTTATTGTGGATCAAGTTTAAGGTGCCCGTGTATCCTCTGTATTGCAGTCTCTCCCCGTGCTCCTCCTCACATATATATTCAGTGGTACAACTTGCTAGAGGCAGACCACTGATCCCTGTTTCCTGTGTCACCTGTTCCAGTATCCTCTCACATAGCAGTGGTACAACTTGCTAACGCAGACCACTGACTCCCCGTATACCTCCACTTGGATTCCATTCCTTCACTCAGACAGCGGTACAACTTGCTATCCGCAGACCGCTGACTCTCATCACCTCCTCGTTTCTGTTGGACATTCCTCCTCACTATAGCAGTGGTACAACTTGCTACCGCAGACCACTGACTACCCTCACGTGTCCTTTGTCCATACAGTTCCTCGTGTATTACTACATCCATATTACCAGTGCTGCTAGTCATAGACTTTCCTGAGCATCTCTATCATCTGCTATTTCCTGTTCCGTGATCACCCTGCTACCAGAGTACCATATTACCATCTATACTGCTCTGGTAAGCCTATCACCTGGTGATCCCTGGGTAAAGACTCCTAGTGCCCGTGACAGTAAGATCAGGCCATGACAGACCCAGATACGGAACCTACAGCCAAAGAAATGCTGCAGCATCTGGTCACCCGTGTGGAGCAACAGGATGCTCGCCAACAGCTGTTACTTCAATGCTACCAATCGTTAGCCTCCCAAGGACCATCTGGACAGCCTGTTACAGCTAATGTTGAAGCTCCTGTGCTTTCCTCCGTTTCCCCAGTGCCATCCCAGGTGTCTACAGCTCCCACGCTTCACCTGCCTACTCCGTCAAAGTACGATGGAGACCCCAAAACTTGTAGGGGTTTTCTTAACCAATGCTCAGTTCATTTTGAGCTCCAACCTCAAAATTTTTCTACCCACCGTTCCAGAGTGGCCTATCTTATCTCATTGTTTTCTGGACAAGCTCTGGCTTGGGCCTCCCCTCTGTGGGAGAGAAACGATCCTGTATTACAAGATAGTGCCAAATTCATTTCTATGTTCCGAAGTGTGTTCGATGAACCAGGTCGTGTGACCTCCGCTGCTTCCAGCATTCTTCGTTTACGTCAAGGTTCTCATACAGTAGGCCAGTACGTCATTCAATTTAGGATATTAGCCTCTGAACTTCAGTGGAACACTGAAGCATTAATTGCCGCCTTCTGGCAGGGGCTCTCCGATAAAATTAAAGATGCACTGACTACCCAAGAGCTTCCTTCGTCACTAGAAGATTTGATCTCTCTTTGCCATCGTGTAGACATGAGGTTTCGTGAAAGAGAATCTGAGAAAACAACTTCAGTTAAAGCACCTCTTCGCTCAACCCCTCAGTTTTGTCCAGTTTCACCTTCCGTGATTCCCATGGAGATAGGACGTTCCAAATTATCTCTAGAAGAGAGGAAACGAAGAGTAAAGAATAGACTTTGTATCTATTGTGCTGATTCCACACATATGCTCAGTTCTTGCCCTAAGAAATTGGGAAAAGCCAGGCCCTAACTAGTTCTGGAGAGGTGAAGTTAGGGTCCCTGGAGTCCTCTCCATCTTCTATGAAATTAAAAGTCTGCGCTTTTGATGTTACGATTTCCTTTGCTACCAAATCCTTTGAGTCTCAGGCACTGATTGATTCTGGAGCAGCAGGAAATTTCATTTCTAAATCCCTAGTGAATCAATGGTCCCTACCAGTGATTACTTTGAAAACACCGATTACTGTGACTGCTATAGATGGATCACGTCTCATCAATGGTCTCATCACTCAGAGTACGTCTCCAGTAACACTTCAGATTGGTGTGCTACACCATGAAGAAATTTCGTTTTTAATTCTTCCAGTTACGACAAGTCCGATTGTCTTAGGCCTTCCATGGCTTCAATGTCATTCTCCCCAGATTGACTGGCGCACTCCTCAAGTTACGTCTTGGGGAGCTGAATGTCATCATCGTTGTCTTTCTCAAATCATTCCTCTTAAAGTACAGCAATCTTCCATCTCATCTTCCTCACCGGGACTCCCTCCTCAGTATGCTTCATTTGCCGATGTTTTTGATAAAGCTCAGTCTGAACGTCTTCCTCCTCATCGTTCTTGGGATTGTTCGATCGATCTTCTACCTGGCAAGACTCCTCCTAGGGGTCGGGTCTATCCACTTTCGTTACCTGAAACTCAAGCCACATCTGAGTACATCCAGGAGAATCTCCAGCGAGTGTTTATTCGACCTTCCACCTCTCCCGCTGGAGCCGGGTTCTTCTTCGTAAAAAAGAAGGATGGATCACTACGCCCCTGCATAGATTTTCGTGGACTCAATGCCATTACTATTAAGAATCGGTATCCCATTCCGTTGATCACTGAGTTATTTGATCGCATCAAGGGAGCTCGGATCTTTACCAAGTTGGATCTTCGTGGTGCCTATAATTTAATTAGGATCCGTCCCGGTGACGAATGGAAGACAGCGTTCAACACCAGAGATGGGCATTATGAATATCTAGTAATGCCTTTCGGGTTGTGCAATGCCCCCGCTGTTTTCCAAGGCTTCGTTAATGAGATCTTTCGGGACTTATTATATGTATGTGTCGTTGTCTACCTGGACGACATATTGATCTTTTCACAGGACCTGCCTTCTCATCACCAACATGTGGCAGAGGTCCTTTCCAGACTCCGGAAAAATTCATTATTCTGCAAACTAGAAAAATGTTCATTCGAGTTGCCCCAGATTCCATTTTTGGGGTATGTTGTTTCCGGAGTTGGCCTGAAGATGGATCCAGACAAGGTGAATGCTGTATTACATTGGCCCCAGCCAACTACTCTTCGTGCTATCCAGCGTTTTTTAGGTTTCGCCAATTACTATAGACGCTTCATTCAAGACTTCTCGTCCATTGCATCTCCTATTGTGGCCCTGACTCGTAAAGGGGCCAATACTAAGCAATGGTCATCCAAGGCCCTCCAAGCCTTTCAAATTCTTAAAGAGTCCTTCTCCTCTGCTCCCATTCTTCGACAGCCTGATGTGACACTTCCCTTCTTCCTAGAAGTAGATGCCTCTAATGTGGGCTTAGGAGCCATTCTCTCCCAACGCTCGGAGCAACAAAAATTCCATCCTTGTGCCTTTTACTCTCGGGGTCTCCTGCCTGCAGAGAAAAATTACACGATCGGGGACAAGGAGTTGCTGGCTATCAAAGTTGCATTAGAGGAGTGGAGATACTTATTGGAAGGAGCTCGTCACCCGGTGACGATTTTCACGGATCATAAGAACCTGTCATACCTACAGTCTGCCCAATGCTTGAATCCTCGTCAAGCAAGATGGTCTCTTTTCTTTTCCCGTTTCGAATTAATCATAACCTTCAAACCAGCTGCCAAGAACAAGAAAGCTGACGCTCTATCTCGAGCTTTTGTGACGTCCTCTGACGTTGAAGAGGTTTCCAACCATTCTATACTAGACCCCAAATGTATCTCGCTGGCTGCTTCTTCCACCAAAGTGCTACCATTTGGGAAGACCCTCGTGCCTCCTACTCTGAGGAGGAAAATCCTTTCGTGGTTCCATTCTTCTCGTTTTTCTGGACATGCTGGTGAACGCAAGAACTTTGAGATTCTCTCTCGAAGTTACTGGTGGCCCTCGATGAGGAGAGACATCAAAGAGTTTGTTGCTTCCTGTGAATTGTGTTCTCAGTTTAAATCCTCCCACAGAACTCCAGCGGGGTTGCTGCAACCACTACCCATTCCGTCCAAGCCCTGGACCCATATTATTATGGACTTTGTTACTGATCTGCCATCTAGTAAAAATTGTAATACTATTTGGGTAGTGGTAGACAGATTTTCGAAGATGGCTCATTTTGTCCCTTTGTCTGGTTTGCCTTCCTCGTCTACTCTGGCTGAACATTTCGTTAAAGAAATCTTTCGTATCCATGGATGTCCGTCTGAGATTGTGTCAGATAGAGGAGTACAATTCGTTTCCAGATTCTGGCGGGCCCTTTGTAAAACCTTGGGCTTACGATTAGCACTCTCATCTTCTTACCATCCGCAATCAAACGGACAAACTGAACGGGTCAATCAAGATCTCGAGACCTTTATAAGGATGTTCTCATCAGCCAATCAAGACAACTGGGTAGAATTGCTTCCTTGGGCTGAATTCGCCCATAACAACATGTACCATGAGTCATCGTCCAAAACTCCATTCTTTGTGGTTTACGGTCACCATCCGTCTTTTCCGGAATTTCCTGCCCTCCCTCCCACCCAAGTTCCTGCTGTAGAGACTGTTTGTCAGACCTTCAAAAATATCTGGACTCAGGTCAAAACCTGTTTAAAGAAGCCATCTGCCAAATATAAGTCTTTCGCAGATAAGAAGAGGCGAGCTATTACACCACTAAAAATTGGAGATCATATCTGGTTATCTACCAAAAATATTCGTTTGAAGGTCCCATCTATGAAATTCGCTCCTCGTTTTATTGGTCCATATAGGATCATTCAAGTAATAAATCCAGTTTGTGTCAAACTTCTACTTCCTAAGAATCTTCGTATTTCCAATGCCTTCCATGTGTCCTTGCTCAAACCTCTCATCATCAACCGTTTCTCGACTCCTCCTTCAGCACCTCAGCCAGTTCAAGTTCATCAGGAGGAAGATTTCGAGATTACTCAGGTATTGGACGCAAAAATTTTGCGAGGAGTTCTCCGTTTCCTCGTTCATTGGAAGGGCTTTGGTCCTGAGGAGCGTTCATGGATCAAAGCTGAAGATCTCAACGCCCCAGCTCTTCTTAAGAAGTTTTATTCCAAAAATCCGGACAAGCCCGGTTCCAGGCGTTCTGTGCCCACCTTTAAAAGGGGGGGTACTGTCACTCACTGGACTGTGAGTGCTTCTTCCCGTATATTTAGGAACCGTGGCCGTCCTCCATCCTGAGGGTCTGCGCATGCGCAGCCCTTTCAAACCCTTCAGTACCTGTTCCTTTAACTTAATTGGCAGATCAGGCAACACTCCCTATATTAAACACCTGTGGTCAATACCACGTTGCCTGATCTTGGAGTCTCATTCCCCATGAGCCTCTGAAGGTGTTCCTGTGTTTCCTCGTGTATTCAGCGCTGCTGATTCCTGTGGTTTCCAGACCACTTCTACTCCTGTGGTTTCCAGACCACTTCTACTCCTGTGCTTTCCAGACCACTTCAACCCTCCAGTGTTTCATCGTGACTGTTAGCTGATTCCTATCCGCTGCCTCCGTGCACTACAGTCTTCCAACCACTTCAACTCTGCTGTGTTTCATCGGGATTGTTTGGCTGATTCCTATCTGCTGCCTCCGTGCGCTTTAGTCTTCAGTTCATCTCATCTCTCCCGTGTTTCCTCGAGACTGCTACAACTGATTCCTATCCGCTGCTCTCCGTGCTCAACAGTTCCAGCTCAGCTCTGCTCTCCCGTGTTTCATCGTGGCTGCACCTGCTGGTTGCTATCCGCTACCTCCGTGTACCTGCAGAGTCCTGTTGACTGCTACTCCTCAGTTCTACTCGTGACTACAACAGCTGATCCGCTCTCCGTGCTTCTCAGTGTTCCTGCTGGTCTCTACTCGCCAGTCTGCATCGGATCTGCGCCTCACTGCTTTCATCTCGTCTAGACCATCGCTACTCTTCAGGGTCCTCCAGGAGTCCAGTTCTACATACTACTGCTTCCTGAGTATTTGTTCCCCTGCTGGTCTACCTACCTGTGCGCTGCACCTACTTGATTACCGCTTCACCCTTCAGGGACTTCGCATCCTGCCGGCCTTCAGCCGTTCAGGTATCTCTGCACTCCTGTCTGACAGCCTGCTCCTGAATCACGGTATGCATACTTCTCATTGACTGTGCTGGTGTATTGCATATCTTGCTGGACTGAGTTTGTTCTCCTCTGGAGTTTACTATCCGCTGAGACTATTACCATCATTGACTGTGTTATCTTTTGCCCGGATAGTTTCAGTGACTTTCTATTATTGCAGTGCTGTTCAGTCATTACTATATTGTGCATGTTATTGTGGATCAAGTTTAAGGTGCCCGTGTATCCTCTGTATTGCAGTCTCTCCCCGTGCTCCTCCTCACATATATATTCAGTGGTACAACTTGCTAGAGGCAGACCACTGATCCCTGTTTCCTGTGTCACCTGTTCCAGTATCCTCTCACATAGCAGTGGTACAACTTGCTAACGCAGACCACTGACTCCCCGGATACCTCCACTTGGATTCCATTCCTTCACTCAGACAGCGGTACAACTTGCTATCCGCAGACCGCTGACTCTCATCACCTCCTCGTTTCTGTTGGACATTCCTCCTCACTATAGCAGTGGTACAACTTGCTACCGCAGACCACTGACTACCCTCACGTGTCCTTTGTCCATACAGTTCCTCGTGTATTACTACATCCATATTACCAGTGCTGCTAGTCATAGACTTTCCTGAGCATCTCTATCATCTGCTATTTCCTGTTCCGTGATCACCCTGCTACCAGAGTACCATATTACCATCTATACTGCTCTGGTAAGCCTATCACCTGGTGATCCCTGGGTAAAGACTCCTAGTGCCCGTGACACAGACACTCTGCCCCCTCTGTAACCAGGCACACTGCCCCCTCTGCAACCAGGCACACTGCCCCCTCTGCAACCAGGCACACTGCCCTCTCTCACGTTGCCCCCTCTGCCACGCTGTCCCCTCCTACTCTGCCCTCTGTCCCCCTCCTCTGCTCTCTGTCCTCCTCCTCTGCCCCCCCTTCTGTGCCCTCTGTCCCCCTCCTCTGCCCCCCTCCTCTGCTCTCTGTCCCCCTCCTCTGCTCTCTGTCCCCCTCCTGTGCCCTCTGTCCCCCTCCTGTGCCCTCTGTCCTCCTTCTGTGCCCTCTGTCCTCCTCCTCTGTCATCTGTCCCCCTTCTCTGCCATATGTCCCCCTCCTCTGCGCTCTGTCCCCCTCCTGTGCCCTCTGTCCCCCTCCTCTGCTCTCTGTCCTCCTCCTCTGCCCCCCCTTCTGTGCCCTCTGTCCCCCTCCTCTGCTCTCTGTCCCCCTCCTCTGCCCCCCTCCTCTGCTCTCTGTCCCCCTCCTCTGCTCTCTGTCCCCCTCCTGTGCCCTCTGTGCCCCTCCTGTGCCCTCTGTCCTCCTCCTCTGCCTCCCTCCTGTTCCCTCTGTCGTCCTCCTGTGCCCTCTGCCCTCCTCCTCTGTCGTCCTCCTCTGCCATCTGTCGTCCTCCTCTGCCATCTGTCCCCCTCCTGTGCCCTCTGTCCCCCTCCTCTGCTCTCTGTCCTCCTCCTCTGCCCCCTTCTGTGCCCTCTGTCCCCCTCCTCTGCTCTCTGTCCACCTCCTGTGCGCTCTGTCCCCCTCCTGTGCCCTCTGTCCTCCTCCTCTGCCTCCCTCCTGTTCACTCTGTCGTCCTCCTCTGCCCTCTGTCCTCCTCCTGTGCCCTCTGTCCTCCTCCTCTGCCCCCCTCCTGTGCCCTCTGTCGTCCTCCTGTGCCCTCTGTCCTCCTCCTCTGCCCCCCTCCTGTGCCCTCTGCCCCCCCTCCTGTGCCCTCTGCCCCCCTCCTGTGCCCTCTGTCATCCTCCTGTGCCCTATGTCGTCCTCCTGTGCCCTCTGTCCCCCTCCTCTGCCATCTGTCCTCCTCCTCTGTCCCCCTCCTGTGCCCTCTGTCATCCTCCTCTGCCCCCCTCCTGTGCCCTCTGTCATCCTCCTCTGCCCCCCTACTGTGCCCTCTGTCCCCCTCCTGTGCCCTCTGTCCCCCTCCTCTGTCCCCCTCCTGTGCCCTCTGTCCCCCTCCTGTGCCCTCTGTCCCCCTCCTCTGCCATCTGCCCCCCTCCTGTGCCCTCTGCCCCCTCCTGTGCCCTCTGTCCCCCTCCTCTGCCATCTGTCCTCCTCCTCTGTCCCCCTCCTGTGCCCTCTGTCCCCCTCCTGTGCCCTCTGTCCTCCTCCTCTGCCCTCCTCCTCTGCTGTCCTCCTGTGCCCTCTGTCGTCCTCCTCTGCCCCCCCTCCTGTGCCCTCTGCCCCCCTCCTGTGCCCTCTGTCGTCCTCCTCCTCTGTCCCCCTCCTGTGCCCTCTGTCCCCCTCCTATGCCCTCCTCTGCCATCTGTCCTCCTCCTCTGCCCCCCTCCTGTGCCCTCTGTCCCTATCCTCTGCCATCTGTCCCCCTCACTCTGCGCCAGGCGCCAGCCATAAAAAAAAGAAGGATCACAGAAACTTACCAATCTGCCGGGCGCCGGGACCCAGCAGCCTCCTCTCTCCCGCAGCAGCTTGTCACTGACGTCGATATTCAGTGACAGCTGCGGGAGAGAGGAGGCTGATGGGTCCCGGCGCCCGACGGATTGGTAAGTTTCTGTGTTCCTTCTTTTTTTTTATGGCCGGTCCGCGGCACCCCAGTGACAGCGCCGTGGCACCCCTGGGAGCCGCGGCGTACACTTTGGGAGCCGCCGGATTAGCCAAATGTATCTTTAGTAAAACTGGGTCAGTTTTGGAAAAAATACTCAAAATTTGTAACCCTATTACTAATCTGTAACCTAACACTGTCTACATTTGACTCTGACCCAGGTCCCTAACAAATGCTATTCTCAGTCCTGGTGCAACCAAAAATGCTCTGCAAAACAATTAATCTCTCCTTGCTGGTGGGGATAGAAGTGCATACATAAAGAACGAGCCCGCTCTTGTCTCATGCGTTATCTCACCACCATATGTTTTTTTTTTTAACATTCTGAAAATCTATTCTGGAAATGTTGCTGCATTTGTTGTCCATAGAGTTTACTTTTGGAATGGACAGTAGTATTTTTTAGTATACATTATTACCCGATATTCTTTGTTCATTGTTCTGGTTCTGATTATAACCATATATTTTATATGTGCATCTACCTATATTAGTTTTTTTCTAATTTTAAAAACATCTATTATTGCTTAATATTATTACTGTTCAAAATTGGATGGTCAACCAAAAACAACCATCTCTGCTTTGTGTCATGTGATTCCAGGCCCTAAAGATGAAAAAAAGGCAACAGATCTGGAGGGAAGTAATCAGGATGCCGGTGAGTGAATAGAAATAGTAACTGTCATGTGGAAAATAGACTTCTGGAGTAGTATGTACTTAGACATGTTCCGTGTGAGATGAGTATAAGATCAATACTAGTACAAAGCCAGCTGTAATTATACCAATGTAATAATGCAATGTCTCTGTAATGTAATTCCTCTATTGGACCACAGAGATGGTGCAACAAAGGTATGAAAAAGTCAACTGAAATACAATGCTAGCGTAGTATTAAATGACTCGCTAAACTTTAGCATTAAATTTGAGACCCCAATAATTTTGTTTGCAAGCTGGTGATAGAATTATAACTTAGGGATGAAATAAACCCAATGGAAATTAAAAGCTGAGGTGTGTTTTCGTTAGAGATGGTCACTGACCCCCGTGTTTTGGTTTTGGTTTTGGATCTGGATTACCTTCATGTTTTGGTTTTGCTTTTGGTTTTGCCAAAACCGCCCTTGCGTGTTTTGGTTTTAGATTTGGTTTTGTTTGGTTTTGTTTAGTAATTTGTTTAAAAATCACTTTTTGTGGCTAAAATAACCTAATTTAGTGCTCAACCTGTTTCTTGGATAAGTGAGTTAATTCTACATGTAATAAATTAGGTAAAAAACATTTTAATCCCTGGTAGGCCGTCCTTAATTCTACACACAAACCTGATTGCCTTTTTCTCCATCTTAGCCTATTGGCAATGTAGCCATCGTCTTTGGGTGTATATTACACCCTACACTTATAGTTAAATATAAAAAGAAGCGGTCTGCAAAGACAATTTTAAAAATACAAATGCCCAAAGTAGATGTTCTGTTTGGTGGTATAATATTCCCAGAGATTAAAATTGAAATAGACTAAGAAGTAGCCTGTAAAGACTGTAGAATAAAATAGAAATTTCCAAAGCAGATGTTCTATTTGGGTGTATAATATTCCCCTAGATTAAAATTTAAATAGATGAAGAAGCAGCCTGCATAGACTATACTATAAAATAGAAATGGACAAAGGCAGTTTGGTGTCTGTCTGTGTATGACACCCTCCCCTGATCGTGAAATTGACAAAACAGCAGCCTTTAAAGACCGTACGTGAAATAGAAATGGACAAAGGCAGTTTGGTGTCTGTCTGTATATCACCCCCTCCACATATAGTAAAATAGAAAAAAATCAGCCAGCATAGACTGTACATTAAATAGAAATGGACAAAGGAAGTTTGGTGACTGTCTGTATATGACACCCTACACTTATATTGAAATTGACAAAATATCAGCCTTTAAAGACTGTACGTTAAATTGAAATATCCCAAGTCTCTTTCCTGTTTGGGGGTAGATTACACTTATATAGAACGTTTTAAAAAGATGTTGTCGTCATCCTCTTCAGCATCATCCTCACCCTCATCAGTGTGTACATCATCATCACAGATTATTAATTCAACGCTGCTGGAATCCACCATTAGAGAACTGTCAGTGCTTGTATGTCTTTGATGGTAAAGGCCTTCCTCGTGGAAGATGTAGTTCATTTTGATGAACATCATCTTTTCCACATATTTCGGAAGTAACCTCCTACGTCGATCACTGACAAGGTTCCCGGCTGTGCTGAATACTCGTTCAGAGTACACACTGGACGGTGGGCAGCTTAGGTATTGCAAAGCAAGTCTGTACATGGGTTTCCAAATGGCCTGCTTTTCTTCCCAGTAAAGAAATTGACTGTCTGACATTTCATATCAATTACCTCTTGAAAATAATCCTCCACCATCCTTTGCATGTTAATACTCGGATTGGATGAAGTTATGGGCAAGGTCACACTTTTTTTGTAAAAACTTTCAAACCAACCCAGATGTCAAACTGTTCTGGTCTTCCCCCTGCGTCATCCCTGCTTCACTTTGGAAAATTTTATTTTTTACGAGCAGCAGCTGCCTGACAAACTGAAGAAGGAGATGTCGTCAAGCCAAAGCCAAGTTCAGAGGACAACTTGATAACCAATAGCTCCCTACAAAGGTTCACATCTCGCTCATTTTGAAGCAAAGAATCAATGCATGTCTTAAACCTTGGATCAAGCATAGTCGCCAAAACGTAGTGATCCGAGTTCAAGATTTTAATTACTCTTGGATCATTGCGAGACGAATTAAGTACTTGATCTACAAAGCCAACATACTTTGCGGATTTGCTTTCTTTCATCTCCTCCTTCAGTATGTCAAGCTGCTTTTCCAATAGTCGAATTAAGGAAATGACTCGGCTCAAGCTAGCAGAGTCTGAACTCACTTCACACGTCACAACTTCAAATGGTTTCAGCACCTTGCACAGCACAGAAAAGATTCCCATTTCACAGTGCAAGAGTGAAATACATTCCCTCTCCTTTCCCAATGTCATGGCTTGTGCAATACGCTTGTATGGCTTTGCGCTGTTCCTCCATTCTCTGAAGCATGTACAGGGTGGAATTCCCCCTTGTTTACACCTCTTGCTTAAGCTGGTGGCAGGGCAAGTTAAATTGTTCTTGGAGCTGCTGCAATCTCCTACATGCTGTGGCAGAATGCCTGAAATGTCCCGAAAATTTACGGGCCACCTGCACCTCACGGTTATTTTTCAAGAAGCTCTGCACCACCAAGTTTATTGTGTGAGCAAAACAGGGAATGTGTTGGAATTCATGCAGCTGTAATGCTCGCATAATATTGTTGGCGTTATCAGAAATGACATATCCTGGGGAGAGTCCAAGTTGTATAAGCCATGTATCATTCACATCTCTTAGTTTGCGTAACAAATTATCAGCTGTATGCCTGTTAGTGAAGCTGGTGATACAAAGAGTAGCCTGCCTGTGACAAATGTTACGTAGTGGTGTACATGCTGCTGCTGTTCCTGTTGGTGAAGGTGAATGACCAACCCAGTGGGCTGTCACAGTCATATAGTCTTTGGTTTGCCCACTTCCACTTGTCCACATATCTGTGGTTAAGTGAACAGTGGGCAGAATGGAATTTTTTAGCGCAATTACTACATTTTACAAACATTTTGGTATAGTTGCGGAATAGCTTTACGGGAAAAATGGTGTCGCGATGAAATTTTGTAACGGGGACACTACACATCAATTAACTGTGAAAAACCAGCTGCGTTTATTGAGGACGCAGATCTAACACTAACATAGTAGTCATGGCGTCTGTGATCTGCTTGGCAACTGGGTGACTGCTGTCATATTTGCTTCCCCTAGCAAAAGATTGTTTCACAGTTAATTGTTGTAATGTAGTACTGCTCTTTTTGTTGGCCTTCTTATGGGAGGAAGATTCACCCCCAGCAGCTGGAACAGCAGCAGCAGTGGGACTAACGCTTAAACATTCTTCAGAGGAATCAATTATAGTGCTGGAGTCATTCAGCCTTACTAAGTGGGATGCAGGGCTAACTCCGATTGCTACTGAGGATATTGATGAGGATGGTGTTGTGGGTGTATTTTGCAGCCGTCTGGATGTAGGTGACAGAAGCTGATGATGGAGTGCTTGTAATTTTTTGCCAGAACTTTCAGCTTTTACCAAAACCTTGCCATGAACTCTCGTCAAATGGCGTAACATGGATGAGGTTCCAAGATGGTTAAGGACCCTCCCTCGACTCACTGTGGCTTGACATACACTACAAATGGCTATACAACTGTTATCAGGATTTGGGTAGAAATAATTCGACACATAAGAAGTTGATTTTTTTGTTTTATGCCCAGGCATGACAATGGCCTTTTTCTTGTCACGTGCCAGAACTGCTGCCACTGGTGCAGGACTTACACAAACAACCTCATCCTCATCAACATCCTCATTAGTGCCCTCGTCGCCTACCAAAATCTCCCCCTCATCCTCTTCTAATTCCAAAGTGGCATCCTCAATTGGTGTATCATCGGCTACACTGTACCTGTGTAGGCACACATCAGCAGAAATGCTGAAAGGGCCCTTCTTTATGGGTATCAGAATGGTTACGATTACACATACCTCTGGTGGATAGACTCTCCACAGGGATTGGTGTCATTTCTGATTCTGAGCATACATTTTCCTCTAATCCCTTATTGTTTTCTTGCAGCTCGGCTTTCACACATAACAGAAGTTGTGCACCACTTTTGGAATTCAAATTACTTGGTCTTGCTTTGTCATGAGTGACCGTACAAGAAGAAGCCTCAGTAAAATTTTTAGATCTCGCACTAATAGAGAAAGGCGAAGGCCTCATTCTTTCTTTGCCACTGCATGTGTAGAATGGCATACTGGCAATTTTTTTTTTTCTCGGCAGTTAACTTTTCATCAGTTACAGCTTTTTTTCTCTTCAACACGGTAAAAGGTTTTTTTTGGTGTGTTTTTTCCCTGACTTAAAAAGACTATGTACTTTTACATAGGCTTTACCAGATGACGTACAGGGAAGACTACCATCAGGATTGGTGCCAGCAGCTGCTTGCTGATCATGCTCATATGTGGACTGCTGTGAATCCATTTTAATGACACCTCAAACACTTGTAGTGCAAATTCAGAAATATATAGTGCTGCTAGATAATACTTTCAGAACCAGAAAAAATGTTTGTTCACACAGGGGAATATGGGAAACCCCAAAACACCTGTAGTGCTAAATATGAAATATATAGTGGTGCTAGATAATACTTTCAGCACCAGAAAAATTGTTTGTTCACACAGGGGAATATGGGAGACCTCAAAACACTTGTAGTGCTAAACATGAAATATATAGTGGTGCTAGATAATACTTTCAGCACCAGAAAAATTGTTTGTTCACACAGCTGAATATGTCACACCCCAAGTACTTGTAGTGCAAATTCCAAACGTTATACTGCTGGTATATTTCTATTTCTGAAGGCAGAAAATAGTTTCTGGAGGAGGGAATATAACACCCCAAACAGTTGGTAATGTTTGCAAAAATGCCTCCTCTATCCTCCTCTCTTCCTGCTATAACAATTCCTAGAAGAATTGCTAGAAGAATTGCTCTCTCCCTGCTCTAATGCTGCCTGCGACCTAACCCTTCTCTCTCGCTCTGTCAAATGGCGATGGATTGCTGTGGAGGCAGGTATTTATGGATGTCATATATATCGAGACCGAGCTCCGAGATTACGATTACGTTTACGAGACCCAGAAACCCCCCCTGCGTGCGCCACTGTAAAGTATCAAAATTATTGATTGTCCTCTTTCAGTTCTATTTGCTGTTTACTGCACCTGACATTACTGATCATTTTCTCTATTTAAGAAGAGTTGGAACTGTTTTCAATTGATGGAAAGTTCTTCAGAAACTGCTTTTTCAACTTCCTCAATTGTGTAATGTAATTTTTTCAATAGCAGCCATTTAAAGCAAAATTCATTAGCTAAGGAGAAAAAATAACAAACAATTAATAAAAAATAAAATAAAGAATCCTCCAATGACAGTCAGAGCAAGCATACTTTTTCACAGATATAGTGTTAGAAAAAGCTGTGATAAAAAGACATTGATGCTTTTGCTGTATGTTGAAAATCGTGGCGTATATCTGAGGAATTGACTTTGATTCAATATTCAGGTAAAAATAAGAAAACGGCAATGAACCTTATTTATAGTTGCAAAGGGCTCTCATCGAGTTTGCGTGTGTTTTTCCAACACTACAAAAACATACTGGTATTTTAATTGACTTGATTAAATTAACCCTAGTGTTTGTGTGGTAGGGTATATAGATTGTTCCACTGGGGCAGGAACTAACAAGGCAGCCAAGAGGGGGTTTGGGGGGTTGCTGACATAGTGTCAGGGACCAGGCATGCTGTTCCCCCAGACCTCGCAGAATTGGAGCGGACTTGTGTGGACCGGAGTAAACCTCTGGATGCCTGGTCCTGCCCCGGGATGGACTGTCATAGTTAAAGGTTTATACTGCGCACACAGGTCTTTGCAGTAAAGCCGTAACTTAAAATTTTAGCACTCGAGAAGAGAAGGAAAACTGCCTCCCCCAAACCTTCAATATTAACCAAATTAACCTAAAATATTAATAAACTTCGCCCCAATTGAGCATTGATTGCTCCCTAGGCGTCGCCCCTCTCGCACACCCATAGTTATGGCCCTGCTTTGCAGCACTATGCATGCATGGCCTGAATGCAGAAGCAATGTGCCTACTCCAATTAGAAGCAGCGTGGGAAGAGTGGGAAGCGGAGCCTAGAACCCATATAGAGAGACAGGTGATGTGTCCTCTCAC
This sequence comes from Mixophyes fleayi, assembly GCF_038048845.1. NCBI lineage: Eukaryota > Metazoa > Chordata > Amphibia > Anura > Limnodynastidae > Mixophyes > Mixophyes fleayi. The sequence continues at coordinate 62,937,392 of NC_134404.1, read as the reverse complement.
GTGTTGTACTGATGATACTGATATGGAGCCAGCCACATGGGGGAACTGTGTATAACTGTACGGTACTATGCAGTGCACTGTGCATACTGTGGGGTTCTATGTGTGTACTGTGGGGTACTATTGGGGCACTGTGAAACTGCAGGGTGCTATGGGGCACTGTATGTACTAGAGATGATATGGGGCACTGTGCATACTGTGGGGTAAACAGTGTGTGTGGGGGGTGACAATAAAGGACTTCACTTTCCATTATCGACTGCTGTATCTTGCATTGGTGCAGCTTTTTTGGCTCTGCCCTCTGTTTTCATGAATCAGCCACACCCAATGTGGTGTGGGCACACCGCAGCACGATGTGGGCACGCCCCCTTCAACAATATGCAGAGAAATTACCATATTAACAGTAATCAAGCGCAGGACACATTGTTCTTGAAGATGCCTCTTAGTGTCAGGTAATATCATGTGTACCAACACCTCATTAGTTATCTTCATTATCATCATCATCATCATTTATTTATATAACGTCAACATATTCCATAGCGCTTTACAATAGGGGACAAACATAGTAAACTAATAAACAAACTGGGTAAAACGTACAAAGAGGTGAGAAGGCCCTGCTCGCAAGCTTACAATCTATCGGACAATGGGAGTTTGACACATGAGGTTAAGTCTACATTTTGCATTTCGGCCCAGCCAGACTGCAAAGGTAAAAGTGACTCATAAGCTAAATGATCCTGTCACACAACAATGTTGGTCAAGGGGTAGTTGTCTTGTGTGAAATTGTGTAACGGGTGGTAATAGGGTAATGTAGTGAGGTTAAGAGGGTGGTTGAGGAATATTATACGCTTGTCTGAAGAGGTGGGTTTTCAGAGAACGCTTGAAAGTTTGTAGACCAGAGGAGATTCTTATTGTGCGAGGGAGAGAATTCCATAGAGTGGGTGCCGCCCAAAAAAAGTTCTGTAACCGGGAATGGGAGGATGTAATGAGTGTGGATGAGAGGCGCAGATCTAGTGCAGAACGGAGTTGGCGAGTAGGGAGATATTTTGAGATAAGAGAGGAGATGTATGTTGGTGCGGCTTTGTTGATTGCCTTGTAGGTTAGTAAAAGTATATTATATTTTTATATTGGATTCGTTAGAAAACAGGCAACCAGTGTAGAGACATGCAGAGTGATTCAACAGAGGAATAACGATTTGCAAGGAAGATCAATCTTGCCGCAGCATTCAAAATAGATTGTAGGGGTTTGAGTCTGGTTTGGGGAAGACCAGTAAGGAAGGAATTGCAATAGTCAATGCAGGAGATGATAAATGCATGAATTAAGGTTTTTGCAGTGTCTTGCATGAGATATGTGCAAATTCTGGAAAAGTTTTGTTCTCGATGTATGTAACATGATTTAGATATAGAGTCAATGTGGGGAACAAAGGATAGGTGTGAGACAAGGATTACACCTAGGCAGCGAGCTTGTGGGGTGGGATTTATGGTCATGTTATCAACAGAGATAGAAATGTCAGGTATGCTCCTGTTAGTGGGTGGAAATATTATTAACTCTGTTTTAGAAAGATTAAGTTTGAGTTGGCGAGAGGACATCAAAGATGAAATGGCAGAAAGACAGTCAGTTACATGGGACAACACAGATGCCGAGAGATCAGGAGAGGATAGATAAATTTGGGTATCGTCCGCATAGAGATGATACTGAAATCCAAAGGAACTTATTAGATTTCCAAAAGAAGCGGTATAAATAGAGAACAGCAGAGGACCTAGCACTGAGCCTTGCGGTACTCCAACTGATAAAGGAAGTGGAGCTAGTAGAGAGCGAGAGATTACAGATTTTAGTTAGAGGTGAAATGAACACAGGAGACAGGGATCTACCAATTTGCGAGGGAATAGGATCAAGAGGACAGGAGGTAGAGTAGAAAGATAAGAAGAGAGTAGAAATTTGTGGGGTCAAATGAAGAGAGGGTGTCTGAGGGTAGTGGGAAGGAATTGAGCTGATTGCTTGTCGAGGAAGAGGATACCATTTCTAGTCTGATCTTATCAATCTTGTCCTTGAAGTAGGAAGCAAAATCCTGGGCACTGATAGTAGACTCAGGGTTTGGGGTGGGAGGATTGAGAAGAGATTTAAATGTGTTAAAAAGGCGTTTAGGGTTAGAAGCCTGAGCATAGATAAGAGATTGGAAGTATGTTTGTTTTGCAGTGTCCAGAGCATTTTGATAGGAGCGGTAGATAGAAATATATGTGAAGAAGTCATTAGAGGTGCGATATTTACGCTAGTAACGTTCTGCTTTACGGGAAAGTTTTAGAAGATTTTGCGTTGCTGTAGTGTGTCACGGCTGACATTAAAGTCGATGTGTAGTATGTAGTGTCGCTGGAGCCACTTGATCAAGGGCTGTTGCTAAGGTTTAGTTAAAATGAGATACTGCCATCTCAGGGGAGGAGAATGTAGAGATAGGGAAGAGACAGTGTTGGAGAGAGGTGGAAAATTGTTGAAGATTAATAGAATTAAGATTTCTGCGGGTATGAGGAGCCTTGGTAGAGTTAGACAGTAGAGAGGTTAGAGCAGTGGGGGTGAGCGTGTAACTGATAAGGTGATGATCCGAGAGGTGGAAGGGTGTGTTAATTAAATTAGAATGTGAGCATAGTCTAGAGAAAACAAGATCAAGGCAGTGGCCATCCTTATAAGTAGATTATTCAATCCACTGGGAGAGGTCAAGCGAGGAGGTTAGAGAGAGTAGTTTGGAAGCAGCTTTGGAAGGTGGGTTATCAATGGGGATATTGAAATCACCCAGGATGAGGGTGGGGATGTCTGAAGATAAGAAGTGAGGGAGCCATGCAGAGAAATCCGCAATAAATTGTTGGTTTGGTCAGGTGGGCGATAGATGAGAGCAACACGCATAGAGAAAGGGGTTAAAAATCCTAACAGCATGTACTTCAAAAGATGTGAACGTGAGTGATGGGACATTTGGTAGTACTGTGAACGTGCACTGTGGGGAGAGAAGTAGTCCAACCCCACCGCCTTGTCTGCCTTCAGGTCTGGAGGTGTGGGTGAGATGGAGGCCACCTGTCACGGGCACTAGGAGTCTTTACCCAGGGATCACCAGGTGATAAGCTTACCAGAGCAGTATAGGTGGTAATATGGTACTCTGGTAGCGGGGTGATCACGGAACAGGAGACAGCAGATGATAGAGATGCTCGGGAAAGTCTATGACTAGCAGCACTGGTAATATATATGTAGTAATACACGAGGAACTGAATGGACAAAGAACACGTGAGGGTAGTCAGTGGTCTGCGGTAGCAAGTTGTACCACTGCTATAGTGAGGAGGAATGTCCAACAGAAACGAGGAGGTGATGAGAGTCAGCGGTCTGCGTTTAGCAAGTTGTACCGCTGTCTGGGTGAAAGAATGGGATCCAGGTGAAGGTATCCGGGAAGTCAGTGGTCTGCATTAGCAAGTTGTACCACTGCTATGTGAGAGGACACTGGAACAGGTGACACTGGAAACAGGAATCAATGGTCTGAAACTAGCAAGTTGTACCACTGAATATATATGTGAGGAGGAGCACGGGGAGAGACTGCAATACAGAGGATACACGGGCACCTTGAACTTGATCCACAATGACATGCACAATATAGTAATAACGAACAGCACTGCAATAATATAAAGTCACAGAAACTATTCGGGCAAAAGATAACACAGTCAATGATGGCAAAAGTCTCAGTGGATAGTAAGCTCCAGAGGAGAACAACTCAGTCCAGCAAGATATGCAATACACCAGCACAGTCAATGAGAAGTATGCATATCGTGGTTCAGGAGCAGGCTGTCAGACAGGAGTGCAGAGATACCTGAACGGCTGGAGGCCGGCAGGATGTGAAGTCCCTGGAGGGTGAAGCGGTAATCAAGTAGGTGCAGCGCACAGGTAGGTAGACCAGCAGGGGAACAAATACTCAGGAAGCAGTAGTATGTAGAACTGGACTCCTGGAGGACCCTGAAGAGTAGCGATGGTCTAGACGAGATGAAAGCAGTGAGGCGCAGATCCAATGCAGACTGGCGAGTAGAGACCAGCAGGAACACTGAGAAGCACGGAGAGCGGATCAGCTGCTGCAGACACGAGTAGAACTGAGGAGTAGCAGCCAGCAGGACTCTGCAGGTACACGGAGGTAGCGGATAGCAACCAGCAGGTGCAGCCACGATGAAACACGGGAGAGCAGAGCTGAGCTGGAACTGTTGAGCACGGAGAGCAGCGGATAGGAATCAGTTGTAGCAGTCTCGAGGAGAGGAAACACGGGAGAGTTGAGATGAGCTGAAGACTGTAGCGCACGGAGGCAGCAGATAGGAATCAGCCAAACAGTCACGATGAAACACAGGAGGGTTGAAGTGGTCAGAGGACTGTAGTGCACGGAGGCAGCGGATAGGAATCCGCTAACAGTCACGATGAAACACAGCAGAGTTGAAGTGGTCTGAAGACTGTAGTGCACGGAGGCAGCGGATAGGAATCAGCTAACAGTCACGATGAAACACAGCAGAGTTGAAGTGGTTTGAAGACTGTAGTGCACGGAGGCAGCGGATAGGAATCAGCTAACAGTCACGATGAAACACAGCAGAGTTGAAGTGGTCTGAAGATTGTAGTGCACGGAGGCAGCGGATAGGAATCAGCTAACAGTCACGATGAAACACAGGAGAGTTGAAGTGGTCTGGAAACCACAGGAGTAGAAGTGGTCTGGAAACCACAGGAATCAGCAGCGCTGAATACACGAGGAAACACGGGAACACCTTCAGAGGCTCATGGGGAATGAGACTCCAAGATCAGGCAATGAGGTATGGACAGCAGGTGCTTTAAATAGGGAGTGTTGCCTGATCAGCCAATTAAGTTAAAGGAACAGGTACTGAAGGTTTTGAAAGGGCTGCGCATGCGCAGACCCTCAGGATGGTGGACGGCCACGGTTCCTAAACACACGGGAAGAAGCACTCACAGTCTGGTGAGTGACAGTACCCCCCCTTTTAAAGGTGGGCACAGAACGCCTGGAACCGGGCTTGTCCGGATTTTTGGAATAAAACTTCTTAAGAAGAGCTGGGGCGTTGAGATCTTCAGCTTTGATCCATGAACGCTCCTCAGGACCAAAGCCCTTCCAATGAACGAGGAAACGGAGAACTCCTCGCGAAATTTTTGCGTCCAATACATGAGTAATCTCGAAATCTTCCTCCTGATGAACTTGAACTGGCTGAGGTGCTGAAGGAGGAGCCGAGAAACGGTTGATGATGAGAGGTTTGAGCAAGGACACATGGAAGGCATTGGAAATACGAAGGTTCTTAGGAAGTAGAAGTTTGAAACAAACTGGATTTATCACTTGAATGATCCTATATGGACCAATAAAACGAGGAGCGAATTTCATAGATGGGACCTTCAAACGAATATTTTTGGTAGATAACCATACACGATCTCCAATTTTCAGTGGTGGAATAGCCCGCCTCTTCTTATCTGCGAAAGACTTATATTTGGCAGATGTCTTCTTTAAACAGGTTTTGACCTGAGACCAAATATTTTTGAAGGTCTGACAAACAGTCTCTACAGCAGGAACTTGGGTGGGAGGGAGGGCAGGAAATTCCGGAAAAGACGGATGGTGACCGTAAACCACAAAGAATGGAGTTTTGGACGATGACTCATGGTACATGTTGTTATGGGCGAATTCAGCCCAAGGAAGCAATTCTACCCAGTTGTCTTGATTGGCTGATGAGAACATCCTTATAAAGGTCTCGAGATCTTGATTGACCCGTTCAGTTTGTCCGTTTGATTGCGGATGGTAAGAAGATGAGAGTGCTAATCGTATGCCCAAGGTTTTACAAAGGGCCTGCCAGAATCTGGAAACGAATTGTACTCCTCTATCTGACACAATCTCAGACGGACATCCATGAATACGAAAGATTTCCTTAACAAAATGTTCAGCCAGAGTAGACGAGGAAGGCAAACCAGACAAAGGGACAAAATGAGCCATCTTCGAAAATCTGTCTACCACTACCCAAATAGTATTACAATTTTTACTAGGTGGCAGATCAGTAACAAAGTCCATACTAATATGGGTCCAGGGCTTGGACGGAATGGGTAGTGGTTGCAGCAACCCCGCTGGAGTTCTGCGGGAGGATTTAAACTGAGAACACAATTCACAAGAAGCAACAAACTCTTTGACGTCTCTCCTCATCGAGGGCCACCAATAACTTCGAGAGAGAATCTCAAAGGTCTTGCGTTCACCAGCATGTCCAGAAAAACGAGAAGAATGGAACCACGAAAGGATTTTCCTCCTAAGAGTAGGAGGCACGAGGGTCTTCCCAAATGGTAGCACTTTAGTGGAAGAAGCAGCCAGCGAGATATATTTGGGGTCTAGTATAGAATGGTTGGAAACCTCTTCAACGTCAGAGGACGTCACAAAAGCTCGAGATAGAGCGTCAGCTTTCTTGTTCTTGGCAGCTGGTTTGAAGGTTATGATTAATTCGAAACGGGAAAAGAAAAGAGACCATCTTGCTTGACGAGGATTCAAGCATTGGGCAGACTGTAGGTATGACAAGTTCTTATGATCCGTGAAAATCGTCACAGGGTGACGAGCTCCTTCCAATAAGTATCTCCACTCCTCTAATGCAACTTTGATAGCCAGCAACTCCTTGTCCCCGATAGTGTAATTTTTCTCCGCAGGCAGGAGACCCCGAGAGTAAAAGGCACAAGGATGGAATTTTTGTTGCTCCGAGCGTTGGGAGAGAATGGCTCCTAAGCCCACATTAGAGGCATCTACTTCTAGGAAGAAGGGAAGTGTCACATCAGGCTGTCGAAGAATGGGAGCAGAGGAGAAGGACTCTTTAAGAAATTGAAAGGCTTGGAGGGCCTCGGACGACCATTGCTTAGTATTGGCCCCTTTACGAGTCAGGGCCACAATAGGAGATGCAATGGACGAGAAGTCTTGAATGAAGCGTCTATAGTAATTGGCAAAACCTAAAAAACGCTGGATAGCACGAAGAGTAGTTGGCTGGGGCCAATGTAATACAGCATTCACCTTTTCTGGATCCATTTTTAGGCCAACTCCGGAAACAATATACCCCAAAAATGGAATCTGGGGCAACTCGAATGAACATTTTTCTAGTTTGCAGAATAATGAATTTTTCCGGAGTCTGGAAAGGACCTCTGCCACATGTTGGTGATGAGAAGGCAGGTCCTGTGAAAAGATCAATATGTCGTCCAGGTAGACAACGACACATACATATAAAAAGTCCCGAAAGATCTCATTAACGAAGCCCTGGAAAACAGCGGGGGCATTACACAACCCGAAAGGCATTACTAGATATTCATAATGCCCATCTCTGGTGTTGAACGCTGTCTTCCATTCGTCACCGGGCCGGATTCTAATTAAATTATAGGCACCACGAAGATCCAACTTGGTAAAGATCCGAGCTCCCTTGATGCGATCAAATAACTCAGTGATCAACGGAATAGGATACCGATTTTTAATAGTAATGGCATTGAGTCCACGAAAATCTATGCAGGGGCGTAGTGATCCATCCTTCTTTTTTACGAAGAAGAACCCGGCTCCAGCGGGAGAGGTGGAAGGTCGAATAAACCCTCGCTGGAGATTCTCCTGGATGTAATCAGATGTAGCTTGAGTTTCAGGTAACGAAAGTGGATAGACCCGACCCCTAGGAGGAGTCTTGCCAGGTAGAAGATCGATCGGACTATCCCATGAACGATGAGGAGGAAGACGTTCAGACTGAGCTTTATCAAAAACATCGGCAAATGAAGCATACTGAGGAGGGAGTCGCGGTGAGGAAGATGAGATGGAAGATTGCTGTACTTTAAGAGGAATGACTTGAGAAAGACAACGATGATGACATTCAGCTCCCCAAGACGTAACTTGAGGAGTGCGCCAGTCAATCTGGGGAGAATGACATTGAAGCCATGGAAGGCCTAAGACAATCGGACTTGTCGTAACAGGAAGAATTAAAAACGAAATCTCTTCATGGTGTAGCACACCAATCTGAAGCGTTACTGGAGACGTACTCTGGGTGATGAGACCATTGATGAGACGTGATCCATCTATAGCAGTCACAGTAATCGGTGTTTTCAAAGTAATCACTGGTAGGGACCATTGATTCACTAGGGATTTAGAAATGAAATTTCCTGCTGCTCCAGAATCAATCAGTGCTTGAGACTCAAAGGATTTGGTAGCAAAGGAAATCGTAACATCAAAAGCGCAGACTTTTAATTTCATAGAAGATGGAGAGGACTCCAGGGACCCTAACTTCACCTCTCCAGAACTAGTTAGGGCCTGGCATTTCCCGATTTCTTAGGGCAAGAACTGAGCATATGTGTGGAATCAGCACAATAGATACAAAGTCTATTCTTTACTCTTCGGTTCCTCTCCTCTAAAGTTAATTTGGAACGTCCTATCTCCATGGGAATCACAGAAGGTGAAGCTGGACGAAATTGAGGGGTTGAGCGAAGAGGTGCTTTAACTGCAGTTGTTTTCTCAGATTCTCTTTCACGAAACCTCATGTCTACACGATGGCAAAGAGAGATCAAATCTTCTAATGACGTAGGAAGCTCTTGGGTAGTCAGTGCATCTTTAATTTTATCGGAGAGCCCCTGCCAGAAGGCGGCAATTAATGCTTCAGTGTTCCACTGAAGTTCAGAGGCTAATATCCTAAATTGAATGACGTACTGGCCTACTGTATGAGAACCCTGACGTAAACGAAGAATGCTGGAAGCAGCGGAGGTCACACGACCTGGTTCATCGAACACACTTCGGAACATAGAAATGAATTTGGCACTATCTTGTAATACAGGATCGTTTCTCTCCCACAGAGGGGAGGCCCAAGCCAGAGCTTGTCCAGAAAACAATGAGATAAGATAGGCCACTCTGGAACGATGGGTAGAAAAATTTTGAGGTTGAAGCTCAAAATGAACTGAGCATTGGTTGAGAAAACCCCTACAAGTTTTGGGGTCTCCATCGTACTTTGACGGAGTAGGCAG